>NW_027507784.1:280665820-281280820 GCF_037356315.1 Lithobates pipiens | reverse complement strand
CTCTCTCCTCGGTGCCGGAACGAAAATACCGACACGGAGGAGAGATTACATCACTTCCCTCTCCTGTGTTTACATTACAGGCGAGGAAGTGATGTCACGGAGCATTTCCATTCGTCGGGAGCGATCGCGAGGGGGTGGCCATGAATGAATGGCCGTCCCCTCATCCCGGATCGCTCCCGAACGAATACCGACCGCCGCAGGCACCGGGGGGGGCCCGATCGGGCCCCCCACCCGCGGGAAGGCCAGGGACGTACAGGTACGCCCATATGCCTGCCCGTGCCATTCTGTCAACGTACATCATCGTGCGGCGGTCGGCAAGTGGTTAAGATATGGTTATAGGTCAGATTATATCTAAGGTCTGTATCTCACACTCATGCTACTATAAGAATATATACATTTATTATTTCTATATCACACGAGAAAGCAAACAAAAATCTCTCGAGAGTGGAGATATATATATTTTTTTGGTGTAAATTCATTAGTCTTTGTGCACCTGGTCACACTATTTGTCGCAGAAGTGTGTGGTAACAACTGATGAATAATTAATAGACATGGGCGCCATTCCGTTACGGTTCGCATTTCGTGTCCGAAATTCCGTTTCGTATGAAATACCAATTGTCGTTAGGTTCGTTAACTTGTACGAACGTTCGTTACGGTGAATTTAAAGGTAAAAATATACCTCAATATGACAATCGATGCTGATGGAAGTTTGGTTTTTATACAAAATACGATATTCCGTTGAAGAATTTACTATCCGAAATATGAATTTTCATTAGATGAGAGAGAGAGAAGCGGATTGTCTGCCATGCACCGCTGGTCCAGTTTTCGCCTGCTCCTCCTGGGGATGCTTATGAGGGGCTCCCATCATCCCTGTGCTATGTTGACTTCCTCCTGGGCCTGTACCTCTGCTGTACATATTATGAGGGGCTCCCACCATCCCTGTGCTGTGCTGACTTCCTCCTGGGGCTGCTTATTATGAGGGGCTCCCACCATCCCTGTGCTGACTTCCTCCTGGGGCTGTACCTCTGCTGTGCTCATTATGAGGGGTTTCCACCATTCCTGTGCTGTACTGACATGCTGAGCACAGCAGGGGTACAGCCCCAGGAGGAAGTCAGCATAGCACAGGGATGGTGGGAGCCCCTCATAATGAGCATAGCACAGGGATGGTGGGAGCCCCTCATAATGAAGAAAAAATAATAATGTAGAAGAATACGTATAAGCCTAAACTGAGCGAAAAAAAAACATTTTTTTATATATATTTTGAGGGATATTTATTATAACAAAAAAAATGCATTTTTAAAAAAATTTGTCGCTCTATTTTTGTTTGACGCAAAAAAAAACGCATGGGTGATCAAATACCACCAAAAAGCTCTATTTGTGGGGAAAAAAAGATGTCAATTTTGTTTGGGAGCCACATCGCACGACCGCGCAATTGTCAGTTAAAGCGTCGCAGTGCCGAATCACAAAAAGTCGTCTGTTCTTTGACCAGCAAAATGGTCTGGGGCTGAAGTGAGATATATATAGATATAATTTTTTTTTTTTTTTACACATACGCTCAATGACCTAATCGAGGGGTGCCCAACTGCTGGCCCTCTGATGTGGCCCGCCATGTCTTGCTCTGAGATGGCAGGTCAGCATGCCCAGATTGTGGGTTCCCGACCCGCCATCTCCGAGCATCAGAGTAAAGAACGGAGCTGTTGCTAGAGGAAGCAGAGCCGATGCTTCCTGTATAGCACCAGCTCCTTCACAGGCGGAGTGATACCAAATGTGACAGGAAGCACCCGCTCTGCTCTCTACAGCAGCCGCATGCTTCTGTTTTCTGCCACACTAATGCATGGGAACCCGCGATTTGGACGCCAGTACCAGAGCCAACCAGCAGTAACTGCCACCAGTAAGACCCCTTTCACACCACACCGCCCTTTGCGTCGGCGGTAAAACACCGCTATTTTTAGCGCCGTTTACCGCCAGATTTCGGCCGCTAGCGGGGCGCTTTTACCCCCGCTAGCGGCTGCGAAAGGGTTAAAACGGTCAGCAATACGCCGCAATAGACAAACACACCACTCCAAAGAAGCTGCTGGAAGGACTTTTTTCTGACGTCCTGCCAGCGCAACGCTGTAGTTTGAAAGCCCTCGGGGCTTTCACACTACACACAATGATGCAGCTTCTTTAGGGCGGATTGCAGGCGCTATTTCTAACGCTATAGCGCCTGCAAAACGCTCTGGTGTGAAAGGGGTGTTACAGCCAGCAGTACAAGTACCAGTCAGTATTATCCGTCAGCAGTACAAGTAAATGAATTTTGTTGCTGAGATTATTATTATTATTTTTTTTTTTTTAATTGAAAAGCTGTACAGAAAAAAGTAGCCGCTGGACACACGGACACACGGACACGATGCATATATAACAAGAGATATAGATATATCTATATAGATATATACATACACGCATAACAAGATACATATATAACAAGCTATATATCTCTTGTTCTCTAGATATATCTGCACAGAAGAAAATGATTTCATTTACAATTAGTATATTTATAAGCCTCCTTCCTTTGGTTCCTTGTTTTTTGTTGTTGTTATAAATGCAGTATATTTCCTGGTTTCTGGGGGGAGGAGAGGAGGAGAGGTTTGCATAGCTAAGGGGCGGCAACTTCCTCTGGCACAGCCGTTGCTATGGAAACCTGACCTGAAACCTATTTCACTGCTTGTGTAGCACTGAGCATGTGCGAGATTTGCAAGGCTGAGATCCAGGAAGAAATACAGTCTGGCTTCAGATGCCCAAACCTAAGATGGCCACGGTCTGCTGCAAGTTTATAAAGTTACAAAATGCTGTAATAACCTAACAAAACGGACCTTTGTTTACAGACTAACTTTACTAGAATGCATTAAGCTTGTGTATGATAGGTTATTTTTATTTAAAAAGTCAAATTTTTGCCGGAACACCACTTTAAGATACAGCAATCACAGGTAAATTGGCTTCAATGTAAATCACACAAATAGGAAACATTAGGGAAATACAAAGTCACTGAATTTCAAAAGAGCCAACTTCCCTAAACTACGAACCTTGCTAGAAGATATAAATTGGGATAAAATCTTAGGAACAAAGGACACAGAGGAGAGATGGGTTCGCTTTAAGAGCATATTAAATAAGGGCATTAGCCAGTGCATCTCAGTGGGTAATACATTTAAAAGAGCAAACAAAAGTCCTGGATGAATGCATATAAAAGCAAAAGAGAAGGCCTTCAAAAAATACAAGGTTAAGGGTTCATCAGCATTCAAAATTTATAAAGAATGCAATAAGAAATGTAAAGGTGCAATTAGGTCAGCTAAGACACATAGCAGAGGACAGCAAAAAGGAAGGACATCTTCTTACAAAGGATGGGGAGATGGCAAAGGTATTGAATTTATTCTTCTCGTTCCCTCTGGTCCCCGCTACACCAATCCTAAACAGTTACTATGCCATACTGACAAATCAAAGTAGAGTGGGAGTGTATGCGGGTGCATTGCGTCAGC
Source organism: Lithobates pipiens (assembly GCF_037356315.1). Classification (NCBI taxonomy): domain Eukaryota; kingdom Metazoa; phylum Chordata; class Amphibia; order Anura; family Ranidae; genus Lithobates; species Lithobates pipiens. The sequence continues at coordinate 281,277,308 of NW_027507784.1, read as the reverse complement.
TGATTGCAGGCTGGGAAGCTTCCCATAGACCGCCGCGTGTCCAGCGCCTGGTCACTCTTAAAGTGACAATTTTTTTTTAACAGCTTGGGGGGCAGTGCCCATGTGCCCCCCCCCCCATGGACGGGCCTCCACTGCTTGGGAAATTTAACATTAATAAATCACCAGGACCAGATGTATTCCTTAGGGAACTTAGTCAAGTAATAGCCAGACATTGTTCCTAATTTTTACTGACAGTCTACTGACTGGAATGGTACCAGCAGATTGGAGAAAAGCCAATATTTAAAAAGGGCCCAAAATACATCCCTGGGAATTACAGACCAGTTAGCCTAACATCAATCGTATGCAAGCACTTGGAGGGGATGATAAGGGACTATATACAAGATTTTAGTAATGAAAACGGTATCATTATCAGTAATCAGCATGGATTTATGAAGAATTGTTCTTGCCAAACCAATCTATTAACCTTCTATGAGGAGGTGAGCTGCCATCTAGATAAAGGAATGCCCGTAGATGTGGTGTATCTGGATATTGCAAAGCATTTGACACAGTTCTCCATAAACGTTTAGTGTACAAAATAAGGTCTGTTGGCATGGACCATAGGGTGAGTACATTAATTGAAAACTGGCTACAAGGGCAAGTTCAGAGGGTGGTGATAAATGGGGAATACTCAGAATGGTCAGGGGTGGTAGTGTGGTCCCACAGGATTCTATGCTGGAACCAATCCTATTTAATTTGTTCATAAACGACCTGGAGGATGGGGTAAACAGTTCAATCTCTGTATTTACAGAAGATACTAAGCTAAGCAGGGCAATAACTTTTCCGTAGCATGTGGAAACCTTGCAAGAAGATCTGAACAAATTAATGTGGTGGCAACTACATGGCAAAAAAGGTTTAATGTAGAAAAATTTAAAATAATGCATTTGGGTGGCAAAAATATGAATTCAATCTACTCACTGAGGGGAGAACCTCTGGGGGAATCTAGGATGGTAAGGACCTGGGGGTCCTAGTAGACGATAGGCTCAGCAATGCCATGTAATGCCAAGCTGCTGCTAACAAAGCAAACAGAATATTGGCATGCATTAAAAAAGGGATTAACTCCAGAGATAAAGTGATAATTCCCCCACTCTACAAGACTCTGGTCTGGCCGCACCTGGAATATGCTGTCCAGTTCTGGGCCCCGGTCCTCAGGAAGGATGTACTGGAAATGGAGCGAGTACAAAGAAGGGCAACAAAGCTAATAAAGGGTTTGGAAGGCATTAGTTATGAAGAAAGGTTGCGAGCACTGAACTTATTCTCCCTGAAGAAGAGACGCTTAAGTGGGGATATGATTTCAACTTACCAATACCATACTGGTGACCCCACAATAGGGATAAAACTTTTTGCAGAAGGGAGTTTAACAAGACATGTGGCCACTCGTTAAAATTTGTAGAAAATAGGTTTAACCTTAAACTAAGTAGAGGGTTCTTTACTGTAAGAGGGGCAAGGATATGGAATTCCCTTCCACAGGCAGTGGTCTCTGTGGGGGGCATTGATAGTTTAAAAAAACTATTAGATAAGCAGCTGAACAACCGCAACATACAGGGATGTATAATGTAATACTGACATAATCACACACATAGGTTGGACTTGATGGACTTGTGTCTTTTTTCAACCTCACCTACTATGTAACTATTCACTGTTTTGAGGACAAAATTACCTTTCCTAAGGCCCCTTTCACACATGCGGACATTATGTCTGTATTTCATTCATCCATTTGTGGATGAAATATGGACATACATGCACCCCTATGGGATAGCGGATGTCTGTGGATGAACATCCGCAGACACCCGCTATCGTCCGCCTCTGCTATTATCCGATTCTGCAGACGGAGGAAAATCCTATTTTTCTATCCGTCTGCAGAGCGGATCGGATGAACATGGACAGACAGTCCGTGTTCATCCGATCCCCCATAGAGGAGAGCGGAGAGCTGACAGGTTCAGCTCAGCGGGGACAACGAAGAGCGATCCCCGCTGAGCAAGCGGATCATCACGGGGCGGATCATTACTGATCCGTCCCGTGTGAAAGGGGCCTAAGGGATTTTGTATTTTTAGAAACAGATAAAACTAACGTGCACTTGTCTCTTAACCTATAAACATAAACAACAGACACCAAGTAATGAAACTTTCCAGTTAAGAGAAATGTAAACACCTACATGTGTCTTCTGTCTAGTTATGCTCCACTTACACTAGAATTATGGGTATAGCTCTCCCCTTTGGGCTCCCTTAAAGACTATTCAATCACCATATATGAGAAGGAAGTTTTTTACATACACATATCTATATACAAAATGGCCTATAGTTGGGATCCAGTTATGAATCATACAATCCTTTGAGGTCACATATATAATGATTGTCCGTGTCGTCTTTGTATATATTAGCAGGATATTTATTTCTCCCCCCTTTCCTTTCTCCCCCCTTTCCTTTCTCTCTATGGGGCCATACAGAGGGTAACCTTTCAGAGGGCCATATTGAGTGTCCTCTGTGAGGGACCATATCCTCTCCCTGTTTTGGAATCTGCTGCATCTTTGGATGACATGTTGATCTACCCCACTGAGCCGAGGGGCCGAAAGGGTCAATTGCCGCAGCATACTTTTTATCAATCGGAATGCTGGACTGTATACAGTTTGTACGGTTGGTTTGTCTATTCCTAAAACAATATTAACATGCAAAATAGAATGTGATAATGTGTTTGACTATTAGGAAGATGTATTTTCACTGTATACTTATCTGTATGTAATTTATTTTTGTTTGATTGCAGACACTTTTTATGTTCTGTGATAAATGGCATATACCCCTGATGAAGAGAAAGCAACTATTGCAAATCTTGAAACGCGTCGTTCTTCTGTTGTACCCACCTCTAGTACAATGGATAATTTGGGGTTACTGACTGTACAATTTATTGTATTGTGTGTTCTCCAGCCTCCAAAGTATCATTGTAAGATTGATTTCTATACTATGTATGTGCTCATTCTTTTATATTACTTTATTAAAAGATTTACCTTTCTTAATACTTGCCTTACACTTCATTAGCTATCTACCCTATTCAAAAGTCCCATATAGAGGAAATTAATTTTTCAGTTGTCTAATTTTGGGATGTGGGTTAGTTTAGCTCCCCTTCTGTGACTATTAACATTTTTTTTAATTATTCCCCCCACTGTAATATCCTCTGTGACCCCCCATGCAGTGTCCTCTGTCCCCCTTATACTTTCCCCCCACTGCCCCCCCAAAGCAATGTCCTCTGTTCCCTTCACACCCCCTCCAATGCAGTGTCCTCTGTCCCCTTCACCCCCCACTGTAGTGTCCTCTTTTCCCTTCACCCTCCCCGCTTCCCCCTACTTTAGTGTCCTCTGTCCCCTTTACATCTCTCCTACTGCGCTGTCCTCTGTCCCCCACACACACCCCTCCCCCATTGTAGTGTTCTCCTAGCTTACACTGGTGTATAGCAGAGCGGAAAGCAGGAAGTATGACAATACTGGATAGAGGGCAGGGGCGGGGTGGAGGCCGAAGCTGCTGGAGTTAACTTTTTAAATTAACAAGCAGGTGATTGGTTTCTAGGACCACTCAGCAACCAATCACCTGCTGGTTAATGTAAAAAGTTAATTCCAGCAGCTCCTGCCCCCACCCTCTATCTAGTACTGTGACTCTTCTTGCTTTCTGCTTTGCAGTGAAGAGGAGGGCGGCATAGGCTGGGGGAAGGATTGTGTGCTGGCCTGTGTTCCAGATCGACCCATCGGCTGCCTGCGGTCCATGGGTGATCGACGACTCGCCGACCCCCATTTTAAATTAACTAGAAGATTTAGATACACTAAACAAATTGAAGCAAAACTCCACAGCCACCACAAATTGAAGCAAAACCTGAAACTCAACTGCCTGTTTTTACTGCCCCTTGCCACCCATTTGAGAATTTGAATTAGACATCTAATACAGTATATCCTAAAACACTTCAAAGTTTTCATCTCCTCTCCCCCTGCTTCCACTCCCTACCCCCAGCTATTACTGGCTGTAAAAATGAGACGAGAATCTCTATGTACTACACAGTGGAATGCAGCCTCTCTATATATTTAAATAATTCATTATATTTATAAATATATATCATAATTTGCACAGATTCTGCAATCACAGTTCACAGTTTCATGGATTGAAAAACACAACGTGTGTTTATAGACATAAAAGGACCATAGTACTAATGGGTTGATGTGTATTGATTGTGATATTAGATAGTTTGGTGTAACAAGGCAAACTACATTCTTTAGATAAAAAAAAAAAAAACACCAGTGACAGCCTGCAACACTAAATTCTGTATTTTCAGTGAACCTGAGCAAGTCTATATGTTGATGCTGGTATTCAGGGTCTATATATAGGTATAAATGGTATCAGAAGTATAAGTGCTCATGCACACGGACGTTTTAAAAAACTGGCTGCAAAGCTAGCTCTGATGCCTGGAAAAATTGTTGTTAAAAACGTGATTTTTACCGCGTTTTGCATTGGCGTTTTTGCGCGTTTTTAGCGTTAGCGTTAAGTAGCGTTTTTAAGAAACACATCTCTTGGCTATAGCACTCAGAAAACAAAGAAAATATGTTGCGCGTTTATGCGCGTTTTTGCGCGTTTTCCCTCGATTCGCGTTTTTACAGCTCTAGCTCCACGCCACGGAACGCACTGGTCCTGGGTTTTTTTTACAGCTTAAAAACGCCTATGCCATTTGCAGCTCAAAAACGCCTAGGTGGGCATGAAGCCATAGACTAACATGGACAGCCGTTTTTAAGCTGCAAAAAAAGCTCAAAAAAGTGGCTGTAAAAACGTCCGTGTGCATGAGGCCTAATTCCAAAGGAAAGCTTAACCATCTTTAGAAAGCTTCCACACGCCCATCCCCATTGTTTTCGATCCTGGCTATTTACCCACTTGGACTGCTGATCAATCAACATACTGGAGGCTGATGAAGAATCTTGAAGCTCGGAAAAGAATCCCTCTATTCTGCTGCGCATGTGAACACTTCGGGTGGCCTCCACTTCTGGGGTTGTGCATTGGTGTCAGTGTTCCTTCATTGACAGCGGCTTTATCCCATCACAAGTGCGCTCTCATACCCTTGCTGGTGGTGAAGGTAGGGGGTCTTGGTTCACACTTCATCACTCTTGGCTTCCAGGGGACCCAGACTGTAATGCATAGCACATGCCATCTTTGTGAGTTCATTTTATCTATCTATTTATTAAATGCTTTCTGCTTAATTTACTACACAATGGGGGTTATTTACTAAAGGTAACTCCACTTTGCACTGCAAGTGCACTTGGAAGTGCAGTCGCTCTAAATCTAAGGGGTAGATCTGAAATTAGTGGAAGCTCTGCTGATTTTATCATCCAATCATGTGCAAGCTAAAATGCTGTTTTTTATTTTCCTTGCATGTCCCCCTCGGATCTACAGTGAATTTAAAGTGGGATTCCACCCTAAAGTGGAACCTCCGCTGATCGGATCCCTCCCCCCCTCCGGTGTCACAATTGACACCTTTCAGGGGGGAGGGGGGTGGAGATACCTGTCAAAGACAGGTATTTTCACCCACTTCCGGGCATAGACTCCCGTGGGAGTCTACGCCATTTCCTGCCCTGCCGCGCTGTCTGCTGGGACACACACGGGTCCCAGTGACAGCGCGGAGATTTCCTATTGCGCAGCGCGGCTCGCGCATGCGCAGTAGGGAACCTGGAAGTGAAGCCGATTTGCTTCACTTCCTGATTCCCTCACCTAGAATGGTGACTACAGCAGCCGAGAGCCGAGCGATCGATCGGCCTCGGCTGCCGGCATCGCTGGAACCCAGGACAGGTGAGTGTCCATTTATTAAAAGTCAGCAGCTGTAGTATTTATAGCTGCTGGCTTTTAATATTTTTTTTTTTGGTGGAATCCCTCTTTAATTCCAAGTGCACTGGCAGTGCAAAGTGGACTTGCCTTTCGTAAATAAACCCCTATGGGTCTTGTCTTTCCTTTTGTTTTTTCAACATACTGACTAGGGTTGAGCGAATCTGCTGGGTTCGAATCTGCGGCCAGTTTTATGAAATGTCCTCGAAATTTTGAATATTGACACTTTTCCCTGAACCTCATTGAGGTCTATGGGAGGTGAATCTTGATATTCAATTGGCTCCTTTTTGTGGGGCTAATGAATACAGGCATACGCCACATTTAAGTACACAATGGGGTTTATTTACTAAAGCTGGAAAGTGCAAAATCGGGCTCACTTCTGCATAGAAACCAATGAGCTTCTAACCTCAGCTTGTTCAATTAAGCCTTTGGTAATAAAACCTGGAAGCTCATTGGTTTCTATGCAGAAGTGAGCCTGATTTTGCACTTTCCAGCTTTAGTAAATAAACCCCATTGTGCACTTAAATGTGGGGTATGCCTGTAAATGGCAAATATCCATATTCCTTTTTTCTTCTCTCTCTTTTCCACATTGAGATAATTTGAGATGGGAATGAGGGACACCTACTTGCAAACGTATGTAGGCATAGGACACGTCCCCCTGACACACCCCCTTAAAGGAGAATTAACCCCAAAAAAGTTAATTAAATGCACAAGGACTTTTTTTGTCACTCATATTCCTTTATATTGGCTTTTAACATTTACAAATGCAGCAATTTTGAATTTGGATGAAAGGTTCACCACTGGGAAAAAGTGCATTTTATATACAACTATAGAGATCAGACCAAAATGAGAGACAAATGAGGGGGAAAGAGGGACAGAGGGACATTGTTCCAAATCAGGGACAGTTGGGAGCCATGTATTAGCAGTATAAATATTATATATTAAGTAGTCTGCGCCTACACATTATTTGAGTACAGGGGTGGGGTTGGAGCCCATATCCATTTTGTTTTTTGAATATTTTTGGTAATAAACAAATTGTTTTACAAAAAGAGGCATAGGTAGCTGAGCACTGCCATGAGGCACATGTACCAATGGCAAAATAAAAGAAGAAAAAGCATGCAGCGGGAAGAGGACCTTTACATGCGACTTCACGGGCTACATTGAAGATACACAAAGCCTTTAACCACTTAAGGACTGGAATGATTTACCCCTTAATGACCAGGCCATTTTTTGCGATATTGCACTGTGTCGCTTTAACTGGACTGCGACATTTCGGCATAAAGATTGGATATTTCTGACACTTTTTTGGGACCATTGACATTTATACAACAATCAGAGCTAAAAATAGCCACTGATTACTGTATAAATCACTGTCAGGGAAGGGGGTTAACACTAGGGGGCGATCAAGGGGTTAAATGTGTTCCCTCAGAGTGTGCTCTAACTGTGGGGGGATAGGACTGACTTGGGGAGGAGACCAATCGCTGTTCCTATATACTGCGCACCCTCTATACTCCTTAAAGCTCCTGCCTTACAGCTACGGCGATTTGCGCAGGAGTACCATTCTGCCACCTTCATTCGACGGCGGGTTAATAACCACTGGGTTTTTAATTTTTTGCTATATAACGAAAATATTTAAAATTAAATTTGGAAAAAAGAAAAACAGCGTGTGACCCCCCCCCCCCCAAAAAAAAATCTATACCAGATCCTTATCCAAGCATGTAGCTTGGCAGGACAGGAAAGGGGGGGGGGGTGAAAAAAAGCTGTCAGTTATCTACCCCATACTGGGATTCAGTAAGATACCACCAGAGCTGCCTTGAGAAATGACAGGCCTGCAGCCTACCTAACCACACCCCACCCCCCCCCCCCCCCCCCCCATTACAAAATGTAAAAAATTGTACAATTATTTTTCCAATTTAAAAAAATATATTTTTTACAATTAGTTTTTTACATTTTTTTAAATCATCTTTTACAAAAAAAAATTACAACGCTGTTGGGGGGGGAGACTTGGATGAAATATCAGGGGTCTAAACAGAGCCCTGACATCTCACCTTTGTGACTAAAGCATAGTAAACACTGTTTGCTATGCTCAGTCATCAATGGACACAGGAGTGATCAGTAACGATCGCTTACTGTGTCCAATTCATAAAAGGAAGGGGATGGTAAATGATATATTTACTGGCCCCTTCGTCCACTCTGCCTGTGCAACCACAGAAACTGATGGGAGAGGAAAGCCAGCAGTGCTGCGGGGGGGGCGAAGGGGGGGGTCCAGGCACACAAGGGGAATCAGATGTGAACAGAACAGGGAGGGAGATCAGTGCAGTGGGGTGGAGGGGACAATTATATGCACTGTGTCTGTGTCTCTCCTTCCGGTAGCTGAAAGAGGGCGAGGGGGACAAACCAGCTTTCAGCTGCTGGAGGGAGAGACACAGACACAGTGCATCCTTCTGTAATTATCCCACTGTCCTGCCGCTCCGATTCCCCTGCTGTCTGAGCCCCCCAGTAGTACCCCCTATCAGTGACCCTGGATAACGCTTTGTGAATGAAGCCCAGTGTCCCTGATTTGTCCATTCCTTCCCATCTCAGAGGCCAAGAAGTGATATTTACAGGGCAGTGAAGTTAGTGTCCTCTTCTTGAGTTAGCATTGATCGGAGTATCCCATGCCCTATATCCCTCCCCAGTTGCAAGTTTCTTAGCATGAGAAAACGCAAAAAGACTTCCTCTAGACTGGTTACTGAGTAATTGTGCATGGAGTCATTATTGGGTGTGTGCTTGCAGTCTCTGTATAATCAGAAAAAGAATCCTGGTCCCCATCATTTTTGTTTATCGGGAAATGTACAGTGACTTTGTACTACATGCAATCATCATTAATCCGCAGCCCTTTCTGGTACAGCTACAGAGGAAACAGTGTTTTTGAACTATTACACTACAAGATGCAATTAAGACCAAGGAGAAAGGTAACCAATGCACAATTTAAGTTTCATTTTCGCCTGGAGCTGTTTAATTAAAATTTTTGCCTAGAGTTGTTTCAATTTCATTTTTGCCTGGGGTTGAACAGTTTAGCCTTCTTTTTTTCACAAAGTATGAATTTATCCACAACTCAAACTGTTCTTTTTCCTGTCTTCCTCAATACATACCTTATTGAAACTCATATTCATTGCCAGTCAGAGGCCAACAATATTTTGAAGGAAACCTGCACTGAGAATATAAAGGCTGCCTTAGATCGTTAAGAGTAGTATCGTTGGTATCACTTTGGACCTTTTTGAACTATATTCATTTGACTTTATTTGGTTTATGATATTGAAAATATTTGTCACAGCACTACTGGCAGAGTGGATTATTTTTTGTTTTTTTACATTATTTTGCACTTTGACACATTGTTTGTTTAAGACTTTAATATCGCTTTAACTGAATGATAGTGATGGTCAGCCAAGTAATAACTGGTGAAAACAGGGTGAAAAGTTTCAGCATTAACTATTCCAAAGTAAAGATCCTTGTGTGCACACTACACACAAACCCGATGCAGATGGGTGTATGAACTGGACAAAAGGGTACCCCTGGAGGTGACTACAAGTACCTGGTGCCTAATTGTCAATAGTAGTTGGATTTTGTTGGGGCCCTTCTGTAAGGAGGTGTATGTGTAACTGTCCCTTCATGAGTGTGCAGTGGATGGCTGATGGGTTGCTATACAAGGAGCAGTCTCTCTCTATTGCATTAACTGTGTAAGTGTTGAGATAAGCACAGATGTTTCAGCTCACCCCTGATGGTACAAAGGAATCTGGTCCAGATCATTTGACGGTGTGCTGTCCTCAGGTACCCGGGACTCAGAGACTCAGTATATGGATAGAAATTCAGCTAATTCATTCAGAACTGGCTGAATTTCAATCCATGGGCAGGTTGGTTGTACACAAGTCCAAGAACTTTAGGTGACATCACATACTGTCATAGGAGTGCAAACTGGGTGCATACAGCTATGCTTCCCGGTTCATATGAGATCTGACATTTTTTTATATGTACAGCGCCTTGAAAAAGTATTCATACTCCTTGAATTTTGCACATTTTGTCATGTTACATTCAGAAACGTAAATGTATTTTATTGGGATTTTATGTGATAGACCAACACAAAGTGGCATATAATTGTGAAGTGGAAGGAAAATGATAAATGATTTTCAAAATGTTTTTACAAATAAATATGTAAAAAGTGTGCATTTGTATTCAGCCCCCTTTACTTTATTCAGCAAACTTTACAATTGCCTTTGAAAGTCACCTAATTAGTAAATAGAGTGCACCCGTGTGTAATTTAATCTCCATTTAATCTCAGTATAAATACAGCTGTTTTGTGAAGCCCTCATAGGTTTGTTAGAGAACCTTAGGGAACAAACAGCATCATGATAACGATGTGGAGAAGTTTAAAGCAGGGTTAGGTTATAAAAACAAATCCAAAGCTTTGAACATCTCATGGAGCACTGTTCAATCCTGTTAGAGCTGGGCTCAGCCCTTCTCTAAGTTGGCCACTCAGCTGTCTGCTAATTGCCAGCTCCTATCTCTCCACAGTGACTCACTTGGTGATGATATCCTGCTGGTCAGTCCTACATGCTTAAGTAATCCAGCTCAGAAGATCTCTGCCTTTACCTTGGTCACATCTCTAGAGATGATCTCCTGTGTTCCTGTTAAAGACTTGCTTGGCTCACATTCCTTCTGGCTCCAGATCCTGCTTGCTGTTCATCCATTTGATTTAACTATACTTCTGTTTCAGTCTGATTCACAGTTTCTGACAAATCCATCATCCGAAAATGGAAATAGCATGGCACAGCTAGTACGAGTATTAATCAGAGAAGCATGGTAACTCTGGAGGAGCTGCACAGATCCACAGCTCAGGTGGGAGAATATGTCCACAGGGCAACTATTAGTGGTGCACTCCACAAATCTGGCCTTTATGGAAGAGTGGCAATAAGAAAGCCATTGTTGAAAGAAAGCCATAAAAAGTCCAGTTTGCATTTTGCGAGAAGAAACGTTGGGGACACAGGGGAAACATGTGGAAGAAGGTGCTCTGGTCAGAGGAGACCAAAATTGAACTTTTTACAAGTTCAAGAAAAACGCTATGTGTGGCAGAAAACTAACACTGCACGTCACCCTGAACACACCATCTACACCGTGAAACTTGGTGGTTGCAGCATCATGTTGTGGGGATGCTATTCTTCAGTAGGGACAGGAAAGCTGGTCAGAGTTGATGGGAAGATGGATGGAGCCAAATACAGGGTAATCTTAGAAGAAAACCTGTTAGAGTCTGCAAAAGACTTGAGACTGGGGCAAAGGTTCACCTTCCAGCAGGACAAGGACCCTAAACATACAGCCAGAGCTACAATGGAATGGTTTAGATCAAAGCATATTCATTCGTTATAATGGTCAAGTCAAGGCCCAGACCTAAATTCAATCGAGAATCTGTGGCAAGACATGAAAATTGCTGTTCACAGGCACTCTCTATCCAATCTGACAGAACTTGAGCTATTTTGCAAAGAAGAATGGGCATTTCACTCTCTAGATGTGTAAAGCTGGTAGAGGCATCCCCAAAAAGACTTGCAGCTATAATTGTAGTAAAAGGTTGTTCTACAAATTATTGACTCAGGAGGGCTAAATACAAAAGCACTCCAGACTTTTCACCTATTTTTTTGTAAAAAAAATTTGAAAACTGTTTGTTGTTTTCCTTCCACTTCAAAATTACGTACCACTTTGTGTTGGTCTATCACATAAAATCCCAATGAAATACATTTATATTTTTGATTGTAACATGATGACAAAATGAGGAAAAGTTCATGGGGTATGAATACTTTTTCAAGGCACTGTAAGTGAACTGGCTTTTAGTTTTTTTAATAATACAACCTTGTTTCATGATGAGAGGTTATTTTCCCTTTTCTTTATGCAATTATCAAATGTATCTGACCCAAATGTGAGCGATCACACGGTCACAGGCTTGGAATTTTAGAACAGTGCTATCTTTGGACTTGATTATTGCACTTGAATATTATTATACATATTATTGTCACTTTTTCCTTTTACTTAAGTTGTTGCTAATAACATTCACATTATTAATTGTAAAGCGCTGTGCTCCAGCTATTTCTTTTGGGGTTCTATGTATATTGCAGTTTCAATAAGTCTTAGCAGGGCAGATGTCACTTACAATCATGTGCAGTAGATTGAGGTTTGAAAGATGAATGGCATCAGTCAGGGCAACAGCAAGGCAGTTATTGCTTTGTATGTATGGTAGGTTAGTATTTTAGAGATGAATGGAGCTAGTGGTTGCCAAGGGCAACAGTAAGGCGGTTGTTGTTTTGAGTCATGCACAGTTGGATAGTGGTTCAGAGATTAATTATTAAGCTGTATCTGGATAAAGGTGGGTCACTCTTTCTTGTATTTTCTGTACATGTGAATGCATCCAGCTGAGCTTCTGGATTCCAGCACCCCCAAGTAGGGTGGTAGGTGCACACCCAGCACAGCCAGGGACAGAACATGCACACTGCTTATTAGTGTGACTGTGAGAGTTGCGCAGTGCTATCAGCTGAGACTCCCTACATTAATGAAGGGGGTGGTTGTAATATCCTGGAATTGATAATGCACATAAAGCACAACCAACATGCCGCTCTGTCTGCCGCCCCCATGCAGGGTTGCCAACCGCCAGTAAATTTACCGACAGTTCGTAAAAATCTGTGATTTTTTTATTTTTTTTACAATTGCCAGTAAATATCAGGGACTGATAATTTCATGCTGTGTTGACTTTTTAAGCAAATTACTTTGTTATAGGTATTGTCAGTGTTTCCATATCATGTTTATACTATTCAAATATTCACTGTGTTAGTTTTCAATAGGAGTTCTGTAATTTCCCAGGTTGCCAGTAAAAAAATATGCCCTGCCAGTAAATTCTCCATGTTTTGTCAGTAAAAAATGCTGCAGGAGGTTGGCAACCCTGCCCCCATATAGAATAGAAAAATGCACATCCAAGAGTCTAAAGGGATGCACACCCAAAATAACTGAGAAAAATGGAAGGATTCCCCCACAGGGTTTTTTAGCAAGTAGATGTTCTAATCAAGAAACTTTATATAGCTTATAATATTGTACAATTTTATTGGAAAAAATGAGTACAAGAATGGAAATAGCATTTAAAATATGAATTCTGGCTACAGGTGTATACAATAATGTCATGTTCTATTACAAGCTGTCAATTATTATACAGTACAGCTATCAATTGACAGTACATTACCAAAATGATATCCACACGAACAACCAATGCGTTTTAACCTATTCGGTCATAGTCTTCTTCAGGGATTTTTTTTTGGCTGTAAAAGGATATGGAGTTCCTGTTGTGGAAAAAGTACATGAACTCCGTTCCCGTGCGTTCCCGCAGGACTTCCATATGTTCAATACCTCATATTCTGTGAGCTTTTGTGCATGTGATATATTAGTAAATTGATAATTACCGCTCAGGAAATGGAACTCTACCCTATAGCCACAAAATTCTCAGGTTGCCTCTTTATAAGGATGGCCCTGAATACAACCCACACATTTTGATTGGATGGATCAGATAAATAGAGGTTTTTATATATTATTATTATTATACAGGATTTATATAGCGCCAACAGTTTACGCAATGCTTTACAACATTAGGGCAGACAGTACAATTACAATACAATTCAATACAGGGGGGAATCAGAGGACCCTGCTTGTTAGAGCTTACAATATATTGTTTTCTTGGTGCCAACATGGCAGCATACATGTGGTACATGTGGCAGTATGCTGCCATGGATTGTTAATTATTATAGAATCTTCCGTTTTCCTGGCACCAAAATGGCAGCACAAGGTAATTATGATAGCACTTTCCATTTTGCAATCCATTCTGCATTACAATGAGCAACTCATATAGCAGTCAAGTCCATGTCAGGCAATTCAATGCTCCCCATCTTAGTTCATTATTTATTGTATTAGAGGAATGAGAAAAAAAAGCACTTTTGGAAATGTAAAATTAATAGATAACTGCAACAGGAAAATGGAACTAATGCGGCTGTCTCCTATGAATGTAAGGGTCAGGGATGGGTTAATTTAGTCCATAGGTGGGCTTTAATGGCTTTTAACCCAGTGGGTGATATTGCTTAAAGAAACAATGAGGTTGATTTACTAAATGCAAATCTACTGTGCACTGCAAGTGCATTTACGCTAGATCTGAGGGGAAACTGAAATTAGGGAAAGCGCTGCTGATTTCTATCATCCAATCATGTGCAAGCAAAAACACATTTTATTTTATTTTTTTCTTTGCATTTTCCCTTCAGATCTAGAGCAACTTCACTTGAAGTGCACTTGTGGGCGTACTTGCAGTGCACAGACTATTTGCCTTTAGTAAGTCAACGCCACTGTTACTTTGCCCATGCAGCATTGCCCCATTGCCACTTCCTCCTCTTCTGCAGCCATCTCAATACTGGCACAATATCCAATGCTTCTGGGTATAGAGGAACAAGTGACCTCTTCCCCTCTGACAATACATGGGTCTAGCAGATAATGGGGGTTATTTACGAATAGAAAATCCACTTTGCACTGAAAGAGCACTTAGAAGTGCAGTCGCTATAAATCTAAGGAGTAGATCTGAAATGAGGGGAAGCTCTGGTGATTTTATCATCCAATCATGTGCAAGCTAAAATGCTGTTTTTTATTTTCCTTGCATGTCCCCCTCGGATCTCCAGCAACTTTACTTCCAAGTGCACTTGCAGTACAAAGTGGATTTTCCTTTAGTAAATAGCCCCCAATATCTGAGCAATGTGATATGAGAAGGTGAGTGGCATCATTGTTTCCCTTGGTATCCAGCACACCATACTCTAATCTACTGCAGGCTGTAGAGGAGGAATGAGCTGCAACGTATTGCTAGTAAGCAATGCTTCTGTGCCTTTAGTGGTATTTATATTAGTTTGGTCACATTTAAACTTTGTAATTGGATTCTGGATGCATTGAATGCTACTTTCTCTAAACACAGCTAAATATGTCTGCACCACTAAGAAAGCATTACCTGCATTGATAATAAGCATGAAGAAATTTCCTCTAAACATATATAAATAAAGGTTTTACAGTGCCAGTGTGAATGAGGCTTTAAGAAAAATAGTAAGTTGCTACATCACTGTATTTGTATCTCGCAAATGTTTACTCATACCCGACTCAACACCCAACGAAAGAAAAATGGGCAGGACAAAGCTACTGATGAAAGAAGAGGAAATTCTTCAGTAGGATTAAAGGAAAAAGCAGTAGCACATGAGACAGAGATATGAAACAGGACAAGAAGCTAGTGCCAAGCACACAGGAGTAGAATATCACGTAAGTTTTAGCATTTTACCAGAGATATTTAGAAAAAAGAAAAAATCGGGTAGTCAAAAAAATAGTGACTTAAAAAGCCCTAAGACTGTATTTTTCTGCTGGACTAGCTAGCCATAGATTGCAAGATTATTCATCAGTAATGGGTAGGTAGAATCAGGAGACTCAAATATGGCCCTCAATTCCACTATAGTATAAAATATCTTTAATATATAGTACATACAGGGCTTTTTTTCAGGGGGAACACGCAGTTCCGACACCTCCAGCACTGAATGTATGTAATAGCATGGGGTGTGGGGTGTGCTGGAGGGTCTATTGTTGTTGGCTCCTGGGGGATCTATTGTCACTGGTGGGGTTCTGATTTTGTGTGAGGGTCAATTTTTGCCTGCAGGGGTCTTATGTTGCTGGAAGGGATCTACTGTTGAGGGAGAGGTCTATTTTTACTGGCTACTGGAGGATCTATTGATGCTGGCTGCTGGGAGATCTGTTGTTGCTGCTGGGGCGGGGGGTGGATATTTTGTTACTGGGTGTGATATTTTGTTGTGGGTAGATCACTGTTGCTGCAGGGAATCTATTGTTGTTGGGGTGGAGTGTGTGGGGATCTATTGCTGGGATTCTATTGTTGCTGGCTGCAGGAGATCTATTTTACTGCTTTTCTTTTTGTCATTAACCACTTGAGGACCGCCATATTGCCATTGTACGTCAGCACAATGGCACAGGCAGGCACAATCACGTACATCTACGTGATTGCCTTCCAGCGGGTGGGGGGTCCGATCGGACCCCCTCCCGCTGTTTACGGCGGTCCGATTCGGTCCAGGAGCGCTCCGTGATGAGGGGATGGCCATTGGTTTTCGGCCACCCCCTCTGGATCGCTCCTGGCCAATGAGAAGCTTCCTCCCCTGTGTATTGTTTACACAGGAAGGAGGAAGTGATGTCATTCTCCTCGGGGCGGTCTTTTTGACCGGACTACAAGGAGAAGAGTAAAAGTAAGTGTGCACCAACACTACACTGACATGTAGGTACACACAGGCACACAACCCCCCCCCGATCCCCCCCCCGATCGCCCCCCGATCCCCCCCCCGCCCCCCCTCCCCCCCAGTCACAGTGTCACTGATTGCATTGATCATTTCTTTACTGATCAATGCATTCAGTGTCAGTTGTGACAGTAAAAACTGTCAGGACAGTTAGTGTTAGGTCCAGGGTAGCCCCCTATCACCCCCCAATAAAGATTTAACCCCCTGATTGCCCCTAGAGTTAACCCTTTCACCCCCTTTTGCCAGTGTCACTAAGCGATAATTTTTCTGATCGCTGCATGTGTCGCTAGTGTCGCTAGGTAGCTAGTTATTTTTTTAGGTTCACCGCCAGGTTTTTATATCGCTAGGTACCCCGATATACTACCCAATAATGTTTTTAACCCCCTGATTGCCGCTAGTTAACCCTTTCACCCCCTTTTGCCAGTGTCACTAAGCGATCGTTTTTCTGATCGCTGCATTAGTGTCGCTACAGTCGCTAGGTAGCTAGTTATTTTTTTAGGTTCACCGCCAGGTTTTTATAGCGCTAGGTACCCCGATATACTACCCAATAATGTTTTTAACCCCCTGATTGCCGCTAGTTAACCCTTTCACCCCCTTTTGCCAGTGTCACTAAGCGATCATTTTTCTGATCGCTGCATGTGTCGCTAGGTAGCTAGTTATTTTTTTAGGTTCACCGCCAGGTTTTTATATCGCTAGGTACCCCGATATACTACCCAATAATGGTTTTAACCCCCTGATTGCCGCTAGTTAACCCTTTCACCCCCTTTTGCCAGTGTCACTAAGCGATCGTTTTTCTGATCGCTGCATTAGTGTCGCTACAGTCGCTAGGTAGCTAGTTATTTTTTTAGGTTCACCGCCAGGTTTTTATAGCGCTAGGTACCCCGATATACTACCCAATAATGGTTTTAACCCCCTGATTTCCGCTAGTTAACCCTTTCACCCCCTTTTGCCAGTGTCACTAAGCGATAATTTTTCTGAACGCTGCATCAGTGTCGCTAGTGTCGCTAGGTAGCTAGTTATTTTTTTAGGTTCACCGCCAGGTTTTTATAGCGCTAGGTACCCCGATATACTACCCAATAATGGTTTTAACCCCCTGATTGCTGCTAGTTAACCCTTTCACCCCCTTTCACCAGCGATCACAGTATAAGTGTCACTGGTGACGCTGGTTAGCCAGTTAGTTATTTAGGTTCCCCGTCAGGTTTTTATATAGCGCCAGGGACCCCCATATACTACCTAATAAAAATTTGAACCCCCTGATTGCCCCTAGTTAACCCTTTCACCACTGATCACCGTATAAGTGTTACGGGTGACTCTGGTTAGTTTGTTTTTTATAGCATTTTATATTCAAATCCGGAAGGCAGTGCTTGGTTTCCGGGGTCCCGTACGTGGCTAGGCTCCCAAAAAGTCCCCCACATGTGGTATACTCGGGAGAAGCAGCAGAATTTATTTTGGGGTGTAATTTGACTTCTGCCCATAGCATGTGTGAGCAATATATCATTTAGTGACAACTTTGTGCAAAAAAAAAAAAAGTTTGTAATATTCCCGCAACTTTTGGCAAAATATAAAATATTCCATGGACTCAACATGCCTCTCAGTAAATAGCTTGGGGTGTCTACTTTCCAAAATGGGGTCATTTGGGGGGGTTTTGTGCTATTTTGGCATTTTATGGCCTTCGAAACTGTGATAGGTAGTGAGGAGTTAAATCAAAAATTTGCACCCTTAGAAATCCTGAAGGTGGTGATTGGTTTTCGGGGTGCCGTGCGCGACTAGACTCCCAAAAAGTCCCACACACGTGGTATCGCCATACTCGGGAGAAGTAGCGGAATATATTTTGGGGTGCAATTCCACATATAACCATGGCATGTGTGAGCAATATATCATTTAGTGACAACTTTTTGTAAAAAAAAATTTTTTTTTTTTTTTTTTGTCATTATTCAATCCCTTAGGACAAAAAAAATAAATATTCAATGGGCTCAACATACCCATCAGCAATTTCCTTGGGGTGTCTACTTTCCAAAATGGGGTCATTTGGGGGGGATTTGTACTGCCCTGCCATTTTAGCACCTCAAGAAATGAGATCGGCAGTCATAAATTAAAAGCTGTGTAAATTCCAGAAAATGTACTCTAGTTTGTAGACGCTATAACTTTTGCGCAAACCAAAAAATATACGCTTATTGACATTTTTTTTACTAAAGACATGTGGCTGAATAAATTTTGCCCTCAATGTATGACTAAAATTTAGTTTATTCGATTTTTCTTATAACAAAAAGAAGAAAATATCTTTTTTTTTCAAAATTTTCGCTCTTTTTCCATTTATATCGCAAAAAAAAAAAATCGCAGAGGCAATCAAATACCATCAAAAGAAAGCTCTATTTGTGGGAAGAAAAGGACGCAAATTTCGTTTGGGTGCAATATTGCATGACCGCGCAATTACCAGTTAAAGCAGCGCAGTGCGAAATTGCAAAAAGACCTCTGGTCCTTAAGGTGTTTATTGGTCCGGAGCTGAAGTGGTTAACATGTAACATACAAATGATTTAGCACCACAAAATGATACTTGGTTCTGTATTTTCTAAAAGCGGCAGTACTGGTAGGTGGGTAGAGGGTGGAATCAAAGAGCGGAGGTTAGAGGGGGTAGAGGGGCAGAGACAAGGGGTGGCTCAGATGGGGGGCATTCCCGCACCTATTCTCTGAGAAAAAAAGCCCTGGGTACATATAATGATTGTATTTAGAATAATAAATGTATATATTTATATTTTTACCCACATTTACATGCAGACCACGCTGCTCGACAAAAGTGACAATAACAAAGGCTGAGAGACACCACAACATACATCAGGGTGTTTGAATGGTTGCATCAATAGTTGTTTTTTTTCTTAAAGGATATTTAAAGCTGACCTTTCCCCCCTATATATATATATGTGTGTGTGTGTGTGTGTGTGTGTGTGTGTGTGTGTGTGTGTGTGTGTGTGTGTGTGTGTATGTATGTATGTATGTATGTATGTATATATATATATATATATATATATATATATATATATATATATATATATATATGTGTGTATATACATCATTTTGTGTGCTCTAATTTCCTTTCTTTTTCATAGGCACTGGTGATATAGCCAGGGGCTCACAGATCCCCCTGGGAAGCTATACCACCAGTGCCTCCAAATGAGATCTTGTTCCTCATCTACAACATCTTAATGCCAGTACACACCAGAGGATTTTCCATCTGAAAAAAACTTGGATGGTTTTTCCGACAGAATTCCGCTCAAGCTTGACTTGCATACACACGGTCACACAAAAGTTCTCTGAAATTTTGACCGCCAAAAACGCAGTGACATACAACACTACAACAAGCCGAAAAAGTGAAGTTCAATGCTTCCGAGCATACGTCCAATTGTTTCCGAGCATGCGTAGGAATTTTGCGTGTTGGAATTTGTACAAATGATCGGAATTTTTTCCAACGAAAAATAAAGAATCAGCACGCAATCTTTTGCTGGCTGGAATTCTGCCAGCAAAAGTCCGATAGAGCATACATGCGGTCGGAATTTCTGACCAAAAGCTCACATCGGACTTTTGCTGGCAGAATTTATGATCGTGTGTATGGGGCTTAAGAGTTTAGGAGCGATAAAAAACAGTGCACCTCGCACATGCACTATGCTTCAATAAATGTATCTGCTAGTAAAAAAAGAAAGAAAAAAAAAGAAGATCCTCCACCCCTACCCCTGAAATTTTGGGAGGAAAGGCTTTTTTTTAAAAATGAGTGCTTGGTGCATGTGCGGGCTGATGACTTTTTTTTTTTTTTATTATTGTGGCGTGGGATTCTGGCTGGGAAATAAACTGCTAGGACTTGGGAAATGGAGCAATAAGGAGGCAGGTAATTACTACTAACTTTATTAGTTTTAGTAGGAAGATTTTAATAATGTAGTTGGTTTATTTTGGGGGGGGGGGTCTGCTTTAACCACTTGAAGACCAGGTCTTTTTCTGACACTACTCTCATACATGTAAAAATCTGTATTTAATTAAAACCCCCCACACAATATACCGTATTTATCAGCATATAACATGCACCCCAAGTTTAGGAGGGAAGTTTAAGAAAAAAAAACGTACATTTTAACCATTTCAATACAGGATATTTGCACCCCCTTCCTGCCCAAGCCAATTTTCAGTTTTCAGAGCTGTCGCAATTTGAATGAAAATTGCGCGGTCATGCAACACTCTACCCAAATAAATTTTTTATCATTTTGTCCCCACAAATAAAGCTTTCTTTTGGTGATCGCCTATACGGTTTTTATTTTTTGTGATATAAACAAAAGAAAAGCGGCAAGTTTGAAAAAAATACAATATTTTTTATTTTTTGCTATAATAAATATCTCAAATTTAAAATTTTCTTCTACATATTTTTGGTAAAAAAAATCCGCAATAAGCGTATATTGATTGGTTTGCGCAAAAGTTATAGTGTCTACAAAATAGGGGAAAGTTTTATGGCATTTTTATTATTAATATTATTTTTTTTTACTAGAAATGGCGGCGATCTGCGATTGTTATCATGACTGCAACATTCTGGCGGACATATCGGACACTTTTGACACTATTTTGGGACCATTCACATTTATACAGCGATCAGTGCTATAAAAATGCACTGATTACTGCATAAATGTCACTGGTAGGGAAGGGGTTAACACTAGGGGGCGATTAAGGTGTTAAATGTGTTACCTAGGGAGTGATTCTAACTGTAGGGCGAGGGGACTCACAAGGGGAGGAGACCGATCGGAATTCCTCTATACTGGGAACTAGGGATGAGCTTCGTGTTCGAGTCGAACATACGTCGTTCGACTCGAACATCGGCTGTTCGCCCGTTCGGCGAATTCCGAACGTTATGGGCCGTTCGCGCCAAATTCGTGTGGTGCTCACGGCCCACAATGCACTGCGTCATCGCAGTGCATTGCTGGCTCATGATTGGCCAAGCATGCACTGTGACCCCGCATGCTTGGCCAATCACAGCGCCAGCAGCTAGGAGAGCCATGATTGGCCACAGGCAGGATGCCAATCATAGCTCAGGCTGTGTAGTACACGCCCCACACTATATAAGGCCGCCAGTGTTGGCGTCTGAAGCAGTTAGTGGGTGTTCTGTGTACCTTCAACACAGTACACACTGATCGTTTTCGGACGATTTTCGATCTTGCTGTTGTGTAGTGGTTGTTGTCTGTGTGCCCTGACCGCAGTATGCACCGCTATATTCACCTCACCTATATAGCTAGTGATCTATCTTTTATAATAGAGCTTGCAGTCAGTAGTGTTAGGAGCTTGTGCGTGCTGTCTGTGTGCTCTGTACCCAGTACACACCGCTATATCCACCTACATAGCTCTTCTCTATTTGAGCCCACTTGCCATCTGCAGGAGTTATTGGAAGTTGTGTGTGCCTCCAGCACAGCACAGTATACATCTGTATATACCCCTTTATCTCTGGTGTTCTATAAAAAAGGCATCTGCAGGAGTTAGTGTTTTTTTTGTGCCTCCAGCACAATATACACCTGTATCTACCCTTTATTGCTGTTCTCTAATAGAGCCATCTGCAGGGCTTAGTGGGTGTTGTGTGACTCCATTACACTGCTGTTTTACCCAACTCCCTTCAGGCCATTACCATGTCTGGAAGGCCAGCAAGGAGAGGCAGACAGGTGCGAGCCGGTAAAAGAGGGCAAGCAGGCTCTGTGTCTAGAGACAACAGTGCTGGTCGTGGACGCGGTGCATTGTCATCAGCACGTGGCCATGGGACACGCTTGTCCTTCTTTTCGGCAGCTGGACATGTTGAACCGCAACATGCCAACGACTTGGTAGAGTGGATGACCAAGCCCTCTTCATCCTCCTCATCCTCTCTCACCCAGTCTCAGGGTACTAGCAAAGCAGCTGCCAACGCATCGTCTTCCCTCCTCTCAATGTCATCATCAGTGACTCCTTCCCTAGACCCACCACGTCCTCCTGAGGAGTCTCCTGAATTCTTTGAGCACAGTGTTGGGTACATGCTCCAGGAGGATGCCCAGTGTTTTGTGGGCTCTGATGATGACACTCAGCTAGAGGAAGGCAGTAGCGTGAGCGCAGAGAGAGGGGATGCTCAAGAAGGACAGCAATCTGGCAGTCATGTTCCACAAGCTGCAGCATACTGCCAGGTTTGCTACAGCGATGAAGAGGGAGGGGATGATGAGGGCACTGACTCCACGTGGGTGCCTGGTAGGAGAGATGAGGAGGAGGAGGAGGCACATGTCCAACGAGGCAGGATGCCCTCCGGGGGCCAGCTTAGGGGCAGCACACCGACTGAATCAAACCGCAGAGCTCCGCCTGTGCAGGGTGCTGCCTCTGCGCGTTTTTCTAAAAGTTCTTTGGTGTGGGCCTTTTTTGAGACGAGTGCATCAGATCGCACCGCTGCTATTTGCAACATATGTCTCAAGCATATCTCGCGTGGCCAAAACATCAGCTGCTTGGGCACCACATGCTTGACCAGACATATGTTGACCTGCCATGCAGCTCGTTGGCAAGCGTACCTCAAAGACCCACACCAAAGAACAAAGCGGACCTCTCCTTGCTCCTCATCAGCTGGCATCTCCAACCCCACTAGACCTTCAGTCCTCTCTGAAACCTGCTCTGAGAGGAATGAAGGTGTAGAATTAGGTGTGTCACAGCCAAGTGCTTCCGGGAACTCTACTAGCGGTACACCCACGTCCGATTATAGCAGGCAAATGTCCCTGCCCCAGCTGCTGGACCGGCAAAAGAAGTTCACTCCCAGCCATCCACTTCAACTGCTGCCTTTTCAGTTGGTAGACTCGGCCCCCTTCCATGAGTTTGTACAATGTGCGGTTCCTCAGTGGCAGGTCCCCAAACGCCACTTTTTCTCACGGAAGGCGATTCCGGCTCTCTACCGGCATGTGGAAGTCAATGTCCTTGCCTCGCTGGACAGGGCGGTCAGCGGTAAGGTGCATATTACCGCTGACTCATGGTCCAGCAGGCATGGACAGGGACGTTACCTGTCTTTCACGGCCCATTGGGTCACTCTTCTGGCAGCTGGGAAGGATGCAGGACAAGGTGCAGTAGTGTTGGAGGTTGTTCCACCACCACGCCTCCAAAATGCTACTATTGGTTGTGACACACCTCTCTCCTCCACCCCCTCCTCTTCTTCTTCCTGCATGGCCTCTTCCAGTGCTCTGTCCTCAGAACCAGCGGTGCTCCGTAGGCGTTCCAGGGGCTACGCAAGTACGCAGGCAAAACGATGCCATGCCGTGCTTGCGCTGGTTTGTTTGGGGGACAGGAGCAACACTGGGGCGGATGTTTTGTCAGCTCTGCAGGGGCAGGCCGAGAGGTGGTTGATGCCACGCCAGCTTAAGCCAGGAATGGTGGTTTGTGACAATGGCACCAACCTCCTCTCCGCCCTCCGACAGGGACAACTGACCCATGTGCCCTGTGTGGCTCACGTATTTAACCTGGTGGTGCAGCAGTTCTTGGGCAGGTACCCGGGCTTACAGGATGTCCTGAAGCAGGCCAGGAAAGTCTGTGTGCATTTCTGCCGATCATTTAATGCCTGTGCTCGGCTGGCTGAGCTCCAAAAAGGAGTTGAACCTGCCCAAGAACCGCCTTATATGTGACATGCCCACCAGGTTGAACTCAACGTTGGCCATGCTGCAGCGGCTGCACACACAGCAGAGGGCCATCAATGAGTACCTGTGCAACTACGGCACCAGGACAGGGTCAGGGGAGCTCAGTTTTTTCTCACCACGCCAGTGGGGCATGATCAGGGATGCATGCATTGTCCTGTCACCGTTTGAGGAGGCCACAAGGATGGTGAGCAGTGACAGTGCATGCATCAGTGACACTGTACCTCTTGTCCACCTCTTGGAGCATACGCTGCGTGGAATAATGGACAGGGCACTTGAGGCAGAACAGAGGCAGGAAGAGGAGGACTTCCTTGCCTCTCAAGGCCCCCTTTATCCAGACAGTGTTCCTGCTGTGCCACCCATCACACAGGAAGAGGATGAGGAGGAGGAAGAGGAGGAGGAGGATGATTGTGTCAGCATGGAGGTGGAGGCTGGCACTCAGCAGCAGCAGCAACAGTCTTGTAGGGATGATTTACAGTCCCAAGAAACACGTGGACTTGTACGTGGCTGGGAGGAGGTAGCTGCGGATCATGTTGCCCTTAGTGACCCAGAGGACTCCGGACCGAATGCCTCAGCTAGCCTACGCTGCATGGCCTCCCTGATTCTGCAAAGCCTGCGGAAGGATCCTCGTATTCTTCGGATCAAGGAGAGGGACCATTACTGGCTGGCCACTCTCCTTGATCCACGGTACAAGGGTAAGGTTGCCGACCTTATCTTGCCATCGCAGAGGGAGCAGAGGATGAGACATCTCCGGGAGGCCTTGCAGAAAGGTCTGTGCAACCCGTTCCCAGAGACTGGGAGGTTACAAACTCCTGGTCATGGACAACGTGTTGCTGAGGCATCGGTCAGAAGGAGCGGTGGAGAAGGTGGCCGTCTGACTGATGCTTTCAGACAATTTTTTAGTCCGCAGCCCCAAGGTATGATCGGTTCCAGCAACCATCGCCAGCGTCTGATTTACATGGTGCAGGAATACCTAGGGGCAAGGTCAGACTTGGACACCTTTCCCACCGAAAATCCTCTGGCTTACTGGGTCTTGAGGGTGGATCACTGGCCAGAGCTTGCACAGTATGCAATTGAGCTACTGGCCTGTCCTGCATCCAGCGTTCTTTCGGAACGCACCTTCAGTGCTGCTGGTGGCTTTGTTACCGATCACAGGGTGCACCTGTCCACCGAATCAGTTGATCGACTGACCTTCATCAAGATGAATCAGTCTTGGATCACCCACAGCTACCAAGCACCTGAAGCTGATGTAACCGAATAATTTTTTTTTAAATATCACATCCCTTCAAGACTGCCTATGCTGATGCTGAGTGACTGTCCTGTTATGTTGATTGTCTATCCTCTTCCTCCTCCGCTGATATGTTGGAAGAACATTTCTGGTTCTGGGTGATGCCATTAGCCCAATTTTTCTGCCCCTGTTTAACAGGGGCGTTTAAGTACAATTTTTGATGCAATGCTTTGCAGCAGGGCTAATTCCTGCAATAAAACTAGAGTATATGGGAGAGGTTGCAGTGTGGTGGCACCAGCACCAGTGCCTAAGGCCCAATTTTTCTGCCCCTGTTTAACAGGGGTGTTTAAGTACAATTTTTTATGCAATGCTTTGCAGCAGGGCTAATTCCTGCAATAAAACTAGAGTATATGGGAGAGGTTGCAGTGTGGTGGCACCAGCACCAGTGCCTAAGGCCCAATTTTTCTGCCCCTGTTTAACAGGGGCGTTTAAGTACAATTTTTGATGCAATGCTTTGCAGCAGGGCTAATTCCTGCAATAAAACTAGAGTATATGGGAGAGGTTGCAGTGTGGTGGCACCAGCACCAGTGCCTAAGGCCCAATTTTTCTGCCCCTGTTTAACAGGGGCGTTTAAGTACAATTTTTGATGCAATGCTTTGCAGCAGGGCTAATTCCTGCAATAAAACTAGAGTATATGGGAGAGGTTGCAGTGTCGTGGCACCAGCACCAGTGCCTAAGGCCCAATTTTTCTGCCCCTGTTTAACAGGGACATGTAATTACAATTCTTGATATAATATTTCCTGTGCCCACCCAGAGTAACTGTGAGGACTTATAGTGTTGTGGCACCAGCACCACAACCACCAAAGGTAAATTTTTCTACCACTGTTCAACAAGGGCATGTAATTACAATTCTTGATATAATCGTTCATAGCAGGGCGCTCCAGCGCCCAGCAAGAGTCACTTTGAGGGCTTACAATGTTGTGGCAAAACCAACACCTTGTTTCGCCATTTCTGCAGAGAATATAGGGCAGGCCCCTACTTTCAAACATCCAACTTACAAACATCTCCTACTTGCAAACAGAAGGAGACAACAGCAAGTGAGATGAAAAAAGATGGACGACAAAACAAATTATACAGGGGTGATAACCCTTCCCTATGTTTTCCAAAAAGCTTAAAAATAGTTTTTTTGACTGGAGCTACACTTTAAAAATTTACCAGTTGAAAATTACAAACAGATTCAACTTAACACAACAAACCTACACAGTCCCTGTCTTGTTTGCACCGCCTGTATACTGCTGTTCTGAGTATATAGGGCCTGGGGGCCACACGCATTTCCTTTTTTTAATATGGGTACAGGGTTCCCCTTGATATGCGTACAAGACCCAAAGGGGCTGGAAATGGGCAGGGAGGGCTACCCATGCCATTTTTCTCAATGGTTTTCAACCATATTGCAGGAACCAGATATAACATTAAAATCGCAAGCAGTTTTCAATGATGTTATTTCTGTTTAATGTCATTTTGTGCAGGGACTGTTCTAAACACGGGAAACACGTGGCACTTCACAGGCATACTACAGACACCCCCCAGGCACCATATTTAAAGGAATATTTCACTTTTTTATTTTCACTTTAATCATCATTATAATCAGTGCTCCCGCCAAAACGGCCATTTTTAAAAACATTTTAGGCATTGACCCATGTCCCCTGGGGCAAGAGCCAGGTCCCCAAACCCTTTTTTAGGACAGTATCTTGCATATTAGCCGTTAAAATTAGCACTTTTAATTTCGAACGTTCGAGTCCCATAGACGTAAATGGGGTTCTAAAGTTCGTTCGAATTTGGGGTCCGTTCGATAGTTCTGGTGCGAACCAAACCGGGGGGTGTTCGGCTCATCCCTACTGGGAACACACCATAGGTCTCCTCTCACCTGACAGGACCTGGATCTGTGTGACATCTGAGATGTCCACCGGCAATCGCGGGTGCCCGATGGACATCGCGGCCGCCAGGCACTCGCATCGGCCCCCAAGTGACACGGCGGTGGCGCACCACCCAGACAGCCGGGAATCCCAGGACATCATATGACACCCACCCAGGATGGGAGATCCCTCCTGCGGACATCATATGACTATGGCTGGGATGGGAAGTCCCGTCCAAGTGTCCATCTGCAGCCTTGCACAGTGTCCATCTGCAGCCTTGCCCAAAATGGCAGCATGATCTTTTAAATTATTATGCCGCCAAGATAGACAGAGGCGGATGTCCTGTGTATTCAGTTCCTCTCGCAGTCCCACCCAGTCCCGCCCCTTAGCCTGGCTCCTCTGATGGACACAACACTGGTCCAATGGCGGGACGTAAAGGCTAGGAGGTGGGACTGGGCTTGACTGGGAGCAGAGCCGAGCCTAGCTGAGTACAGAGTACACTCGGCTCTGTCTATTTCGGCGGCGCTCATTCCCTCCTTATTCTCCGAGGCAGCGGTTCGGCGTATAACACTCACCCATGAATTTCCCCTGATTTTAAGGTGAAAAAAGTGTGTGTTATATGCTGATAAATACGGTATATATATTTTTTTAAAGCAGAGACTCTAGGGAATAAAATGATAGATGTTGCAATTTTTCACATACTATGTCACATTGAACAACTGCTGTGCAAATATTGACGCAGATTAAAAAAAAAAATATATATATATATATATATATATATATATATATATATATATATATATATAATTATACTTTAATGGATCTTAAGTACAAAAACAGCGTAAATAGATACCAAACATGTCCCGCTTAAAAATTGCATACGCCCGTGGAATGACAACAAACGTACATTATATTATCCATTGGCAAAACTTTAAAAGCCTTTACAGGTTACCATTTTAGATTTACACAGGAGGGCTGGTGCTAGAATTATTGCTTTTAATCTGTTGTTTGTGGTGATACCTCACATGTGTCGTGCGATTGCTGTTTATGGACCGACGTGGGACTGACACGTGCATTTGCTTTTGCGTGTGAGCAAGGGAGGGGGCGCTTTTTTTAATTCATTATTAATTATTTATTTTTATTTTATTGTTACACTGTATCGTTACTTTTTTTATCACTGCCTGGACCAGCACCTGGCCCAGCCTCTCAGCAAGCCAATGAGAGCCTGAGCTGGACACTCCCACCCCCTCCACAGCCCAGCGCTCCAGGGAGCGTGGGGAGCAGAACAGAGAGATAGTGACAGACAGTCACGGGCTCACGGAGCTCTCAGTGTTTGATCATTCAGTTTTCAGTCTTAAAAGCACCAGGGGACAGATGCAGCATCGGACCAATGCTACATCCAGCTAGCTAAGTATGATTCTTGAAAAAAAAAAAATCCCAAACTTCTCTTTTAAGCCTGGTACACACATTTGTTTTGCTTTTTCCATTCAACCCCGTGGGTTGAACGAAAAACAACTGTCAGCTCCAGTTGGAGCGCCTGTACTAACCACGCAAGGTTAGTTCAGCGATCTCCACCGCTGAGCTGTTGTATGCTGACAGGGGGCAGCCCCCCAGCAAGAACATTCCGATCAGCGCTCTCTGCCATTGGCTGAGAGCGCTGATCGGGAGTCGTTCGGATGCTAGTTTTCTTTATGGACCTTGCTTTGTGCATTGGTGTGCAGCCATGTTGGAACAGGAAGGGGCCATCGCAAACTGTTCCCACAAAGTTGGGAGCATGAAAGTGTCCAAATGTGCTGATGCCTTAAGAGTTGCCCTCACTAGAACTAAGGGGACAAGCCCAACCCCTGAAAAACAACCCCACGCCATAATCCCCCTTCTACCAAATTATTTGAACCAGTGAACGCAAGTTCCATAAAGACGTGGATGATCGAGTTTGGAGTAGAGGAACTTGACTGGCTTGCAAAGAGTCCTAACCTCACAAATGTGCTTCTGGAAGAATGGTCAAACATCCCCATAGATACACTCCTAAACCTTGTGGACAGCCTTCCCAGAAGAGTTGAAGCTGTTATAGCTGCAAAGGGCGGGCCAACTCAATATTGAACCCTACGAACTAAGATTGGGATGCCATTAAAGTTCATGTGTGTGTAAAGGCAGGTGTCTAATACTTTTGGTAATATAGTGTATATTTGCATTT
This sequence comes from Lithobates pipiens, assembly GCF_037356315.1. NCBI lineage: Eukaryota > Metazoa > Chordata > Amphibia > Anura > Ranidae > Lithobates > Lithobates pipiens. The sequence goes on along the minus strand of NW_027507784.1, from coordinate 281,248,075 downwards.
TATACATAACCCTGATTAAATTTATTTTGATTATTTATTTTTATGGTTTCTTCATTTGTATATTTTTTGGTTCACATGCTGATAATTTAAAGGTCAATATTATTCCCTATACACCATTTAGTTAAGATTGTATGAGATCTTTCCCCTAGCAAGCACAGCGCAGAATGCTGGTGTCTTCTGCAGTGCTCAGGGAGAGTTGGGAGCAATGCAACTGATAGGAATGCATCACAGGCAGATAGCACAGGATGTTATCAGCTGACAAAATTTCTGGGTAAATCAACAGCTTTTTTTTTGCACTTATTGAACAGATATAACACAATGCTTTAATTTGTTTATTTGGTCCAAGAGGAAGCACATAATAGAAGTTTATTGTTGGCTTTACGCACTTACCTACTGTGAAATGTATGTAATCCCTAGCAATGCACTTCCCTTATTTTCTCCATTTTGGTCTGTTAATCACTTCCTGTCCTTAGACCATTTATAAACAGCCTCAGGGTGAAGTGTTTATACGGAAACCATAGTTAAAGGGTTACTAAACCCTCATTTTAGTTTTTTTTAAAATAACAAGCATGTCATACTTACCTCCTCTTCTGGGGCCCCTCAGCGGTGCTCCTGGCTCCTCCTCTTCTCGAGTGCCCCGTCGAAGAAGCGCTCCCCTTCTGGACACCCATGCGGACGGGCTCCCGCATCCTGTTACTGCGTCTATTGATACAGACAGCAGCACTCAGCTACGCCCCCGGCGCCTGCGTCATTTGATTTAGCTGACAGCAGTGGGAGCCAATGGCTGCACTGCTATCAATCTATCCAATCAAAATGGGGGGTCTGGGGGGCTGCTGCATGACAGAATGTTTTTCACCATAGGATGCATTAAGATGAAAAGACACAACGGTTTACAACCCCTTTAAAGCGGAGTTCTGCTTAAGAAAAAAAAATTCAAAGTCAGCAGCTACAAATACTGCAGCTGCCCCAGGATCCAGCGATGGGGGGAGACGAGCAGGGCTTCGATCCTGCTCAAAGCCCTGCTCGTTTCCCCCTCTGCTCGGCAGCACCGGCATTGTAACTGTGGGCGCTCGGCTGTGGCTTCACAGCCAGGCACCCACTGTGCAAGCGCGAGCCCTGCCACGTGCCTTGACTAGCCGCGCAATCATCTGGGACCTTATTATTATCACAAGGAATGTAAACATCTCTTGTGATAGCAATAGGGAGTGGCAGGTCCTCTTTACTGAAGCATCTGGGGTCTATTAGACCCCAGATCTCTCCTCTTCCTTTAAAAGCTTTGGATCATACCAAGATCAGTATGATCCGATCCTTATTTAAAACCAGCATTGGTTTGTTTACAACCGAAAAAAAACAGAAGCGATTAACCACTTGCTTACTGGGCACTTAAACCCTCCTCCTATCCAGACCAATGTAGCACTACCCTCGAAGGAGCTACTGGTTAGGTTTGGGCTTACCGTTACCTTCTGTTCTCCTCGCTTCATGTCTAGGGGTGTCCCGTGGTAAATTGGTAAATGGCCCAGTAACTCGAGAGACTGACAACAGATCCACTTGAATGGATTTTATTTGCAAAATGTAGACAATGAACAGTCTCTTAAATTGGGATTAGAGGGTTGGAAAGGAAGTTCAGGTACTCTTAGTGTCAAAGTCAAAATGTTGAAGAACTTGCTTACTTTAACTGCATCCAGAGAATAGCCATTCGCAACTGGATGCTCACTCAAGTTGGACAGTCCTTCTGTCACAAGGCCTAGCAGCCAACGAGGTGCTTACTCAGAAACAAGTCTCTGCCACAGACATTGTTGTAGAACACGTAGGGAAACTAAACTTGAAGAACACTCGTAGGATACCTGGATCTTTCAGCCAGCTTGGTGATATCCACGAGACCTGATTCTCTGGGGTACTTCAGCCCTTCCAGGCTCTTACTAAGAAACCAACCCATATGTGGTCTTCTGGAGAGTCCACCCCTGGAATGCTTGAAATCACTGAGTCTCTCCCAAACCGGAGACAGCACCCAACCGCCTCAGAATCCTCCTTTAGTTTCCTTCCCTCGGGCTAGCCAGCCCCAAGACATCAAGATTGGGTGAATCTGCACCCCAGGCCATAGCCTTCCTGGGGGATGGTCAGGAGGACCAGGACCATGAAACCCTGAACCACGTGACGTCCACATCTTAAATGCCCTATCCCAGAAACCCTCTCCCACAGCGAGAGCGCCACTCCCACTAGGCGGGCTCTGAGAGAGAGTAACTTAATCACCTAACCAGACCATAGTTCCATGCCAGCCAGAAGAGACAGTGCCCCCCTGTGGCCAGGCTGAACATCTCACAGTTCAGTCAGACTGATGCTGAAGTCTAAATTTAGGCAATTGTACCCAAACCAAACTTCAGTTCAGTCATAACTTTAACTTTGAAAAAAGCATAGTGCGTGCTCTTCAGGAGCCGTCGCTACACCAATTTTCAACTTTCAGCGCTGTCGCACTTTGAATGACAATTGCGCGGTCATATAACACTGTACCCAAATTAAATTTTTATGATTTTGTTCCCCCCAAATAGAGCTTTCTTTTGGTGGTATTTGATCACCTGTGCGATTTTTTTTTTCTTTTTATTAACCACTTGCTTACTGGGCACTTAAACCCCCCTCAGTCCCAGACCAATTTTCAGCTTTCAGCGCTGATGCACTTTGAATGACAATTGCGCGGGCATACAACACTGTACCCAAATGAAATTTTTATCATTTTTTTCCCACAAATAGAGCTTTCTTTTGGTGGTATTTAGTTACAGCTCGGAGTTTTATTTTTTGCTAAACAAACAAAAAAAGATGCAAAAAATAAATAAATCATGTTTTAATAGTTTGTTATAAAATTTTGCAAACGGGTCATTTTTCTCCTTCATTGAAGTGCGCTGATTAGGCGGCACTGATAGGCTGCATTGGTGGGCACTGATGGGCTGCATTGGTGGGCACTGATAGGCTGCACTGGTGGGCACTGATAGGCATAGTTAAGGCGGCACTAATAGGCACAGATAAGGCGGCACCGATGGGCACAGATAAGGCGGCACTGATGGGCAAAGATGGGCACAGATAAGATGGCACGGATGGGTGGCACGGATGGGTGGCACGGATGGGCACTGATAGGTACCATTGATAGATGGGACTGATAGGTGGCACTGCTGGGCACTGATGGGCGGCACTGCTGGGCACTGATGGGCGGCACTGCTGGGCATTGATGGGCGGCACTGGGGTGCAGCACCTTTGAGGCAGATTGTGGGCACTGTGGGTGGCACTGTGGGTGGCACTGCTGGGTGGCACTGTGGGCACTGCTGGGTGGCACTGTGGGCAATGCTGGGTGGCACTATGGGCACTGCTGGGTGGCACTGACGGGGGGCACTTACTTTTTATTAGGGTGGCACTGCAGGGGGCAGGTGGGCACTGGCAGGGGGCAGGTGGGCGCTTGCATTGCTGGCCGTGATCGGGACTGATGTCCCGATCACGGCCGCCGGTGATCGCCTTTTTTTTTTTCTCCTCGCGCTGTCAGCGCGAGGAGGAATACTAGCCAGCTCCGTTATGTCACCTGATCAGCTGTCATTGGCTGACAGCTGATCACGTGATAAGGGGTCGGGATCGACCCCTTGCACGGATCGGTGATCAGGCGAGTCTCATGGACTCGCCGATCACAGAGCGCGCCGCGCGCGCCCCTCAGGGGGCACGCAGGCCGCTTGTACACGGGACGATGTCAATAGACGTAGTCCCGGAAAAGGAGATCCGTGCTGTAGCCGTCATTTGGCTATAGCGCGGATCTCAAGTGGTTAAAAAGACAGAATTTTAAAAAATTGTTTTTATTTTTTTTTATTTTATAACAGGTCATTTTTGTCTGTCATTGATGTACGCTGATGAGGCGGCACTGATGGTCACCGATAGGCGGCACTGATGGGTGGCAGTGATGGGCACTGATGGGTGGCAGTGATGGGCACTGATAGGTGGCACTTGTGGGCACTGTTGGTTGGTAAAAATGAGGCATAATTGCCTCTTCCTCTTAGGGATCGATGTCCCTTTAAGATAAGCTGGCGATCTGCTTTTTTTTTCTCCTCCGCTGTCAGCGTGAGGAGTAAAAAAAAACGATCACTGAGCTTTTGTTTACATCATGTGATCAGCTGTCATTGGCTGACAGCTGATCACATGGTAAGGGGCCGGGTGATCACCCAAGTCTCTGCGACTCAGTGATCACAGCGCGCACAGGGAGTGTGCACATATAGTCTGTCCAGAAAGTAAGGCAGAAGTAATGGGAATGTTTTTAAACAGCCATGAAGACAGTGAGGTAAGCGTGTGGAGAATAAATGGAAAGCTGTTTTATCTTTGCTAAATAACATACCTCCCAATCATCCCGGATTCCGCAATTTCACACAATTTCATGTAAGTCCCGGAGTCCTGCAGATCAGAGCTAGAGTACCAGATTCAGCGTATTATCATCAGTGTGGGTGCTTTCATTCATTTCCGGGCAGCAGGACATCCCTGCGCGCTGCGCTTCTGCCCCTCCCCTCCTCAATCTATTGTGCAAGAATCACTATGTAGGTGCACACAGCAGGAGGAAACAACCTCCATCTAGAGTGGCTAATCCTCCCAGGTCCCTCCCCCCAACTCTGTCTCCTGCCTCTCTCCATGCGGCTTCTAATCTACACTGCAAGGTAGGAAAGACTCTTGATTATCAGTATAGTCTGATTAGTGTCAGGAGGGGAGTGAAAGTCGCTGGTGGAGAGTAGAGGAACACAGAGCCAGCCCCCCACCCCCCCTTTGATTTACAAGTCCCAGCATTCTGTATATCTGTCTTGTATAGAGGAACTACAAGTCCCAACATTCTGTATATCTGTCTTGTATAGAGGAACTACAAGTCCCAGCATTCTGTATATCTGTCTTGTATAGAGGAACTACAAGTCCTAGTATTCTGTATTGTCAAGGCCGAAATTGTTGGCAACCCAGAAATTTTTCCAGAAAGTCAAATATTTCTCACAGAAAAGTATTGCAGTAACACATGTTTATTCCCTTTGTGTGTATTGGAACAAAACAAGAAAAAGGGAGGAAAAAAAGCAAATTGGACATAATGTCACCCTTAACTTAATATTTTGTTGCACACCCTTTGGAAAAAATAATTGAAATCAGTCGCTTCCTATAACCATCAATAAGCTTCTTACACCTCTCACCTGGAATTTTTAACCAATCCTTTGCAAACTACTCCAGGTCTCTTATTGGAAGGGCACCTTTTTCCAACAGCAATTTTAAGATCTCACCACTGGGTGTTCAATGGGATTTAGATCTGGACTCATTGTTGACCACTTTAGAAATCTCCAGCTCTTTGTTGCCATCCATTTCTGGGTGCTTTTTGACGTATGTTTGGGGTCATTGTCCTGTTGGAAGACCAATGATCTCAGACACAAACTTTCTGACACTTTCAGCTTTCTGACACTAGGCTCAACTGTACAGTCCTTGTAATCCTCAGATTTCATGATGCCTTGCACACATTCAAGGCACCCAGTGCCAGGGGCAGCAAAACAACCCCAAAACATCATTGAACCTCCACCATATTTCACTGTAGTTACTGTGTTCTTTTCTTTGTAGGCCTCATTCCATTTTTGGTAAACAGTAGAATGATGTGCTTTACCAAAAAGCTCTATCTTGGTCTCATTTTGTCCACAAGATGTTTTCCAAGAAGGATTTTGGCTTGCTCAAGTACATTTTGGCAAACTGTAGTCTTGCTTTTTTATGTCTCTGTGTCAGCAGTGGGGTCCTCCTGGGTCTCCTGCCATAGTGTTTCATTTCATTGAAATGTCCACGGATAGTTTGTGCTGACACTGATGCTCCCTGAGCCTGCAGGACAGCTTGAATTTCTTTGGAACTTGTTTGGGCTGCTTATCCACCATCCGGACTATTCTGCGTTCCAACCTTTCATCAATTTTTCTCTTCCATCCATGCCCAGAGAGATTAGCTACAGTGCCATGGGTTGCAAACTTCTTGATAATGTTGCACACTGTGGACAAAGGCAAATCTAGATCTCTGGAGATGGACTTGTAACCTTGAGATTGTTGATATTTTTCCCAAATTTTGGTTCTCTAGTACTCAGACAGTTCTCTTCTCCTCTCTTCTTTCTGTTGTCCATGCTTAGTGTGGCACACACAGACACACAATGCAAAGACTAAGGCCCCTTTCACACAGGACGGATCAGTAATGATCCACCCCGTGATGATCCACTCGCTCAGAATCTGACAGTAGCGGAGGCGGACAATAGCGGGTGTCTGCGGATGTTCATCCGCAGACACCCGCTATCCCATAGGGATGCATGTATGTCCGTATTTCATCCGCAAACAGATGGATGAAATACGGACATACTGTCCGCATGTGTGAAAGGGGCCTAAGTGAACTTCTCTCCTTTTTATCTGCTTTCAAGTGTGGTTTTTATATTGCCCACACCTGTCTTGCCGCAGGTGACTTTAAAGGAGCATCACATGCTTGAAGCAATCTTATTTATCCACAATTTTGAAAGGGTGCCAAGAATTTTGATCAGTCCATTTTTGGAATTTTGTGTGACATTATGTCCAATTTGCTTTTTTTCCTCCCTTTTTTTGTTTTGTTCCAATACACACAAAGGGAATAAACATGTGTATATCAAAACATGTGTTACTGCAATACTTTTCTGTGAGAAATACTTGATTTTTTTTTTTTTTACATTCTGTATATCAGTTTTTTTATGCAGGAACTACAGGTCCCAGCATTCTGTGTATCTGTCTTGCATACAAAAACATACTAGTAATACAGGGGTATAGGGAGGTCTGGTGTTATCTAGGAGTATAGAGGGTATGGGGGGTCTGGTGCTATCTAGGAGTACAGGGGGTATAGGGGGGTTTGATGTTATCTAGGAGTACAGGGGGTATAGGGGGGTCTGGTGTTATCTAGGAGTACAGGGGGTATAGGGGGGTTTGGTGTTATCTAGGAGTACAGGGGGTATAGGGGGGTCTGGTGTTATCTAGGAGTACAGGGGGTATAGGGCGGTTTGGTGTTATCTAGGAGTACAGGGGGTATAGGGCAGTTTGGTGTTATCTAGGAGTACAGGGGGTATAGGGGGGTTTGGTGTTATCTAGGAGTACAAGGGGTATAGGGGGGTTTGGTGTTATCTAGGAGTATAGTGGGTATAGGGGGTCTGGTGTTATCTAGGAGTACAGTGGGTATAGGGGGTCTGGGGTTATCTAGGAGTATAGTGGGTATAGGGGGGTCTGGTGTTATCTAGGAGTATAGGGGGTATAGGGGGGGTCTGGTGTTATCTAGGAGTACAGGGGGTATAAGGGAGTCTGGTGTTATCTAGGAGTATAGGGGGTATAGGGGGGTCTGGTGTTATCTAGGAGTATAGGGGGTATAAGGGGGTCTGGTGTTATCCAGGAGTACAGGGGGTATAGGGGGGAGTCTGGTGTTATCTAGCAGTATAGAGGGGGGGAGGGGTCTGGTGTTATCTAGGAGTACAGGGAGTATAGGGGGTCTGGTGTTATCTAGGAGTACAGGGGGGTCTGGTGTTATCTAGGAGTATAGGGGGCATAGGGGGGGTCTGCAGTTATCTAGGAGTACAGGGGGTATAGGGGGGTCTGGTGTAATCTAGGAGTATAGAAGGTATGTGTTTGTGAGACTCCAGCTTGCGCACAGCAATCAAAGTATATTTTATAGGTACAAGGAAGCCCAGGTTTTGTTTAACCCCCCTCCTGTCCAGACCAATTTTCAGCTTTCAGCACTGTTGCACTTTGAATGACAATTGTGCGGTCATGCAACACTGTACCCAAATTATTATTATTCATTTTTATCATTTTTTTCCCCACAAATAGAGCTTTCTTTTGGTGGTATTTGAGTTCCGAATTTAAAAAAAAATGTTTTTTATATTTTTTTATATTTTGTTATAAAATTTTGCAAACAGGTAATTTTTCTGCTTCATTGATGTACGCTGATGAGGCAGCAGTGATGGGCACCGATGGGTGGCAGTGATGGGTGGCAGTGATGGGCACTGATTGTTTACACTGATATGCAGCACTGCTAGGTGGCACTGACTGGCACCACTGGTGGGCATTGATAGGTGGCACTTGTGGGCATTGATAGGTGGCACTGGTGGGCACTGGCAGGTGACAATAACAGGTGACACTGGCAGGGAGTACTGAATGGCACAGAGGAGGCAGATGTGCCTCCTTCCTCTTCTGGACCGATGTGTCTTTAACATAAGCCAGTCATCTGCTTTTTTTTCTCCTCTGTCAGCGTGAGGAGAAAAAAAAAAGATCACCAAGCTTTTGTTTACATCATGTGATCAGCTGTGATTGGCTGACAGCTGATCACATGGTAAGGGGCCGGGACCAGCCCCTTACTAGGATTGGTGATCAGCCGAGTCTCAGTGACTTGATGATCACAGTGCGCTCCCCTTGTGCGCGGGGCTTGTGAACAGGGGAGGACGTCCTATGATGACCTCCCAGAAATTAAGGTCCGCGCTGTAGCCGTCATTCGGCTATAGCCCAGACCTCAAGTGGTTAACTGTGCCTCTTTAGCCCCTACCACTGTTTGGTCGCACCCACGTATTGCCGCGGTGCGCATAGTGCACTGCAGGTCACTACCTCCCTAAAACGTCCCTCATTCTTAAGTTCCAAAGTTGGGAGGTATGAAATAAGTACATTAATGCTATATTGGTACATAGGGGAGCTGGAATTTAGAAGAGAAAAAAAGGTGCACTTAGCCTTTAATGCAGCTTCCACATCTAAGCAAGCTGCAATATATTATGTTTTAGTTTTCAGCTTTGAATAAGCGTTAATGGCTCATGTAGATGAGAATTATTTTCTTGTGTTTTATGTGTTTAAAGTGCATGTCAAATGTGCAGATACACGCTTATTTTGCAATATACTCATATTCTAGTCACAATTTAGTAAGCAGATCAAAAGCATCCCTTTGCTGCAACTGAATAGTGATATGCAAAAGCCAGTATTTGTTAAACAAATTAGTCTACATGATCCTTGCATATTAATAAAAGGCGGCCATTGTAAGCACCTACACAACTGTGATATTTTTTCCTATACTTCTTTACTGTTACTTTTGAACAAACTGCTCTGTAAGTAAGCATACAGTAATATATAAAGGCATGTGAAATCTTAATTAATTAAAGGAGAAGTTTGGGGCAAAGAAAAAAAACAAACATACACACTCACCTCTATGCTGGTGTGATGCTGCAGCTGACCAACGTTGGCTCTAAAGCGAAAACTGTGCCATCACATGATCACTCAGCTCTCAGAGAGCAGTGACTGTCAGAGACATGCCGGCTGTCACGGGGGGAGATTGGTGCGGGTGGGACCCCGGGCACCTCACAACAGATACAGCTGCGGGGTACGTGCCCCGGGTGCTCAAGCTAGTGCGCCCTGCGTCAGGCCAATTACTAGTGCTCAGTGCCAGAGCATGTTCGGGCACCCAGCACTGGGATACAGCAAAAACTATAGAATTTGAATAAAATCTCAGGATGGTCCTGGCAACAGTTGGGAGGCATGTTTTACACCCTCTCCCCCAGCCTGGTGCCCTAAGGTGATAGTCTAAGCCACCTTATGCTGGTGCCAGCCTTGCTTCTGCAACATTTACAGATCACAATGCACACTCAGTTCTCCTCACTAACCACGCTGTGACTGCCCAGGCACACCTGTATAGGTGTAAGCCAAAGACTGGCATAGACCATTAGTGGAGAATCTCTTTAGGGTGGAAGACGGCTGATGCTTCAGGCTACATCTTTTCTGGTGGTCCTTCCTGCTTCCCACACAATCCTGCTGGCTGCTCTCTGGCCTTCCCCCTGTTTATATATAAATCATGGTGGAAGGCAGAACTCAAAAAGCCTGGGAAACCGACTGGCCCAATGTTGAACCCTTCCCTAGCCTTGGAAGTTAACTCTCGCTTACTAAAAGCACACTTAGTAGGCTCCTGCCCGCATGTGTGTACATGCTAATATAGATTTTATTATTGCCTAATATTTATATTTGTTTATTATTCACAAAATAGCCAAAGTACTGATTGATGTTTACCAAGTCGACCTCAAATTAATGCATATTCCCAAGGTACACCCACTGCCATTGGTTTAGATTTAGAACAGTGGTGGTCAACTTTCTTGATATGGTGGGCCTCAAGTGTGGCCTCTGACATTACCAGAGACAGCAGACACACAACAAGATACAGTCAAAGTCTATGGGCATGATACAAAACATGGTCAGAGACTTTGGACATAATACCAGAGATGGTTATAGGCTGTGCACCTGATACAAGAGGTGGTCGGAGACTGTGGACATGCTGCAGGAGATTTTAGAGACTGTGAATATGTTATAGGAATTATCAGAGACTGAGGAAATGCTTCAGGAGACAGTCTTAGCCCCGTACACATGGTCGGACATTCCGATGGAAAATGTCCGATCGGACCATGTTGTTGGATAATCCAACCGTGTGTGGGCTACATCGGACTTTTTCCGTCGGAATGTCCGACCAACAAAGTTTGAGAGCTGGATATAAAATTTTCTGACAACATGATCCGACTTTGTCCGATCATTTGTAGAGAATTCCGATCGGACAAAGTGCCATGCATGCTCAGATCAAATTATGAGACCAAAGCTATTGGCTACTAGCCTGAACGTAGTCCTGTCGTAATGAACGAACGTCACCACGTTCCGAACGATAGGATTTTCCAACAAATTTGTCCGACCGTGTGTATGCAACACCAGTTTCGGACAAAATCCATCTGAAAAAATCTGACGGATTTTGTGGTCGGAATGTCCGACCGTGTCTACAAGGGCTTAGACTAGACACATACAGCAGGTAAAATAAGTATTGAACACATCACCATTTTTCTAGGTAAATATATTTCAACCGGAGATGGCACCGGACCACCTCCGAATCCTTTCCTTAGTTTCCTTGCCTCGGGCTAGCCAGCCCCGAGACATAAAGTCGGGTGGATCCGCACCCCAGGCCATAGCCTTCCTGGAGGCTGGTCAGGAGGACCAGGACCATGGAGTCAGAACATACTTCTGGACCGGAACCCCGAACCACGTGACATCCGCATCTTAAAGCGGTTGTATAGTCTTTTTTATAACTTTTACCTACAGGTAAGCCTATAATAAGGCTTACCTGTAGGTAAAAAAAATATCTCCTAAACCATACAGGTCCCCTCGCAATGCACCGCTGACTGCAGGGGCGCATGCACACAGGGGATTCTTGGCTGAAAGTCCAGCAGACGCTGGACCCTGCCGGAAAGAAATCTCCCACACACATACACGGGAGTGACGATATCGCAGCTCCAGCCACTCACAGCGCCGGAGCTGAGATACCCGGAAGACACGCTGAGGGAACGTGTCAGGGCTGGCTTAGCCCTTCCTCCTCTGGGCTGACCGCTCAGCTGTCGGCTAATTGCCAGCTCTCTTCTCTTTTTCCACAGTTACCAGCTGTTCCCGATGATGCTCGTCTGACATGCCTATTTAAAGCCTTCCAGCTCACTCTTTCCTTTGCCTTCGCGCTGGTCACATTACTAGGAACCATCTCCTGCTGTTTGTTTCAAGACTGGCTTGCTGACATCCCTCCTGGCTTCTATCCTGCTTGCAGTTGCTCTCCTTGGATCCCTGACGTCTGGACTGGCTGATTACCCGATCTGGATTATGAACTTTGGACTGGCTGACTACCCGATCTGGCTACTGGACTCTGGCTATGCTTGACTACGCTTTTTCCTATTTACCTTTTTATTTTATTTTTTTATTAATAAACAAGTGTGATTTGATTGTACTTCTGTCTCTGTCTGTTTCATGGTTCCTGACAACATGTCAGCTTCCTCGGTGCGGATCGGGCAAGATGTCGGGGCCTCGTTCTAAGGTAAGTATTTCATAATGAGCAAGTATGCAGTGCATACTAGCTCATTATGACTTTTCCCTTGCAGGTCAGAAAAAAAAAAAGTCAGCGGGTTTACTCCCGCTTTAAGTACCCTCTCCTAGAAAGCACAGCAAGAGTGAAACTCCCACAGGGCTGGCTCAGAGAGAAAGTAACCTTAAAGCACCCAACCAGACTGCGTTTCCATGCCTACCAGAAGAGACGGTGCCCCCTATGGCCAGACTGAACACCCTATAGTTCAGTCAGACTGATGCTGAGGTCAAAATTTGGAATAATTATACCCAAACCAAACTGCAGTTCAGGTGTAACATTAAATTTCAAAAACATAGCACGTGCTCTTCAGGAGCCGGCGCTACATAAAGAAACTGTTTTACTCAAGGAGAAAAGAATGGTAACTTAGCTTAGTAAAAATAAAAAATACAAATGTCACGCTTGCCAAATAAAAAGGATTAAATATACAGTGAAGATACTAATCTAAGCACTATATTTCTCAGCTGTTCAATAGTGATATATTTAAATCTTTCACAGACATACAAGATGAATTCACAAAACCCAGAACACAGTTTTCTAAGTATTTGCAACTCAGGCATGCTATTCAGAGTGAAAACAGAATATCCTCGCTTTTGCCGGTGACACATCCTCTGATGACAGATGTGTTACTAACGGAAGATAGGAAAGATATGATCTCAAGAGTATATTCTACACTACTTTACTCTACACATTATGCTTCTAAGCTGCAATGGAGGAAGGGTGGGAAAAGGACCTTGGTCTTATTGACGGTGAGCAATGGGAGCTATGTTTGTCATCCGCCCCACTGGTGTCAGTATCTGTGTCACATAGGTTATCGCACTTATTTTTACTATATAGGGTATCTAGAACTCCGACTAAACTGCACAAGTGGGGTTTTAGGGACTCCCTAATATGCCCAAAATGCCCAAAATGCTGTGGACACAATGGTGACCTGTTACACATGATGTGGAAATTCCCAAAATTCTTTTGATACTGGCATTATGTTCTTTCTACTATATCTCAAGTATTTCAAATCCTAGTTCCGCAAGACCCGGTTATTTGCCTGTTTGGGGGCTTGGAGATACCCTCACTCTCACCGAATGGTCATACACAGGGGTCAAGTCCTGGGGAAAAAAGTGTGGGAAAACTCCCACCCAAGATCCACTCCCCCACCAAAAGAAAAAAAAAATAGGACATCGGGGCACATCAGGGCACGGGGCACCTCAGGGCACATCAGGGCATGGGGCACATCAGGGCACGGGGCACATGGCACATCTGGTCACATTATGGCACATTATGGGGCTAATAGCACATCAGGGCACATAGCACATAAGGGCACGGGGAACATCAGGGCATGGGGCACATCAGGACACATGGCACATCGCACATCAGGGCATATCAGGGCACATCAGGGCATATCGGGGCACATCAGGGCTCGGGGCACATCAGGGCACATTATGGGGCACAATATGGGGCACATAGCACATCAGGGCACATTATGGGGCACATTGGGGTACATAGCACATCAGGGTACGGGGCACATAGCACATCAGGACATGAGGCACATTAGGGCACAGGGCATGGGGCACATAGCACATCAGGGCACAGGGCACATCAGGGGGCACATTACAGGGCACATCAGGGGATCTTACTAGCCAGCATGCAGAGTAGCGCAGGAAGTGTTTGTCTGTAGTAAGTTATCTCTCATGTCACGCAGCGCTGCTCGTTCGCTGGTGGCCCCTTCACAGCAGGGCCGCCGGGGAGCGAGCAGCGCTGCGTGACATGAGAGAAAACTTACTATAGACAGGCGCTTCCTGCGCTACTCTACATGCATCTCGACATTCGGCTTGGGTGGCTCTAGTCCTGCAAAGGGAACGGCGTTCCTGCTGTGAAAAAAGTGCCCACACATTCCCGCAGGATTCGAGCCCTGGTCATACGGCAGTCCTGCGACTATTATACATAGGACGCAAGGCTATTGCGAGGCTGGATAATTCTGAGGGTGCCAATGGGTAAAGGATGGGTCAAAATGGTAAATAGTGGTAATGGTAAATAGTATGCTAATACGTGAAAAAATTACCTACCAACACAGAAATGTAATTAAATTTTTTTTACTCAATGTGGCAACCCTGGCTAGATACACCAGGACTAGGTCCAACTCAACTGGTTTTAGACAGACTATTACAAATGTAATTTGGCAGATTAGAAGGCAAGACTGCGATTGCAGATAATAATGTCTAATTTGTATAATAAATACTCTTGATGGAACCATGGTGAACTTCAATATCATTAACAACAAGAGGGTAATGTCCTATTCTCGCCATATGTATTTGGAAATGGAGGGTATTTTTGTTTTCCTTCTTGCTCATATACTGTTACAGGTTTTGATGCTGCACAATAGTTCCCATAATACAAGAGAAACAGTCTAAGTTCAAGGATAAATCTTGTAAATTAGGCAGCACCACTGTAATCAATATTAATAGTTTTGTACAGTAAGCTGATTTTGTACAACGATTTATGCCTAAATGCGGTATGATAAGGATAATAATAATAATCATGACTACTGTACCTGATTATATTTCTGCAACAGTTCCATACCTGACTATTTGTTTCTATTCAATAAACTTTTACTTGATTTAAAAAAAGAGATACTAATCTAATGCATAGTGTAGAATAAAAAATATAAAAAAATATATTGAAAATCATGCAAAGTCAAGTGAAAAATATATATAAAAATGAATGAGAGTTTTGAAAACTAAGTGAAGGTTCTTGAGATAAATGAAAGAAGGGATCCAGTGGGATGATTTGATTCAGGGAATTCCACCACCAAGGAAAAGATCCTCCTCTGACAATCATTCTATAAGTGAAAACTCTTACCAGATAGTTTGGACCTCCTATCTCTAGTGAGGTCACATACACATGCACACCCTCCGCAGAACAAGGTGATCCACCACGTCTCTGGAACCAGCTAAGCACCAGGAAAGTTCATCCAGGATATCCAACACATGTCTGGGAGTCTCAATCCGCCAGAAACCGCAGGGCATTTATGTTAAAAGAAGGGGTTCCAAAAGTGTGATGAAGTAAAAAAAAAAGCTTTATCGATAAAAACCAAAACAGGATGGATACTGTCAAAAGCATAAAACCACGGAGTATTGTACAAGTAAGTTTGCCGGCAAACAGAATTTCAAAAATCACCCACACTTCCGGGGTCACGTGGGGTGTAATGATGTCCGTGCGTAGGCTGGGCTTTTTGAAATTGTGTTTGCCGGCAAACTTACTTGTACAATACTCACAGTTTTATGTGTTTGCGAGTGTCCATCCTGTTTTGGCTTTTATCAATAAAGCGTTTTTTAGACTTCATCACACTATTGGAACCCCTATTAATATATATGTCCTGCGGTTTCTGGCGGATTGAGACTCCCAGACGTGTGTTGGATATCCTGGATGAATTTTCCTGATGCTTGGCTGGTTCAAGAGACATGGTGGATCACCTTACCCCGCAGAGGGCTATATCTACATGTGTATGTGAGTTCACTAGAGATAGGAGGTCCACTGTATCCGGTAAGAGTTTTCACTTATAGAGTGATTGTCACAGGGGGATCGGTCTTTTCCTTGGCGGTGAAATTCCCTGAATCAAATCATCCCACTGGATTCCTTCTTTCATTTATCTCAAGAACATTCACTAATTTTTCAGAACTCTCATTCATTTTTTATATATATTTTTCACTTGACTTTGCATGATTTTCAATATATTTTTTATATTTTTTATTTTACACTATGCATTCTATTAGTATCTTCACTGTATATTTAATCCTTTTTATTTGGCAAGCACGACATTTGGATTTTTTATTTTTGTTTACTATGTTTATATCACATGGTTTGTAGCTGCTGGTTCTCAGCTAAATAAGGCCTCGTGTACACTGCTGATGGTAAAGGGACGTTAGATGTAATTCTTTATAAACAGTATCTCACAAAGGTGAGTACACCCCTCACATTTTTGTAAATATTTTATTATATCTTTTCATGTGACAACACTGAAGAAATGACACTTTGCTACAATGTAAAGTAGTGAGTGTACAGCTTGTATAACAGTGTAAATTTTCCGTCCCTTCAAAGTAACTCAACACAGCCATTAATGTTTAAACCGTTGGCAACAAAACTGAGTACACCCCAAAGTGAAAATTTCCAAATTGGGCCCAAAATGTCAATATTTGTGTGGCCACCATTATTTTCCAGCACTGCCTTAACCCTCTTGGGCTTGAAGTTCACCAGAGCTTCACAGGTTGCCACTGGAGTCCTCTTCCACTCCTCCATGACGACATCACAGAGCTGGTGGATGTTAGAGACCTTGCGCTCCTCCATCTTCCATTAGAGGATGCCCCACAGATGCTCAATAGGGTTTAGGTCTGGAGACATGCTTGGCCAGTCCATCACCTTTACCCTCAGCTACTATAGCAAGGAGGTGGTAGTTTTGGAGGTGTGTTTGGGGTCATTATCATGTTGGAATACTGCCCTGCGGCCCAGTCTCTGAAGGGAGGGGGGATCATGTTCGGCTTCAGTATGTCATTGTACATTTTAGCATTCATAGTTCCCTCAATGAACTGTAGCTCCCCAGTGGCGGCAGCACTCATGCAGCCTCAGACCATGACTCTCTCACCACTATACTTGACTGTAGGCAAGACACACTTGTCTTTGTACTCCTCACCTGGTTTTTGCCACACACGCTTGATGCCATCTGAACCAAATAAGTTAATCTTGGTCTCTTCAGGCGACATGACATCATCCCAGTAACCCATGTCCTTAGTCTGCTTGTCTTCAAACTGTTTGCGGGCTTTCTTGTGCATCAACTTTAGAAGAGGCTTCCTTCAGGGATGACAGCCATGCAGACCAATTTGATGCAGTGTTCGACGTATGGTGTGAGCACTTACAGGCTGACCCCCACCCCTTAAATCTCTGCAACAATGCTGGCAGCACTCATATGTCTATTTCCTAAAGACAAACTCTGAATATGACACTGAGCACGTGCACTCAAGTTCTTTGGTCAACCGTGGCGAGGCCTGTTCTGAGTGGAACCTGTCCTGGTAAACCGCTGTATGGTCTTGGCCACCGTGCTGCAGCTCAGTTTCAGGGTCTTGACAAACTTCTTATAGCCTAGGCCATCTTCATGTAGAGCAACAATTATTTTTTATAGATCTTCTTAGAGTTCTTTTCCATGAGGTGCCATGTTTAAATTCCAATGACCAATATGAGGGAGTAAGAGCGATAACACCAAATTTAACACACCTGCTCCCCATTCACACCTGAGACATTGTAACACTAATGAGTCACATGACCCCCTGGAAGGAAAATGGCTAATTGGGCCCAATTTGAACATTTTCACTTAGGGGTGTACTCACTTTTGTTGCCAGCGGTTTAGACATTAATGGCTGTGTGTTGAGTTATTTTTAGGCGACAGTAAATTGACACTGTTATACAAGCTGTACACTCACTACTTTACATACTTTTGTAGCAAAGTGTCATTTTTTCAGTGTTGTCACATAGATATAATAAAATATATATAAAAATGTGAGGGGTGTACTTTTGTGAGATACTGTATTTATGACTCACTTCATTATGGTAAATATGGTGTTGCACATATTTGGCTGCTTGGACTATTCATTATTTCACAATCATATTTTATAGATAGGTGTTGCATTTACCCTTGATCTGTCAGAAGTTTTCATATATTGGTTTCTTGCAAGTCATCTCACTACCTATTCGCACAGACTGTGTGTGTTATCCAGAGTTTATACATTGATATATGGTAGTCTTGCTGCTGATAGGGTTTGGATTTGAATGTAATGACTTCTGAAATTTGTACATTACATTACTTATTCTGGTGGGATATGTGAAAGAGGAAATGGTCCCACGGTCCCTCAGATGGGAGATTTTCCCTAAGTGAGATGACTTAGAAAATGATCTCACATTTTTTTTTTTTTACAGTTTTTCATTGGAAGAAAGAGAAGAAAATTGATTATTCTAGATGGGAAATTACCAGAATAAGGGAGAAACTGATTCTTTTTAAGGGGCTGAATGAATATAATAAGAATAAGAATATAATAAGAAATTAGATACCGTAAATTGAGTTGGATTCTGGAGAACATTTAGTCTGAACAAATGAGCAAGAAAAAGGAAAAAATATTTATGGGTCTTAAATAACTATAGGAATATATATATGGGAACTTTAATGCACTATTTAATTGGACTACTATGTGGCAAATGAGGTTTAATGTTAATAAATGTGAAGTTATGCACTTGGGGGCTAAAAAACATGCATGCATCATACATTCTAGGAGGAGGACAGCTGAGGTAGTCAATGGTGGAGAAGGATCTGGGTGTGCTGGTATATCAAAATCATTCTTGTATTAAGAGGTACAGACTCCAGAGAAAGGTACCTCAGTTTGCCCCTGTATAAATCATTAGTAAGACCTCATCTGGAATTTGCAGTTCAGTTTTGGGCATCAGTTCACAAAAAGGATATCAGAGAACTGGAGAAGGTGCAGAGATGGACAGCAAAACTGATAATAGTCATGGAGGAGCTCAGCTATTAGGAAAAATTAGCTGAACTGAACTTAATCTCTCTTGAGAAAGGCGATTAAGGGGGAATATGATCAAAATGTATAAATACAAAAGTGGTCCATATAGTGAACTTGGTTTAGAGTTCTTTAATTTTCAGGTCATTGCAGAGGGAAAGGGGAGGCTCTTTACTTCTAGAGGAAAAGAGATTTAACCACTTGCCGCCCGCCCTATAACAAATAGACTGTGGCAAAGTGGTTGCATAATCCTGGCCGGATGTCATATGACGTGATCAGGATTATGAGCCGCTGCGGGCCCCCGGGGGCGCGCGCATCGCGGCGATCGTTGTTGCGGGGTGTCAGTCTGACACCCGGCAACTACGATCTCGGTAAAGAGTCTCCGATGGAGACTCTGTACCACGTGATCAGCCGTGTCCAATCACGGCTGATCACAGTGTAAATAGGAAAAGCCGGTGATCGGCTTTTCCTCACTCGCGTCTGTCAGACGCGAGTAGAGGAGAGCCGATCGGCTGCTCCTCTGACAGGGGGGGTCTGTGCTGATCGATTATCAGCACAGCCCCCCCGAGGATGCCCACACTGGACCACCAGGGACGCCACCAGACCACCAGGGATGCCCAGGACAAGGTATGCCACCCTAGACCACCAGGGATTCCAGTCAGTGCCACAATGGATGCCAATCAGTGCCCATAATGGATGCCAATCAGTGTCCACAATGGGCATCACTGATTGGCATGCATTATTGATTGGCACTGATTGGCATCCATTAGTACAATATATTATAATACAATGCCGCCTATCAGTTCCCATCTGTGCCGCCTATCAGTGCCCATCCATGCCCACCTGTGCCGCCTACCCATGCCCACCTGTGCCGCCTACCCATGCCCACCTGTGCCGACTAACCCATGCCCACCTGTGCCGACTAACCCATGCCCACCTGTGCCACCTATCCATGCCCATCCATGCCAATCCGTGCCAGCTATCAGTGCCAATTTGTGCCACCTATCAGTGCCCATCCGTGTCGCCCATCAGTGCCACCCATCAGTGCCGCCTATCAGTGCCACATATCGGTGTCCATCAATGCCACCTCATCAGTAACACTTCATTGGTGCCACCTCATCGGTGCCCATCAGTGCCGCCTTATCATTGCCCATCAGTTTAACCCCATCAGTGCCCATCAGTGAAGGAGAAAACTTACTTATTTGCAAAGTTTTGAAACTGAAACAAAAAAAAACATTATTTTTTTCAAAATTTTCGGTATTTTTTTATTTGTTTAGCAAAAAATAAAAACCGCAGAGGTGATCAAATACCACCAAAAGAAAGCTCTATTTGTGGGAAAAAAATGATAAAAATTTAATTTGGGTACAGTGTAGCATTAACCGCGCAATTGTCATTCAAAGTGCAACAGCGCTGAAAGCTCAAAATTGGTCAGGGCAGGAAGGTGTTTAAGTGCCTGGTATTGAAGTGGTTAACCTTCACATACAGAAAGTCTTTTCACAGTCAGAGCTGTGAAAATGTGGAATAGACTCCCTAAATAACTACTTATGGTCAGCTCTGTAGACTTTTGTAAAAAGAGCTGGATGCATTCCTAAATGCACAAAATATAGCTGAATACTACATTTTAGAGGTAGTAACGTCAGGAGTAGTTGATCCAGGGCATATCCAATTGCCTCCCAGGGATCAGGAAATAATTTTTCCCCCACTGGAGTGAATTAGATCCTGTTTTATTGTTTGTTTGTTTTTTGTTTTGTTTTTTATCTTCCTCTAGATCAACTATGTGTATAGGATAGTGTATATGGAGGTTTTCTATTTGTGTTTTTTTTTTTTGTTAAAGTAGATGGACTTAGTGTCTTTTTTCAACCTGATTAACTACAGGTATGTAACTATGTAATTCCCTAAGCAGTTTGGGTACCAATAATTTCTCCACAAGATATACAAGAATATGTAACCCCCTTCCCTCAGTGGGACTGGTTTTCTTACTTTCAAGGTGGGTACATTGACCATTTTTAGCAATCATTGGTGGCTAGTACACCTGCATATTTAAAAGATACCAAACAAGTGTTGAATGAAATCAAGGGAGTTAGTATGGCATGTGGCATCTATATATAACAACATAACCCATCATGATGGTATGGAGGTGGATTATTACTTGGGAAGATCAGAAAACATTTCAACAGAAAAAGGTACATTGATGATGTACTCTTAATCTGGAATGGAAACTTTCCTGTACATCCCCATTTGTCATCTCTTAGAGTGCCCTTGTGGGCTACAAAATGTGGGTAGGACCACAATATAAAAAACAAATATTAAAGTGCGCTGTCCATAAAAAAAGTTAATACATATCAAAATATGAATAGGTAAATAGAGTTGCGCTATGGACTGCCCAGAAAATTAACAAAAATAGGTTTCTACTTAGAAACCTCAACCCAAATATTGGGGAGAGGGTACTATGGCTAAAAATGTAAGAGGGTAGATTGTGGCGCTAAACCCGAAACCTTTATACTTTATATTAAATGTATTATGAATACCCAATCCTAAAAAAAAAAAAAAAAAAAAAAAAACGTGGAAATATAATTTGTATGTGCTGACTTATATAATACTATATATTCCAATTTAAATAGGGTGCAGTGCTCCACTGCGCTTGCGCAAACCTACCGGCGCCATTTTGGATGCGGGAATCCCGAACGTCTCAGCCTACGCCACTTGGTAGGTGCCTGAGAGCCCGTTTGTGATTACACTTTACAGCAATAATTTGTCATATAATCATATGGACATTATATAGAGTTGACAAATTTCTTTGGTCATTTATTTCATGCACTTTTTCAGTTTTGGGGTATGTTTTTATTTTTTATCTTTAGGGGTATATACATATAGATTTATACAATTTGTGTTGGTTTTGGGTGGTTCACATTATTGACACGCAATTGTGTTTTATTTTGTATTAATTTTACATTTTTGTATATATAATTGTATGCACTATTCTTTGAGGTGGTTTTAGAGATATAAGATACTAAGGTTTATATCGTGGGTTCAGCACGTACACATATCCCATTCACTTTGGGAATTTGAGGTTAGCACAGTTCTCTTTTTTCTTTTCTGTTTATTTGTCCTTTTTTGGTGTACATTTGAATTGCAGCTTCCGACCAGTATTGTTTCCATTCCGTAGCGCAGTTTTTTCTTCTTTTCTTTTTCCTGATCAAAATATATAATCAATGTATTTCATATAATAAACAAAAGTGTATTAACAACACATAATAAATCCATTAGTGCCATAAACTAGATGTGACCAGAACTGTGGTCTGATCAGACAGGAGCTCATCAGGCTGGGCAGGAGACAGGAGCTCATCAGGCTGAGCAGCAGGCACCTCAGGCTGGTAAAAGGGCAAGGCACCCTCAGACTGGGAAACAGACACTGGGACTTCAGGCCTGGAACGCTGGCTCTGGTTCTTTGGGCTGGAATGCTAACTCTGGCTCTTCGGGCTGGCTCTGGCTCTTGGGGCTGGAACGCTGGCTCTGGCTCTTGGGGCTGGAACGCTGGCTCTGGCTCTTGGGGCTGGAACGCTGGCTCTGGCTCTTGGGGCTGGAACGCTGGCTCTGGCTCTTGGGGCTGGAACGCTGGCTCTGGCTCTTGGGGCTGGAACGCTGGCTCTGGCTCTTCCGGCCGGAACTCTGGCACCACCGGCTGGAAATATGGCATCTCTGGCTGGAACTCTGGCATCTCCGGCTAATACTCTGGCATCTCCGGCTAATACTCTGGCATCTCCGGCTGGAACAGATCGGTGGGTGTGGAGGCAGGTTGGGTTAATGGCAGGATCATTGTGGTTGGGAAAAACTCTTGTTTTTTCTTTGGCTTAGCCACTGAAGCTCTGTAGGTGACTGCAGGACTGTAGGTAAGGGGTGTAGTAGAATGGATAGGAGGATCGGGATATGGCAGAGAAGAGGTAACAGTAGCTGGGGGAAGATCTTGTGGGTTTGTAGGCAGCAGAGAAGAGGCACGTGGTTTGAATGCAGGATAGGTACAGGGAGCAGAGACCGGATATGAGTATTTGGTTGAGAGCAGCGTGTACTGGGCTGCAACTGAGGTTGACATGGCTGATGGGGATACATACAGTTGGGTAGGCTGGTGTCTGATAGCAGGGGTGATTTTTTTGGCTGGGGCTGATCGCACCATGTCAGACCATGCTGAAAGTATAGGTTGTGCAAAATGTAGTTTTAAGTTTGCCTGTTTAACAAAACACTGAGCAGACACAATGCACTCAGCAATCACCTGTGGGGAACAGGCTGAGTAGTGTTCACAAAAATCGTCAGGATCATCTTCAAAAAGCCATACTAAAGATACAACCTGATTCATATTAAAAGGAGGCGTGAAATCATCATGGCCGACTGGTATACAGGGCAAGGCCAGCTCAGTACAGATCTTGACCAAAGGCTGCACCTCCCCAAACAATATTTAACCCTGATCGACCAGGGAGTGAGCCAAACGTATGGTTGCAAATAACTGACCCCTAGACCATCCTTTCAAAGCCTGGCGGCAATAATCACCACTTTCAGATGTCAGCAAAGAAAAATAAATAACCTCATCAGCATTCATGTTTGCAACAAAACTGAATCAAATGGTTCCCCTGTGCAGCCACTTCTGGTCAGGGATGGCCCTGGTATTCTGTCATAAACTAGATGTGACCAGAACTGTGTGACTGCGACAGAGTGAACCAGACATAAATAGGTGAAAGTACGTTTATTAAAGTAAATGCATATAAATGTGAACACACCACCAATACAAACTGAGTGAACAAACCAAACAACCAAACAGTGATAATAAACTAACCAGCATCTGTAGCAAAAGGGAGCCCCAGAATCGTAGTCAAGCCAGGCCAGGGTCATAAACAGGAGATCAGTAGTTGGGGGGCCAGGAGCAAACAGACACGGAACAAGGTGGAGGGATTAGGCTGCAGGGCAAGGATCCAGGAATACAGGAGCAGGTACAAACAGGTCCAGGACACAGGAATCAGGGTTCAGGTTCAGGATCAAGATCAGGCTAACAGATAAACAGGCTGCAAGTCAGGGCACAAGGACAATACCAGGGCAAGGTGTGTGTGCACTTGCCGGGTATTTATACTATGGCTGCTATCAAAGTCATGTGACGCCTGATTGCAAAAGGTAATACCTGCTCCACACTGCCGGGATCCCTCCGCTGGTGGATGCCAGTACTGCGGCCCAAAGATGACACAATTCCAGCAGGGAAAAGCTCTTCTGACAGCTCCAAACTGGTGGATCTCAGTACTGCACGCCAAATGATCGATATTACCAGGAGAGGGAACCTTTCCTGACAATTACATTCATTACAATGTGCATAATACAGCATATTAGGTTCAAAAACCCCATGTATAAAGTGCATAAAAGAAAATCCTATTACAGTGCAAGAAATAGTGCTTGGTTCATATTCCTCAACAATCTTCTTTTTAATAGTAGAAAATATTGGAATACACCACCTCTGGAAAGTTTTATTCTGAAGATTCCTCACCACAAACAGTTAACAGAGCTCCTTGCTAGGAAATCGGAAAGTGCCAAGTGTACCGCGGTCCAGGATATAAACATTCTCCAAACTCCTAAGACAAATGTACTCCAAGGAGGGGATTAAAAGCAAGAGGAGGTCCACATAGTGTAGTATATTAACCAAACAGATTTATTAAAACAATAAGATTGCATTTACAAAATGCGTGATCTTAAACAGCATGTGATTCAAACGGCCAGCATGTCCGAGTTTCCACCCGACTTGCGGAACTAGATCACATATGAGGCCCCTCCCAACACCTTTCTCCATAACAAGCATCGTCTGGGGACCTGAGGCTCCTAGGACCATTAGGGCCCTCAGAGATAGACTGCAAGAGCATATTTATAACATTAGGCATGGTTTTAAAGGACACTCTCTTTGGGCTCATTTTCATAAGTGTCATAAGAGAGACCCCAGAGGCATTCATTTTGGGGGTTGGACAAATTGGAGCCCTGCTGGAGGTATTGTAATAGGATTAGAGAGGTCTATAAAATTAGATGTGGTGAATTTACAAAATGAAATTACATTCACCACAGGGACTCAATGTGGCGTGTTTAATTAATACTAAATAATTTCCCACAAAGTTTTGGTCCTACGCTCTCACATGCTAGACTCAGACCCTATGAGAATTGTTTTGGATTGATCTGCTTTTTTTTAGATGAGTTATAGGAATAATTCACCAGTGATGCTAGGACATGGTCAAGGACATCTTAACAGGATAATGGTTGACACCCTGAAATTACTTTTTAAAAATGTTATATAGCTATAATTAACTAGTGCCCTCTAATGTTGATCGACACATGTATGGTTAGTGTTGACTGAACTTAGGACGTGGAATGCTGGGAAATGTTGCTTGGACAGTAAACAGAGTCATTATTATTGCTGGCTAAATAACTACTAGACATAAAAGAACCTGGAATTTGGAGAAGTAAGCCAAGAGGGGGTATAAGTGGAAAGGCCCAGAGGAGAGCATGGGGAATTGGAGATTGCAGCCAACCAGAGAGGAGAGCTAATTAGGCATGAGAATTGC
Organism: Lithobates pipiens; assembly: GCF_037356315.1. Taxonomy (NCBI): domain Eukaryota; kingdom Metazoa; phylum Chordata; class Amphibia; order Anura; family Ranidae; genus Lithobates; species Lithobates pipiens. The sequence goes on along the minus strand of NW_027507784.1, from coordinate 281,223,018 downwards.
TGTTTGCGGTTCGCTGCTGGAAATAGTCAGCGGCCTATATTTCACAGGGAGCTTCTGGATCCTTTCAAAGACTGCTACCCTTAGCATTGGCGAGAGCTTCCAGGTGACTTAGCCACTATCCAAAATTGTTATCCTATGTGGGGAGCTAATGTTTATGCTGTTGGAGTTACAGTGCATGCTGGGATTTGAAATCACTGCAGGGAACCCTGTATACATTGTGTATTTAATTGTGATCTCCATTGTTATGCTTTATCTTGATTGACAGTAACTTGTAAATACCCTTTGATATTTACCAGAGAGTTGCAAGACTAATTCTTGTGTGCCCTTAAGTGCATAGAAGGTATTATTTTACATTAATTGATAAAGTTTAGCTGGTGATGTTTGTGAAGTTAAGGTCTCAAATAGTGTAGGTTTTAGAGAGCAGCAGAGGATCCAACTTAAGCAGTGGCTCCTGCAGGGGTGGCACTACATTAAGGTAGAGTGAAGGAATTAGCATCCTAATAAGATAAATGTTGTCCCATCTGAAATGTTTAGGATATGGACAATTTTGTGTTTAGAGCTTTGCATAAACCCAAAGTACCGATTTAGCTGGTTTCGGTGCAGATCAACACATGGATGGGTAGTGCTGACCATTTTATTTCCCATATTGCTTTATATATGTTAGGTATCATTAATATGAATTTGTTTATTTGTATATCTGATAATGTGTTTGTGCTGTCCTTCCCTACTCTGCTAACCTTCCCCTTATAGTACGTGATTCGCCTTTCCGTGATTATTATGGGGTGTGTTCCTGAGGGGTTATTTAGTGCACTGAGATTGAGCCTTTACATGTTGTGGCTTGTCAACATTAACAACTGATAACAATAACTGATGTACCAGTTTAGTTGTTTTCAGTATAGCTTGGTGCATGTCTGGTTTTCTCCTCCATTGTTTTGTATGTGGGTAGTTCTACTAACATGAGTCATTTACAGTATGTACTTGACAATGTGATGGTTGGTTTTGCCCTTCCTCCCCCTTGTTATCTTCTGTTTGCAGTGTGCGGTTGGTCCTTCAATGTTTAATAATAAGAGCGACCCTGATAGGGTTAATCTAGAGGGGTGAGAATTCGGGGATCAAACCTTTATATTGTGCTGCTTGTCAACATTCCCACCCTATAGAGAGATGTCCTTTTGGACGAAACACATGTAGGGTTGAGTTGGAGTCTGTTTTTTTTGTTTTGTTTTTTTATTCTTTATTTAATATTTTTTTACACAAAATATAAAATTCACATATTAAACATGGTATACAGGGTGAAACATGGTAAGACTTAAGGGGACTCCATTTTAAGTACTTGTTCCTGGGCAAGCAGGGGGGGCGGGGTTGAGTTGGTTTCTGTTGATGTCACGCACTGCTGACAGGGAGGCAACAGCAGGCTTGTAAATGTTTTTGCTGCCTTTTATAAATTTTTACTGATCTAGCTTTAATAAAGAGTGTTTCATACTATATAAGAGCTTCTTTCCCTTCTGTATCTGTTGTATGGTACTGCTTTAACTCAGTAATACTGAGTCTCATCTAGAGGTGGATTGGGGGGAGTGAGCTGTGCAGGGAGCACAACAGGGAGAAATCTATCCAGCCCGGGAGGGTTCATATACACTATTTGCCTCTGATTGGGGTTATAAATCATTGTAAGCGCAATAGTTACCCTCGGGTGGTGAGCGATGCATTCCTGTTTTCTGTGGATCTGACCTATAGAAGTTATGGTGCACTAGTGGCGGTTTACAGCCGACGCCTCTGCACTACCTCTGCACTCTCACAGGTCCAACCGTGTGTCGAGAGCAGGTCTCAGCCAAACTGACAGCATCTGTTGAGAAGGGCAGAATGTGGCCTGGCTGTCTTAAGCCACAGCAGGCAGATGTCCAGAGAAGTTGCAGACCCTACGCTTTCCCTCCTCATCAAAAACCTTTGCCTGCCACTAATTCTGTCCCTACCAGACAGGGTATCTGTCCCTAATCTACCAACTTGCAAATGCATGCCAAACCTGGGAGCCAGAGCCTTCAAAAGGCTCTGCCTGACTCAAGACCGCTTCAAGAGTCACATGGGGTGGTAGCATGCAATGGGATAGCTTCTGCAGTGGTCCATGAAACCATAGAGAAATCATGTTCCTCTTGACTTCCTTACCAACTGCAGTGGAGAAAGTAGAGCACCACCTGCAGTGGAGAAAGTAGATTGCACCTGTTTACATGGGCTGTTTTGAAAAATGTGACAGTGGGTGCAGGGAGAAGATCAGGAGCATGCTACCTGTTATACCCAAATTATGGGTGTAACGTGTAACTTGCTCTGAAGGGTGAAATTATTCTTTAAGATGTGTAAGCCGACATGCCTGTGTAACGGTATTTGTGCAGCAGTTTTTCAAAAGCATTTTTTTGGGGAAAAAACACATAACCCAATTTTTCTGTAAAATATAAAAGATGATGTTACGCCGAGTAAATAGATACCAAAGTAGAGTATAAGGAGCTGTAGGCTCTGAGCACGTAACCTGTGTTTTGTGCAGCCTCAACCCTGATCCTCCTCTTATCCTGTAATGTCACTTCCCCTATGGTTCATGCTGGTTAACAGGGACTTCCTGAAACTACAGGGCAGCCATGCTTCCACCATCTATCTTTCCCCATCCGTCTGACCGCTGGTGTAACCTGTAGGATAACTAACATCAGCGGGTTAACTTCTTTAATTGATGAGCAAGATTACTACTCCTGTTAGTGAGTGTTTTTTTGTCCTGTGTCTATTAAAATTTGTTAATACTGCACTCAGGTGATGCCTCCCCCTTCTTGTTTTTGCCTATTTTACAGAGTCGGACATCCTCTCCATTGCCTCTTTCTGTGGGGGTCCCCCAAGGCTCTGTTCTTGGACCCCTTCTCTTCTCTATCTACACCTCCTCCCTTGGTGACTTGATAACTGCCCACAGCTTCCATTACCACTTATACGACGATGACACCCAAATCTATCTGTCTACTCCTCACCTCACTCCTTCAGTCTCCTCTCGCATTACTAACCTGCTAACTGACATATCAGCATGGATGTCACACCACTTCCTTAAACTAAACCTCTCTAAAACTGAGCTATTAATATTCCCCCCTGCACATGCCCCCCTCCATGACTTTTCCATCAAAATCAACAATGCAACCATCAGGCCCTCCCCTCACGCCAGAGTACTAGGTGTAATCCTGGGCTCTGACTTGTCATTTCAGCCCCAAGTCCAATCCTTGTCAAAAGTTTGTAGAATTCACCTCCATAACATCTCTAAAATTCGCCCCTTTTTAACAAATGAAACCACCAAGCTCCTCATTCCCTCCCTTGTTATCTCTCGTCTTGACTGTTGCAACTCCCTTCTTATTGGCCTGCCTCTCCATAGGCTCTCAGTCTATCATGAATGCTGCTGCCAGACTTTTCCACCCTACCAACCGCTCAGTGTCTTCCAACCCTCTCCTCCAGTCCCTACACTGGCTCCCAATCACCCAGCGAATTAAATTCAAAATACTAACCACAACACACAAAGCCATTCACAACTCTGCCCCGAGCTACATCACCAATCTTGTCTCCAAATATCACCCAAATCTTCCCCTCCGCTCTTCTCAAGACCTCCTACTCTCAAGCTCTCTCATCTCCTCCTCCCATGCTCATATTCAGGATTTCTCCAGAGCCTCTCCCATCCTCTGGAACTCGCTACCTCCATTGGTCCGGCTATCCCCTACTCCTGCTACCTTCAGGCGATCCCTGAAAACTCAGGGAAGCCTATCATGTCTCCAACTAATCTCCTACCACTTCCATCAGCTCATTCCCGACAGTTATAACCTTTTGTACCACTTGCCCCACCCGATTAGATTGTAAACTTTTCTGAGCAGGGCCCTCTTAATCCTCTTGTATTTTATTGTATTGTCACTGTATTGTCTCCTTTTTATATTGTAAAGCTCTGCGTAAATTGCTGGCGCTATATAAATCCTGAATAATAATAATACTCTCAGGATGGCTGCCACCATTAACTTCTTATAACCTATATATTTTTATGGACTTGGGACTGAATAGTTAATAACTGTTGAAAGTCTTTTTTGGGCTTACACCCTCTGTGCGACAGTAACACCTCTCTTGTTTCTATTTCAACCATGTGTAATAGCAGACAAATTTTTGCATAAACAGGCAGATCTGCCAACACCAGTGTTGTTTGTGTATCATATCAGATATACTGTTAGCGTTTTTTAAAACAATGCATTCTTTCTATTTTGAGCAGTGTTCAAAATTTTTTTATTGCTAATACATAGTATACATTTATTCTATAATTTGTCCCATTGAAAATTACACTAAAATAATGTTTCTGCTCTGTTGACTCTCCGACAGATGCTGGAATCGCAAACCAAGAGACTCCTATTTTTGCGGAAGAAGGTATACTATGAGCAGGGGGACAAAGCGGGTTACCTACTTGCCAGAGCACTGAGAGATCTCACAACCAAGACCAACATTCCGGGAATTCAGAATAAGGACGGCCACATAGACAGAACGACCGATAAAATAGCCCAACACTTCCAAGAGTTCTACACTAAACTCTATAACCTCCCACCACATCACAAGTCCCCCGACATAGGGAGCGAGAGACTTCAAGCTATACAGGAATACTTGAGGGGCTCAGATCTACCCTCACTTACAAGGGAAGATTCGGTTGTTCTTGACGCCCCTATAGACCAGGCAGAAATCAGAGTAGTGATTAAGGAACTCAAAACAGGTAAAAGCCCGGGTCCAGATGGGTACACAGCCATATATTATAAGACATTTATAGACACCCTAACCCCACACTTGCAAGCAGCTCTGAATTCCTTGACAGGGGGTGGGAGGGTCCCTCCTGATTTTCTATCTGCACACATCGCAGTCATTCCCAAACCGGACTAGGACCCTACACACTGCACCAGTTATAGGCCAATCTCGTTGTTGAACTTAGACGTTAAGATACTGGCAAAAATAATGGCAACGAGATTGTCTCCCCTCCTCTGCAAATTGATTGGACCGAGCCAGGCTGGTTTTATGCCAGGTAGGGAGGCCAGGGACAATGTCACTAAAGCCCTGGACTTGATACACGCTGCCCATGTGCGAAACATCGAGGGCCTTCTCCTGTCCACTGATGCGGAGAAGGCCTTCGATAGAGTAGCCTGGGACTACATGTTTGAGTCATGTAGACATATAGGACTAGGACCCGGATTGATGAACTGGATAGCCGCTTTGTATCAGAACCCCTCAGCTAGACTTATAATAAATGGAGCTTTGTCCGGCAGGGTGGACATAAGAAATGGCACGAGACAGGGATGTCCCCTGTCCCCTCTGCTATTTGTTATTTCACTTGAACCCTTCATTAGGAGAGTTTTGGCCAACAGTTCGGTGAGGGGTTTCGGGGTAGAGGGAAAGGAGTTCAAGGTGGCGGCTTATGCCGATGACCTCCTGTTTTTTGTAACTGAACCGCACATATCCATACCATCCCTCGTGAAGGAGTTTACAATCTACGGTTATATTTCTAACCTTAAGATTAATTACTCCAAGTCAGAGGCGATGAACATTACCTTGCCAGCTCCGACATTGCAACATACAATGGAAAATAGCTCTTTTAAGTGGGTACCGCATGCCATCAAATATTTAGGGGTATGGTTAACGCCCAAGGTAGATTCCATTTTCACTCACAACTTTGTACCCCTACTTAAAACTATTAAGAGAGATCTACAGCACTGGCATACTAAGTTCATCTCCTGGTTTGGAAGGGCGGCAACCTGTAAAATGAATATCCTGCCCAGGGTCCTCTACCTGATTCGAGCCTTGCCCATCAGGATACCCCAAAGTTTTTTCAGATCTCTTCAGGCCATATTATTGAGATTTATATGGGCTCGTAAAACACCTCGTATCAAATTCTCCTTATTGATGAGGCCCAAGAGTCTGGGAGGGTTGGGGTTACCAAATTTCAGGAACTACTATCACGCAACTCACATTGCGAGAATTGTGGATTGGCACTGTCACTCTGCAATGAAGGACTGGGTGATGCTGGAGAGGAACTCAGTCCCGACACCCCTACTTTTCTCCCCGTGGATTCCGAAATCCACATATCCTCCGACACTGACAGAACACCCTTTAATAGGGACCACCCTAGAAATTTTCCATCAGTTGTCTAAGCAAAACATGCTCTCTTCCCCTGTAGGTCCACTCACTCCATTACAACACAACCCTGACTTTGCTCCAGGAATGGGGAATCAAACACTACGTCCTACCGATAAACAACTTCCACTCCTAGCATTACATTGCTTCAATAATGGAGTGATGAAAGACTTCACAGTATTGAAGTCAGACAATGACATCCCCTCCTTGCCCTTGTGGACGTACTTCCATTTGTTAACAAACCACCGCGTAAAGAGCACTTTATTAGAGATCTCACGGATTTGGAGTCGGTGTGCCTCAAAGGGGAACAGGTATTAAAAACTACCTCCACTGCATACGAGTGGTTACAACACCTGGCGGCGGGGATGGGCGATCGGTTTAGAGAGAGATGGTCAGCGGATTTGAACATAGATTTTACAAATGCTCAGTGGGAGAAGGCCTGTATATTAGCCCACAAATGCTCTATCAGTACAAGACTGCAGGAAACAGCATATAAAGTACTTACCCGTTGGTATGTCACACCTGACAAAACTCACAAATGGTATCCTCAGTCCAGCGACTTGTGCTGGCGCTGTCTTAAAGAAAGGGGCACTATGCTTCATATCTGGTGGCATTGTGATAGAATAAGTACATACTGGAGTGAAGTGAAGGGGCTGGTGCGTCGGATCACGGAGACCAATCTTACCTTAGACGCTGCATGTTGCCTTCTCAACATTTCCGATTTCTCCCTGAAGAAGTACACATTCCTTATCGAGACACCTGCTCAATGCGGCCAGGTCGCTCATCCCTCTTTATTGGAAAACCACGCACACCCCCTCTCTGAAAGAATGGTTGCACAAGATTTCTTACATATGTGAAATGGAGGATACTAAGGCACAATCAGAAGAAACCGCGGCACGGTATCATAGGACTTGGTCTCCCTGGTTCACGTACCGGTACTCTCAGGAATATAAGTCATTGGTTGGGTGATTTGATCACCGAACACCTGGGAATGGATGGCTAAAACTGACTGGATGATAGAACCGACCTGCACGCTACTCATTACAGGCTGCCTAGTGCAGCACCCCTGCGATAGAAATTTCGCTCTCCTACTGTCTTCGCTTTTCTCTTCTTTCTTTCTTTCTCTTCTTTTCTGAATTCCCAACTCCCCACGAAGTACAGATGCTGCCCGCAGTTTGGTGTTACCACTTCCTATATGGCATTTGGTGTTGTTATACTGTAAAGCCGCGTACACACGGGCGGACTGTATGGCCAACTTAGTCCGTCAGACAATCGGACGGACAGTCCGTCCTACTTTCGAATGAACGGACTTGACCACACATGGATGCACAAACAGTCCGTCGAAAGTTTGCGCGATGACGTGTACAGCACGTACGACGGGACTAGAAATAGGAAGTCCAATACACAGCAATGCAACCTTTCGCCGTGTAAATCCTTTCTGAGCATGCGCCATACTTAGTCTGTCGAACTAGCCTACTCACGAGCGGATTGTCCGCTGAAACCAAAGTATGACGGACAATATTACGGAAATTCCGAAATACTTAGTCCGCCAGACTGCACGCTGAAAAAGTCCGCTGAAGCCCACACACAAGCGGACTGTCCGCTGAAATGTGTTTCGACGGACTAAGTTGGCCAGACAGTCCGCCCGTGTGTACGCGGCTTAACCAGTCTGCACATTTGTATAGGACCGGGCCGAAGGGTAATAGTTGTTTTGCACTTTACAGTTGGCTGTTTACGCTAACTTAGGGACTAATGTTGCTAACTTTTTGTGCCTTATTTACCCATCTGTACTTTCTCTTGTATTGTTTATATTTTCGAATAAAAACCTTCAAATGTAAAAAAAATAAAAAATTATAATGTTTCTGATACAAAACAAGAAAGTTTTTTTTTTTCAAATGAAAAAATTTACTTTATTTTTTAGTTTTGCATTTTTTTTGCAACAATATAAAAAAATAGACCAAATGAATGAAAACAGGAAAAATAAATATTAATAGTAAAAAATAGCAGATCCAGCAGAAAAATAAAAGTTAAAGCAAAAAGGGGAGGAATGAGTTAATACATTTTATTTAAAAAAAGTTTTTAATTTTTTTTATTTGCAAGGTCAACCGATGTCATAGGCAGACCATATGAATGACACAATTATATAAATAAAAACAATCCTTGCGCTACCACAAAGGTTTTACCAAAATAAAAAAATAAAAAAATAGGGGGCTTTCACACTGGAGCGGTGCACTGGCAGGGCGTGAGAAAAAGTCCTGCCAGCAGCTTCTTTGGAGCGGTGAACTCACTGATTGAAATCAAAGGGGCAGCACTGCTATACTGCCGACAAAATGACACTGCATCTAACCCCTTTTCGATGGGGGGTTAAAACTGCCCTGCTAGCGGCCAAATAGTGCCGCTAAAAATAGTGCCGCTTTACCGCTGACGCCCTAGTGTGAAAGGACTCTTACTGAACCCAGGACCCTACATTCACTATATCTGGTCTCCCACAGTACACAGAACATGGAAATGCAGTTATTTAATGAATATGAACTGCTAAATACCCTTTCTCATCAACGGTATATAGGAGTTGTATGACTTCTATCAGTGTCTGGCAGAGCACTGGTTAAGGCTTGTAGGAGGCGTTTTCTGTTTTCAATTTTACTGTTGTTGGTTTAGTAACACCTTAAGTTGTGGCGTGACAAAATGTGTAGTTTATGTAAATGTTCATGTACTAAAACAAATACAATTTAACAAGTCTGGGACCAACAGATTTAGAAACATTCAGTTAAAGGAAATTTGTCATTAAAGAAATATGAAGGTGGCCACTGGTGACCTCTTTTGAATATGCTAATTACCTGGTTGTCATTCTGATGCTTTGGCTTCATTTACTGACCATGAGAAAGTATAAAAAAAGGAATTCTGACTCTCCAAAGCTTATTTCACCCAGGCAATGGAGGGGATGTAAATAAATCGTCTATCCACCTCCAAATTGACATGGTTGCTGGAGGGGTGAGTTCACATTGCCAAGGTGGAGATGCTTCACCACATAATCTGGCAATTTTACTTGGCATGTCAGGTTTCATCCATTGAATAATGTGGACTATGCTGCAACTGCATTCAAAACCTGACTGTGTTGTAGTTTGTTGGCAAATCTCTATTGGGATAGTGTTTAAAAAAAAAAAAACAGGATTTAAGAGGCAGCAATATTGCCTCCTGAATGTGAAGTGCCACCCTTGTGAACTAAAGCCCCATACACGCTATCAGATTTTCTGCTGATTTTTGTCTTCAGATTTACCAAAACCATGTAGTACAAGGGCCTGTCTAATGTATACACATTGAAATGCCTAAGGTTTGACCTCATATTATATGGTTTTGGTAAATCTGAAGGAAAAAATCAGCAGAAAATCTGATAGTGTGTATGGGGCTTTAGGCTAACTTTCATTTGCTTTGTGATGCTTGGACCATTTGAAAACCAGGAAGCAAAGTTTCCAGTAAATGCCAAGGTAGTGTATGCTATATTAAACTAAATATATTTGGATTGTATTAATGTTTTGTAGATTTGTAAACTTCAGTTAAGTAGTGAGTAAGTAAACAGGGCAAGCCTGGAGATTATAAATAATACTACTCTTGTCTTGGCATGGGACAAACAGCCTGTGAAAACAGATCTGAAGTCAGTTGGCCAAGGCTAATGTAACGTAAGACCAGGTACACAATCAAATCAAACAAAATTTGTTTGCAGCAGGTCATAACATCTTTACCTAAGCCCAACCTTCTTTCTAATTAATTTCAAAAGGATTGAAATAGTCAGTCCACACAAAACTATGTCAGACAAAGTTGGGAGGTAGGCCTCCATCTTCTTATGTCTCTACAGGGCTTCTATGGCAATATCCTTCTATGCTGTGCCTCCTTTTTAGGCCTAAGCCCTTGTACACACGGCGTGACATTCCGACGGAAAATGTCCGATCGGACCGTGTTGTCGGATAATCCTACCATGTGTGGGCTCCATCCGCCTTTTTACGTTGGAATGTCCAACCAACAAAGTTTGAGAGCTGGATATAAAAAATTTCCGACGACGCAATCCGATCGGACTTTGTCCGATCGTTTGTAGAGAATTCTGATCAGACAAAGTGCCACGCATGCTCAGATCAGATTCCTAGACCAAAGCTATTGACTACTAGCCTGAACGTAGTCCCATCGTAACAAAATAACGTCATCACGTTCTGAACAATCGGATTTTCCAACAACTTTGTCCGACCGTGTGTATGCAACACCAGTTTCGGACAAAATCCGACGGATTTTGTTGTCGGAATGTCCAACCGTGTGTACAAGGGCTAACACTGAGTTTAATTGTGGCTGCAGCAAGAGAAGGTTCACCCTTCCTTCTGTTGACCATGTGGCATACAAAAACCATTAAATCCTTTGGCAATGTAAGGCTCCATGCACACTGGAGCTCATAAATGGCCGTTTTTTGGAGTTGGGGCATTTTTTTTAACAGCCCATAAACTCCACTCTATGTTATACTATGTGTCCATGCACACATGGACGTTTTTGAACTTTTATCAGCAGTAAAGTTTATCGGCTGTTTTCTGAACGCCATAAAATCGCATTCAGGAGTCGCTTTTTTTTACCACAAAAAAAAACCCAAAAGCTCATAAATGCTGATAAACTTCAATAAACTTTCAATAACGTGGCTCACCAGCGTTTTTGATACATTGAAAAAATAAAATAAATAAAAAATTGAAAACGCTAACGCGTAAAAATGTTGAAAAAAAAAAAGCTAATAAATGCTAGTGCAAAAACGATAAAAAACGTTGAAAGTCTCACTGCAAAGCTACTGGACTTTTTATAAAGTTATTTTAACGTACAGTGTGCATGAAGCCTAAAACACTCTTGTTATGGTTAAGGTGGATGTAGCTCAAAGATCAGGAGAGATAAAAGAAACCAGTAGGTGATTCAATCCACTGGTATCTAACCAAAATTAAAAAAGATAAATAAAGTCAAATAATTTAAGCTCAATTAAAAAATAAGATCTGCTTTGAAACTGTTATAATAGCGACTGTCAATCTTTTTTTATGTTTTTGCAGAGTTTGTTTGTCATTGTCACCTATGCAGCACGGTTGCTTTTGGCTAAAATCCAACACTCAGTTTTTCCATTCGTTTTACTATTTTATTCTTCCATTTATTTAATATTTAACCACTTAAGCCCCGGACCATTTGGCTGGCCAAAGACCTGAGCACTTTTTGTGATTCGGCACTGCGCCGCTTTAACTGACAATTGACAATTTAACTGTTGCGCGACGTGGCTCACAAACAAAATTGATGTCCTTTTTCCCCCACAAATATAGCTTTCTTTTGGTGGTATTTGATTACCTCTGCGTTTTTTATTTTTTACGATATAAGCAAAAAAATAGTGGCAATTTAGAAAAAAACATATTTTTTACAATTTGCTATAATAAATACACTCTACGCTTGTGCAGAATTTTGTGGCCACACCCCTGAGTCCAGGTTAAAGCCCCACCATTCAAGAGGACAAGGAGTTGGATTATAATTATGCCAAGCAAAGCAAAGCCGTGCCCGAAGCATGGCGAGCAAAGCAAGCCCTCAAGGGGCCCTGTGGCAAAGTGGTCTTACAACAGTGTTGGAACGCATATGGCGATGTCGCGCATGCGCACTCCAGCGGGTAGCAAAATGTGATGGGTAGCCATATGTGAGGAAACAGGTGCACACCTCCAGCATTGGCCCTCTTACGACTCATCCCCCCTCGCTTCCTTCCCGCAAACTCTCACAAGAGTAAGAGAGAGAGAGCTGTGCATGATGTCATAAGCCTAGGCTTTTTACCAGACAAGAAACCAGGAAGTGGGCTGTATAAGGTATTTACTGGCAGAAAAAAAATGTTTTACTATCCAAAGTTAAAACAACAATGCCAGAAGATTTAATAGATGGAAAGATAAAATGACTGAAGTTCCACTTTAATATTCAATTCTCAGAACGGAGTGCACAAATTTGTATCACTGATTTTCTTGAAAATGTTGGAAAGCATTCTAACAATCATCATATATATTTATTTTATTTTATTTTGTTTATAGGTCAGGTAGAGGCACTCATATCTGCTTGAAAGTTGTGAAAAAATTGGAGCTTGCTTGTGTAGCTGGTGGACTTCCGCTCAGATGGAGAATACTGCGAGGTTGGCACTCACCTGCCAGGTTGTGCAAATCATTTTCCTGTTGGCTCTTATGATGGGAAGTGCACATTGTAATGGTATGTAGCAGTTTTCATGTTCTCTTTTTTGTAGCTAGGTAATCAAGCGCAAGATTCTGTATTAGGCCTCACGCACACAGCCGCATTTTGAGTGTTTTTTGCAGCTTAAAAACGCCTGTCCATGTTAGTCTATGGCTTCATGCCCACCTAGGCGTTTTTGAGTTGCAAATGGCATAGGTGTTTTTAAGCTGTAAAATAAAATCCAGGACCAGTGCGTTCTGAAGCTCCAGCATTAGAGCTGTAAAAATGTCAGACGCCGGCAAAAGTTGTTAAACGCGAATTAAAGAGGCTTAACGCTGTGTTAAGCCTCGTCCAGTGTTTCTGTCTCTATTCAAAATCAGTGGTTCCCTATGGGAGCCCATTGATTTGAATAGAGGTCGTACCAGAAGTCGGAACAAGATGATCAAGTGTGCTGAGAATCTTGAAGGGGAACCCTGCAAAAATTAAAAAAAAAAATTTGTGTGAGGTCCCTTTGGTCTGGTATGGATCTTAAGCAGAACCAACCACACCAAAAAAAATGGCGTGGGGTGCCCCCACGATCCATACCAGACCCTTATCTGAGCAGGCAGCCCGGTAGGTCAGGAAAGGGGGGCGAGCAAGCCCGCCCCCCCTCCTGGACCATACCAAGCCACATGCCCTCAACATGGGGGGTTGGTGCTTTGGGGCAGGGGGGCCCTGCGCCCCCCCCACACCAAAGCACCTTGTCCCCATGTTGATGAGGACAAGGGCCTCTTCCCGACAACCCTGGCTGTTGGCTGTCGGGGGGTCTGCGGGTTGGGGGCTTATCGGAATCTGGGAGCCCCCTTTAATAAGGGGGCCCCCAGATTCCGGCCCCCACCCTATGTGAATGAGTAAGGGGTACATCGTAAAAAAATAAAAAATAAAAATAAAAAACACACTACACAGGTTTTTAAAGTAATTTATTAGGCAGCTCCGGGGGTCTCTTCCGACGACTTCGGCCTCTTCTCCCGCTCTCCGGTGTCTTCTCCACTCTCCGGTGTGTCTTCTCCAGCTCTCTGGTGCCTTCTGCCAGGCTCCTCCACTATCTTCTTCCAGTTCTTTTACTAACGTTGGCCCGGTCATTCAGGAGAGGTTGTAAAAATGTCCCGTGTACATTAAGCCTAAATGGCAATGTTTTTGCATGTTGTTGTCCCACCATCCCCACTACTTTGACAAAAATATATTTACAGATTGTTGGAACATTTAGGCTGGGTAAACTGCAGCACAGCAGGAGTCCGGTGCGTCTCCATTCACCGTTTCAGGTACGATTTCAGACCGAATTTTTGCCTGAATTTATACCTGAAGCGGACCAAAGGACGCACAGGGCACCTGTGCAATTTGTGATGTGTGAACCGAATCCATAAAGAGCAATTCGCACTGGTGTGAACCCAGCTTAAAGGTACACAAATTCCAATATAATAAAAGCAGTTATATATTATTTATGTTGAATAAAAATCATCCAGATAAACACACAGATGCATTATCATGCCCCATACACACGGTCGGATTTTCAGACGGAAAATCTTTGATGGGACCTTTTTGTCGGAAATTCCGACCATGTGTAGGCTAATTTTTACATCGGAATTTCCGTCGCAGAAAATTTGAGAGCTGGTTCTCAAATTTTCCAACAACAAAACCCATTGTTGGAAATTCCGATTGTGTGTACACAATTCCAACGCACAAAGTCCTGCGCAACCTCGGAATCAAGCAGAAGAGCAGCACTGGCTATTGAACTTCATTTTCTCGGCTCGTTGTATGTGTTGTACGTCAACGCGTTCTTGACATTCGCAATTTCCGACCAACTTTGTGTGACCGTGTGTATGCAAGACAAGTTTGAGTCAACATCCGTCAGAAAAAAAACATGGATTTTGTTGTCGGAATGTGCGATCGTGTGTACGGGGCGTATGGCTGGTAATATCGGTCACAGGATATATCTTACATACAATCTACCACATATCTAGTATTCTACATTCCAATATCATTTCAAACTTCATGTATTGCGTACTCCTTTTCTAGAAGTGTAGTATTTCTCTATACATTTTATGAACAAAGAGAAGCATGGGTTTGTTTTGTTTCATTTAGGCCGCGTACACACGGGCGGACTGTTCGCCCAACTTTGTCCGCTGAACAGTGTTTGGGCGGACAGTCCGCTCGTGTGTGGGCTTTCAGCGGACAGTTTCAGCGGACAGTTGGACGGACAAGGTTTTTCGGAATTTCCGAAAAACTGTCCGCTGAAACCTTGTTTCAGCGAACAGTCCGCTCGTGTGTAGGCTTGTTCGTCAAACAAAGTTGCGCTCATGCTCAGAAAGGATTTTCACGCCGAAAGCTATAATGCAGTGTATAGGACGTCGTATTTTTCGTCCCGTCGTACGTGCCGTTCACGTCATCGCGCACGGTTTCAGCAAACTGTTCGTCCGTCGTGTGTGGCCATGTCCGTCCATGCTAAGTTTGAGCGGACTGTTTGCCGAAACTGTTGGACGGACAAAGTTGGGCGAACAGTCCGCGCGTGTGTACGCGGCCTTATTCATACTTACCTAACTGGATGCAGCACCGCTCCGATGCTGCATCTGTCCCCCACCGGATCTAACACTGAGAACCAAGCGATCAAACACCGCCGATCACTCGGTTCTCACAGCTCCCTAAGCTGAGAGCTGGGGACTGCTAGTCAGCAGTTCTCTGCACTGCCCCCACTGGAGTGTTGGCCTGTGGAGGGGTGGGAGCAGCCGACTCAGGCTCTGAGCCGCTTGCTGAGAGACTGAGATGGGTGTCAGAGTTTTGGGCTAGTCCCAACCTACCTTCCCGAGTCTGGACTGGCTCTGTGATGTCAGTTACAGGAGTGCAAAATGAACTGCACTCCTGTAATCCACAGGAGAAGTACAGCCAAATGAGCTTAGGCTGTGCTTCTCCTTTACAGAGAGTAAATAGGTGATAGGTATATAGACAGCCAGCTGAAAAAAACTACACGTGTCTTGCTCCACAGATGCCAACCCAGATAGCCATTTAGAGGCCACAAGGGATATCGCTCACTGCCTCTTCCTTAACGATAAAGATAATCTTAGTGTCTCTTATTATAAAAACTACATATCATTCACCCTAAGTCCCAGTTCACAACAATAAGCTGTGCGAAATTGCATGTGATTCACACTGCACTGCAGTGCAAATCACTTGCGATGCCTGTGCGATGCGATTTCAGACATACAGATATTTGGACCAAACTCGCACAGGACACTTTTTTTGGTCCGCACCAAAATCGGACCATGTGGGTGTTCACACCCATGCGATCTGATTCATGTCCATGTCCAATATGCAAACTGATTTGGGGGTGTCATTAACTTTCTATTGACACCCCCAGCAGTTCGCATAGTGTAGTGTGAACTGTTTTGCGAGTCAGGTCAGCAATGCCGGAACCCTCAGGAGATTCGCAGGGTTCCCGCATCGCACTAGTGTGAACCCAGCCTAAATCTGTAACTGGGTATCCGAGAATTGATGATATCTAAAGTGATCTGCAACAATATGGAGCAGCCCATAGAAGGTAGGCTTGATTGATTTTGGTGGTTTGATGTTAATATCATATTATTTCTCCTAGGTCAGTGACAACATTGTAGTTTACAAAGATTGGGAGGGCATCCAAATCTTTGAAAACTTTACTAGTGTGAGGTGTCCTCATGCCATCTGGATAAATGAGGTGATGACCTTGTCATCCACACCAGGACTGCTAGAACACTGTTATCCTCTTTTACTTTTATATAGTCATTTTCATTTTGATGTGTGTTACTATTTGTGTTTATGCACATTTTTGTGCATTTTATATGTATTTTCTTTTTTTAGCAATTCATTGTGCAAAGTGACAAAAAAATGGAATAGGGTTTTCCATGGTGCAGATCTGTTAAAAATGCACAGAAACGGAGTGTGGGTTCAATGTAAACTTACTCAATTGAAGGACTTTGTGACGGGCTCTGACTTTGTTCCCTTTTCGACACTGCAGACCCAGCACCAACTCCCGGACGTTGAATGTTTTAGATACTTACAAATCCGCCACTTCTTTCTCTCCCACTATGGGCTCCGGTCCCAGACCCAACTCACTATCTTTGAGGATTTATGTTTTAACTTCCCACGCCAAAAAGGCCTGATCTCCCTGATCTACAGGGCTCTGGAAGGACATACTGTGGGTCAGACTCTACGGTATAGATCACAATGGGAGGGGGAGTTGGCGCTGGAGACCGGTGTGGTAGATTGGGAGGAAGGATGGAATAATATGCGCAAATGCACCAGATCCTTAACAATTAGAGAGACAGCCATCAAAGTACTCACCAGATGGTACTACACCCCGGTGCGTTTGCACCAGATCTATGCCCATACATCCCCTAACTGTTTTAGAGGCTGCAATCACCCGGGCACCTTTGTTCACATTTTTTGGGATTGTAGTTTAATTCGTCCAGTCTGGCATGAGGTTTTAAGGCTGATGGACAGGCTCGCGGGCCGGGCATTGTCCCTCACTTATCACCACTGTCTTCTCTTCCAGACCCCTCCTGACACCCCAAAACACTTTGTACGGCTAGTTCACTCCATATGTGTAGCTATGCTATGGACTATAGCACTTCACTGGAAATCCCCGTCGATCCCTTTGTCTCAAGTTCTCTCACGCATTGACCAAGTAATGCTGTCTGAAAAGATTTTCCACACTCTGCAAGACACGACTCACATATATGACCTGAAGTGGAACCCATGGTTCCTATTTCGTTTGCTAAAGTGATCGCACCTTGGGTTTTTCTTTTTCTTTTCTGTCTGCAATTCTTTCTCTTTTTCTTTTTTTTGGTTTCCTTTCTGTACTTTTTCCCCTCTCTTTCTCGATATGATCTTTTCCTATGCATTTTGGATATGTAGGTCAGCACATTGAATGTTTTATCTTCTCTCTTTTTCGTGACCTGTTGTTGGATGTAAGATCCATACTGATGTTTATAATCTGTTGTTTGAGCTGTGGAGTTCTGTCATCTGTTTATCACCTCCTTCTAATCTTGTCATCCAACTACTTATGCTATTTATGTCATGTGATCCTTTTTGCTAACACTGTTTTTCTATTTATCGCTTTAATAAAACTTTTTTGAAAACAAAAAAAAATGCACAGAAAGACATCACACTTGTGTTTTTCTGCCTTAACCGTTCAATGGGCCTAATTAAAGCTGATTTCCAGGCAGAAAAGATAATAGAAAGACAGAAGAGTGAGAGTGCTGCCATCCTGGGTTGAAGTCATTTGGCGTCCTCCCAGAATCGCACCTCACGCATACCTCACATGCCACTCTTGACATACCTGACACAGTGGATGACAAATCAGTGTACTAGGTTGCTGCCAGGACCATGTGATCGCTGTGACCAATCATAGCAGATCATATGGCAATTGTACACGAATGGCTTCCATTCATACCATTCATAGTACTTATTGTACTATTGTGTTGATCTCTGTGATCGGTCCAGATCGGTATAGACAGAGCTATTCACAGTGCATTAGTACCATGTGATAGCTGTGGCCAATCACAGCTTCACAATAGTACACACTAGATGAACAGACGCCATTCTTAAAAATATTTTCTGACAACTGTTATTATCATTGGTATAAGCAATCATAGTGTGTAAAGAAAAAAAAATAACAGATAATTTCCCCAGAGTAGTACAGTGTAACTATGGTAATACTGTACTGCTCTGGTCACAGTATCTAAAAACAAATTGTAATAAAACAGAAAAAATGTAAAAACATAAAACAAACTATATATTTTTTTTTACATACTGTCAGCAGTCAGTGTCCCTAATCGCAGCCACACCAGTTATATGATGATGCTATACTACACTGGTAACAGTATCGAAAAAAAAAGTAGTAAAAAAATAACCTTGATTTGTCTACTTTCCAAAAAGGGGTGATTTGGCAGGGGGATTTGTACTGTCCTGGCATTAGTCAGTACATCAGAATTGACTGATTTTCAAATATATATACCCAAGTGTGTAGAATCTATTATTTTCCTACAGACTAAACAATATACACTGATTTGGGTTATTTTTACTAAAGAAATGTAGCAGAATACATTTTGGCCTAAATCTATGAAGAAAGATTATTTATTTGCAAAATTTTATAACAGAAACAAAGAAAAACTTAATTTTTTCAAAATTTTCAGATTTTGTTGTTTATTTAGCAAAAAATATAAAAATCAGTGGGGGATAAAAGTCATCAAAACAAAGCTCTTTTTGTGTGAAAAAAAATGATCATATGGGCACAGTGTTGCATGACTGAGTAATTGTCATTCAATGTGTGACACTCAGCTCTAAAAGCTGAAAATTGGCCTGGGTCGGAAGAGGGTGAAAGTGCCCGGTATTGAAGTAGTTAATACATCATTAAATGTATTATTTTTTTGTGCAATGCAAGCTGTGGAAATCTTTACATTTGAGTTGGTATAAGCTTTTTGCAGTCCCTGTAGTGCACAGCTGAGACTGGAGTGACGGAGAAACAGCTAAAAAAAAGGCAATCAGTTGTGCTGCAGTGCAAGCAGCATGCTGATAGGAGGAGAGAGCAGACAAAGATGAGCTTATCAGTTTGCTCCTTCTTTTTTCATTGTCTAATCGCAGGTTGGGGCAGTGTCGGCTGGTGCTCCATTTTTTTGGGAGGGCGCAAACAAAGCCCCAATAAACCCCATAATTACCACCCCATCACTCGCCCGCAATAGGGCCCACAGATTGATAGATAAATAGATAGACAGACACATAAATAGACAGATAAATGGACACACAGACAGATAAATAGACACTGGGTGGGAGAGATAGATAGACAGATAGATATTGGTTGGGAGGGGGAGAATGAGAGAGATGGTTAGATAGATAGATAGATAGATAGATAGATAGATAGATAGATAGATAGATAGATAGATAGATAGATAGATAGATAGATAGATAGATACTGAATGTGTGCTCAGTAGAAAGGAGACAACAGTCACAGTAGAAGGTTGGACACAGGCGAAGTAGTGTGGAGACAGTAGGTAGAACAAGGCAGGTAAATAGGTGACATACAGCTGGCAAAGGGAAACCAGGCATGTATGTAGAAAGCATAGCACAGGAAGTTGAAAATACATTGCAAGCCAGAAGACGCAGTCTGACCCTGACATGTGTTTTTTGCTGAAGGAAAGGTCAATTCTCAGGCAGAGTAGTTGATTAACTAACTCTGACTCAGCATCAGTCCCCCAAGCCTCTTTAGATGAGCCCATGTGCCTAATAAACTCTTGTCTGCAGGATATGTGAATATTTCATAGCTTTTCTTGCGGCTTCACTGCCTGGTTCCCTACTGCGCATGCTCAACCCACGCTGCACAATGTCACTGGTCCCTACTGTCTCCTGGGACTTGTGTGTCTCCCAGAAGGCAGCAGGGGGGGGGCGCCGGATGTGTCGTAGACTCCCGCAGATAATGTGGGGATCTATGCCTGGAAGTGGGTGCAAATACCTGTCTTAGACAGGTATCTGCTTCCCCCTCCCCTCTGAAAGGTACCGATCCGGACAGCGAAGGTTCCATCTTTGTGTGGACCTCCACTTTAAGGGGGAAAATCCTTCCAGGGCTGAAGTGGTTAACATGATTTCCTTTGGAACATGTTCTGTAGTGAAAATCTGCAAAATAGAATAAGCACTGAAAATGCATAGGTGTGAATCAGGCCTAAGGGCCAGTTCACACCACATGTGTTCCAGTGCTTATTTTTCTGCATTCAAAATGCATAGAAAGTAGGTTACATCGTTTTCAATGGGATAGTTTACACCAGTACTTGCAGTTCCAGTGCGTTCCAGTTCCAGAAAAAAAGTAGAATATGCTGCACTTTTCCTGCACAGAACTCTACTGGGACATGGTAAAACACATCAAAAACACACCAGAACGGGGGCGCATGCACGGCGCAATGCGGGACGGACGTGTCTGAGATCAGCTCCGTCTGACCCGGTCTGCCAAGCCGGATTTCCCAGGGCCTTTCGCCTCGCTTCTGGCTGAAAAACATCCAGCACCCCTGCGGAACATACCTGCACATGCCCAACCACAAAAAACGGAGGATCAACCGCTCTAAACACACCGCAAGCCCTCTTCATATCATGGAGAAATCCCAGGCTAGAAAGTCTCAAGATGGCGCCGGTGCCTCCGTGACTACAGGCCTCCCCGCGCTGTCTCAGCATACCACTCACAGTGAGTACTCCTCTCCTCTCTCCAAGGCTGACCTAGACAATAGCCTCACAGCTATATATGAGAAACTTGCAGACAAAATACAGCAGGAACTGCATAAAACAACCAGCGCTCTCACACATGAGATTGCAAACATAGGCAGCCGCACCGACATATTGGAAACCAAACATGACGAACTCTCTCTTTCCCACAATGACCTCAGAAAAGATTATGAATCCCTGGCCGACAGCTTTGCGTTTATGCAAGCTCAAATGGAAGATTTGGACAATAGAAACAGACGCAACAACATCAGAGTCCGCGGTATTCCAGAGTCGGTCACCGACCTCGCACCAAATATCTCCAAGCTCTTCCAAAATTTACTGCCAGATAAGCAAATTTCGATTTTTACTTACGACAGAATTCACAGAGCCCTTCGTCCCAAACCAACACCTGACAAACCTCCACGTGACATTATCATGTGTATGAAGGACTTTCTGCTAAAAGAAGAAATTATGCGTGCCTCACGAAATACCCCTAACATTGTGTTTGAGGGCCACAGGATCCAGATTTACCCAGATATATCCCCAGCTACACTTGATAGGAGACGCAGGATGAAAGAGGTCACCTCCATTCTACAAACAGCTAGAATAAGATATCGCTGGGGCTTCCCCTTTAAACTGTCAATAATACATAACGGCTCAACCTACACTGTCTACAACATAATTGAAGGTAAAGAACTCCTGGTTAAGCTGGGCCTTCTTGACCCCGAGCCTCCTGCCAGACCTATATCTACCCCACGCTCTTCGCCGATCTGGTCAACACCAGCTTCAAGACGTCCCCAGAGGAGTCAAGTAAGATGGCGACAATCCCCTCAGAACTAGCACCTTTCCTCATTTGAGTGTCACCAACCTCATCACCATCCCCGTGGTCACCACTAGAACTCCAATCAAGTTAACTGATACTTCCCACAGATCGTTGCTTACACCATCGTATCTGAGAGATATGGACTCTGATCCTCCCCCCCCTTTCCTTTTTCCCCCTTTTTTTTTTCTTTTTTTTTCTTTTTTTTTTATTTTTAAGGACGAATACTATTGATTGGATTCAACACTATTATGACCTATCATAATGGTTATACACATAGATCCTGGTTTGTTCTTGCCGGAAAGACTTCCTTTTTTGCCTTTTTCTCTACCTTTTCTTTTTCTCTTTTTTTTTCAGTTGTCTGATTTTTTTCTTTGGTGGGGTGGGCCGAGGGCCCGGTGGTGGGGAGGGAGGCGTTCCTCTTTTTTTTTGTCCCTCTCCCCCTTTCCTCTACTCCTCCCCTGTATGTCTTCGTGACGTGAGGTAGTAGCAGAGTTGATAGCAGTGGGGGGGGGGGGGGAGGGGTTTGGGAGGTATGATTGTAATAGAATTACATTTTTTGTATGTGCTTGGCTTATCCGCCGTCGCTGGTTTGTCCCCACACCCGACCCGGTGCACGACGCCCTCTCTCCTTCGTAGGGTGTGCCTCGTTGACACTGTGGAACGGGTTCAGGACATATTTGTCCTTCAAATTTTATTGTTGGATTATCTGGCCTTTTGCCATATGACCCCCTCTTTGATTTCAAATATTCCAGTTTTTGTACTATTTTGTTATTTGGCCATTTTGGCCCAGTTTAAAAAATGCATAGTTATTATTATTGTTTACTCTACTTTGGTATTATGGTACATTCTCACCATTACTTATGTGATACCTCTTGATTGCATCTCATATCCCACTATCCCCATCATACTCACAAGATCCATTGTTTTCACCTCTACCCCAAAAGTGGGCTTTCATTACGTTTCACCCTCCCCTCCTATACTCCCACGTATCCCCTCTCAACAGAGAATTAGCTCCCATTATGTTACCACTATTGATAACATTCCTCTAACATATCACACTCAAATCTCTCCTAATGGGCCTTAAAGTACTCTCTCACAATGTCCAAGGCTTTAACTCCCCTCACAAACGTAAAAAAGCCTTCCAACACTATAAAAGACTGAAGGCAGACATTATCCTCATGCAGGAAACACATTTTTCAGTCACAAACCACCCAAAATTTTTTGATAAATCCTACAGCCAAATATATTTTACCACATTCCACAACAAAACTAGAGGGGTTGCCATTTTTGTCCGCAACTCTATTATTTTTGATATCCAGAATATCTACAAAGATGAAGATAGCCGCTTCATCATCATAAAGGGCACCATCAACAATCGCCTTATCACAATTTCATCACTATATGCACCCAATGAATCCCACCACGCTTTTTTCTCCAAATTTTTGGACACCCTGGAAAAATTCAATTCCCCGCACTTGATTATAGCAGGAGACTTCAATCTAGCTGCTCATCCAGCTTTGGATAGAAGTAATGCAGCACCATCTTCTAAAACCTTTTCTAAATTTATGAACAGAACTCTTAACAGCCTGCAATTGATAGACACTTGGAGGGCACACAACATCGGCATCAGAGAATACACTCATTATTCCTACCCTCACAATTGTTATGCCCGACTAGATTACTTATACTGCACACCCATCCTACTCGCTAATTCATCCGAAGCACTTATCCACTCCTGCCCATGGTCAGATCATAATATAGTCTTGATCGTTTTCACCCACATAGGTCTACCTCCAACCCCTTTTAACTGGCGTTTAAATGACTCTCTACTAACGGACCCCTCCATCATTCAAAAGGTCTCTACCCATATCGATAATTACTTTCTAGATAACTCTACTGACGATGTATCTCCCACGACCCTTTGGTCTGCACATAAAGCAGTCTTAAGAGGCCACCTCATTCACATAGCGGCTACCAAGAATAAGGAGAGACTTGCTACAATTAAGGGCCTCACCAGGGATCTTGATCTGCTATACCAAAAAATACACTTTTCACCATCTCAATAAATTAATTCTCAGATTCAGGAAAAACGCCAACAACTTGACACTATCTTATCTGCTAACACTGAAAAGGCCCTTAGATATTCTAAAGCTAAATTCCTACTACATGGCAACTCCGCATCTACGATGTTCGCACGAAAACTCAAACAAGACATTAACCCACCACATTTATATAAATTACGAGACAACAATGGCAACATTGTTACTCACCCCCAGGAAGTTATGGAAATCTTCACAACATTCTATAAAAATCTTCTTTCTGACCCTAATCCCCATCCTCAAACCCCACCTCTTGATTGGATAAACAACCTACACCTCCCATCCCTCTCGAATGATCAAATTAATTCATTAAAAGACCCATGCACGGTTCCTGAAATCACAAAAATCATTAAATCCCTTAAAACCACCACCGCCCCAGGCCCCGACGGCTACACATCCTCCTACTATAAAAAATTCACTCCCCTCCTGGCTCCCAAATTAACTAATCTTTTCAATTATATTCTTCAAGGTAACCAGTTCCCCGAGGAAATGCTCCTGGCCAACATGTCCTTAATCCCCAAGCCACATAAAGACCACTCCCTTCCACAAAATTTCCATCCAATATCTGTTCTAAATAACGACCTAAAAATATTTGGCAGATTGATGGCAGATAGACTTGCAGCAGTAATACACAATCTCGTTCACATTGACCAGACTGGATTCATTCCTAATCGTCAAATAGTTGATAATATTAGACTTGTTACCAATATCATACAAGATGCTAATCTGCATGCCAAACCAGTTTGTCTTCTCAGTCTAGATATTCATAAGGCTTTCGACAGTGTTGATTGGTCCTACCTTAATCTTCTTCTTCCCAAATTCGGCATCCCTGACAAATTCCTACATGGCTTTAATGCCCTTTATCACTCCCCACACACTAGGATCAAAATACCTGGCATAAATTCAAAATTTTTCCCTCTTAGCAGAGGCACTAGACAAGGCTGCCCTCTATCCCCCCTCTTATTCGCCTTAGCCATAGAACCCCTAGCTCAAGCATTAAGGAATAACATCAATATTAAAGGGTATACCAAGGGTCCCCATGACTTTAAGTTGAGTTTATACGCTGACGATGCTCTAATATTTCTATCTGACCCTCTCATTTCTATACCTAATCTTCTCACTGAACTAAATGCCTTCCAAAGGCTCTCGGGTTTAAGTATTAACATCAGCAAATGTTCAGCCCTTCCCATTAATATTCCCCAAAACATACTACACCTCCTACATTTAAACTTCCCATTCACTTGGACCACAAGCTCATTTAGATATCTTGGTATTCACATCTCCCCCTCTTTCAAATCCCTTTATAAGGTGAACTACCCCCCTTTATTTTCCCACATAAGCTCCCTACTCGATAAATGGTCCTCCTACCATATCTCCTTTTTGGGCAGAATCTGTGCCATTAAAATGTCCATAGTTCCTAAACTTCTATACTATTTTAGGGCCCTCCCCATAAACGTCCCCAAAACTAGAATTCTATCGCTTCAAAGAGAAATAAACAAATTTATATGGGCTAATAAAAAACCCAGATGTAGTAACTCCCTCATGCACAGACCGCAGGGTCTGGGAGGTCTCGGTCTTCCAAACATCTCGCATTATTTCCTCGCAACCAAGCTCTCCCAAATTTCCCAATGGCATGCCCCTACACATAATATCCCATGGAAAACATTTGAATCATCTTCAATCCTCCCTCTATACCTACAAGGCCTTTTATGGTCGAATCACAGCAATTTTCGTACTTTAAACAAAGCTAACATGATTGTTGCTCAACTTTTCCAAATTTGGACAAAGATCAAGGATACATTTAACCTTGCATCTACCATTTCCCCACTAACCACATACTTGGGTGATAAGAGATTTTCACATTCTTTAGATGTCTATAATCAATATGCTCTATGGTCCAAAAACAAACTCTCTACACTGGGCTCCTTTATCTATAAATCATCTTTCCCTACATTTAACTCACTTCAAATTAAGTATGACCTTCCCCCTACGGAACTCACACGTTATGTCCAAATAAAACAATTCTTTGACCTTCACTATACCTTACAATCCCTCTCTTCAGAAACACTCTTTGAACATATCTGTTTGCATTCCTCTAGAGACAGTGGTCTCATCTCACTACTCTATAACCTTTTAAACTCCTCCTCCACCCCGGAAAAATCTGCCCCAATGATACACTGGGAGAAGGAACTTAACTGCTCTTTCACCCCAGAACTTTGGAATGAGATGACTGACAATCTCCGGAAAAGTAATAAAGCAATTGCCTTTAGAGAAACCCCTCTCAAGCTATTTTCAAGATGGTACATGACCCCTACCAAAATTCACTCCTTTTATCCCGAAACTTCCCCTAACTGCTTTAGGGGCTGCACAGAACCAGGCACATTTGCTCATATTTTTTGGAGTTGCCCTCGTCTTCAACCCATATGGCAAGCAGCTATCACCAGATTTGAGCTATCCTCAAATCACAAAGTCTCCCTTACACCACAAGTATGCATATTGTATGCCAATCTGCCAAACACTCCTACACCTTGCACGAGACTGTTTCACTCTCTCATTAGCTCGATACAATGGATGATTGCTTTAAATTGGAGAACTAGTACCCTTCCCTGGTCGCAAGTGTTGAACCGTATGGAAATGCTCAAGCTATCAGAAAGAATTCACCATACCCTATATGATAGTATGCACATCTTCAACAACAAATGGTTATACTGGTCCCTATCTTGATCACACTCTGGTATCCCCACCCGAATTCACACTTCTCTCTCTATGACTTGTCCATAAAATCGTAATTTTATTATCTGTATCACTTTACCCATCTCCTCTAATACCCTAAAGCTTTTGTAAACAAAAAAAAAAAAACACACCAGAACACACCTACATGCATCAAATATGCACTAGTCTCAGTACAGTGAAAAAAAAATATGTTGTTCTTTTTGCATGGGTAAGTGAATGTACCTCAACTGGTTGTATAAGCTGTTACACAACCTTACACAACCTTTTGTAGTATCTAGGCTGTGAAAAATAATATCAATATCTGATGTTACATTTGTGAAGTATCTAGCAAACCGTGAAGTGTTTTCTTTAAAAGGGTAACTCTACTTTTGCAGGGAAAATGCTAAATCGCAACCAGGTTCCCCCATAGGTACCGATGGCGGGGTAGCATCAATATCTAAGTGGGCAGAAAAGCAACACCACCGTGTCCAGCACTAAATAGTCACATAGAGGAAAATAAGAAGTGTCCATAATGAGGGCTAGATAGATCACATCTGCCTGCCCTAGTACACGGGCACTCGGTCACATTCCCATGTGTGTCAAGGTATTCCAGACCACCCTGGCAAGGTCTCCAGAGATATGGAAACTGAGTAGCATCTATGGTCTGTTGCCAGGCCTAATGTTAAAAAATAAAAAGAATTGACACATGCAGCCCATGGTTTGGTCGGCCTTTCTCAAACTTACCTCTAAGGAATTATACAGCCATCATAGGGGAACATGGAGGGACAAAAAGAAGTGAACGTATTAAATCCTGATCCCGCTGGAGGAGAATCTTATTCCAGTCTCCTCCCCTGGAGTTAGGGTGAATACAATCCAGAATCAAGAACTGGAATCTGGGACCCTAAACAGGGCCATCTTTAATATTGATTGGACCCTGGGCAAAAATTTTCTTAGGGCCCCCCTCCCCCATGCAATTTCGCTCTCCACCTTCTCTGAGACATACAATAAATAGCAGCTAGACTTCAGTTTACTGCATCAGATCAGGCAGCGATTGCAATTGGTTGCCAGAGGTTACAGCATATCATTACTGCTTACTGACTGGTTGCTAGAGGTTACAGCACTCCTTAAGGCTCACTGATTAGTTGCTAGAGGTTACAGCACATTTCTGCTTGTTGATTGGCTGCTAAAGATTGCTGTACAGTAATACTGCTCACTGGTTGCTATAGGTTACAGCACATCTTCTCCTCACTGCAGGGGGGCATGATATACCTATGAATGCTGCCTTTATTTACATATCAATGCAGTTGGCCTCAGCTATTTACATATGCATGTCACTTATATTTACATATGAATGCCAGTATTTACATGTAAACACAGGGTATGCAGGTGAGTCATCTGTACACAACAATAGGGCAGAGCTGGGCAGCATTAGTAGCAGCACAGGACTAAAACTTCAAGGGACAAGGGAATGTAAACTGGGATAGTTGGCAAGTATAAGGCAGCTGCCCCTTTTGCCCTGCCTTAAAGACGGCCCTGACCCTAACATGTCTTCCAAGGGGGAGCGTGGGATTGGCAGTTAACATACTTGTAATATGCCTCCCTGCACGTTTACGAAATTCCAGTTTCATCTTGTAAAAATGTTAACATTGGCAGGTTAGCAGATATACAACACTTATTGTCTTGCAGTTTACGCAATGTTGAAGTTTAAATGGTTGACCATTAGGCAATATAATGTCTGATTTGGTATTCATATAATGGCATGTGGTGCACCCACCACATGTAAATACGCCTAGTCGTTTGCATGGGTCTGCTCTAAATGGTCCTACCAACTCAATTTGAACCAGTCTGTCCTTGATGGAGTTTGCTTTACAATGGGTGATTGCAGGATGAGATGGTACTGAGGGGACTCAGAATTGGGTCAGTTTGAAGTATATGCCAATGTTTTTCCAATATACTTCTAATTGTTTTGTGTTGGTTATTATATTTTGTAATCAGACGAGTCGTTGTGGGCTTTGTGATTATTTTGTTACTTTAGAGAAAAGGAGTTCATGTCTAGACTGGCTATTTGCTCTTTTGAAGCCTTTTTTCAGGCACATGAGGGAGTACCTCCGGTTGCGTAGTCTCAGTTTTAAAAGGTCGGCCTCTAGATGAAATGCATCGTCTGTTGAGCAGTTTATTCTTAACCTTAAGTACTGGCTATAAGGAATTGATTGCGCCAGAGGTTGGGGATGTGTGCTGGATGTGTGCAAGATGGTGTTTCCTGCAGTGGGCTTTGGAAAAAGACCACTGGAGAGAATTCCATCTCTGTTCTTCATGATTTGTACATCCAAAAACGTAATCAAAGTATCACTGTAAGACATTTTATAATTTAAATTAAAGTTATTTTTATTGATACCTAACATAAACGCATTCAGAGTTTTCAATAGAGCCTTTCCAAATGATGAATATATCATCGATAAACCGATACCAAGTGGTGATGTGGCTCGTTAATGGTTATAGCTCCTCAACATCAAGGAGAGAGCATTCCCATTCCCCCAGGTACAGGTTGGCATATGATGGGGCACAACATGTCCCCATCGCTACCCCCTGCACCTGGAGGACATGGGACCCATCAAAGGCAAAATTGTTTTGTGATAGGATAAATTCAAGTGTTGACGTAATGAATCAGTGGATTTTTCCATTCATCTTTATGGGACTGTGATAGAATGTGTTTAGTCGCTGCAATCCCCAGATTATGGGGGATGGAGCTGTAGAGTGCCTCAACGTCTATTGCTGCCAGTAACCTTTCAGGAATTAGATGAATACCCTCTAGATTTTTTAATAGATGTATGATGTCTTTAATATATGAGGGAAGATTCAATACATGTGGTCTCAGGTGTGCATGTACAAACTTGCTCAAGTTCTCCATTAGACTTCCTCTTCCTGATACAATAGGTCTTCCAGGTGGGGTATGGAGATCCTTATGTATTTTGGTAAGCTGTAAAATTTTTGTCATTCTTAGATGTTTAGTACAAATGAATTCCCAAGTGTCCTTGTTAATAGGGCCATTAAGATACGCATCATTAATTAAGAAGTAAAACTTCTCAATGATACTTTTGGAGATTTCTTATACAATTTTTTTACACGTTTTGTATTGATTATTCATCATGATGACTATATTCCCTCCTTTGTCTGCTGGTTTTATAGTGAGTACTGATCCTTGAGGGACTGCAATTAAGCTTTCCCAGACTTCCTTTAGTCTTTTAGCATTCTGGAACTTGTAGTTTCAGACAGTATAAAGTCTATGGTAACTCCAGGTGACCGACTACATGTCCCACAATCCTCTGATGTCAGTGAGGGCATTTCCAAAAGTGATGTGATTATATCCTTGTTGGGAACTGGAGGGAAAGTACTTCAGGTATAACATTAGAATAAGTGTCTCTGAATGTAGATAGTAACACAGCTAGTGCCTAGCTACACCTCTGTATGTATTGAATCTGTTTGCCTGTAGTTCAGCTTCAATATGCAAAAAACACAGCATGCCCTATATTAAAAAGTGATATTCAGCACTGCATAGATGTGGATTAACAACATAAGAATTGATGGGATTTCTAAATTAGGGGCAAGTCCACACCAGAATGCAGTGTGGAAAAGACATGTTCTGTGCACATTTCCTGCACCACAAGTGAATGCACTGCCCTTACTATCTGCAGTGTTTTGGTAATGGCATCCCAAATGCAGTGTGTTTGTGGGCACCAAATTACATAGTACCACAGTACCATGTTGTTTGGTTCAATGCATTTTGAAATAGTAGTGCTTGCACTATTTTATCCATGGTCTAGTGCATTTTGCAGCCCATTAAAAAAATAGCTGTCAAAACACATTGCAGTGTGAACCGACCATAATTGCATTTTCATACAGTAGTAACCCCTCAAAAAAGTCAATAATTAAATAAAACATGTGGTGAATATTCTAGAAAACAACTGGGGAAAAACAAGTCTGTATTTTTTTTTTTTTTTATATGACTCTCGTGAAGGAAAAGTGAACAGAACTGTAGCAGCAAAAAGGTTAAATGTTGATAGTTTTTTCACACGGTCTGTGAATGTGCCTGAACTGGATTATAAATTGTTACATAACTTCTTGTGGTGTCTAGGCTGTGAAAATAAAGTCAATATTTGACATTACATGAAGTGTGAAGAAAACCTCAAGTATAACTTCAAATTTTAGAAAAAAAATAATATATGCACTTTTTTTGCAGGTGAAAAAATGTGTATCTATTTATTTTTTGTTTTATGGACCCTGCATGGCACCAGTGATCAGCAGATCATTGGTGCCATGCAGGTCTCCAGCAGATCTGTGTGCCTGTACACCGAGTAGGGGCAAGCAGATACAATCTGTCAGGAAGAGAGAATGAACTACCACGGTGCTCCACAGCGCCGTGGTAGTTCATTAAAAACTCCAAGCTGACAGTCACAAAGGCTGCCAGACCTTGTAGTTTTCCATTCACATGTGAATGAGTGACTTGGCCGGGTGGGCAGAGCTTCGCTCGGCCACATTTTTATTCATTTGTGACAGCCAGTATGTCAGATCGGGGGAATCAGGGATGTGCGGGGGCTGGTCCGTTCGTAAAATTTTACACCCTGAATAAGGGTGTAACATGTAGCATGTTACAAAAGGTGAACTTATCCTTTAACCACTTCCCACCCGGCCAATGCACATATACGGCCGGGTGGGAGCCGTCTACTCCTGATAGGACGTTCAGGAACGTCCATCAGAAGGAACGGGATCGCGCGCGCGCGTGCCCGCGCAGCGGCGCGATCCCGATGCGCCTGTGTCACCCGGACACGGCACATCTCAGATCGGCAGGAGGGCTCTGTGATTGGCCCTCCTGATCACATGACGGCCGTGTCCAATCACGGCCGTCATGTGATGTAAACAAACAGCCGGTTGCTAGGCAATCGGCTCCTCCTCTCCTCACACAGAAGTCATCGCTGAGGAGAGGAGAGCAGATCGCTGCAGCCGGCTGATGATCAGTGAGTATGAGCTGTTTTTTACAGCTTTTTACTCACTGATCACCAGTCTAGTGTACACACAAATCACCACACAGTAAACACACCACACAGTATAAACACAATGTCCCCACACATGTCCCCAAAACATACATGTCCCCAAATAATAAAAACACATGTCCCTAATAATAAAAACATGTCCCCCACATATGTCCCACTAAAATCACATGTCCCAATGATTATCTGCACACATATGTATGTGATCACCTGCACACATATGTACATGATCATTTGCGTACATATGTCCGTGATCACACAAACCAATTATTATACACTTAACGGATTTTTTTTTACCAAAAACATGTAGCAGAATACATTTTGGCTTAATTTTATGACAAAATTTGATTTTATTGGATTTCTTTTAAAAATAGAAAAAAGAAAATATTGTTTTTTTTTTCAAATTTCCGCTTTTTTGCGCTTATATCGCAAAAAATAAAAAACGGAGTCGTGAATAAATACCACCAAAATAAAGCTCTATTTGTGCGAACAAAATTATAAAAATTTCATTTGGGTACAGTGTAGCATGACCACGCAATTGTCACTGAAAGCGCTAGAGCGATGAAAGCTGAAAATTGGGCTGGGAAGGAAGGGGGCGAAAGTGCCCTGTATTGAAGTGGTTAAGCACTTGACCACCAGGCAAATACAGACATCTATCTCATACATATACAGTATAAATTACTTAGAACCCCCAAACATTATATATTTTTGTAAAGCAGAGGCCCTGAAGAATAAAATGGCAGTTGTAAATTTGTATGTCTGCAGTGGCTTATCAAATGTAAATTCTCTGGAAAAATTACAGTTTAATGAATTTTAGTGCACACAAACACATTATAATACCTAATTTTTGGTAAAATATGATGATGTTGAGTAAATAGGTACCTAACATGTCATGCTTTAAAATTGTGTAAGCCTGTGCAATGGTGACAATCTATGGGTTACTAGAGTTACACAGGATGTCTGGTACTAGAATTATTGCTCTTAATCTGATGTTTGCGGTGATGTGTGGTGCAATCGCAGATTACAAATGCATGCGAGACCTATGTATGCATTCGTCTTTGCATGTGAGCACAGGGGGATGGAGGCACTAAAATATATATATATTTTATTATTTACGTAATACATTTTTTTATTTATTTTTACACTGTACCTTTGATTTTTTTTACAACATGAACAACATTCCTTGTGACAGAATGACAGGTCCTCTTTATGGAGAGATCTGGGATCCCAAATCTATCTTTTGGCCTCCAAAGCATCTGATCAAACCAAGATCGGTTTGATCAGATGCTTTACTAGCCAGTAATGGCTATTAGAAAAACAAAGGGAAACCATGATTAAATCAATTTTTTTAACGACAGAACGGCGTGTACCCAATGTGCACCCAATGCAGCTGGCTGGATTAGTCCCAAGCTCCTGAGTTGGTTACAATGGAAAATTAAAGCTCAATAGAATCCTCTTGAAGCAGAACTAAACCCAGACCCATACAGTGCCTTGAAGAAGTATTCACCCTACCCCCCGCCCCCCCACCCCCTTGGCATTTTCTGTGTTTTGTTGCCTCACAACCTGGAATTAACAGGGATTGTTTGAGGATTTGCATCATTTAATTTACAGAACATTCCCACAACTTTGAAGATTTTTTTTTTATTATTGTGAAGCAAACAACAGATAGGACGAAATAACTGAAAAAGTCAATGTGCATAACTATTGACCCCCCTATAGTCAATACTTTGCAGCTATCACAGCTCCATGTTGCTTTGGATAAGTCTCTATGAGCTTGCCACATCTTACCACTGGGATTTTTGCCCATTCCTCTTTGCAAAACTGCTCCGGCTCCTTCAAGGTGGATGGTTTTCGCTTGTGAACAGCAATCTTTAAGTCTGACCACAGATTTTCTATTGGATTAAGGTCTGGGCTTTGACTAGGCCATTCCAAAACATTTACATGTTTCCCCTTGAACCACTTAAGTGTTGCTTTAGCAGTGTGTTTGGGGTAATTGTCCTGTTGGAAGGTGAACCTCCGTCCTAGCCTCAAATCACACACAGAGTGGTACAGGTTTTGCTCAAGAATATCCTTGTATTTAGCACCATCCATATTTCCCTCAACTCTGACCAGTTTCCCAATCCCGACTGCTGAAATTCATCCCCACAGCATGATGCTGCCATCCCCATGTTTCACTGTGGGGATGGTGTTCTTTGGGTGATGTGATGTGTTTTGTTTTTGCGCCAGACATAGCGTTTTCTTTGATGCCCAAAAAGTTCAATTTTAGTCTCATCAAACCTGAGCATCTTCCTCCATACATTTTGGGAGTCTCTCACATGCTTTTTCGCAAACTCAAAACCTGCCCTTTTTGTTTTTTTGCGGAAAGTAATGGCTTTCTTCTGGCCACTCTGCCATAAATCCCAACTCTATGGAGCGTACGGCTTATTGTACAGATACTCCAGTCTCGTCAGTGGAACTCTGCAGCTCTTCCAGTCACATAATTAGTGAAATTATGTCCACCTGTGTGCAATCTAAGTGTCACATGATCTGCCATTACATATACACACCTCTTTGAAAGGCCCCAGAGGCTGCAACACCTAAGCAAGAGCCACCACTAACCAAACACTGCAATGAAGACCAAGTAACTCTCCAAACAAGTAAGGGACAATGTTTTTGAGAAGTACAAATCAGGGTTAGGTTATAAAAAAAAATCCAAATGTTTGATGATCCCTAGGAGCACCATCAAATCTATCATAACCAAATCGAAAGAACATGGCACAACAGCAAACCTGCCAAGAGACGGCCTCACACCAAAACTCACGGACTGGGCAAGGAGGGCCTTAATCATAGAGGCAGCACAGAGACCTAAGGTAACCCTGGAGGAGCTGCAGAGTTCCACAGAAGAGACTGGAGTATCTGTACATAGGACAACAATAGGCCACGTGCTCCATAGAGTTGGCCTTTATGGCAGAGTGGCCAGAAGAAAGCCATTACTTTCAGCAAAAAACAAAATGGCGGCTTTTGAGTTTGCGAAAAGGAAGACTCCCAAAATGTATGGAGGAAGGTGCTCTGATCTGATGAGTCTAAAATTTAACTTTTTGGCCATCAAAGAAAACGCTATGTCTGGTGCAAACCCAACACATGACATCACCCAAAGAACACCATCTCTACAGTGAAACATGGTGGTGGCAGCATCAAATGCTATGGGGATGTTTTTTAGCAGTCGGGACTGGGAACCCGGTCAGGATTGAGGGAAAGATGGATGGTGCTAAATACAGGGATATTCTTGAGCAAAACCTGTACCACTCTGTGTGATTTGAGGTTAGGACAGAGGTTCATCTTCCAGCAAGACAATGACCCCAAACACACTGCTAAAGCAACACTTGAGTGGTTTAAGGGGAAACATTTAAATGTGTTTGAATAGCCTAATCAAAGCCCAGATG
Organism: Lithobates pipiens; assembly: GCF_037356315.1. Taxonomy (NCBI): domain Eukaryota; kingdom Metazoa; phylum Chordata; class Amphibia; order Anura; family Ranidae; genus Lithobates; species Lithobates pipiens. Next base: position 281,188,304 of record NW_027507784.1, on the reverse strand, counting down.
TCAATCCAATAGAAAATCTGTGGTCAGATTGCAGTTCACAAGCGCAAACCATCCAACTTGAACGAGCTGGAGCAGTTTTGCAAGAAGGAATGGGCAAAAATCCCAGTGGTAAGATGTGGCAAGCTCATAGAGACTTATCCAAAGCGACTTGGAGCTGTGATAGCTGCAAAAGGTGACTCTGCAAAGTATTGACTTTAGAGGGGCTGAATAGTTATGCACATTGACCTTTTCTGTTATTTTTGTTCTATTTGTTGTTTGCTTCACAATAAAAAAAAAAAACATCTTCAAAGTTGTGGGCATGTTATGTAAATTAAATGATGCAAATCCTCAAACTATCCATGTTAATTCCAGGTTGTGAGGCAACAAAACACAAAAAATGCCAAGGAGGGTGAATACTTTTGCAAGGCACTGTATTAGCATTGCCCTCACTCAAGATGGCTGCTGAGGTCATCCAGTGTTGCAGAGTCTAATCAGACCACTGTTGTTCTGGTGACACCTACAGAGGCTGCAGAGGAACAATGTTCATCCTCCATTCTCTCTGTACAGCGGCCAGCAACACATAGCCATCTACTGATGGGAGGATAAACTGCATCTGCCTACAAGTTGATGAAGTGTTGCTGTTTAAGTTTACCATAAATATAATTTAACATAGCAGCTGTTCTAGACAATTGCTGGGGGCTCGGGTGTGTGGGACCTAGAGCTTTAATGCTCCGTTCATATTAGTGCAATTTCAGATGGGCACAGAATCACGTGACAATGGAAATCACACTGTTTTCAATAGTGCCCATTCACATCATTGCAACTCAGTATGGCGCAATTTTGAAAAGGTTCCTGTACTACTTTGGTGAGATTCCAGAGTGATTTTGGCCTCATGGAATATGCAATCCACATCCAAGTTACACTAAAAATGCAATTAAATTTGGATTGCAAAAGTGTGAGCCTAGCATTAAGGTGGTCTATCATTTTGTGTAAAGTACATTAGATGAATTTAGCACTGTTTTTTTCCTTATTACTGTAAAGCAGTTAGGATGCATATACAGTAATGTTTCTTTTTTCTTTATGATCAATTTTTATTAAGTTTTACAGAACAAATTAAGGTACAAAAAGTACAAAATAGAGGTCCATAACCAGCAGAAGGCAAGAGACCTAATAATCAGACAGTAAGAATAGATCTTACATTAGTACAGACAGGCATAACATATTAGAATTTTTTTAGTAATAGATAATCATGTCATAATGTCTACAAAGTCTTGCCTTCCCATAACAAACACCAATAAGAAATGACCAGAATAAACAGAAGCAGGAGTGTGCACTCATCCCAACATATGCATAGATAAAATAATAAATAAAATAATAGAGTAGGATGGACTTGTGGAATACTGCGGTGAACACCCATCTCAACATGAGCATAGATAAAGTAATAGAGTAGTATGGTTTGGCATTTTTTGGCAACAGGAAATTATGTTAGAGGAGGAAGATGGTGTTTTTTCTCCCCTTGGGTATAAATATATTGCAATGGAACCGGAAGTGATGTCCTTTGATGGCGCCATGGAGGAGTGGCGAAACGCGTCAACGTACTTCTGGTTCATACTAACCATTGATGCAGTTTCTGCCTCTGCAAAACGCAAGCCATACAACAGCAAACTCGGATGTTTTTTACTGATGCCTGTCTTTGCAAAATATCCTGTAAGTGCCGCCTGTAATGCACTTGATAATTTATGTTAAGCGGTATTTCACTATGAGTTTTTTCTCTATTTTCCCATCTATGGAGTGTGGCATATCCTTTGTGTTAAAGCTGCATGATTCTGGGCAAAATGAGAATCAGGATTCTTTTGCTTAGAAAAAAAAGATCACGATTCTTGCGACGAAAAAATGGGCTAACTTTACTGGTTAGCTTTTATTTTTTTTTAATTCATGAAAGTAATAAAAAAAAAGAAAAGCATTTGAAAAACTGCTGCACAAATACAGTGCGACATAAAGTTTTGCAACAACCACCATTTTATTCTCTAGGGCAGTGATTCTCAACCAAGGTTCCGTGGAACCCTAGGGTTCATCAAAGTTACTAGGGGTTCCTTCAGCATTGGGCAATTTCTGCCTCTCAGATACATTCCCACTGACACCATTGATCTTTTTAGCTATCATTAAAGCGGGAGTCCGCCGGGAGTCCGCCGTTTTTTTTTTTTTTAAAAAGCCAGCAGCTACAAATACTGCAGCTGCTGACTTTTAAAATAGTGACACTTACCCGCCCAGCGTGCCCGCGATGTCGGCACCCGAAGCCGATCTCCCGATTGTCTCTCGGGTGCTGCCGCCGCCATCTTGGGTATGAGAATCAGGAAGTGGAGCCTTTCGGCTTCATTTCCTGGTTCCCTACTGCGCATGCGCGAGTCGCGCTGCGCAATAAGGATGGTCCCTGCTGTCTCTGGGATCCGTGTGTTTCCCAGCAGGCAGCGGGGGACTTTTGGAAAGGGGCATAGATTCTGCGGAAAGGGGCGTACCTTCTGCAGAATCTACGCCGGAAGTGGGTGCAGATACCTGTACTGTACAGGTACCTGCACCCCCCTCCCCCCTGAAAGGTGCCAATTGTGGCGCCGGAGGGGAGGACGATTCCAATGAGCGGAAGGTCCACTTTAGGGTGGACCTCCGCTTTAAGGAAGTAATTCTTCCCAATGACCACAAGTGTAAGGACCATTCTTCCCACTGAGAACTATTTCAAGGGTTCCTCTGTGTTGAAAAGGTTGAGAAAGGCTACTCTAGGGTGTCTACTAAAAAAATATATATATATAATGTTTGGGGGTTCTAAGTAATTTTCTAGCAACAAAAAAACAAAAAAATGATTTTAACTTAAAACCAACAAATGTCAGAAAAAGGTTTAGTGTTTAAGTGGTTAAACTTTTTTCACTTACACACAAAGTCTATTCCATTGACAAATTGTTACAATGTTTATAGTTCAACTGATAAAGAATGTTTTGATTCTTGGCAGACTGCCCATTTCTTTCCTTCCTTTCTTTTGAAAGCTGTGGCTTCAGAAGAGCAGAGAGAATTCTTTGCATAGAAAGATGACGATAACAATTCTTGACGATTAATTGTGCAGCTCTACTTTGTGTCGTAAAGCACCCTCTTGGAAGAGTTTGTTGAGGAACCATCCTGCATATCCCCAGATCAATAGATCACTGCCTTTTTTGATCCCAGACTACGAAGCTGAGGGTCTATTGTTTCTGGTGAGTGGGGTCACCGAAGTGGGAGTCACCTCACATTTTGCAAAGTTTTGGAGCACCATTGGACTTTTTTTTATAGAAGCACCAAGCACTTTACAGATTGTGTGCATATTATATTATATATCATTTTATAATCATTTTTTGTTGTATTTTATTTTTGTATGTCACAAACACATTGATGTGCAGTTATATGGCAGTAATCATTAGGATGTGTATTGTATAATATAGGCTGCCAGCGCTGTTTTATACTTTCTATCAATGGCGTAGGATGGACTTGTAGAAGAGGCCGGAGGCCAGACAGCTAACTGGCTAATCAAAACAACAAAATCAGACTCAAAGTATACTAAAATAAATACAAACTAAATAAGTACAATAACCTTGTTGGTATGAAACGACCAACTGTGTCGGAACTATAGCCTCTCTCTACAGCACTTGGACAACAATGTTCTAGTCAAGAGCTCAGTGTCAAACCTGTGGCCAGGTAAGACATAAGTGAGCAATTTCCCAGCAGTGAGTATAAACAAGAAGGGAAATAATGCTTGTGCTGGCATTGGGGCATATGTGCTTGACCGGGTATAAAGTACCATTGGGGTAGATGTGGTTAGATGAGTTTGTCAAGAAGTAATACATCCAACCAGATCAGATGTCTGCTGCTATTTTCATTCACATAGACCCAACTTTCTGCCTCCATAATCCTCTCTTCCTCTCTCTGGCAGTTCTTGAGCATGGAACAGCAAATATCTAGGAATAAGACTTTTGGCTGCATTCAAAAGGTGCTGGGCGACACATCTTTTATATGATTTGAAAGAGGAGGGTGTATTGTGGAATACATTGTGAAGGGGGTGGAATCTAGAGGTTTATAAATATTTCCTTTTTTTTACTTTTTTAGCAGCTAAATGTTGAAGCAAATAAACCGTGTTTGGGGATTGCGCCCCCTACTTATTTAACATGTCACCCAAACTTTCTGAAGTTGTTGTGATATTATTGATCACAAAATATATATATATATATATATATATATATATATATATATTTCTATCCCTCTTACCAATGATTCACAATGAATATTAATATTGCGGTGTTCCCACCGACAACCTCTCAAAATTTTAAACAAATTCCAACCTAAAACAAACCACAAAATTGTTACAAATGAAAAAATCACCCCAAATTCCACAATAATCCCAAAATGCAATGCACTGCACCCCTCCCCCCGCCGTTGTATGGGTACAGTCCAATCTTCAAGTTGCAATAGAGTGGAATCAAAATTCAAATCCTCCTGTGTTCATGTGTCTTACTTTTCACCAATGTATACTATTCGTGCCACCACCACCTTATAAAATGGCCACTCACCAGACTTAACTATCACAGTACGCCTTCGGTTCATTCAATGGATAACCACTCCTTAATTCGCTCTCCCGTTTGCAATTCCTCGGTTATTGTATATTCATAAAAATATATATGAAACCAACATAGTTTAAAACCATTTTCACTTTAATTATAAAATGTAAAACATATTGCACTCACATCTCCATGTGTCCTTTAACCGACACTAAGCTTATCCAGCCATATGCAAATAGCGTAGGAACAGGCAAGCCAGTGATGATCCACAGATGACTCTTTCCTCCCTCCGTTCAGTTATCCTGTCCCTGGCTCCTCTTACTATACTTCTCGTCTCCACAGCCTCTACGCGTTTCGCAGCCCCTCTGCGTCGCCAGGGGCTTCACCCCACTGAACACTGCTCTAATCAACATTGCTCTCACTCCCAGAGCTGCACGGGGTAGTTGGGCTGCTGCTTGTGTGTAAGAGGAGCAGTCTGAATCTCATAGTGCTGCAAGTAATACAATGAGGCATATTCAGTATTTAAGGAGCTTAGGGAACAGGTACACAAAGGAGGATTTATGATTAATGGAGATCTGTACTGATATTTCAGTCATTTACCAGCACTACAGCACCTAAATGAGGAGGGTGCAGCTTTGTTGGGGGAGAAGATGATCAGAAAGTTGAAAGAACTTTTAAACTAGGAGGTGGGGGTATCGAGGAAGCTATACCAGGCAGTGGGTAAGGATCAGAGGGTGCTGGCTGTAGTGCTCACAATTGGTAGCAAAATTAGTAACTAGTCTGGCAGAATCGATAACAAAAATGTAAATAACATTGTTAACATACCATACAGGTCAGGGATAAAGTTGTGGAGAAGTTTAAAGAAGGGTTAGGTTATAAAAAAAATCCCAAGCTTTGAACATCTCATAGAGCAGTCCACCATCTGAAAATGGAAAGAGTATGGCACAACTGCAAACCTACCTACCGTCCACCAAAACTGACAGGCCAGCAAGGAGAGCATTAATCAGAGAAGCAACAAAGAGGCCCATGGTAACTCTAGAGGAGCTGCAGAGAGCCACAGCTCAGGTGGGAGAATCTGTCCACAGGACAACGATTAGTCGTGCACTCCACAAATCTGGCCTTTATGGAAGAGTGGCAAGAAGAAATCCATTGTTGAAGGAAAGGCATAAGATGTCCCATTTGCAGTTTGCGAGAAGCCATGTCGGGGACACAGCAAACATGTGGAAGAAGGTGCTCTGGTCAGATGAGAACAAAATTGAACTTTTTGGGCTAAAAGTAAAACACTATTTGTGGCGGAAAAATAATACTGCACATGAACCTGAACACACCATCCCCACCGTGAAACATGGTGGTGGCAGTATTAGGTTGTTGGGATTCTTTTCCTTAGGAGGGACAGGGAAGCTGGTCACAGTTGATGGGAAGATGGATGGAGCCAAATACAGGGAAATCTTAGAAGAATACCTTTTAGGCCGCGTACACACGCGGGGACTGTTCGCTCAACTTTGTCCGCTGAACAGTGTTTCGGCGGACAGTCCGCTCGTGTGTGGGCTTTCAGCGGACAGTTTCAGCGGACAGTCTGCTGAACAAAGTTTTTCGGAAACTCCGAAAAACTGTCCGCTGAAACTTTGTTTCAGCGAACAGTCCCCTCGTGTGTAGGCTTGTTCGTCAAACTAAGTTCCGCGCATGCTCAGAAAGGATTTACACGCCGAAGTTTGCATTGCAGTGTATAGGACGTCGTTTTCTAGTCCCGTCGTATGTGCCGTTCACGTCATCGCGCACGGTTTCAGCGGACTGTTCGTTCGTCGTGTGTGGCCAAGTCCGTCCATGCTAATTTTGAGCGGACTGTCCACTGAAACTGTTTGACGGACAAAGTTGAGCGAACAGTGTGTACGCGGCCTTAGAGTCTGCAAAAGACTTGAGACTGGGGCAGAGGTTCACCTTCCAGCAGAACAATGACCCTAAACATACAGCCAGAGCTACAATGGAATGATTTAGATTAAAGCATATTCAGGTGTTACAATGGCCTAGTCAAAGTTCAGATCTAAATCCAGTTCTGAGTCTGTGGCAAGACATGAAAATTGCTTTTCACAGAGGCTCCCCAATCCAATCTGACAGAGCTTGAGCTATTGTGCAAAGAAAAATGGGCAAAAATGTCAGCAAAAGGGTGGTTCTACAAAGTATTGACTCAGGGGGGCTGAGTACAAATACATGCCATACTTATCACATATTTGTAAAAAAAAAAAGGAAAACCATTTATCAAAACGAACGACATATTGCAAAAGATAGTGGGTCAAACGGCGAAAAAATTCTTCAAATATATTAATAGTAAAAAGGTCAGGTCTGAGCATGTAAGTCCTTTACAAAATAATCTAGAGTGGGCGACTGGGGACAAAGAGAAGGCAAATGTATTAAATACTTTCTTCAGCTCTGTGATATGGTCCAGAAATATTTAGACAGAATAAAGGTGGATAAAGCACCTGGACCAGATGGCATCCACCCACAGATCCTAAAAGAATTCAGCTCTGTCATTTCATCGCCATTATCTCTAATATTCAGGGACTCGTTGATGACAGGAATGGTACCACTGGATTGGTGCAGGGCTAATGTAGTGCCAATATTTAAAAAGGGGTCAAAGTGATTACCAAGTAATTAGTGTTATGCCGTGTACACACGATCAAATTGTCTGGCGACTTAGTCCACCAGACCGCATTTCACCGGACAATCCAATCGTGTGTGGGCTTCAGCTGACTTTTTCAGAGTAAAGTCCGGCGGACTTAGAAAGTAGTTTTGCAGCCCAATCTTTCCGCCGGACTTGGGTTTCAGCGGACAATACGTTTGTGAGTATGCTAGACCGGCGGACTAAGAATGACATATGCTCAGAAGCAAGTACGAAAAGGAAACTATTGGCTACTGAACTTCCTTTTTCTAGTCCCGTCGTATGTGCTGTATGTCATCGCGCTAGCAATCGCCGGACTTTCCATGTGTGTCCGTGTGTGGCCAAGTCCATTCAGTAGAAAGTCCGCTGGACTATCCGCTGAATTGTTTGCCGGACTAAGTACGCCGGACAATTCGATCGTGTGTACGCGGCATAAGTTTAACTTCTATAGTCAGGAAGATACTGGAGAGTTTAATAAAAGATCACATAGATGAGTATACGAGCAACAGACAGCATGGATTCATGAAAGACAGAAGTTGTCAGACAAATGTGATTTCTTTTTTTTTAAGTAAAAGCTTGGACAGAGGGGTGACTGTGAACGTGGTATACCTTGATTTTGCAAAAGCATTTGACACAGTTCCCAACACACGGCTCATGTGTAAGGTAAAGTCTACAGGCTTGGAAAGATCAACTTGTAAATGGATAGAAAACTGTCTAAAAGACAGAATTCAGAGATTAGTGATTAATGATTCTCATGCCTTGTGCACACAGTCGGAATTTCCGACGGAAAATGTGCGATCAGATCATGTTGTCGGAAAATTCGACCGTGTGTGGGCTCCATCAGACTTTTTCCGTCAGTATTTCGGATGCACAAAGTTTGAGACCTGGATCTCAAATTTTCTGACAACATGATCCGATCGCGTCAATTCCGATCTTCTGTAGCCTAGTGCCACGCATGCTCAGAATAAATTCTGAGACGGAAGCGCTCGGGCAGGTAAAACTAGCGTTTGTAATGGATATAGCACATTCGTCACGCTGCAATGTTAAAAATTGTTTAACCACTTTCAGACCGGACCAATTTGCTGGTCAAAGACCAGACCACTTTTTGCGATTCGGCACTGCGTCGCTTTAACTGACAATTGCGCGGTCGTGCGACGTGGCTCCCAAACAAAATTGACGTCCTTTTTTTCCCACAAATAGAGCTTTCTTTTGGTGGTATTTGATCACCCCTGCGGTTTTTATTTTTTGCGCTATAAACAAAAATAGAGCGACAATTTTGAAAAAAACGCATTATTTTTTACTTTTTGTTATAATAAATATCCCCCAAAAATATATAAAAAAACATTTTTTTCCCTCAATTTAGGCCGATACGTATTCTTCTACATATTTTTGGTAAAAAAAATCGCAATAAGCGATTATTGATTGGTTTGCGCAAAAGTTATAGCGTTTACAAAATAGGGATAGTTTTATAGCATTTTTATTAATAATTTTTTATTATTTTTTTTTTTTACTAGTAATGGCGGCGATCTGCGATTTTTATTGTGACTGCGACATTGTCGGGGACCCATCGGACATTTTTGACACATTTTTGGGACCATTGTCATTTATACAGTAATCACTGCTATATAAATGCAGTGATTCCTGTGTAAATGACACTGGCAGTGAAAGGGTTAACCTGTGGGTGGCAGTGTAGGGGTTAAGTGTTCCTAGGGGTGTGTTACTAACTGTGGGGGGGTTGGGCTTTCATTTAGTGTACACTGATCTCTGCTCCAATCACATGGAGCAGAGATCAGCGTCACTAGTTGCTAGGCAGAATGAGAAAATGTTGTTTATACAGCATTTCCTCCATTCCACCGCTCCGTGAGACGATCGCGGGGATGACCGCGGCGATCGAGTCCGCGGGTCCCGCGACCGGACTCACGGAGGTCCCGACCAGCGCGGGAGCGCGCCGCCGGCGGCGCGCTCCCGATGGCACGGCGGCAACGAATATTGGACGTACATGTACGCCAATATGCCTGCCCGTGCCATGCTGTCGACGTACATCGTCGTGCGCTGGTCGGGAAGTGGTTAATGCAGCGCATTCTCTTTTTCTTTATAATGCTAGAAGAATGAAGTTGTTTTGCTGCTCATATTCACACAGACTTCTCCAAAACGTATTTCTTTATTCTTTTTCTTGATTTCATGAATAGAATATTCTTATTTGTCAGATCTCCCGAATCATTTTTGATATATATATATATTATATATATATATATATATATATATATATATATATATATATATATTATTATTATTATTATTATTATTATTATTTTTTTTTTGTGGTTGCTTTTTTAATCAAGATATCATTTTTATTTTTTTTTTGCTCATCTTTGTAATTTGTTTTGTGTGTCAACTTACCACAACACCATTATTATCTTTTTATTTTATGGTTTTATTGTTTTATTTTTGAATCTCGAGGAGGTTGTTTGGTGTTGGTGCCCCTTGTTAATTTGACTTTGTGCTTTTGAAATGTACCCGCCTACTCACAAATAAACTGTCATTTTTTAAGTAAAACACATAGGCAAGTATTTCTTTAAAGCGGGAGTTCCACCGTTTTTTGTTTTTAAAAGTCAGCAGCTACAAATACTGCAGCTTCTGACTTTTAAAATATGGACACTTACCTGCCCAGCGCGCCCGCGATGTCGGTACCCGCCGCCATCTTCGGTGTAGGAATCAGGAAAGGAAGCATTGCGGCTTCACTTCCCGGTTCCCTACTGCGCATGCACGAGTCGCACTGCGCAATAAGGATGGTCCCTGCTGTCTCTGGGATCCTTGTGTTTCCCAGCAGACAGCGGGGGACCCGCAGGAAGTGGCGTAAATACCCGCAGAATCTGCGGCTATCTATGCCGGAAGTGGGTGCAAATACCTGTACTATACAGGTATCTGCCCCCCCCCCCCCCCCTGAAAGGTGCCAATTGTGGCACCGGAGGGGGGGAGGGTTCCTATAAGCAGAAGTTCCACTTTAGGGTGGAGCTCCGCTTTAACCAAAAAAAAACTTTAGTAGGTGTCATGTGATCAAATAAAAAGGAAGGAAACGCTGGAGAAACTGGTAAATTGGGCAAATCCTTTGGCCCCCAGAGCAGACATCAATTATTTAAATGCAAAATTGGTGGCCTGAGAAGTCCATATATAAGGGAGAACAGTCTGGTGCAGAAGTCCAAGAGACCAGGAAGAGCAGATGACATCTATGACCCCAGGCTGTGGTCCTTTAACAGCCTGTATCTTCTGTCAGACCAGACTGAACCCAGGCCATCACTCTCTGGTCTTCCTTAGACACTTCCCTCCAGGCTTCCTTCCAGGCCGTGGCTCTACTCTTGTAGTTGTGGCAGGAGGTGGAGGAGGAGGAGGGCGATGGTCGACCTCCCAGCTGCCACTTGCCACAGCCTCCTCCTGGCTGAGACTTTCCTGCGTATGAAAATGGGACATAGTTTTAGTTTTTTGTTCATCAATCACACCATTTTCAGCTCATGACTGTTGCAAATTGAATGTTAATAAATAGAACAGACTATCATTCTGACCCCAGCATTTTTCATTCTTGTCCCAATCATTTTTAGTTACTTCTGTCTATTGATATGTAAAACACTTTGTTAAATCAGAACTTACTGATCAATAAAAACATCTAGTTAACATCATTAAATGTACGACAATAAATATGTTGAACAATGCTATACCTGACTCAAGCTGGGCCTCTCCACATGTTGCTGCCTGGAAGGCCCAGGTTGGACATTGGAAGCCTCAGCTGGGGGGGAGGAGGAAGACTTGAAGGAAGACGGTAAAGTGGTGGCCTGGCTTACCTCGGGTCTGCCAGAAAATGCAGCCTGTCATAATACAACATCGTGGGGACATAAATGTCATCTGCATCATCTGATCTCATGGACTCCCAGACCTTCTTGCTCACCGTCAGATATGTATTCCTCAGGCCATCAATTTTGGCCTTCACATAGGTGATGTCTGCCGTGGGGACAATCGTCTTCACCAAAACAAGCAGTTTCTCCAGCGCTGCCTTCTTCTTTCTTAGGTCCTTAAAAAAGAGGTGGTTCATCTGCCACAGGCAGGGCAGCTCCCTGAGCATATCAATGAATAGGCCCAGAAAATGTGGTTCCTTGAAGGGATCCATATTCTCTGCAAGACACAACACAAGACAAACCCTAATGTCAGGCTAAACTCTACTAATCTTGTCCCAATATAAGCCTCAATCTAGAAGCAGTATAGGCTAGTGATGTACCAAGTTAAAATTGTACCTTTGTTCTAACGATTCAGTTCCTCCTTCCACCGCTCACAGATCGTAGGTATGATGCACATGTGTTAAGTTTTATATACAGTGCACATGTGTGAAACTCCGCCCCTCCTTGACGTTCTTTCTAGTCTATTCCCCGCCCCTTCTCTTTCGGTGCAGTGGGGAGAGCAGGTGCGCAATAATTATTCCTCTAACGAGGAGGAGGACGAGGAAAGCCCGGAGCCAGAAACGTCACGATCCCAGAGGAGATTTCAGGCCTCAAATATGTCTTTTGTAGAGATGTTGGAGATGGTGGACATATTGAAGAGGAACGACTATGATGATGGGAAGTATGGACCTTACCCAAACCCAAATGTCAGAAAGGCCAAGATCATGACTAAAGTTGTGAAAAGTCTTCAGAAGAATTTCGGGGTAAGACGATCCAAGGATCAACTGAGGAAACGCTGGTCCGACCTGAAACTGAGGGAGCACAGTCAGTACAGAAGGATCAAGCGAGTTCTTCAAAAAAGTAAGTAGTTGTCGTGTGTTCATATTATTATTATTGCTTGCATACTGCTCCATGTGCTTTTTTTTAAATGTTGTACAGTTTAAAATGGCCACTTTCATGTTCATGGGTTCAATCATTCGTAGAAAAATTATTTGTTCGCCTACTTCAAAGACGATTTTTTTGAAAGTTGCACTTAAAGAGGAAGTAAAGGCACTTTTAAAAAAATAAATAAAAAAATGCAACCTGCAAGGCAAAGGCATAATGAGCTAGTATGCATAGCATACTAGCTCATTATGAATAACTTACCTGAGAACTAAGCCCCCGAAGCGGTCCTCATCCTTTATCTTCACCGCTGCCATGTATCCCGGAGTGACTTCCGGGTCTCACTGCTCAGGTGCTGGGATTCACCAGAGTTGCGATGACGTCACTCCCGCGCATGCACATGGGAGCCGACACGAGCGGCATATTGCCGTGATCTGCGGAGTCCTCAGTGCGCCGTAGACAGTGGAGCCTGTCTTTTTGTAAATATATCCTAAACCGTGTAGGCTTAGGAGATATTTCTTGGACCTACAGGTAAGCCTTAATCTAGGCTTAGCTGTAGGTCAAAGTGGTTTGTAAGGGTTTACAACCACATTAACTACATGTGTTCATGCCTATTTCTAGTCAAAGGAAGTTTTTTGTCTAGAGGGGTATGTAATAGAATGAAATGCAAACTTGATTCAGTGTAAAAGAGAGGACACTCAGTAGCTGTTTACACATCTGGACTCAGGAGCACTAGTGTGGGACACTAGAACACCCTTTTTATTAGGGTGTCCCACACACGTGCTCCAGTGGATAATATAAGGCTGTCTCCATCTGTTAAACTTGCACAAAACAGGTAAGTATTCCAGCTTTAGAAAGTGTAAAAAATAATGTTTTCAGCTTTGAACTTTGCCAAAAAAGACAATTGTACGACACTACCAAGCAATGTTTCATATTCCTATTTCTGCCCTCAAATATCAGTGTGCTAGGTATTTTTTACAGTCTCATAGGGGAGAGAAGACTCGGGACGTCTGAGGACACCAGGGACCCCACACCTCCCAAAGAAGGGGAAATCCCAAAAGCACAAGCAGAGGAGGAGGAGGAAGGAGAGGTTGTTGAAATTGGCACCACAACAGGTGAGTGTCTGAGACCACAGCTTCAGGTAATCGATGTATGCCTGCATTTTATAATACGTGGTCTGTTTTTTGGTTTATTTTTAGATGATGTGGATGTTGTGGAAGAAGAATTGCATTTTACCAGTGAAAGTGCCCATATTATCATCGGGGAGATAATGGGGTGCAATCGCGATTTAGATAATCTCAAGAAAAACATCAATGATGCTCAACAAAAAAGGAAGAACAGCATTGATGTTTTAGGGAGAATCTGAAACACCCAAAACTAGCTAGCATCCATTTTATTTTTTTAAAACCAGTTTGATATTTTGACAAAATCCAAATTTGGAAGACACAGTGTGTTAACATGTGCTATCTCCCATCATGGGGGATCAATGTACGTGTTTTGTGGGTGTAACCCCTTCCTCGCTACTAAAGTTGCACCCCCAAAAGACGTACATTGATCTTCCATGATGGGAGATAGCACATGTTGACATTAGGCATGGCATCAGAAGCAAAATGCCCAGTTTGAATCACAATTTGTGTGCATCTTCCAAATTTGGCTTTTACAGGGGTGACACCCCATGTGATGAAGGCAATATCAACACAGTTTGGACATACTCATGTCTGATATTGTCTTCACTTTTCAAAGTTGAATTTTGTAAGTTCCTGAGTTCTGTATGTTATGTTTTGATACATGCCTGCTTACACAAAAACGGCAAGTTATATTAATGTTACCAAAAAATAATGTTATATACACAAAATATGTTGGTTTGTTGTAAAACCCTTTTATAAATGCACAATGTGCTTTGAGTAAAAAGTTTAATTATCACCAATGTGTGGCTTCCTTTTTCAATGCGCAAAATCAGTATTTGTAGTAAAGTTGTTTTTCTGTGTTCTGTGACAATGGGGGTTTCTGTGACAATGGGGGTTATTTAATAAAGGCAAATCCACTTTGCATTTCAAGTGCACTTTTGCAGTGCACTTGTAGTGCATAGTGAATTTGCCTTTAGTAAATAACACCCACAGTGCTTTATAATTTTCCCCAATCACGCCATTTTCATGACTCCACACATTTCTGAAAATGAGCAATATTTTTGTCAGTAATGCATTACATACATTAACAACAAAAACAAGGTGTGTGTAGCAGATCCACAACATAATAATATTATCTGAAGAAGAGACTGTCACCTCATCTCCCACAGAAATTTGGTTTGCACTGTTGAAGAAAAAGGCCAAAAAAAAAGAAAAAAAAAAAAAGAAAGCTAGAATACACCTAAAATAAACCCAAGCAGTAAATGAAAAGTAAAATGAAAACAAATATTGCAGTTTGAAAGTGAAATTTATTTAAAAAATGCCTCTCAGACATTGTCTGGCATATCAATGGCTCCCCTACCCGCAAAGTAATCCATGTATTGGTTTCTGACCTCGCGGGCGCTTTGGGGGGGGGGGGCAAGCCAGGACAGCCAGCTTCAAGTGCCATCAGGTTGACATGTTCGGGTAAGCAGGAAAGCACGATATGATTCAGTTTATATTCCGCCATTTGGATTGGAGTCAAAAATAGGCGGAACCGGCTGGCCATTATCCCGAAAGTGTTCTCCACTACTCTTCTGGCTCTGGCCACCCGATAATTAAAAACCTTCTGGTCCGGGGTGAGGGTCCTCATCGGGAATGGCTGCATAAGATGGTCCCCCAGCGCAAATGCTTCATCCGTGATGAAGACGAAGAGTCCTTCCACATTCTCCTCTGGAGGTGGCAAGCCCAAACTGCCACTCTGCGCGATCACTCCACCATCCGTCATCCGGCCATTTTCCCCACGTCCACATACAGGAAGTCGTATGTCACTGAAACCACCATCAACATCACAATACTATTATACTCCTTGTAATTATAATAGTAGGACCCCGAGTTGGGGGGTGAGACGATGCGGACGTGTTTCCCATCAATTGCACCTCCACAATTGGGAAAGTCACAACGTTTGGCAAAGTGGGAGGCCACAGTCTGCCATTCCTGTGGAGAATGAACAAAACTGTGGAGTTAAACAAGAAAAAAAATATTTTTTTAATTTTGCACATCAACATTGCAAGCAGATTAGACACAAACATGTTTGGCCAAGATCAGTATAACATTTTTGGAAATGAGTATTTAAAGCCAAAAGTATAAGGTCCCCTTATTAGATTCCTCACCCTATCTGATGGCCCATTGCAAAACAATTGAACAGGTAACCCTCTCCACTCCATTGAGAGCTGAATGCATAAATAATGTGTTATTCTTAGGCCAGCCCCTATTTATTTACACTATTGGCTGCCCACTGGACAGGTAAGAAGTGTCATAATCCAAAAAATAAAACAATGAACAAATGGAAGCACATTTTTTCATTCTGCTATTACCTACCAAGATAATAATAGGATAAAAATCTTTAAAACAGTAGCATTTGAAAGTATTGAGGCAAGCCCTTGCACTACATGCTTTGGTGAATTCATCCATAAATCTAACCACAAAAGAGGTAGGTATAGTGTGTATTGGGTTTGTCAAAGTTGGCAGATAGCAGGATTGCTATCAGCTGACTTAGCAGTTGGGGGAGGGGGGTTCCTAAAGAGTTTGGCCCACAAAAAAAAAGCCTCTGGCACTCTGCATGAATTTAAGAACACACACAACATTTGTACACATTTTAGGGGGTGTTTAGGGGAAAGTACTACTATGGAGCTGACAAAATACATTGCTAAGTGACTAGGCTAGAGGTGTTTATGGGTCCAGAAGAGCATACTGGGGAAGGCAGTGAAGGCAAATATGCATAAAGGACAAAAAAAGAACTTTAAAAGCTTCCAGCATGCATGAGGACAAAGGGGCACAGCAATCATGGTAAATACAATACATTAGCAAATATTAAATACATACTTTCAAATGTGATGCTAAAGGAGAAATCTTACCTTAATATAGTCCTTCTGCAGGACCTGAATGATGGCAGAACAGGTCTCTGGAATAATGACCCCCAGAGCCTGGGGGAAGATGCCTGTAGAGAACTTGAGGTCCTGAAGGCTTCTCCCTGTCCTAAGTACTGCAACGTGGCAACTAGCCTCTGCTCCGGAGTGATGGCTTGCCTCATGCAGGTATCCTGCTTGCTGATATAAGGGGTCAGCAAAGCCAGCAGATGGTGAAAAACAGGGTCCATCATCCTGAGATAATTCCTGAAATCATCAGGATTATTCTCCCGGATCTCAGGAAGCAGAGGTCGGCTGGTCAGAACGGACTAACAGAAAGCACCGTTAAACAGCAAGGCCTGAAAGAATGAACTGAAAATTAGAAACGAGCGGACAATAAGCTCTGGAAATCAAAGCGTACTATATAAACATAGGCCGCAATGACAAACAAATGCAAACTGACTACACGTACTGATAAGCAGATACGCACCCACAAGCACAATCTGTAGAGCAGTAACGATCTGAAGCACAAGTCTGAAAAGCGCAAATCGTCTCTAACCAAACTTCTACTAACACGCGATAAACACAAGATCAGCAGAAGGAGCCCAAAGGGTGCCACACGTGGTGCTGAACTTCCCTTTTATAGTCCCGTCGTATGCGTTTTATGTCACTGCGTTCTTGCTGATTGGAAATTCCGAAAACTTTGTCCGACCATGTATATGCAACACAAGTTTCGGACAAAATCCGTCAGAAAAAATCAGATGGATTTTGGGGTTGGAAAGTCCGACCGTGTGTACAAGGCATTACTCTGAATGGTCTAATATAGGGTCTTTGCAGATGGCAAGCTATGCAGTGGAATAACGTTCTTACAGGATATCTCCAATTTACAAGCCGACCTCAATGCCTCTAATTGGGCAACTATGTGGCAAATGAGGTTTAATGTTAATATATGTAAAGTTTTGCACTTGGGGGCTAAGAATATGCATGCATCATACATACTTGGGGGAGCACAGCTGGAGGAATCAATGGTGGAGAAGGATGTGGGGGTTTTGATAGATCACAAGCTCAATAATAGCATGCAATGCCAGTTCTCAAAAATGATAAGGGGATCTGGAGAAAGTGCAGAGAAGGGCAACCAAACTAATGAGAGGCATGGAGGAGCTCAGCTATGATGAAAGATTGGAGGAACTGAATTTATTCTCTCTTGAGAAGAGGAGATTAAGGGTGGATATAATCAACAAGTACAAATACATAAGTGGTCCATATAGTGAACTTGGTATTGAGTTATTCACTTTAAGGTCATCACAGAAGACAAGGGGCCATTTTTTACGTCTAGAGGAAAAAAGATTTAATCTTCAAATACGGAAAGGTTTCTTCACAGGGAAAATGTGGAATAGACTCCCTCCAGATGTGGTTCTGGCCAGCTTAGTAGATTTCTTTAAAAAAAGGGCTGGATTCCTACACACGAGCGGAAATTCGGCCAGCAAAAGACCGATGAGAGATTTTGGTCGGAAAATGCGACCATGTGTATGCTCCATCGGACTTTTGCTGGCCGAATTCCCGCCAGCAAAAGATTGAGAACAGGTTCCGACCGAGCATGTTTTCAGACAGAAAAAGTTTCAATCAGAAATTCCGATCATCTGTAGCAATTCCGATGTGCAAAATTCCTACGCATGCTCAGAAACAATTCGACGCATGCTCGGAAGCATTGAACTTCATTTTCTCTGCTCATCGTAGTGTTGTACATCACTGCATTCTTGACGGTCGAAAGTTCAGTGACCATATGTTTGCAAGCCAAGCTTGAGCGGAATTCCGTCGGAAAAAACATCCAAGATTTTTATGATGGAAAATCTGCTGGTGTGTACGTTGCATAAATGTACATAATATAACTGGGTAGTAACATCTATAGGTAAAGTTGATCCAGGGAAAATCTGATTGCCTCTCGACAGATCAGGAAGGAATTTTTTTTCCTGCTGTAGCAAATTGGATCAAGCTTTGCTGGGGTTTTTTGCTTCCTCTGGATCAACTGTGGGTGAAGGATTGTGTATATGGGATTATTTTTATTTTTTTCGTTGAACTAGATGGACTTTTGTCTTTTTTCAACCTAACTAACTATGTAACTATATTAGATAATGGTAGGAGCCAATACATTCCAATGAACAACAGATATAAAAGCTAAACCTGGGTGGATAAATTCTAGTGTAAAAGGGCACATTTAAGAAAAATCTCAAACCAAAAAATTCAGAGCTCAGAATATGTGATCTATAAAGTGGATAGAGGTATATATTCAATAAAATGCATAAAGACAAAACAAATATTGTGCACCCAATACATATAACAATTATTGACATAAAAATAAAATACCAGTGTAATGTGCAATATACATCAATCAGTGTATTTAGGTGTCCGTGAAAAATGGTAGTGAATTAACAATACATGAACGACCAAACACACAACAAATTGTGATCAATCTTGCCGGTCTTTTCAGAAGTCCAAACAACATTTACCGTATATACTCGAGTATAGGCCGACCCGAATATAAGCCGAGGCCCCCAATTTACCCCCAAAAAACTGGAAAACTTATTGACTCGTGTATAAGCCGAGGGTGAGACATGGCTGTCCATCCCTGTGTGTGTGTCCGTCCATCCCTGTGTGTCCATCCATCCCTGTGTGTGTATCCATCCATCCATCCATCCATCCCTGTGTGTGTGTGTGTGTGTGTGTATTCATCCATCCATCCATCCCTGTGTGTGTGTGTGTGTGTGTGTGTGTGTGTGTGTATCCATCCATCCATCCATCCCTGTGTGTGTGTGTGTGTATCCATCCATCCATCCATCCCTGTGTGTGTGTGTGTGTGTGTGTGTCCGTGCAGCCTTGTGTGTGTGTGTGTGTGTGTGTGTGTGTGTGTGTCCGTGCAGCCTTGTGTGTGTGTGTGTGTGTGTCCGTGCAGCCTTGTGTGTGTGTCCAGCCTACCTGTGTCCCAAGCCTCCGTCCCGAGCCGCCGTCGTCCCGAGCCTCCTCCGACCCGTGCCGTGCCTCCTCCGTCCCGTGCCTCCTCCGTCCCGTGCCGTGCCTCCTCCTTCCCGTGCCTCCTCCGTCCCGTGCCGTGCCTCCTCCGTCCCGTGCCTCCTCCGTCCCGTGCCGTGCCGATGGATCGCCGCTCTTCTCGGCGGCCATTCTACAATTCAAAATTCCGCCTCCGCCTGTGATAGGCGGAACACTCAATTTCCCAGCAGCCTGTGTTCCGCCTATCACGGACATCCTCTCATACTCGTCCGTAGTATGAGAATGAGCGGATGTCCGTGATAGGTGGAACACTGACTGCTGGGAAATTCAGTGTTCCGCCTATCACAGGCGGAGGCGGAGAAGGAGGCGCGGCTTTTAAATTTTAATGTCCGCCGTCTGTCTGCTCGATACGCTGATCGAGCAGTCAGACAGCGGTGACTCGAGTATAAGCCGAGGGGGCACTTTCAGCCTCAAAAAAGAGGCTGAAAATCTCGGCTTATACTCGAGTATATACGGTACTCTCCCATGTGAAGACAGCACTCTGCAACTCTCAATACAATGGTGTGAGGTTCCACCTCCAGGGCTTTCAGATATATCAACAGAGACACAAGCTGCTTACCAAAACATTATGGCACTCTAATTATTGGGTAGCCATAAGCACTTGTGGGATCTATTACAATGTGCCAAAGGAATATTGCTCCAATCACACTTGCTACCCAGCTCATAAGGGATGAAAGCAGAAAGGAAAACCAGACCTCATAGTATAGTAGATAAAAAGAGGTCCTTTATTAAAAAATAAATTGACGTTGCCACACCCCCTGATGACATAATTGTGTTAAGAAACGCATAGGGTGGCACCGGAAGTGACATCATCACGCACAGCAGTCACCAGCTGGAGTACTGGAATGCTTTATGCTGCAGTTCCTTATGGGTAAATGGTACCAAGGAGCTTGAGATGAGTGCATGGTTTATTTTTCAAAAAAGAGCTTCATTTTATCTACTACACTATGGAGTCTAGTTCTCTTTTCTGTTCTCATCCCTTATGAGCTGGGTCTCGAGCATGACTGAAACAATATTCCTTTAGCATACAGCCTACAATGTGGAAACTCCACTCTGAATTCAGGAGCAGTACAGTATCATTGCCACTTCCTCACAGGAAGCTTCATTAGCTGAATTACACTGGCACAATGTACAAGTATTTGTGAAACTTTGCAGGGGGACTAAGAAAAAACTGTAAGCCCAGATACACTTATAAATAAGTGCTGCAGCACATTTTTATTTGATGTCCTTTAACCACCTCAATACAGGGCACTTACGCCCCCTTCCTGCCCAAGCCAATTTTCAGCTTTCAGCGCTGTCACTGTTTAAAAGACAATTGGGCGGTCATGCTACACTGTACCCAAACAGAATTTTTATCCTTTTGTTCCCACAAATAGAGCTTTCTTTTTGTGGTATTTGGTCACCTCTGTGTTTTTTATTTTTTGCTAAACAAATAAAAAAAAACTAAACTTTTGAAAAAAAAAGTTTTTCTTTTGTTTCTGTTATAAAATGGCGATGATATGCAGCACTGATGGGCATTGATAGGCGGCACTGATGGGCACTCATGGGTGGCACTGGTGGGCACTGAAGGGTACTTATGGGTGGCACTGATAGGCGACACTGCTGGGCACTGATACATGGCACTGATATGTGGCGTTGATAGATGGCATTGATAGGTATCACTGATGGCACTGGCAGGCATTGGGTATGGGCACTGATTGGCAGCTGCCTGGGCACTGTTAGGCATTTCCCTGTGGTCTAGGGTGGCATACATGGTGGTCCAGTGTGGTGCCAATCCCTGGTGGTATCCTAGTGGCCCTGGGTGGGCATCCGAGGGGAGGCTGCGCTGATAAACAATCAGCACAGATCCCCCCTGCCAAGAGAGCAGCCGATCGGCTCTCCTCTACTCGCGTCTGTCAGACGCGAGTGAGGAAAAGCCAATCACTGGCTCTTCCTGTTTACATCATGATCAGCCATGATTGGACACAGCTGATCATGTGGTAAAGAGCCTCTGTCAGAGGCTCTTTACCGAGATCAATGTAGCGGTGTGTCAGACTGATACACCGCCCCACTGATCGCCACAATGAGAGTGGTTCTTCTGGGAGGCCGTCATATGATGTCCACCCAGAACGAGAGGCACGCCGCCCAGCCGTCATTTGATGGCCAGCAGGTGGAAAGTGGTTAAAAGGGTTCCGGGAACTTCAAAGACAGTGGAAAATCAAAGCAATCATGGAAGCAGCTAAAGTTTTTCCTAATACAGGCGGTCCCCAGGTTACGAACAAGATAGGAACTATAGGTTTGTTCTTATGTTGAATTTGTAAGTCAGAACAGTACATTTCTAAGTGTAACTCCAGCCTGTGCAGTGATGTGGGATGTTCCAGGTGCTTCTGTGCATGCAGTTGTGTTATTTGGGGCTCTTGTGGCCATGCAGTACTGCAGTGTGGGATGTGTCCTACATTGCAAGATGGTTGCTCGACGGTATCCAGGATCAGTTTGGAGCGCAAGTGGCCGGCAGTGACATCAAACCACCTCAGTTCGTAAGTAGGAGTAGTTCGTAACTCGAATGTTCGTAACATGGGGACTGCCTGTAATAAAGTCTGTGGCTTATTTATATTCTTTTTTGAAAATGGTGTCAATGAAAATGCTATTGACATTTCATATATACAGTATATCTCAAAAACAGGTGATTGAATTTCAAATTTTATTAGTCTGGTACAGAATCTGAGGAAAAAGCATGCTCCCACTTGTAAATGAAAAATATTTAGAGTGAGGTGAAGTAATAGTGGTGTAGTACAAAAATGAATATCGGGTCTAGTTCTTCTAATGCCGCGTACACACGATCGGAATTTTGGTCAGAAAAAGCTCTGATGGTTTTCCTGACGGAATTCCGACGGGATTTTGCTCAAGCTGTCTTGCATACACACGGTCACACCAAATTCCGACCGTCAAGAATACAGCGACATACAACACCTATGATGGGACTAGAAAAAGGAAGTTCAATATCCAGTAGTCAATAGCTTCCATCTCGTAGTTGGATCTGAGCATGCGTGAGTTTTTGCGTGTCAGAATTGCATACACATGATCGGAATTTCCGATAGAAACTTTTTCCATCTGAAAAATTGAGAACCTGCTCTCAATCTTTTGCTGGTGCAAATTCGGCTAGCAAAATTCCAATGGAGCATGCACACGGTCGCCGTTTTTTTCCGACAAAAAGCTTTCATTGTTCTTTTGTTGCCCGAAATTCCGACCATGTGTACGCGGCAGGAGTCTATTCACTAATGATTGGCATCTTTGAAAAACTAGAAAGAAAAAATAAAAATCAACAGGATAGTCCCATTATACAAAAGGGCTATTATAAAATAAAAGAGGGTACTGTAAATCGCCAAACATTTATTTTAACTACATTTAAAGATCAAATACAAGGACATTTTTCTTTTGTGGTGGCTAGAGGAGAGAAGTGTTTAAACCTCTGGCTACGGTAGGGAAGGGTTTAAAGATCTTTCCTTGTAAACTTTGGGAAAATTCACAGTTTGTCCCGGAGTACATTATCACTGAGACTGATAATGATGGGAAATCCAAAATGTTGCAGCTGTCACTAGATTAAGAGGTGAAGGTACATCCTGAAATGGGGGCACTTGTTCCAGTGAGAATTGTAGAGATTTCCACTCACTTCCTGTTGCATGTCCAGGACAAAAGGAAAACTTTACAATGGGACACAGACAGAAAAAAAAATAGCTGACAGAGGTTTTCTAGGGTGCCCACGTGTCCCGGATTGCCCGGGATTGTCCCGGATTTCACATTTTTGTCCCGTGTCCCGGGCACCTTCATTCCGGGACAATACAGTGTCCCGGAATGAAACAAAACACAATCTGCTCCACGAGTCTCTCTCCCTCTCCCTGTCTGCCGCCGGCCCGCCGCGGCGCCGCCACACACAGTCACAGACTAGTGTCAGAGTCGGACTCACACTACACAGGCAGCGCACAGGAGGAGGATGACTCACACATGCAGTCTGGTTGCTAGGCTAGGGGCCGCCCCGCATCTAGCAACCAGTGACGTCAGCCTGATGGGCGGGCTGAGAAGGAGCTGGTGGCACTGTCTGGCAGTGAGTGTGGGCAATGCACCCCCCCCCCGCAGGCCCCGCACAGTACGTACCCCAGCCAGAGTGACGCCACTGACGACACAGGGCGCCTCACTTAAATTAAAGTCTCCAGGCCAGTCAGCACTCAGCAGCTTCAGTCTCGTGTCCTCTCGCTGCCTGTGCTCTCACTGAGATTCCTCCTCAGATTCCTCCTCCAGAGCCCAGGCTCCTCCCGCCCACGAGGTCCTGCAGTTAAAATACAGACACTGACAAACTTCCAGGAGTCCAGGTTAGTGTACAATTCTGCTGCTGTCCCCCTCCCCCTCCATTCTGCTGCTGACTGTCCTCCTCCATTCTTTCTGCTGCTGTCCCCCTCCAGTCTTCCTCTGTGTCCCCCTCTTTTCTGTTGCTGTCCCCCTCCCTTCTTCCTCCGTGCGCCCCTCCGTTCTTCCTCTGTGTCCCCCTCCGTTCTTCCACTGTGTCCCCCTACGTTTTTCCTCTGTGTCCCCCTCTGTTCTTCCTCCATTTTTCCTCCGTGTCCCCCTCTGTTCTTCCTCCGTGTCCCCCTCCGTTCTTCCTCTGTGTCCCCCTCCGTTCTTCCTCCGTGTCCCCCTCCGTTCTTCCTCCGTGTCCCCCTCCGTTTTTTCTCAGTGTCCCCCTCCGTTTTTTCTCAGTGTCCCCCTCCGTTGTTTCTCAGTGTCCCCCTCCGTTGTTTCTCAGTGTCCCCCTCCGTTGTTTCTCAGTGTCCCCCTCCGTTGTTTCTCAGTGTCCCCCTCCGTTGTTTCTCAGTGTCCCCCTCCATTCTTCCTCCATGTCCCCCACCATTCTTTCTCAGTGTCCCCCTCCGTTCTGCTGCTGTCCCCCACTGTTCTTCCTCCGTCTCCCCCCCCCGATCTTCCTCCATGTCCCCCTCTGTTTTTCCTCCGTGTCCCCCTCTGTTCTGCTGCTGGTCCCCTCTGTTCTGCTGCTGTCCCCCTCCATTCTTTCTCCGTGTCCCCCTCTGTTCTTCCTCCATGTCCCCCTCTGTTCTTCCTCCGTGTCCCCCTATGTTCTGCTGGTGTCCCCCTCCATTCTTCCTCTGTGTCCCCCTCCGTTCTTCCTCTGTGTCCCCCTCCGTTTTTCCTCCGTGTCCCCCTCTGTTCTTCCTCCATTTTTCCTCCGTGTCCCCCTCCGTTGTTTCTCAGTGTCCCCCTCCGTTGTTTCTCAGTGTCCCCCTCCGTTGTTTCTCAGTGTCCCCCTCCGTTCTTCCTCCATGTCCCCCACCATTCTTTCTCAGTGTCCCCCTCCGTTCTGCTGCTGTCCCCCACCGTTCTTCCTCCGTCTCCCCCCCGATCTTCCTCCATGTCCCCCTCTGTTCTGCTGCTGTTCCCCTCTGTTCTTCTGCTGTCCCCCTCCATTCTTTCTCCGTGTCCCTCTCTGTTCTTCCTCCATGTCCCCCTCTGTTTTTCCTCCGTGTTCCCCTATGTTCTGCTGGTGTCCCCCTCCATTCTTTCTCCGTGTCCCCCTCTGTTCTTCCTCCATGTCCCCCTCTGTTCTTCCTCCGTGTTCCCCTATGTTCTGCTGGTGTCCCCCTCCATTCTTCCTCTGTGTCCCCCTCCGTTCTTCCTCTGTGTCCCCCTCCGTTTTTCCTCCGTGTCCCCCTCCGTGTACATTGCATACCTGTCTAAACTGGTTACCACTCTTTGCATTTTTTCCCCCAAAAAATTGGCAAAAAAGGTATCAAAAAACATATTTTTTAGGCGGGTGCGGGGGGGGGGGGGGGTTTGTCCCTGAATGGCAGTTTGGAAATGTGGTCACCCTAGTTTTGACCCTTCTCTACTCTAAAACTAAAAATATGTTTAGCCATACATACATATTAGTTTCTAACAGCCTTTCCTGTTTTCAAAAAAATAACAGACTGCAAAGAAAAGCATATCTTTCTTGAAGTTTATTTTTATCTACACAGCCCAAGGAAGACGTAACATTACAGATTTGGATTGCTTCAATGACTATCTTACTGAAATGTTTTGCTCATGGCGAGTCCCAGACCCCAGCATCAACTGCAGTCATAACTTCCAGTTGGAGTATAAAAAAAAGAATTTCAGAGCGTAAGTTCTTTGGTTGCCTTTGAATGCCCAGGTCCTTAGTGTCACCTGCACTATGCTTTAATCTAGTATATGTTTACTTCTTAATAATACAATTTGATTGTCTGTCACAGTACCCAAACAGCAGCTGCATCTGATTGGATGTAGTCACTGTTCAGCTGACAATTTTCCACCCATCTCCTTCGATTTTTCAATTAGAGGATGTAAGCAGGTGCTTACAAGTATTAAGCTTGAGCTAAGTTTTGCAGGCTACCCAGGTGGGAAGCGGTTAAGCCATCTCTGCATTTTCCCGGAAGGGAAAGGCTTGGCACCTGAAAAAGCCGATGCCTGCATGGAAAAGGAACTGAGAGGCCAAGCCAAAGGATGTGTTTGCCAGCAGCATCTGTAACACATTCAACAGACAGTAACACACTTAAGGGAAATTGCCTGCGCCAGGACTCTACCACACGTGGACTAACATCTTGGAGAAGGTACGCACGTGGGTAGCCTGGTGGGTAGTGATGGCCGAACGGTTCGCCCGGTGGTCGTTTCGCGGCAAATTTCGGCTGTTCGCGGTCCGCCCGATCGGCGGACTATTGCCGCCGTTCGCCCGGCGGACTTCCGTGTTTTCTGTGTAAAAGAACTTTGACCTATGATGACACATCTATCATGGGGTACAGGACAGCCAATTGAGACATTACAGCACATGGACACTTGGACATTCCCCCTAACTTATAAATAGACCCGATCCGGCGGCCATTTTACATTCTTTCTTCTGTCACTATAGGGAGAGGTTGCTGTGTGGAGCAGGGAGAGATTGCAGTGACCCAAATCGCTAGCTATTTGGTACACAAAAGTTCTTTTCAGGACTGGTATAGGTGTTAGGTGTAGTTCCTGATATAGGTTTGAGGCAGTGCTGTGCTAGTGATTGTTGCAGCAGCCTGAGTGTCTTTTGTCAGTTTAGAGAAAGGGACAGGACGGTGTGTGCTGCAGGGACAGTCAGTTTAGTCATTAGCTGTTATATCAGGTCCACAAAAGTGCTATTCCAGTTATTGTTCCAGCAGCCTCTGTTTTGTCAGTTTATATAGGGACAGGCAGGAAGCTGTGTGTGAGGCAGTGAGGGTCAGTTTAATCAGTAGCTGTTACTATATTAGGTCCACAAAGGTTCTTTTCAGGACTGGTATCAGTGGTATGGTAATAGGCTTGTACACGTATAATATTATTTCTTCCAAATATAGAAAGAATATTATACATGACTGCTGCCCTTCTGCTGCAGTCTGCTAATCAGTCACAACCTACTTGTTCCACAAAGGTCCTTATAAGGACTGGTAACCTGGTGTAGGGTGCTACAGTACATAGGGTTGAGTGAGCTACAGGCTGCTATTCTGTAAGGACTGGTATAGCTCCACAATACATAGGGTTGAGGTGCACTACTGCTGACCGCTTCCCTATACTGCAGCAGTCCTTCATCAGTATAGGGACTGACATACAGTCTGCTAATCAGTAACACACAACCTACTAGTTCCACAAAGGTCCTTATTCTGTAAGGACTGGTATAGGTCCACAATACATAGGGTTGAGGTGCTGAAAGAAAGGACTGGTAACCTGATGTAGGGTGCTACAGTACATAGGGTTGAGTGAGCTACAGGCTGCTATTCTGTAAGGACTGGTATAGGTCCACAATACATAGGGTTGAGGTGCACTACTGCTGACCGCTTCCCTATACTGCAGCAGTCCTTCATCAGTATAGGGACTGACATACAGTCTGCTAATCAGTCACACACAACCTACTAGTTCCACAAAGGTCCTTATAAGGACTGGTAACCTGGTGTAGGGTGCTACAGTACATAGGGTTGAGTGAGGTACAGTCTGTTATTCTGTAAGGACTGGTATAGGTCCACAATACATAGGGTAGAGGTGCACTACTGCTGACCGCTGCCCTATACTGCAGCAGTCCTTCATCAGTATAGGGACTGAGAGTTTTGTCACAGGGTCATTTAAAAAATGACAGGCAGAGGAAGAGGCAGGCCCTTCTGCAGGGGTGGTAGGGGTAGGGCAGGAGCAACAGGCTTGAGCCAAAGTGGGAAGTTGCAGAAGGTGCGTTCAATTACTTTAAAGGATGCACCAGACTTGGTTGAGTGGCTCACTCAGCCTTACTCTTCTGCACCCTCCTCATCCTCTCGATCTGCACCCTCTTCTTCACTCTCTGCTATGTGCACCCCCAAAGACACTACCACCAACAACACCACCACCACCACATACCTTCCGCTTGAGTCACAGGAAATATTTTCCGATCCATATCAAGACATTTCTGATGCGCAGCCACTCTTGGTATTGGATCAGGAAGAGGAGGTAGCAACAACCGCTACTCAGCAGTCTGACGACAGTACCCAGATCAGCCCAAGGAGGAGGTTGGTCCCCGGTGTTGCTGCCTACTCCGAGATCTCTACTTAAGGCGGTGGGGAAGGTGACATTGATGATGACGTGTCTAGTGATGTCACGTGGGTGCCCACAAGAGAGGAAGAGGAGGGGAGTTCAGAGGGAGATATGGAGAAGCAGGAATAACTTACATTGCACAGGAGGGACAAAGCAGACTGCAAAAGTTATCAGGAGCGAGTCATCGACCATGTACGGTCACATCTGGCGCTCCCAGGACACCGGCACATGGCTCCGCAGTGTGGGCTTTTTTTAACGTGTCCGCTGCTGACAATAGCGTTGCCATCTGCAATCTTTGCAGTCAACGCATTAGTCGCGGTAAGCCCAACACTCACCTAGGGACGACCGCCTTAAGAAGTCACATGAGCAGCCATCACCGAGCCCAGTGGGAGCAACGGAACATACAAAGCCACACTCCAGGCTCTCACCGTCCAGCCTCGTCTTCTACTTCTCCTTCTCCTCTCTCCTCACAATTGTCCTCCACTCCACCTTCCATCACGCCAAGCTCACGTTTTTCTGCAAAAAGGCAGGCTTCCGTGGGCCTAATGTTCGAGCGTAAAAAAATTATGACGCCGGATAACCCTCTTGCCCAACGGTTGACGGCTGGCTTGTCAGAACTGATAGCCCGCCAACTACTGCCATATAAACTGGTGGACTCAGAGGCCTTTCGAAAATTTGTGGCCATTGGAACACCACAATGGAAGGTCCCAGGAAGGAAGTATTTCTCACAGAAGGGCATCCCAGAGCTATATGGCCATGTTCAGCGGCAAGTGAATGTATCTCTGGCACACAGTGTCAGTGCCAAGATACATCTGACCACAGACATGTGGTCTAGCAAACACGGGCAGGGAAGGTATATCACTTTTATTGCCCACTGGGTGAACCTTCTGACGGCCGTCAAGCATGTAACCCGTGGCACCCGTGTAGATTTGGTTTTACCGCCACGGATTGCATACAGGCCTGGCTCTTCTTCTCCTCCTCCTCCTACTCCATCCTCCTCCCTCTCCTCCTCAGCTGACTCCTCCTTTTCCGCTGCTAGTGTCTCTTCTGCTGAGCCGCCCAAGCTCCCCAGAACCTATTCGACATGCCAGGGGAGACGTTGCCATGCCGTGCTGCGTCGGTTGTGCCTGGAAGCCAAGAGCCACACTGGCCCGGCACTCCTTTCAGCTTTGCGTTCACAGGCAGATCAGTGGCTAACACCGCTCAATTTGACAGTTGGTAAAGTGGTGTGTGACAACAGTGCCAATCTGCTTAGCACATTGAAACAGGGCAAAATCATGCACATGCCATGCATGGCACACGTCTTAAACTTGGTCGTGCAGCGATTCGTTGTCAAATACCCTGGGGTCCAGGACATCTTGCGGCAGGCAAGGAAAATCTCGGCCCATTTCAGAAGATCTTACATGGCCATGGCTCGCCTTGCTGGCATTCAGCGGCGACACAATCTGCCGGTCAGACGTCTTATTTGCGATTGCCCGACTCGATGGAACTCAACCTTCTATATGCTTGATAGGCTGCTCCAGCAGAAACGTGCAGTTAACGTCTACCTGTATGAACTCTGCGGCAGAACAGGTTCTGGGGAGCTGGGGGTTTTTTCACCGCGCGAGTGGCTGCTCATGCACAATGCATGCAGACTTCTGCGGCCATTTGAGGAGATCACCAAACTGGTCAGTCACAGCCATGGCACCATCAGTGACATGGTACCTTATGCCTTCTTTATGGAGCGTGCATTGTGGTGTGTCATTGATCAAGCTGTGGAGGAGCAGGAGCGGGAAGATGAGGAAGTCGCAATGCTGGATGAATTCCCGGGGGGGCTACTCTATCTGAGACAAGTCAACAACAGGAGTCTGAAGAGGAGTCAGAGGAGGATGGTGCCGGGGCGGATGAGGAGGAGCAAGAAGAGCATGCTTTAAACCTTTCTGGGACCCCTGTTGTTGTGCGTGGATGAGGAGAGGAGAATGAAGAGGACGACATTATCCTGGATGATGAGCAGGAGCCAGGCCACCACACCGCTTCCAGTTTAGTGCAAATGGGGGCCTTCATGCTCCAGTGTTTTAATAGGGACCCCCATATAAAAAGCATAAGGGTCAAGGACCAGTACTGGGTGGCAACGCACTTAGACCCCTGGTACAAACACAAAATGGCGGAAATGCTACCGCCGTCACAGAGGGCTGTCAGAATGCAGCACTTACAGGCCTTGCTTCGAGAAATGCTGCATTCTGCTTTTGCGTGCGCTGGCAGAGGAGCAATTCCCACTCCCAGAGAAGGAGTTGCGGCTACCAATCCAACAGCGCCTGCAAGAAGAGGCCGGTTTGAAGATGTGTTGGTGACTTCGGATATGAGGTCATTCTTTCAGCCGACCCATCGACAGGTGTCATCCAGATCCAGCATCAGGGAACGCTTAGACCGTCAGGTGTCCGACTACATCGGGTTAACGGCCGATGTGGACGCTCTGAGGAGTGATGAACCCCTGAACTACTGGGTGGGCAGGCTTGACCTCTGGCCAGAGCTTGCCCAATTTGCAATCGAACTGTTGGCTTGCCCCTCGTCCAGTGTCCTGTCAGAAAGGACGTTCAGCGCAGCAGGGGGGATCGTGACCGATAAGCGTACTCGCCTAGCTCACGACAGTGTTAACTACCTCACATTTCTAAAAATGAATGAGGCATGGATCTCGGAGGAATTCAACACATGTGACCAGTAGACCATGTATATGTCTATAAACAATTTTTTAAATCGAGCACACAGACCTTCTTTCTTCCTTTGGCTCACTTCCTTGTCCAAAAAAAGCACACCGTACTATATGCCCGTACCTTCCTCTTTGAAGAGGTTGAGCGGTGTCATATTTCTACTGGGGCTGCTTATTATGAGGGGCTCCCACCATCCCTATGCTGTGCTGACTTCCTCCTGGGGCTGTACCTCTGCTGTGCATATTATGAGGGGCTCCCACCATCCCTGTGCTATGCTTATTATGAGGGGCTCCCACCATCCCTGTGCTGTGCTGACTTCCTCCTGGGGCTGCTTATTATGAGGGGCTCCCACCATCCCTGTGCTGTGCTGACTTCCTCCTGGGGCTGCTTATTATGAGGGGCTCCCACCATCCCTGTGCTATGCTGACATCCTCCTGGGGCTGCTTATTATGAGGGGCTCCCACCATCCCTGTGCGGTGCCGACTTCCTCCTGGGGCTGTACCTCTGCTGTGCATATTATGAGGGGCTCCTACCATCCCTGTGCTATGCTCATTATGAGGGACTCCCCCCATCCCTGTGCTATGTTCATTATGAGGGGCTCCCACCATCCCTGTGCTATGCTGACTTCCTCCTGGGGCTGCTTACGGTGCAGGTGTCAGAGCTGTATATCACAGTGCTGATGTCAGTACTCTCTATCATGGTGCTGCTGTCAGTTCTGTAAATCACGGTGCTGGTGTTAGTGCTTTATGTCACGCTGCTGATGTCAGTGCTCTCTATCACGGTGCTGGTGTCAGATGACTCTATCACGGTGCAGGTGTCATTGCTGTATGTCACGCTGCTGATGTCAGTGCTCTCTATCACGGTGCTGCTGTCAGTGCTGTATATCACGGTGCTGGTGTTAGTGCTTTATGTTACGCTGCTGATGTCAGTGCTCTCTATCACGGTGCTGGTGTCAGATCACTCTATCACGGTGCAGGTGTCATTGCTGTATGTCATGCTGCTGATGTCAGTGCTCTCTATCACGGTGCTGGTGTCAGATGACTCTATCACGGTGCAGGTGTCATTGCTGTATGTCACGCTGCTGGTGATCATCTCCTGCACCCTCTTCTTTGCCTACCCTGACCTTCCCTCTCCTCCATTGCCTTCATGCGCTCCACAGTCCTGAATTGTCACAACAATTTCCCATATAAAAAAAGAATGCTTGTAGTTGTCGATCCCAGATTCACCTCATACATGTGTTATGTCATTGGCCATGTGGTGGGACTATGTTTGCACAGCTATTAATTATTTTGTGGCTGCAAATTTGACCTGTAGGTTTGCAAAGTTCGCCTCCCATTGAAGTCAATGGGGCCCGCCGCGAAAATTCCGGTTCGCGAACTATCGGCCGCGTTCGCGAAAACGTTCCGTCGGAAGTTCGTCCATCACTACTGGTGGGATACCACACTGCCACTATATACACACACACACACACACACATATACACATATACACATACATATATATATATATATATATATATATATATATATATATATATATATATAATGCAACTGCATGGGGTTCCCCTAAAATTACATACCAGACCCTTATCCTTATGGGTATCTGGTATAGAATTTAAGGTAGACCCCTAACCCACTGTACTGTCTAGGACCACTCACTGGGGCTTTGTAACTGCTAAGCAAAGAAAAATAACCACTTCGACCCTGGAAGGATTTACCCCCTTAATGACCAGGCCATTTTTTGCGATACGGCACTGCGTTACTTTAACTGACAATTGTATAGGCACGTGACACTGTACCCAAATAAAATTGATGTCCTTTTTTGCCACCAATAGAGCTTTCTTTTGGTGGTATTTGATCACCTCTATGGTTTTTATTTTTTGCGCTATAAACAAAAGAATACAGACAATTTTGAAAAAAAATAAAAAAACTATATTTTTTACTTTCTGCTATAATACATATACAAAAAAATTAAAAAATAAAACTGTCTTCATCAACTTAAGCTAATATGTATCCTTCTACTTATTTTTGGTAAAAAAAAATCCCAATAAGTATATATTGATTGGTTTGCACAAAGGTTATAGCATCTACAAACAACAGGATTGATTTTATGGACTTTTAATATTTGTTATTGTTTTTACTGGTAATAGCGGCGATCAGCAATTTTTAGCGGGACTGCGACATTGCAGCAGACAAATCTAACCCTTAGTGACATCAATACAATGATCAGTGCTAAAAAAAAATGCACT
This sequence comes from Lithobates pipiens, assembly GCF_037356315.1. Lineage (NCBI taxonomy): Eukaryota > Metazoa > Chordata > Amphibia > Anura > Ranidae > Lithobates > Lithobates pipiens. Next base: position 281,155,718 of record NW_027507784.1, on the reverse strand, counting down.
GATCACTGTATAAATTACTCTGGCAGGGAAGGGGTTACCTACAGAGGCGATCAAAGAGTTAAATGTGTCAGTGTGTTTCTAACTGTGTGGGGGAAGTACTGACAGGAAGAACACAGAGTGCTGTTTCCTGATTACTGGGAACAGATGATCTCCATGTTCTCTGCTGTCAGAGCAGGTATCCACATTGTTTACATAGGCAGATCCCCGTTCTGCCTCTCTTTGCGACATCGGGTCCGCCAGACCCATGCATAAGCTCATCCTTCGTGCAGAGGGCGCACGCACACCCACACTATCCATTGCATGAAACAACATACACATACGTTGTTTCGTGCAATAGAGCCATCCTGCTGCAATATATATGTGGTGGGCAGCTCTTAAGTGGTTAAAGTAGCACTAATGACAATTTGTTTTTCAATTTGGATACATTTATGTAGAGACTGGTGGTAAATTATATAATGCATTATTTTTTTTTTTTTTCACAGACCTTTACACTGTGTTCCAGAGAATATAGCTGTGGCTGATAGTATGTTATATACGGGATGTATCTGCTACATTAAAGCTGAATTCTTTGTGGCTTCCGACAGTTATTATATTCAGATTAGATCACATGGGATTTCCATCGCAAACACAACTTTTTTAGCAGCACAAAAAGGTAAAACTCACTAATGCCAACTAATTGAAGAATATTACAATTAAAGTAAATTGGACATTGTTGTATAAAAGCTTTCACAATCATATTTACAGTGTAATAATATTGTGTTATGATCTGGTTCAATGGGTTGCTTAAGTTGAGAGGAGTAGAGCTTTATGAATGTAAAGAACATAAGAGAAGCCTTTAATGATCATGGCCAGTGCTCAGATGATTTTGGGTGGTTTGTATTTTATGTCTGTGTAGATTGTAAGCCCTTATACACACGGTCGGACATTCTGACAACCAAATCCGTTGGATTTTGTCAGACGGATTTTGTCCGAAACTGTTGCATACACGCGGTCAGACAAAGTTGTCGGAAAATCCAATTGTACATAACGTGATGACGTTATTTCGTTACGATGGGACTACGTTCAGGCTAGTAGCCAATAGCTTTGGTCTAGGAATTTGATCTGAGCATGCGTGGCACTGTCCGTCGGAGTAGGCTACACATGATCGGAGTATGTCCGATCGGAGCATGTTGTCGGAAAATTTTATAGACAAGTTGGAAAACTTGGTCCGTCGGATATTCCAACGGAAACAGTCCGATGGAGACCACACACAGTCGGATTATCCGACAATACGGTCCTATCGGACACATTCCATTGTTATCTCCGATCGTGTGTACAAGGGCTAACAGAATTAAGTTATCACCAGGGGCGGGCTGGGCCGGGGGGCAGGGTGGAAATTTCCCCCCAGGCCGGCACCTACATTATGTTTAAAACGGCCGCTGGCCGTTTGTTCATTTTTTTTTTTTTTTTTTACGCTGTGACGGGCAGCGGGGACCCGATTCAATAATCCCCTTCTCTCTGTGGTCACGTCGCACCGTTCTGATCAGTCCCGGCAGCGGCTGTCACTCACAGCCGAGCAGAGTAAAGCCGCCTCCCCCTCCTCCATGCACAGCACTGTGTAGACATGAAGGAGGAGGGGGAGGCGGCTTCACTCTGCTCGGCTGTGAGTGACAGCCGCTGCCGGGACTGATCAGAACGGCGCGACGTGAGTCACGCGACCACAGAGAAGGGGATTATTGCTCGGGGTCCCGGATCACTGAGCCGACAGATGTCACTCCACTCGGGTGCCGCTCGCACCTCCCCCCTGCAATGCCACTGCCTTGGGCTCGAGGTACATTATGGGTCCTTAGGGGGGTTCTTTACTGTGGGGGGTCTGCACTGTAGAGGGGGTCTGCACTGTAGAGGGGGTCCTGCACTGTAGGGGGGTCCTGCACTGTAGGGGGGGTCCTGCACTGTAGGGGGGGTCCTGCACTCTAGGGGGGGGGGGTCCTGCACTGTAGAGGGGGTCCTGCACTGTAGAGGGGGTCCTGCACTGTAGGGGGGGTCCTGCACTGTAGAAGGGGTCTGCACTGTAGGGGGGTCTGCACTGTAGGGGGGCCTGCACTGTAGAAGGGGTCCTGCACTGTAGGGGGAGGGGTCTGTACTGTAGGGGAAGATTCGGCACTGTAGGGGGGTCTGTACTGTAGGGGAGTCTGTACTGTAGGGTGGAGGGGTCTGTACTGTAGGGTGGAGGGGTCTGTACTGTAGGAGGGTCTGCACTGTAGATGGGGGTCTGTATGGTAGGGAGGGGGGTCTGCACTGTAGGGGGTCTGTGTAACATGCAGGGGGTCCAGAGCTGTGAGGGGCTGTGTAATGTAAAGGGGTGCGGAGGTGCAGGTGCTGTGTAATGTAAAGGGGTCCAGAGGTACAAGGGCTGTGTAATGTAAAGGGGTCCAGAGGTTCAGGGTGTTGTGTAATGTAAAGGGGTCCAGAGGTACAAGGGCTGTGTAATGTAAAGGGGTCAGGAGGTAAGGGGTCCAGAGGTACAAGAGCTGTGTAATGTAAAGGGGTCCAGAGGTGCAGGCTGCTGTGTAATGTAAAGGGGTCCAGAGGTGCAGGCTGCTGTGTAATGTAAAGGGGTCCAGAGGTGCAGGCTGCTGTGTAATGTAAAGGGGTCCTTAGGTGCAAGGTCCTGTGTAATGTAAAGGGGTCCAGAGGTGCAGGGTCCTGTGTAATGTAAAGGGGTCCTTAGGTGCAAGGTTCTGTGTAATGTAAAGGGGTCCGGAGGTGCAGGGTGCTGTGTAATGTAAAGGGGTCCAGAGGTGCAGTTGTGGAGAGGGGGGGGGTACACAGTAGTGACAAAAAGATATTGAAGGATGCAGAGGTATGCAGGGGACACAGTGGGTGTTTTTACATTTTATGGTGGGGGGGGTGCCAGATATAGGATCCGCCCCGGGTGCCAAATGCTCTAGGTACGCCCCTGGTGTGAGCACAGCAGACCACAACTCCTACCTCCCAGGAGTCTCGGAGGCAGGCCAGGTGTGTGGCACGTCAGGGGAGGGGACGCCCGGCGTCAAGAACGTCACGTCGCACGTGACCTGCTGGGCTTATGGGGAGCAGTGGGTAGCTGCAGTCTGCAGAGAAGATGAAACCTGCTTCAGGATCATCACCCCCCCCCCCTCCGAAGAGTGGCAAGGACCTGGCTCAGTGTCTCCAGTCCTCACTGAATCAATGCTCCCCAGCCTGAAGTAAGGCATCTGTGATAACCTTCACAAAATGGAATAGAATGGAAAAATCCACTTCAGTTGTAAATTTAATTAATAATGCATAGTCATCAAGACAATTTAAAATTTTGGCAGTGGCAGCGTGTGTTTTTTTTTTTTCTAGCACCTCCCCCCCACCAGCGGACTTAACACCCTCCCCCCCACCAGAGGACTTGACACCCTCCCCCCCACCAGCAGACTTATCTAACACCCTCCCCCCCAACTAGCGGACTTATCTAACACCCTTCCCCCCACCAGCAGACTTATCTAACACCCCCCCACCAGCAGACTTATCTAACACCCCCCCCCCACCAGTGGACTTATCTAACACCGTCCCCCCACCCACCAGCGGACTTACCCAACACCCTCCCCCCACCAGCGGACTTACCTAACACCCTCCCCCCACCAGCGGACTTACCTAACACCCTCCCCCCACCAGCGGACTTACCTAACACCCTCCCCCCACCAGCGGACTTATCTAACACCCTCCCCCCACCAGCGGACTTATCTAACACCCTCCCCCCACCAGTGGAGTTATCTAACACCCCCCCAACCAGTGGACTCACCTAGCTGATTAAGTGGTTCAATGGGCCACTTGACTGGACTTGCCCCCCAGGCCTAAGGCTGCCAGCCCTCCCCTGGTTATCACCATGCTGGTAGTGCCTGATTCTAAGTCCATACAGAGTGATTAAGATTGTGATCATACCCAGAGTTGTCATTTTGGAAGATGGTAGTTTTCCATGTAAGTAAGGAATTAGGAATAAGGAATTACACATTAGGCATAGCAAGCTTGTGGCTGTAGCTAGCAGATGCAAATAACAATCTTTTCCCTGTATAGCTACTGGTTGCTCATTATAAAAGGAGATACACTCATCTCAGGTCAGAAAAGTAATAAATAGCCCTGAATAGGAGGTTGGTGGGAGTAATGTCCTGGAGTTAATGGTAGTGTAGCATCCTGTTGGCTATGCTTCTATGTGTGAAAGAAGGCTCCACTCTCCCGACCAGCCAGTGTAACACTACAATGAGGGACAGCTTCAGCCTACATGTCTCTGCCAAGAAACCATGTACTGGCACGTTTCGCTTCAGCCACCGGGGCAAAGTCATAGGGTGGGAGCCTTGACCAGAGATGAAGGTATTTTGTGCATCATTAGTCGCTGGAAGCTTGAGTGTGTAATTTAAACAAAGCATAAATAGTACCCTACCCATTCACCAAATAAGTGTCAAAATGTAAAAAAAACACAGACAGTTTTTTGACAATTCCTTTATTTAAAAATAAAAAACCATCGTCAATCACACTGTCAGTCACACCCAACAAAAAAAAATACTTTGCACCCATTGACGGCCGACCGCCTAATGCTTCCTCCGCCAGTTCCTATATAGTAGGGATGAGCTTCGTGTTCGAGTCGAACATACGTTCAACTCGAACATCGGCTGTTCGCCCGTTCGGCGAATTCCGAACGTTATGGGCCGTTCGTGCCAAATTCGTGTGGCGCTCACGGCCCACAATGCACTGCGTCATCGCAGTGTATTGCTGGCTCATGATTGGCCAAGCATGCACTGTGACCCCGCATGCTTGGCCAATCACAGCGCCAGCAGCGAGGAGAGCCATGATTGGCCACAGGCAGGATGCCTGTGGCCAATCATAGCTCAGGCTGTGTAGTACACGCCCCACACTATATAAGGCCGCCAGCGCGGCGGCCTTGTGTAGTGTGTTGGCGTCTGAAGCAGTTAGTGGGTGTTCTGTATACCTTCAACACAGTATACACCGATCGTTATCGGCCGATTTTCGATCTTGCTCTTCTGTAGTGGTTGTTGTCTGTGTGCTCTGAACGCAGTATACACCGCTATATTCACCTCACCTATATAGCTAGTGATCTATCTTTTATAATAGCGCTTGCAGTCAGTAGTGTTAGGAGCTTGTGCGTGCTGTCTGCATGCTCTGTACCCTGTACACACCGCTATATCCACCTACATAGCTCTTCTCTATTTGAGCCCACTTGCCATCTGCAGGAGTTATTGGAAGTTGTGTGTGCCTCCAGCACAGCACAGTATACATCTGTATATACCCCTTTATCTCTGGTGTTCTATAAAAAAAGGCATCTGCAGGAGTTAGTGGGTGTTTTGTGCCTCCAGCACAATATACAACTTTATCTACCCTTTATTGCTGTTCTCTAATAGAGCCATCTGCAGGGCTTAGTGGTTGTTGTGTGACTCCATTACAGTATACCCCTTTATCTCTGGTGTTCAATAATAAAGGCATCTGCAGGGCTTAGTGGGTGTTGTGTGACTCCATTACAGTATACCCCTTTATCTCTGGTGTTCTATAATAAAGGCATCTGCAGGAGTTAGTGGGTGTTGTGTGCCTTCAGCACAATATACACTACCCAACTGCTGTTTTACCCAACTCCCTTCAGGCCATTACCATGTCTGGAAGGCCAGCAAGGAGAGGCAGACAAGCGCGAGCCGATAAAAGAGGGCAAGCAGGCTCTGTGTCTAGAGACAACAGTGCTGGTCGTGGACGCGGTGCATTGTCATCAGCACGTGGCCATGGGACACGCTTGTCCTTCTTTTCGGCAGCTGGACATGTTGAACCGCAACATGCCAATGACTTGGTAGAGTGGATGACCAAGCCCTCTTCATCCTCCTCATCCTCTCTCACCCAGTCTCAGGGTACTAGCAAAGCAGCTGCCAACGCATCGTCTTCCCTCGTCTCAATGTCATCATCAGTGACTCCTTCCCTAGACCCACCACGTCCTCCGGAGGAGTCTCCTGAACTCTTTGAGCACAGTGTTGGGTACATGCTCCAGGAGGATGCCCAGTGTTTTGTAGCCTCTGATGATGACACTCAGCTAGAGGAAGGCAGTAGCGTGAATGCAGAGAGAGGGGATGCTCAAGAAGGACAGCAATCTGGCAGTCATGTTCCACAAGCTGCAGCATATTGCCAGGTTTGCTACAGCGATGAAGAGGGAGGGGATGATGAGGGCACTGACTCCACGTGGGTGCCTGGTAGGAGAGAGGAGGAGGAGGAGGAGGCACATGTCCAACGAGGCAGGATGCCCTCAGGGGGCCAGCTTAGGGGCAGCACACCGACTGAATCACACCGCAGAGCTCCGCCTGTGCAGGGCGCTGCCTCTGCGCGTTATTCTAAAAGTTCTTTGGTGTGGGCCTTTTTTGAGACGAGTGCATCAGATCGCACCGCTGCTATTTGCAACATATGTCTCAAGCGTATCTCGCATGGCCAAAACATCAGCCGCTTGGGCACCACATGCTTGACCAGACATATGTTGACCTGCCATGCAGCTCGTTGGCAAGCGTACCTCAAAGACCCACACCAAAGAACAAAGCGGACCTCTCCTTGCTCCTCATCAGCTGGCATCTCCAACCCCACTAGACCTTCAGTCCTCTCTGAAACCTGCTCTGAGAGGAATGAAGGTGTAGAATTAGGTGTGTCACACCCAAGTGCTTCCGGGCACTCTGCTAGCAGTACACCCACGTCCGATTATAGCAGGCAAATGTCCCTGCCCCAGCTGCTGGACCGGCGAAAGAAGTTCACTTACAGCCATCCACATGCCCAGCGGTTGAATGCTAGCTTGGCTAAATTGCTAGCACTTCAACTGCTGCCTTTTCAGTTGGTAGACTCGGCCCCCTTCCGTGAGTTTGTACAATGTGCGGTTCCTCAGTGGCAGGTCCCCAAACGCCACTTTTTCTCACGGAAGGCGATTCCGGCTCTCTACCGGCATGTGGAAGGCAATGTCCTTGCCTCGCTGGACAGGGCGGTCAGCGGTAAGGTGCATATTACCGCTGACTCATGGTCCAGCAGGCATGGACAGGGACGTTACCTGTCTTTCACGGCCCATTGGGTCACTCTTCTGGCAGCTGGGAAGGATGCAGGACAAGGTGCAGTAGTGTTGGAGGTTGTTCCGCCACCACGCCTCCAAAATGCTACTATTGGTTGTGACACACCTCTCTCCTCCATCCCCTCCTCTTCTTCTTCCTCCATGGCCTCTTCCAGTGCTCTGTCCTCAGAACCAGCGGTGCTCCGTAGGCGTTCCAGGGGCTACGCAAGTACGGAGGCAAAACGATGCCATGCCATGCTTGCGCTGGTTTGTTTGGGGGACAGGAGCCACACTGGGGTGGATGTTTTGTCAGCTCTGCATGGGCAGGCCGAGAGGTGGTTGTTGCCACGCCAGCTTAAGCCAGGAATGGTGGTTTGCGACAATGGCACCAACCTCCTCTCCGCCCTCCGACAGGGACAACTGACCCATGTGCCCTGTGTAGCTCACTTTCTTAACCTGGTGGTGCAGCGGTTCTTGGGCAGGTACCCGGGCTTACAGGATGTCCTGAAGCAGGCCAGGAAAGTCTGTGTGCATTTCCGCCGATCATTTAATGCCTGTGCTTGGCTGGCTGAGCTCCAAAAGGAGTTGAACCTGCCCAAAAACCGCCTTATATGTGACATGCCCACCAGGTGGAACTCAACGTTTGCCATGCTGCAGCGGCTGCACACGCAGCAGAAGGCCATCAATGAGTACCTGTGCGACTACGGCACCAGGACAGGGTCAGGGGAGCTCGGTTTTTTCTCACCACGCCAGTGGGGCATGATCAGGGATGCATGCACTGTCCTGTCACCGTTTGAGGAGGCCACAAGGATGGTGAGCAGTGACAGTGCATGCATCAGTGACACTGTACCTCTTGTCCACCTCTTGGAGCATACGCTGCGTGGAATAATGGACAGGGCACTTGAGGCAGAACAGAGGCAGGAAGAGGAGGACTTCCTTGCCTCTCAAGGCCCCCTTTATCCAGACAGTGTTCCTGCTGTGCCACCCATCACACAGGAAGAGGATGAGGAGGAGGAAGAGGAGGAGGAGGATGATTGTGTCAGCATGGAGGTGGAGGCTGGCACTCAGTATCAGCAGCAGTCTTGTAGGGATGATTTACAGTCCCAAGAAACACGTGGACTGGGAGGAGGTAGCTGCGGATCATGTTGTCCTTAGTGACCCAGAGGACTCCGGACCGAATGCCTCAGCTAACCTACGCTGCATGGCCTCCCTGATCCTGCAAAGCCTGCGGAAGGATCCTCGTATTCTTCGGATCAAGGAGAGGGACCATTACTGGCTGGCCACTCTCCTTGATCCACGGTACAAGGGTAAGGTTGCCGACCTTATCTTGCCATCGCAGAGGGAGCAGAGGATGAGACATCTCCGGGAGGCCTTGCAGAAAGGTCTGTGCAACGCGTTCCCAGAGACTGGGAGGTTACAAACTCCTGGTCCTGGACAACGTGTTGCTGAGGCATCGGTCAGAAGGAGCGGTGGAGAAGGTGGCCGTCTGACTGATGCTTTCAGACAATTTTTTAGTCCGCAGCCCCAAGGTATGATCGGTTCCAGCAACCATCGCCAGCGTCTGATTTACATGGTGCAGGAATACCTAGGGGCAAGGTCAGACTTGGACACCTTTCCCACCGAAAATCCTCTGGCTTACTGGGTCTTGAGGATGGATCACTGGCCAGAGCTTGCACAGTATGCAATTGAGCTACTGGCCTGTCCTGCATCCAGCGTTCTTTCGGAACGCACCTTCAGTGCTGCTGGTGGCTTTGTTACCAATCACAGGGTGCGCCTGTCCACCGAATCAGTTGATCGACTGACGTTCATCAAGATGAATCAGTCTTGGATCACCCACAGCTACCAAGCACCTGAAGCTGATGTAACCAAATAATTTTTTTTTTAAATATCACATCCCTTCAAGACTGCCTATGCTGATGCTGAGTGACTGCCCTGTTATGTTGATTGTCTATCCTCTTCCTCCTCCGCTGATATGTTGGAAGAACATTTCTGGCTCTGGGTGATGCCATCAGCCCAATTTTTCTGCCCCTGGGCGTTTAATTACAATTTTTGATGCAATGCTTTGCAGCAGGGCTAATTCCTGCAATAAAACTAGAGTATATGGGAGAGGTTGCAGTGTGGTGGCACCAGCACCAGTGCCTAAGGCCCAATTTTTCTGCCCCTGTTTAACAGGGGCGTTTAATTAAAATTTTTGATGCAATGCTTTGCAGCAGGGCTAATTCCTGCAAAAAAAATTGGGTATATGGGAGAGGTTGCAGTATGGTGGCACCAGCACCTGAGGCCCAATTTTTCTGCCCCTGTTTAACAGGGGCGTTTAATTACAATTTATGATGCAATGCTTTGCAGCAGGGCTAATTCCTGAAATAAAATTAGAGTATATGGGAGAGGTTGCAGTGTGGTGGCACCAGCACCAGTGCCTAAGGCCCAATTTTTCTGCCCCTGTTCAACAGGGGCGTTTAATTAAAATTTTTGATGCAATGCTTTGCAGCAGGGCTAATTCCTGAAATAAAATTAGAGTATATGGGAGAGGTTGCAGTGTCGTGGCACCAGCACCAGTGCCTAAGGCCCAATTTTTCTGCCCCTGTTTAACAGGGACATGTAATTACAATTCTTGATATAACATTTCACAGTAGGGCCCGTTCCTGTGCCCACCCAGAGTAACTGTGAGGACTTCTAGTGTTGTGGCACCAGCACCACAACCACCAAAGGTCAATTTTTCTACCACTGTTCAACAATGGCATTGTGACAGTGGGGTCACTTTGGACACAGGGTGAATAAAAGAAACCCCCGATATGGTCTGTGATAGCCATATTCAAGGCTGTATATACATTGTATATAGATTGGATGTATACTGTATATGGGGGTTAAGTATCATTGCTGTGAGGAATTAAGTTGTTTTGCATTTCTATTGTTCATTTAAGTCTGTCCTTGTGTGTATTGTAAAGTGCCAGACAGACTGTCTGCCAACCCTTTGTGAAAAGATGTGTATTGGGTGGGATCGTTTGAAGCCTAGCAGACATCAGGATGAGGTGTTGAGTCTTGGGATGTGTGGGTGGAGCTGGGCCCTTGTTCATGTTAAAGCATGTGCCTTGAATTGTGTATAAAGTTACAATGTTTCTCATTAAAAAAAGTCATTCCTACTACAGAAGAGACAGAGTGCGTCTCGTCTTTTTGCCAGAGGGGTCGGCTCCTATAGGAAAGGGTCGTTTAGCTGTGGATATTGGTAGCGAGTGGATGTGTGTCTAGGAGAGGGAACATTGTAAACGGCGTTAACCCCCTTTATATTAGGGGTGCCGTTACATTTGGTGGCAGCAGTGGGATCTTCCCTCCAGTTACTGGGACACTTCAAACCACCACAGTAAATGACCAGCTATGCAGCCTGCGGGAAAGCCACACTGAAAGACTTACTTGAGAGCCGTGGAGGGACCAGTGGGACAAAGAACAAGGCCACCTTGATCAGGGAACTAACCGAGATGGATCAGAGGGATGGTGATGCAGGACCCCGGTCAGTTGAAGACTTGTTTCAGCAACGAGTTCGACAGCGGGTGGCATTATATGGTGCTAACCCATCAGAAACCGCCATACAGAATGCCATTAGAGACATCCAGCTGCAGGATGAGCGACAAGAGAGAGAACTAGAGCGGCAGCATGAGCAGAGAATGGCAGAAATACGGCAATCGGAGACAACACCTAAAGATGCAGCGCCTGTCCGTAAGTTGCCCTTTCGGGCGTTCAAACTATTTAAGGAGGGAGAGGAGGAAATTGAAGCATTCCTGCAGGACTTTGAGAGACTATGCCAGATACATGAAGTACTGCCCCAAGATTGGGTCACCTTACTGGCAAGTAATTTAACTGGCAGAGCGATGGATGCGTATCGGGCCCTGGAGGATGAGGACGCTAAAGACTATGACCGGGTAAAAGAAGCTCTGCTAGCCCGATTTGCCATTACACCCGAAGCTAGCCGGATTAAGTTTCGAGAATCCTGGAAACAAACCCACATAACATACGTGGAGTGGGCACATCGTCTGCAGCAAGACCTTAAGGGCTGGATCCAGGGAAGCCACGCTCATACCATAGAGGACATCACCCAACTAGTACTCTTAGAACAGTAACCTTTAACCACACCCCTCCGGTACTACGGGATTGGGTACGAGATAAGCAACCACGGACTGTACAGCAAGCGGCTACTTTGGCCGATGAATATCTGGACTCTCGAAGGTCAGGCGGAAGCGAGCGCTATCCACCATCTCGGCCCAGTTTATCAGCCTCTAACACAGCTTCAGCACCAACCCCAGTGGCCACTTATCCTCAGCAGCCCAGGTTCAACTCCCAGGACTATGCACAACCCATCGGGTGTTTCGGATGTAAACAGCTAGGGCACAAAAAGCCAAACTGTCCATTAAATCCAGCCATCCAGTCCCAGTCATGGAGACAACCAGCAAGGGGGAGCCCCCGCACACCCATGCCTGCGGCCCACTGCGTTGAGGAGGAAGAACATTGGGGCGTCCTGCACGAGGCTGATCCAATACAAGCAGCTAACCGGGACAACAGGCAACAACACAGGCAGACGGCCCGGGTTAATGGAACGGTAGCCAATGGCTTACGTGATAGCGGCGCTACCATGACCCTACTACAGAAGAACCTCATCCCAGAGAGCCAACACACCGGAGACACTGTAGCCGTAAGAGTAGCGGGAGGTACCATCTTCCAGCTACCCGTGGCCCGTGTTCACCTGGATTGGGGGGTTGGTTCGGGACACGTGAATGTGGGGGTGATGAAGGACTTGCCTGCGGATGTACTACTGGGGAATGATTTGGCCCCCCTCCTTTCTGCTTACACCCCGATGGGCCCCGATGAAGTCAACCCTGTGACTACCCGTGCACAGACACGTACTGCTGGAACCGGCCCGCTCGTTGCAGAGACCCAGGTGAGACTATCCTCCCCGACACGTACCTTAGATCAGGCGCGCCTAGGCTGGGATACCCCAGAAGCATTCGGGAGGGAAACTCGGGAGGACCCGACCTTACACAAGTATAGGGCTAAGGCAGATACTCAGGAAAGGGGAATAGATGGGGAGCTGTTTGAATGGGATGGGGATAGACTGTATAGGATCCCTAAGCCATCTCAGAGAAGTAAGGCCCCTTCGCAGAAACGACAGCTGGTGGTACCTAATAAATACCAGCTGGAGATTCTGTGAATCGGGCATGATGTGCCGCTAGCAGGACATCTAGGGTTTCCGTCGCACGGCCCATAGGATCACACAGAATTTCTTCTGGCCCAATTTTAGCCAGGATGTGCGACAATACTGCAAAACGTGTGACACATGTCAACGGATAGGGAAGAGGGGGGACCACCCTAAGGCTAAACTCATGTCCATGCCTATTATTGGGGAGCCCTTTTACCGCATAGCCGTTGACATTGTGGGTCCCCTGGCCCGGCCTAGTCCATCCGGAAAGAAGTATATTCTCACCGTGGCGGACTACGCCACCCGTTACCCAGAGGCAGTAGCTATGTCCAACATTGAAGCAGAGACAGTAGCTGATGCCCTGGTTAAGATTTTTACCAGAGTGGGGTTCCCTAAGGAGATTCTCTCTGACCAGGGAACCCAGTTTACCGCGGTACTCACCCGGCAGTTGTGGAAGGTGTGCAATATTAAGCCCTTACTGAGCTCCCCCTACCACCCCCAGACTAATGGTCTCTGCGAACGCTTTAACGGGACCCTCAAGCAAATGCTGCGGACCTTTTCGGACTCTTGCAGAGACTGGGAGAGATTCCTGCCTCACCTGTTATTTGCGTACAGAGAGGTACCCCAGGAATCTACTGGGTTCTCGCCCTTCTAGTTGCTCTATGGGAGAAGGGTCCGCGGACCCCTTGATCTCATCAGAGGACACTGGGAGGGAGAGACAGAGCAAGAAGGGACCCCCATAGTACCCTATGTTCTGGAACTCAGGGACCGCATGGAGCAACTGTCTCTGATGGTAAGAGAGAATCTCCAGGCGGCCCAGGGAAGACAGAAGAGATGGTACGACCGGGGGGCCCGACAGCGGGTCTTCCAGGTTGGGCAGAAGGTCTTAGTGCTCAAGCCTGTGAAGACCGACAAGATGCAGGCATCTTGGCAGGGCCCGTATAAAGCAGTAGCCCAGGTATGTGATACTACCTATGTCATTGCCAGCTGTGCAGATGAAAGAATCCAGCGAACCTTTCATGTGAACATGCTGAAGGAGTATCAGGAACGGCAGGAGGATGTTGCTGCAGTATGTGCCCCTGCTGCGGACGACTCAGAAGGTTTACCCCTCCCTGACTTACTAGAGAGAGAGCCCCAGACTGACCTCATTAGCCTTGTACAGCTAGGAGACCGGTTAAGCCCCACAAAGAAGGAACAGGCTAAGCGGCTTCTGTGGGAGAAACAGGCGACGTTCTCCCAAAGACCGGGCTATACGACCTTGGCTGTACATAAGGTAGAGACCCCTGGACAAGCACCCCTCCGCCAGCCCCCCTACCGTAACCCTGAAGCAGTCCGAGAGGAAATGCGGAAGGAGATACAGGAGATGATTCAGTTAGGAGTCATTGAGCCTTCTGACAGCCCTTGGGCCTCGCCTGTAGTCCTGGTGCCTAAGAAAGACGGGACTACCCGGTTCTGCGTGGACTACAGGCGACTCAACGAGAAGACCACCACCGATGCCTACCCGATGCCCAGGGTAGACGAACTACTAGATCGTATAGCCAGGGGACGTTATTTAACTACAATAGACCTGTGTAAAGGTTATTGGCAGATCCCCCTGGCCGAGGATGCTATCCCCAAGTCGGCATTTGTTACCCCATTTGGCCTGTACCAGTCTAAGGTCATGCCATTTGGAATGAAAAATGCCCCGGCGACCTTCCAACGTATGGTGGATAGGCTCCTCGATGGCTTCCAGAATTTTGCATGTGCATATCTGGATGACATTGCGATCTACAGTGGGTCTTGGGAGGAGCACCTGGTTCACGTAGGAGTGGTTCTGGAGAAAATTCGGGCCGCAGGCCTGACCTTGAAACCAGACAAGTGCCATCTAGGGATGGCGGAGGTGCAGTACCTGGGACACCGAGTGGGGCGTGGGAACCAGAGACCCGAGCCAGCCAAGGTAGAGGCAGTAGCTAACTGGCCCACGCCCCATACTAAGACCCAGGTATTGGCCTTCTTGGGAACTGCAGGGTACTACCGACGTTTTGTCCCTAATTATAGTGCTGTCGCCAAACCCCTGACTGACCTGACGAAAAATAATTTACCTAGGCAAGTCCTCTGGTCTCCAGCTTGTGAATCCGCGTTTCTAGCCCTCAAGCAAGCACTTGTAAATGCCCCTGTCTTGGCTGCCCCAGTACCTAACAAACGTTTTCTTGTCCACACCGATGCTTCCATGTTTGGACTGGGGGCGGTGCTGAGCCAAGTTGGGGAGGATGGAGGAGAACACCCTGTCGCATACCTGAGTAGAAAACTATTACCCCGGGAAGTGAGCTATGCGGCAGTGGAGAAGGAGTGTTTGGCCCTGGTCTGGGCCCTTAAAAAGCTGAACCCCTATTTATACGGACAGGAATTTTCACTGGTCACCGACCACAACCCATTGGTCTGGCTTAACCGGGTCTCCGGAGATAATGGCAGGTTGCTGCGGTGGAGCTTAGCCCTACAACCTTACAACTTCACCATCAGCAACCGACCCGGTAAGCAAAACGGCAATGCTGATGGGTTGTCCCGGCAAACCGACGCCCTCCCGGGCTCCTAGCGCAATGTTGATGGGTTATCCAGTATTGGAAGAATGGACCCATGGACTAACTGCGGAGTCAACCCGTCTGGGGTCCCCTCCTCTGTTAGTCCCCTGCCGAAAGGGGAGATGTGTGACAGTGGGGTCACTTTGGACACAGGGTGAATAAAATAAACCCCCGATATGGTCTGTGATAGCCATATTCAAGGCTGTATATACATTGTATATAGATTGGATGTATACTGTATATGGGGGTTAAGTATCATTGCTGTGAGGAATTAAGTTGTTTTGCATTTCTATTGTTCATTTAAGTCTGTCCTTGTGTGTATTGTAAAGTGCCAGACAGACTGGCTGCCAACCCTTTGTGAAAAGATGTGTATTGGGTGGGATCGTTTGAAGCCTAGCAGACGTCAGGATGAGGTGTTGAGTCTTGGGATGTGTGGGTGGAGCTGGGCCCTTGTTCATGTTAAAGCATGTGCCTTGAATTGTGTATAAAGTTACAATGTTTCTCATTAAAAAAAGTCATTCCTACTACAGAAGAGACAGAGTGCGTCTCGTCTTTTTGCCAGAGGGGTCGGCTCCTATAGGAAAGGGTCGTTTAGCTGTGGGTATTGGTAGCGAGTGGATGTGTGTCTAGGAGAGGGAACATCGTAAACGGCGTTAACCCCCTTTATATTAGGGGTGCCGTTACAGGCATGTAATTACAATTCTTGATATAATCGTTCACAGCAGGGCGCTCCAGCGCCCACCAAGAGTCACTTTGAGGGCTTACAATGTTGTGGCAAAACCAACACCTTGTTCCGCCATTTCTGCAGAGCATATAGGGCAGGCCCCTACTTTCAAACATCCAACTTACAAACATCTCCTACTTGCAAACGGAAGGAGACAACAGCAAGTGAGATGAAAAAAGATGGACGACAAAACAAATTATACAGGGGTGATAACCCTTCCCTATGTTTTCCAAAAAGCTTAAAAATTGTTTTTTTGACTGGAGCTACACTTTAAAAATGTACCAGTTGAAAATTACAAACAGATTCAACTTAACACAACAAACCTACACAGTCCCTGTCTTGTTTGCACCGCCTGTATACTGCTGTTCTGAGTATATAGGGCCTGGGGGCCACACGCATTTCCTTTTTTTAATATGGGTACTGGGTTCCCCTTAATATGCGTACAAGACCCAAAGGGGCTGGTAATAGACAGGGAGGGCTACCCATGCCATTTTTCTCAATGATTTTCAACCATATTGCAGGAACCAGATATAACATTAAAACCGCAAGCAGTTTTAAATGGTGTTATTTCCGTTTAATGTCATTTTGTGCAGGGACTATTCTAAACATGGGAAACACGTGGCACTTCACAGGCAAACTACAGACACCCCCCAGGCACCATATTTAAAGGAATATTTCACTTTTTTTTTCACTTTAATCGTCATTAAAATCAGTGCTCCCGCCAAAACTGACATTTTTAAAAACATTTTAGGCATTGACCCATGTCCCCTGGGGCAGGAGCCAGGACCCCAAACCCTTTTTAGGACAGTATCTTGCATATTAGCCGTTAAAATTAGCACTTTTAATTTCGAATGTTCGAGTCCCATAGACTTCAATGGGGTTCTAAAGTTCGTACGAATTTGGGGTCCGTTCGAAAGTTCTGGTGCGAACCAAACTGGGGGGTGTTCGGCTCATCCCTACTATATAGGTAAGATCGGGGCCACCTGGCGACACCACCTGGTAGCACCACCCCCTTGTGACGTCACTGACCCAGCATGCACCAGTCTGTGACGTCACGACTAGTTTTATTTAGAAATGTCATTAATACTGCTGCATACTCTATGCATGCTACAGATACACCACTCCAGATAAGACTAGCGCCCACATCCTATGATCTCTGGCTACCATCACATAACAAGATAAGAAAAGTTGGCTGCTAGGGATGAGCCGAACACCCCCCGGTTCGGTTCGCACCAGAACTTTTGAACGGACCCCAAATTCATACGAACGTTAGAACCCCATTGAAGTCTATGGGACTCGAATGTTTGAAATTAAAAGTGCTAATTTTAACTGCTAATATGCAAGATACTGTTCTAAAAAGGGTTTGGGGACCTGGCTCCTGCCTCAGGGGACATGGGTCAATGCCTAAAATGTTTTTAAAAATGGCCGTTTTGGCGGGAGCACTGATTTTAATGACGATTAAAGTGAAAAACAAAAAGTGAAATATTCCTTTAAATATCATGCCTGGGGGGTGTCTATAGTATGCCTGTGAAGTGCCACGTGTTTCCCGTGTTTAGAACAGTCCCTGCACAAAATGACATTTAACGGAAATAACGTCATTTAAAACTGCTTGCGGTTTTAATGTTATATCTGGTTCCTGCAATATGGTTGAAAATCATTGAGAAAAATGGCATGGGTAGCCCTCCCTGCCCATTACCAGCCCCTTTGGGTCTTGTACGCATATTAAGGGGAACCCCGTACCCATATTAAAAAAAGGAAATACGTGTGGCCCCCAGGCCCTATATACTCAGAACAGCAGTATACAGGCGGTGCAAACAAGACAGGGACTGTGTAGGTTTGTTGTGTTAAGTAGAATCTGTTTCTAATTTTCAACTGGTACATTTTTAAAGTGTAGCTCCAGTCAAAAAATCAATTTTTAAGCTTTTTGGAAAACATAGGGAAGGGCTATCACCCCTGTATAATTTGTTTTGCCGTCCGTCTTTTTTCATCTCACTTGCTGTTTTCTCCTTCCGTTTGCAAGTAGGAGATGTTTGTAAGTTGGATGTTTGAAAGTAGGGGCCTGCCCTATATGCTCTGCAGAAATGGCGAAACAAGGTGTTGGTTTTGCCACAAAGAAAATTGGGCTGCTGGCACTGGTGCTGGTGCCACAACACTGCAACCTCTCCCATATACTCTAGTTGTAGTGCAGGAATGAGCCCTGCTGCAAAGCATTGCATCAAAAATTGTAATTAAACGCCCCTGTTAAACAGGGGCAGAAAAATTGGGCTGGTGGCATCACCCAGAACCAAAAATGTTCTTCCAACATATCAGTGGAGGAGGAATAGGATAGACAATCAACATAACAGGACAGTCACTCAGCATCAGCATAGGCAGTCTTGAAGGGATGTGATATTTCTAAAAAAATTATTCGGTTACATCAGCTTCAGGTGCTTGGTAGCTGTGGGTGATCCAAGACTGATTCATCTTGATGAAGGTCAGTCGATCAACTGAGTGGACAGGCGCACCCTGTGATCGGTAACAAAGCCACCAGCAGCACTGAAGGTGCGTTCCGAAAGAACGCTGGATGCAGGACAGGCCAGTAGCTCAATTGCATACTGTGCAAGCTCTGGCCAGTGATCCATCCTCAAGACCCAGTAAGCCAGAGGATTTTCGGTGGGAAAGGTGTCCAAGTCTGACCTTGCCCCTAGGTATTCCTGCACCATGTAAATCAGACGCTGGTGATGGTTGCTGGAACCGATCATACCTTGGGGCTGCGGACTAAAAAATTGTCTGAAAGCATCAGTCAGACGGCCACCTTCTCCACCGCTCCTTCTGACCGATGCCTCAGCAACACGCTGTCCAGGACCAGGAGTTTGTAGCCTCCCAGTCTCTGGGAACGCGTTGCACAGACCTTTCTGCAAGGCCTCCAGGAGCTGTCTCATCCTCTGCTCCCTCTGCGACGGCAAGATAAGGTCGGCAAACTTACCCTTGTACCGTGGATCAAGGAGAGTGGCCAGCGAGTAATGGTCCCTCTCCTTGATCCGAAGAATACGAGGATCCTTCCGCAGGCTTTGCAGGATCAGGGAGGCCATGCAGCGTAGGTTAGCTGAGGCATTCGGTCCGGGGTCCTCTGGGTCACTAAGGACAACATGATCCGCAGCTACCTCCTCCCAGCCACGTACAAGTCCACGGGTTTCTTGGGACTGTAAATCATCCCTACAAGACTGCTGCTGCTGATGCTGAGTGCCAGCCTCCACCTCCATGCTGACACAATCATCCTCCTCCTCCTCCTCTTCCTGTGTGATGGGTGGCACAGCAGGAACACTGTCTGGATAAAGGGGGCCTTGAGAGGCAAGGAAGTCCTCCTCTTCCTGCCTCTGTTCTGCCTCAAGTGCCCTGTCCATTATTCCACGCAGCGTATGCTCGAAGAGTTGGACAAGAGGTACAGTGTCACTGATGCATGCACTGTCACTGCTCACCATCCTTGTGGCCTCCTCAAACGGTGACAGGACAATGCATGCATCCCTGATAATGCCCCACTGGCGTGGTGAGAAAAAACTGAGCTCCCCTGACCCTGTCCTGGTGCCGTAGTTGCACAGGTACTCATTGATGGCCCTCTGCTGTGTGTGCAGCCGCTGCAGCATGGCCAACATTAAGTTCAACCTGGTGGGCATGTCACATATAAGGCGGTACTTGGGCAGGTTCAACTCCTTTTGGAGCTCAGCCAGCCGAGCACAGGCATTAAATGATCGGCAGAAATGCACACAGACTTTCCTGGCCTGCTTCAGGACAACCTGTAAGCCCGGGTACCTACCCAAGAACTGCTGCACCACCAGGTTAAATACGTGAGCCACACAGGGCACATGGGTCAGTTGTCCCTGTCGGAGGGCGGAGAGGAGGTTGGTGCCATTGTCACAAACCACCATTCCTGGCTTAAGCCGTTGTGGCGTCAACCACCTCTCGGCCTGCCCCTGCAGAGCTGACAAAACATCCGCCCCAGTGTGGCTCCTGTCCCCCAAACAAACCAGCGCAAGCACGGCATGGCATCGTTTTGCCTGCGTACTTGCGTAGCCCCTGGAACGCCTACGGAGCACCGCTGGTTCTGAGGACAGAGCACTGGAAGAGGCCATGGAGGAAGAAGAAGAGGAGGGGGTGGAGGAGAGAGGTGTGTCACAACCAATAGTAGCATTTTGGAGGTGTGGTGGTGGAACAACCTCCAACACTTATAGATGGATATAGCGGTGTATACTGGGTTCAGAGCACGCAGACAGCACGCACAATCTCCTACAACTGACTGCAAGCTCTATTTAAAAGGAGCAAGATAGTTAGCTATATAGATGGATATAGCGGTGTATACTAGGTTCAGAGCACGCACAATCTCCTACAACTGACTGCAAGCTCTATTTAAAACGAGCAAGATAGCTAGCTATATAGATGGATATAGCGGTGTATACTGGGTTCAGAGCACGCAGAATCTCCTACAACTGACTGCAAGTTCAATTTAAAAAGAGCAAGATAGTTAGCTATATAGGTGGATATAGCGGTGTATACTGGGTTCAGAGCACACAGACAGCACGCACAATCTCCTACAACTAACTGCAAGCTCTATTTAAAACAAGCAAGATAGCTAGCTATATAGATGGATATAGCGGTGTATACTGGGTTCAGAGCACGCACAATCTCGTACAACTGACTGCAAGCTCTATTTAAAAAGAGCAAGATAGTTAGCTATATAGGTGGATATAGCGGTGTATACTGGGTTCAGAGCACGCAGACAGCACGCACATTCTCCTACAACTGACTGCAAGCTCTATTTAAAACGAGCAAGATAGCTAGCTATATAGGTGGATATAGCGGTGTATACTGGGTTCAGAGCACGCAGGCAGCACGCACAATCTCCTATAACTGACTGCAAGCTCTATTTAAAACGAGCAAGATGGTTAGCTATATAGTTGGATATAGCGGTGTATACTGGGTTCAGAGCACGCAGACAGCACGCACAATCTCCTACAACTGACTGCAAGCTCTATTTAAAACGAGCAAGATAGTTAGCTATATAGTTGGATATAGCGGTGTATACTGGGTTCAGAGCACGCAGACAGCACGCACAATCTCCTACAACTGACTGCAAGCTCTATTTAAAACGAGCAAGATAGTTAGCTATATAGATGGATATAGCGGTGTATACTGGGTTCAGAGCACGCAGACAGCACACAATCTCCTACAACTGACTGCAAGCTCTATTTAAAAGGAGCAAGATAGCTAGCTATATAGATGGATATAGCGGTGTATACTGGGTTCAGAGCACGCACAATCTCGTACAACTGACTGCAAGCTCTATTTAAAAAGAGCAAGATAGTTAGCTATATAGGTGGATATAGCGGTGTATACTGGGTTCGGAGTACGCAGACAGCACGCACAATCTCCTACAACTGACTGCAAGCTCTATTTAAAACAAGCAAAATAGATAACTATATAGGTGGATATAGCGGTGTATACTGGGTTCAGAGCACGCAGACAGCATGCACAATCTCCTACAACTGACTGCAAGCTCTATTAAAAAAGAGAAATATAGCTAGCTATATAGATGGATATAGCGGTGTATACTGCGGTCAGGGCACACAGACAACAACCACTACAGAAGAGTAAGAACGAAAAATCGGCCGATAACGATCGGTGTATACTGTGTTGAAGGTACACAGAACACCCACTAACTCCTACAGATGCCAACACACTACACAAGGCCGCCGTGCTGGGGGCCTTATATAGTGTGGGGCGTGTACTACACAGCCTGAGCTATGATTGGCCACAGGCATCCTGCCTGTGGCCAATCATGGCTCTCCTCGCTGCCGGCGCTGTGATTGGCCAAGCATGAGGGGTGACAGTGCATGCTTGGCCAATCATGAGTCAGCAATGCACTGCGATGGCGCAGTGCATTGTGGGCCATGAGCGCCACACGAATTTGGCACGAACGGCTCACAACATTCGGAATTCGCGGGACAGGCAAACAGCCGATG
This sequence comes from Lithobates pipiens, assembly GCF_037356315.1. NCBI lineage: Eukaryota > Metazoa > Chordata > Amphibia > Anura > Ranidae > Lithobates > Lithobates pipiens. The sequence goes on along the minus strand of NW_027507784.1, from coordinate 281,134,198 downwards.
TTCGAGTCGAACGTAGGTTCGACTCGAACATGAAGCTCATCCCTATTGGCTGCACATCACTGCTGTGAAGATGCTTAAATCCTTTAATCCATATAGACAGAGTATGTTGTGGCTGTTAACACATTTCACGCATATGCTAGTGCTTATTCATAACAAACAGAAAATCATAAGTGTGATCCCTTAATAGTCACCAAACACCTATCTGGTGAACACATCAATTAAGAAAAATCTAAAAATAAACAATGCAATACAATACAATTAAAGTGGTTGTAAACCATCACATATACCCAGTGAAGTGAACAGCCTCAGATAATACACAGGGATGAAACAATCCTCCCTACATACCTTTTTTTCATGTATATCTGCTGTCATGAGCTTGCTATATTCTTTAGAATACTTATATCGGGTTAGAATTTTCACTTCCTCATTCAGCAGTAGCGGTATAGTCTTGGCTTACATTGGGGGACAGCTGATTGGAGGAAAGGCACATGCACCCCTCCACATTGGCAGAAGAAGGAAGATACTTTCAGAGCTGTGCTGTGACAAGACAAGCTCTCTGATAATCTATTTATAGAAACGTCTCTCGACACAAATTTTCAGCTGCTTTTATCTCAGTTGTTGGATAACTTGTCAGCAGTTATCATACTGATAACAGAGGAATGGGTCAGCATAAAGACACAGGACTTAGGGCTTTGGAGAGAGATAAGAAAACACTACCGAAATATGTGCCCAGCTCAAATTTCATGAATCAGGTTTACATCCACTGTAAAACCGTAACAAGTCACAGGAATTCTTATCACTAAAAACAAGGTTATTTTTTGGATAAAATTGCTAAATCCATCTCACGAATCAATAAATCTTAATGAAGTTTGTTTGCTATACCAGTACCAGCATTTGGGGTGGATTTTCCAAATCAGTTCATGCAGAAGGGAGAACTCCCACAATTTAAACATAAAAGTGGCTAACATCCCATTTGAAATGTAGCCCATTAGGAATGCGGGTTTGAAGGAAAGTGGTGTGTTCTCAGGTCAATCACCAGACAGGTGTATGGTGACTTTTTAGGAATCACACTTCTGATTTTCTATTTGTTATGAATAAGCACTAGCATATGTTACCAGCCACAGCACTCTCTGGGGGTTATTTACTAAAGGCAAATACACTTTGCACTGCAAGTGCACTTGGAAGTAAAGTTGCTGTAGATCCGAGGGGGGCATGCAAGGAAAATTAAAAAAAAAACAGCAATTTCGCTTGCACATGATTGGATAATAAAATCAGCAGAGCTTCTACTTATTTCAGATCTACACCTTAGATTTACAGTGACTGCACTTCCAAGTGCACTTTCAGTGCTAAGTGGATTTGCCTTTTGTAAATAACCATCTCTGTGTTTTTTTGTGCTGTCTTCATTTGATAACTATATGGAATAAAGGATTGAAGCATCTTCACAGCAGTGGTGTGCAGCCAACTTTTCTTATCTCAGTATAACTGTTCCTGACACTCATTAGAACTCAAGAAGCTACTTGAATTAGTGCTGAAAAATCGTCAAAATTACAGAGGTCCCTGTGATTTCACAAGCTCAGATTAATAATATATATCAGTGGCCATCCTATTATACCTATTATGGCTAATAGGACAGATAAATGCAGAAAACGTGTCAATGAAAATGAAAGCAATTTATCAGGTAGTTTACATGCAACATTTTGGTGCTTGAATGGATTGTATCTTTAAGACCTACTGTGACTGTATCTTTTTCCATTATACAGTTAAACCTAGAGCTCCAGTAAATGTCACTATAGAGCATAATGGTGAGACTGCAAAAGTTCACTGGGAAAGCGGTTACACAATGGAGGCCTATTTATTCCAAAAGCTGAACTATGAAGTCCAAATTACCTCAAAGCAAGATCCAACAGAGGTAATGTTCTTCAATCCTTGGTAATCAGATTAGTAGGAGATGATAAAGGCATTTTTCTATAGCAGTCTGGCACCTTTTTATGAGTTCCAACAGTCACTCAAGACCTGCTCCTACCTTATTCTCCGGACTCCTGGTGCAGGTTCCACAACAGCTTGTCATCACATGAAGATGTATAGATAGGAAAAGCACTCCAGCTTGTATCTTTGCAAGTCTTTAGTGGGTCAAACAAAATAGGTCACAGCCATACCAATACTACCCAAAGAAGCCATCTCATCCTACTGTGTTTCACCACAGGCTTTATCAGTGGCTTGACCAAGCCAGTATGTGGTGAACCACATTAAGGACATTATTTATTTGGGTGGAATCAGCATGGCTGTGACCTATTGTGGATAACCTATTAAAGTGACTTGGAAGAATCAGACCACTGTACAGAGACTATTGCTCTCACACAAAGCAGAGCGGTCTTTAGCTGCTGACTTAATCTGGCCATATATCAGTATAATTTCCTCAGAACGTTCATACTGAACAATTCAATTCAGAGAGTTCAATTTTGCCACAATTGAGTAGATATTTTAATTCAAAAGAATTTAAAACTTCATCCAGGCCTGCGACTTGCATGGAATCCGGGACATAATAAACAGTTTTTCGTGCCTTGAACGCGTGGATTACAATATGTATATTTTTTCCAAAAACAAAAACCACATTCACAGTTAGAATTTCATATGAGAAAAATTTCCCATCCTGTTCCTTCAAATTATCTCATAGCTATGGTCAAAATAAATCATTGATATAACCCCCAATAATCAATAAAAAAATTTAATGAATGTTTTCAACAAAATTCTACTAGTGTATGTTCTTCTTAATGCCGGTCATGGACTTATCTGATGGGGCTTGGCAGACTTTAACAGAATGGACCCTGACTTAATTTTTATAACATTAATTGAAAATACAGCTGGGCTTTAATCAGGCACTGATATAATATGTATAGTAAGGCTACAGTAGTTAAAGCTGAACTTCAGGGTTTAAAAAAGTGCTCCTGTAGTGACCCCCCACACTACAAGCGATAACTACTCGTTAAGTCTAGGGAATGATAAAGAAGCTATAATAAATACCTTATTCCTTGCTACACTTTTCTCTTTGACACTCAGGGTTGTAGGTGGGCCTTCATTGTCCTCATGTATAAGGCAGGGCTGCTTCCTGCTTTGTACATGATGATGTCAGAGTGCAACCGCCAGCCGAAGTTCTTTAGAGCAGGGGTCCCCAACCCTCGGGCAGCAGAACAATGACGGTCCGTGGCCTATTGATAACCAGGCCACACGGCAGGAGGTAAATGATAACCGAGGCTATCACAGACCACGGCCTCCACTCACCTCCTGCTGTGCAGCCATGCCCATGGGTCTTCTCCTGGCTCCTCCGCCCGCCCATCCGACAATGTCATCCTACCAGCAGGGCAGGGGGCAGTAGGAGGGGTAGATTGGAATGAAGAGCTCCTCCTGCCACTGCCCTGCTGATAGGATGACATTCTCAGGTGGGCGGGGGAGCCAGGAGTGGACACACAGACTGAGCACAACCTCTGCCCTGCCAAAGGTTGGAGTCTTGGGCAGGAGAGGCAGAGATTAGCGAGAGGAAAGGGAGAGGAGGAAGGAGGGGGCATTCTGTGGGGCACTGTGATGGAGGAGGCTGTCATTGCTAGGGGCACTTTAATATAAAGGAGACTGCACTGTAAAGAGGCACTATAATCATTACAGTGCCCTTTATAGTGCAGTCCCCTTTATATCACAGTGTCTCTTACATTAACCTCCCTGGCGGTATGATTATTTCAGATTTTAGGTGCTGAAAGCGGTACAATTATTTTGCATGAAAATTTGGCGTTTTATATTGTAGGCCTGTAATTCTTAAGCCCCGTACACACGAGAGGACTTATGTCCGACAGACTTCCGAAGGAGTTCTGCCGGAGTTCTGCCGGAGTTCCGACAGAGTTCTGACGGACTTTTCGACTGAGCGGACTTGGCCACACACAATCACACCAAACTCCGACGGATTCGAACGCGATGACGTACGACTGGACTCGAATAAGGAAGTTCATAGCCAGTAGCCAATAGCTGCCCTAGCGTCGGTTTTAGTCCATCGGAATAGCATACACACGAGCAAATTTTTCGGTAGGAACTGGGTCCGGCGGAGTTCCGTCGGAAAAATTTGAAGCATGTTCCATCTTCTAAAGTCTGTCAGACTTTTGCGAATCAAAAGTCCGTTGCAGCCCACACACGATCGAATAGTCTGACGGAATCATTCCGTCGGACTTTGGATGTTGAAAAGTCCGCTCGTGTGTACGGGGCTTTAGGAATAACTCACTTAAATCTGTCCAAACCAAAGTCTAGCAGACATCCCGGGTATGATAAAGTTTGAAAAATGAAATCATAAATTATAATATAATAAATAACTATAAATAATTATACCAAATAATAATATAACAATAATAACATTTATTCAATAATGTAATCAAATCAAAAACACAGAAATTTGCTCAGTTGCGGAATTGTCACTGTCATTACTTTTCAGTATTTGATGACGGATCTCCGCACAAATCACTATCGCTCAATTCTGAGAGTGATTCCAATTTATTATCGCTGTTTTCTAGCTGGTCTAAAATCATTTTTGATGTAAAGGGACAGTTTTGGTTGCTATGGACAATCTCCAGTTTCCAGGCATAAAGAACAGTTTTTATAATATAAAACTGCATGCAGGACACTGGGCAGACCACTAGGGACAAAGGGGATGTGAAATAATTACATACAGCAATGTAATCTGTAAGATTACATTATACTGTATGTATACTGTGTTCCACTTTTTGAATTTGGCGCCGTTCTCCGTCCCTGTGCGTCGCAACGCTCAAAGGGAACGGAGATCGGCTCCGTGATACATCGCTGGATCCAGGGGACAAGGTAAGTAAACTCTCCCTGGATTCAGCGATGCGGTCCCGAGTCTGGCTCTGGGTTACCGCTTTTGGTATAAAATTTCCCCCCCGAACCAGACTCGGAAATACCGCCACGGGGGTTAATGTAAAGGGGCACAGTAATGTAAAGGGGGGCTGTGATGTGAAGGGGAACTTAGGGCACTGATATAAGGGGGTTGTGGTATGAAGGGGGGCTAAGGACAGACTCCATGAATATATCATCCCTTGACCCATCCACCACCCCCCAACCCCATTTCCAGAGTACAGCTTTAAATGGCCATGTGATATAAAGACCAACATATATTCCTGTGCACAAACAGGTGAAAAGGAATACACTGAGTTACTTGGAATCTCAATACATAATCAGGAAGAGACTTTTCAGGAAAGGACATGACTTTTTAATGAAGATCAGATCAATGCCAAACATCAATTCTCTTTATGCTGGCATTTGGAGTGAGTGGAGCCCAGAAATTCAGTGGCATAATGGTAAGAAGAGAAACATTATTTACATGTAGTAGCTGTAGCCACTTGGCTATGAATGGAATTGCTGTTATACATGCTGACTATGTGGGTTTATCTGCTTTTAATGTATTAGTTTATTAGTTTATTAAAAGGATTTTATGCTATGCGTGTGTCCCCTTGTTGTTTCATATACTTTGGGGCACTAACATTTTAACTGGTTGGAGTATCTGGAGAGAGAGGTTCGGTGCGGTTTCCTAGGACTGTCCATCTAGACCATCTTCAAATACATTTTTGATCTCACTTAAAGCGGGAGTCCACCGGGACTCCGCGTTTTTTTTTTTTTTTTAAAAGCCAGCAGCTACAAATACTGCAGCTGCTGACTTTTAAAATAGTGACACTTACCTGTCCAGCGCGCCCGCGATGTCGGCACCCGAAGCCGATCTCTAGGTCGCCTGTCGGGTCCTGCCGCCGCCATCTTGGGTATGGGAATCAGGAAATGGAGCCTTTCGGCTTCATTTCCCGGTTCCCTACTGCGCATGCGCGAATCGCGCTGCGCAATAAGGACGCTCTCCCGCTGCCTCTGGGATCTGTGTGTTTCCCAGCAGGCAGCGGGGCACTTGCGGGAAGGGGCGGGCACTTGCGGAAAGGGGCGTAAGTTACGCCCCTTTCCGCAGAGAGCTATCCCGGAAGTGGGTGCAGTTACCTGGATTATCCAGGTAACTGCACCCCCCTCCCCCCCGAAAGGTGCCGATTGTGGCACCGGAGGGGGGGAGGGTTCCGATGAGCGGAAGGTCCACTTTAGGGTGGACCTCCGCTTTAACACTGAGATCTTACACTCTGGTAAGCGTCCCTCATTATCCATTGGTGGAGGTACTTCAGCGGATTCCCTGTCACACGATTTTTTGTTGGTGTAATTTTCCATTGCACATTGGATTATTCGTCATTTTTTATTTATGGGACTTGTGCGGACTATTTTTTCTTCTTTTTTCACAAACACTGCATGAACTTTGAATTTTGTTATATTTATTCTATTTGTATTCTATTTATTTATATTCATACATTTGTAAATTTTTTATTCCAGATATTTATCACTTATATGAATTTATTTACTTATCAATTTATTTAAATATTCTGGTAGCACATCCTGTGGTGTTCCTTTACACGTACCAATCAGTTGGGATTGTTGTTTTTTTACGATTACTCTTATAATCCTATGATTATTTTTTATTTGTATAAGGAATTGATTTTTTCCATACACTTTATCTACTTACCTAATTAATTATTTTTATTTTTATCAGTTTATTTATTCACTTTTTTGAGTGAATGTTGTGTTTTTTTTTTTGTTTTTTGTGGTCACAGAAAAACCTTTTCTATTTATTTAGCGCAGCTCCCCACTGTATACAATTTTGACTGTCGTAGTATAACGATTTGAGCTGCTGCTTAGAGGGCGTTTTTTTCGAATAGCGCAGTTTCTTCTTTTTACTAATATACATCATGGTACAGTGTGTAGTGACAAGGGACAGCACTTTCAGAGGAACTCTGTACTTTTATTGCTTCACACAGTGTTACGGCTCATCTCTAAGTGGGGGAACTGCCTTAGTGTTAATCTTTCACATGATGATCCCCGCCTGGTCCCAGGCATTGTAGAGCGCATATACACGAAAGTTACCCCCAGGTGCAGGGCGAGTAGGTCCTGCCCACAAATAGCTATATCAGCGAGAGGGGGAGGCTACTGAGCAGGAAGAGCTCAATAGACTGAGTTAGGCAGAACTGCACTGTGGGAACTGCAGTCTAGAAGAGAGAGACTCTATTGTGATCAAGAGCTTTTGAACCTAATTTCCCAGAGGGAGATTGCAAAGGGGGGGGGGAAACGGGACAGAGCTGCATTTTCTCAGGCTGTACAAGACACAGCTTCCGCTTGACAAAAGGGAGCCCAGAGAGTGAACATTGATATCCAGGGTACACCACCACTGCTTCAAAATAGTGGCCTAAGCATGATCCAGAGTGTTGAGTCCAGGTGTGCCAACAGCCAAAGTCACCTGGAGGCAGAGCAGAGAGTGGACTAATCGCTGTTTGATACTGGATGGAGAGCTGCAATTTAACGGGAACTGGTGAGCTGCTGCTCTGGGGATTTACTATCTGCTGCTAGAGACTGGAGTACTGACAGCTTTATTGCTGCCTGCAGGCTTGACTGGAACCATTTCACTTGCACCATATGCACAACTGGTCCCCAATACTAGCCAGATGAAGAGTTAGGACTAGAGACTGTCCCTTTATAGCTGCACACATAGACTTTCACCTATTGCTTATGCTAAGAGGTACCCCCTGTGGACATTGCACCATATTCTACTCTCCTATAGTGCACTCTGGACTAGTTATAGTTTGACAGCACTCATTCCTGACCAGAAAGCATTCATAAAAGACTTGAAAACAGACCAAGTGACCTCATGCACTACTAGAGTGGAGACTAGGGTTTCCTGCATGCTTCCAAGGGGCCAGTCTCCAAATACCCCATGAAGCCAAAGCCTGCCTGACTGAAAGATTCAATCGCACTCTTCTGGATATATTCGGGACACTCCCTGAAGAGAAGAAATAGCATAAAAGCCAATATATTTTAGCAGTCGAACATGCCCAGAACAGTGCAGAGATTGATGGCACAGGGTACTTCCCCTATATATTCATGTTCAGGAGAGAGGCTCAACTACCAGCATTCAGCATATCCTCAGTACCAAACTTTAGAGGATGTGTAGACCGCTAAAGGAAAAGTCTGTAAAAAGCATATAGGGAAGCCCAGGCTGCCTCAGACATCTGGGAGCACCAAAACAAAAGAAACTTTGATCTGAAAGTAAGGGTACAAAACCCACAACTCTGGGAACCCCTGGGAAGCATAAGCTAGCTGACTGGTGGAAGTCTCAGCCTTGTGCCATCTGTAAGCAGTTGCCTTGATTGCTGGTATACCAGATTAGCTCAGTAGGAAGAATAGGTCTATTAACCACTTCCCACCCGGCCAATGCACATATACGGCCGGGTGGGAGCCGTCTACTCCTGATAGGACGTTCAGGAACGTCCATCAGGAGGAGCGGGATAGCGCGCGCGCGGGATCGCGCGCGCGCGTGCCCGCGCAGCGGCGCGATCCCGATGCGCCCGTGTCACCGGGACACGCCGCATCTCAGATCGGCAGGAGGGCTCTGTGATTGGCCCTCCTGATCACATGACGGCCGCGTCCAATCACAGCCGTCATGTGATGTAAACAAACAGCCGGTTGCTAGGCAATCGGCTCCTCCTCTCCTCACACAGCAGTCATCGCTGAGGAGGGGAGAGCAGATTGCTGGCGATGATCAGTGAGTATGAGCTGTTTTTTACAGCTTTTTACTCACTGATCTTCAGTCTAGTGTAAACACACAACACACCACACAGTGTAAACACAGTCCCCACATATGTCCCCATAACACACATGTCCCCAAAACATACATGTCCCCAAAAAATAAAAACACATGTCCCTAATAATAAAAACATGTCCCCCACATATGTCCCACTAAAATCACTTGTCCCAATGATTATCTGCACACATATGTACGTGATCACCTGCACACATATGTACATGATCATTTGCGTACATATGTCCGTGATCACACAAACCAATTATTATACACTTAACGGAATTTTTTTTTACCAAAAACATGTAGCAGAATACATTTTGGCTTAAATTTATGACAAAATTTGATTTTATTGGATCTCTTTTAAAATAGAAAAAAGAAAATATTGTTTTTTTTCCAAATTTCCGCTTTTTTGCGCTTATATTGCAAAAAATAAAAAACGGAGTCGTGAATAAATACCACCAAAATAAATCTCTATTTGTGCGAACAAAATGATAAAAATTTCATTTGGGTACAGTGTAGCATGACCGCGCAATTGTCACTGAAAGCGCTAGAGCGCTGAAAGCTGAAAATTGGGCTGGGAAGGAAGGGGGCGAAAGTGCCCTGTATTGTAGTGGTTAAAGACTAGGCTTCATATTCACCTCTTGCCACTAGTAGAAGCAGCATGTGTGCCTCAACAACCAGATTCACGGCCTACCCAAACTGCCTCTCAAAGATCATACCCAGTGACCAGGTCTCATTCTTTGTCACCAGATGCAGATGAAGGGGAAAGCAGTGAGGAGGAAGATGTCTACATGGACATCTATTATCAATTCTTATTACCAGAAGGACAGTGTGTGCTATATACACTATAATACCAAAAGTATTGTGACACCTGCCTTTACACGCACATGAACTTTAATGGCATCCCAGTCTTAGTCTGTAGGGTTCAATATTAAGTTGGCCCACCCTTTGCAGCTATAACAGCTAGTAATTTGATGGAGGGGGAATATGATGTTGGGTTGTTATTCAGGGGTTAGGCTTGGTTCTTTAGTCCCAGTGACGGGAACTCCTCAGGCATCAGCATACCAAGACATTTTGGACAATTTCATGCTCCCAATTTTGTGGGAACAGTTTGGTGATGGCCACTTCCTGTTCCAACATGACTGCGCACCATTGCACAAAGCAAGGTCCATAAAGACATGGATAAGCATGTTTGGGTTGGAGGAACATGACTGACCTCAACCCAATAGAACACCTTTGGGATGAATTAGAGTGGAGGTTGCAAGCCAGGTCTTCTCATCCACATCAGTGCCTGACCTCACGAATGCGCTTCTGGAAGACTGGCCAAACATTCCCATAGACACACTCCTAAACCTTGTGGCCAGCATTCCCAGAAGAGTTGAAGCTTTTATAGCTGCAAAGGGTGGGCCAACTCGGGGGAGCATGACCGGATGTGATTGTGGAAAAACGCGTCTCTTCTGAGCTCTGGCTTTCCTCCTGATTATTACCCTTTTATAGCCTTTCAAACCGACCCTCTCCCAGATTATTACACCGGTGTAGGTAGCTGAGATCACAGAGAACAAGAAAATGCCATCTTCGACCTCCAAAAAACACAAGGTGAGCTGTCTTCAGCTGCCATGGGAGGGGCAGCTCCGTTCTCAGGTGGGGACGCTGGCCCCACCCTTGCCATCTTCCTGTGTCATCCTCACAGTGGGCCAGGCAGCAGAGAATGAAGATGGAGCAGGTGTCAGGCAAAGCCCACCGAACTCCGGAGCTATCCCCTGAGTGGGAGGTGGATACTGTGGCAATAACTAAGCTGATCCTGGAAGCAATCGTTTCATCCAACTCCATGGGCCGAGTTGATTACCTGGCGTCTGAGTGTAATCTCATCAGGCACATTCTGGACAAGATCAGAGGCAGACTCACCACGGCCGAGGACCGCATCTCTGAGGTGGATGCCTCACACTCCCAGGGCTCCCAGTTGTCTGAGCTCAGGGATATGGTAAGATCGCTTCAACACCGAGTAGAAATAATGTACGGGTGGTGGGATTACCCGGAGGTGCAGACGTGGCTAACTGCAATGTCTCAGGCAGTGAGCTAGTAGCGTTTTTGTAGAGGATCACAGCTTTGGACTTATATACATACTATGTATTTAAGTGGTTACACCTTATGGCAAATTACAGATAAAGGAACAAAGGTATGTTGAAGGATTAGTTGGGGTTTATTTAGAGAGTTTATATACAGCCATAACTTAGGTATCAGGAGGGTCAGCAAGGCATTAGCAGTTCAGAAGTACAAAGTTTATGCAGTTCAGGTACACTTGCAGTGAGTTGCGTTATGCTGATGGGGACACTCCGTAGGTCTGGAGAGATGGTGGTGAAGCGTTCATTGGCCCAAAACGAAGAGCAGTAAGTGGGGGCTCTGTCCGGCCCAAACAAAGAGGATGAAGTGGGGCTCTGTCCGGCCCAAACGAAGAGGAAGGAGTGGGGCTCTATCCAGCCCAAAGAAAGAGGATGAAGTAGGGCTCTGTCCGGCCCAAACTTGGAGAAGTAAGCAGCAACGTGTGGCTGGCGCACTAGGCCTGGTAACAGGTTCCTAGCACGAACAATGAGTAATTGGCGGCAGCTGTTTATATAGGAACAAAAGGAGGAATCAGGTGATGTGGCTCTGACATCATCAGTGTGCTACGGAGATAGTGGAGATGACTGAGCCCCCAGTGGATGGATCAGACATTACACTAACCCAGTCCTGTTTGTGGAACAGTTCTTTAAAACCCTGCTTTCCCTGGAAAATCTCCCGTCCATGTACATCGTGGAGAGGGCACATCGGGTCCCCAACGGAGCAAGACCCCCAGGTTCTCTGCCACGGGCCTTCCTAGTTAGGCTTCTAAACTATAGAGACCGTGACATACTCCTGGCTGAACCAAGAAAGCATCAAGATTTTAAATTTTAAAATGCTTGCATCGTGCTTTTTCCTGACTTCTCTGCTGAAACACATAGAAAAACTGCACCTTTACGGATGTGAGGAGAAGGTTCAGGGAAAAGGAAATAAAGTACAGTATGTTGTATCCTAGTTGACTTTGGGTCCAATACAACGGCTCAGTCAAGTTCTTTGATACCCCGCAAGATGCAAGCAACCCCTGATACCACCTTGGTGCTGACTTTTCCTGAGACGAGGCCTGTTTTGTTTTCCCACTGTTTTACTGCACATGGAACTCCCCTTTCCTGTTTGAGTCAATACTAAGTATGGTGCGGTTGGCACTGCAAGTTCGTGACTTGCACTCCTTTTCTCCTACTATGCATTTCAGCCCTGCGGTTTGAAGGTTCGACGAGGAGTCTCAAATGGAGATGCAAGTTTTTCATTGAACTATGCCAAACTTTCGATACCAACGGTTGAACTCTTCCGCTTTTTGGGGTTTTTTGGGAACAAGCTGCATACTGGACGATTTTTTTTTTTTTTGATTTACTAGTTTCTGGCATAACAGCGGGGGGAGGGGGGGGGTTAACCATCCAGCTAATAAATTTTTCTGTATGTGTCACACCAATTACTACTCTAACTTATCCTGCATGTCATAAGTTCTGTTGTTAGCCATGTCGGGTGATAATGGGTATATGTGGGGTCTCTCTTACTTTGAATTTCACTGATGGCTAGCAGGCTCAAGGTAGTGTCTTGGAATGTGAGGGGTTTGAATAATAAATGTCAAAGGATGGCTGTTTTTCAGTATCTTAAAAAGGTAAAGTCACATGATGTCCTCCAGCAGGAAACCCACCTGGGGTGGAGTCAAATTATATCCCTATGCAAACCCTGGTTTCAAAGGGCCTTTCACTCCACATACTCCACCTATGCAATTAGGTTTATTAGTAAAGCTATCCCTTGCACCATACACCAGGTGTTCTCTAACCCTGGAGGTCGATATGTGGCTGTGGTACTGGACATTTTTCATCGTAAAATGTTGATGGTGGATATATACTTATGTAGCGGGGTCTCTTTAAGGACTATAAAACTACTGTTCCCAGAACCCCGCTGGTTCCCAGGATGTTTGGAGTTATGCCCCAGAGACTCATGGGGGAGGACATATAAGGAGGGGGAGAGGCCTAGTTCGCTCTTTTTTTGGACACCCCCCCCTCTCCTAGTAAGAGGAGGTCTGTGCTGAACTGCTGGAGGCACAAGGCCTGAAGCCTGGGCCTTGTGCTCTTTTCCAAAGAGCCCTCTGCCAGCCTAGTTGCACCTGAGTGACATTTTCTCATCCTTGCTGCAGTACACCAGAAGGATTGAAGACTCGGAGGTCGGTGGATTCCTGTTCCTAGACGAATCAGCGGAGGAAACGGACTTGGATTTGTCCGGGTGGTGAGAGCTGTTTAAAGACAAATACTTTATCTTTATTATTCGTTTGGATTACAAAGTTGTTCTTCAAGTGCACCACCGAAAGATTGCTAGCGAATATTGTTTCACTGGACTTCCATCTAGATCAGTCAGGCCTGACTGCATAGGTAGATAGGGCTGGGTGTTAGTTTACCCATGCGAGGAAGTAGCTGAAAAAGGTCAGCGCTAGAGTTGCATAGCAATACTTTATTATGCTGATTACTCTGTTTATCTTTATTACTGGTTACTGCAGGGACCTGCTTATGTGTTGCAAACCAAATGTTCGATTCATGTTATTCCTTTTATAAAAACAACAAGTAAAGTCAGTTATATATACTTTCAAAGATTGTCTATGAGCTTGAGTTATCCACCCACGCACACACACATATTTAGAGTATAAGCGATTTAATGTGTATTGCTAGATACTAACTGTGCCAGAGTGGGTAGAGCAGATTGCCGGGGGGGTTGGCAGAGCTGTGCTCAGGGCCCAAACCAAACTTGCGGCCCTCTTAAGTGAGGGTATCGCTATACTTACCTCCTCTTATCCAAGTACAAGTGCTTTATGATTTAATGGTGAAATTGGCTAATTTTGCTAGTCTACCTATGTTACTCATTAAATGCCACTCTAGACCCCACACTAGATTCCTCTAATCCTAATAGGCCTGCCTCGGCTGACCTTTTCTCTTGAATGTCTATTTCTGGTCTCTCTGAGCTATGGTGCTGGAAGCACCCTAATGTTAAGTCTTATTCTCATTTATCTGCCACACATAGATCCTCAGCTAGAATTGACTTGGCGTTTGGCAATCCTACTCTGTTAATGTATGTTCACGATTCTGAATATTTGGCGGGGGGGACATTTGACCACTGTCCTCTGTCGGTTACCCTGACTCTCCAGGCTGGGGGAAGGAGGGATGGCTGGAGGTTGTCGCCAGACTGGTTGCAGGATGACCAGGTGACCTCCCAAGTGCAGCATCTATTATGACTTACTGGTCTACAAACATTGGCACGGAAGAGCCGGTATTGGTGTGGGATGCATTTAAAGCTATGGTGAGGGGAGAAGGTATTTCTGCAATTAAAGCGGGTAGGAAATATCAGGAAGCAGAATGGGAGAATCTTCTGGCCAAAGAAAGGGAGTATCCCTGTTATTAAATAAATTGGGGGGTCCTTAGTCATGGACCCTGCCGGAATTCTGGAGGAGTTTGTGCTTTACTACACTGCTCTCTATTCCCCTATACTGTCACATGACATCAATGTACTAGACAAGTTATTGAATGAACTTTCCCTCCCTACATTATCAGACTCAGACTTTACCCTTCTGGATGCTGATATATCGGCTCTAGAAATAGAAGCAGCGATACTAACTTTTCCGCCCAATAAATCCCAGAACCCGGATGGATTTCCGCAGACTTCTATAAACACTATATTGAACAACTTGCCCGGAGGCTCAGCATACTTTTTGGTCATTGCCTTGAAAATGGGGTCCTCCCATCATCAATGCTGGAGGCACATATGGTGTTCCTATTGAAGCCGGGTAAGGAGCCACAAGAGTGTTCCTCCTATCACCCCTAGCGTTACTCAATACGGATCTGAAGATCCTAACTAAGGTGTTGGCATCACGCCTGGCCAGGCTCATTCCTTCATTGGTGGACATTGACCAGACAGGATTTATGCCCAGGAAGTCCACAGATACTAACGTATGGAGATAATTTACTCATTTACATCTAGATACCCCAGAAGTCCCTGAGCCAGTCATAGCTTATATAGACATAGAAAAGGCCTTTGACAGTTGACTGGCGGTATATGCACAGAGTACTGGAGAGTATGGGATTTGGCCTAATCTCCGGCGATGGGTCACTTTATTGTATAGCAGCCCATGGATGGCAATTTGGTTGGGGCTCTCAGTTTCTGATCTTTTCGATATCAGTACGGGTATTAGGCAAGGATGTCAGCTATACCCCTTCCTGTTTTCCCTAAGGATGGAGCCTATGGCGAGAACAATAGTCAATCTAGTCCAGTGGGTGCAATCCAGGTGGGAACTATACAGGAAAGCCTTGCAATATATGCTAATGACTCCTTTTCCTCCAAAACCCAGGACCATACCTTCAAGCGGCCCTGTAAATAATCAACCAGTTTGACTCCTACTCGGGTCTTCGGGTAAATTGGAGCAAGTCTTCCATATTACCACTGGGTCCAGAGGCACTGAGTGCAGTGGACAAAAATCTTCAGCTGTGATAGATTTCCTCTATTACCTATTTGGGGGTAAAAATACGTGCTAATACTCAAGATTACATGTCCCTAAACCTTCTCCCATTAGTCACACAGCTTAACTAAAAGTCACAAATATGGAAACAGTTTCCGCTGTCCTTACTAGGACGTATAAATCTTCTAAAAATGAAATTCTTGCCGTTAGTCTTATATTTTCTAAGACACTCCATGGTGTGGATTCCCAAAGTATTTTTCCATAAATTAAATAGTACTATTGGGTCCTTTTTGTAGTCTCTCTAATCGCCTTGCATAGGCATAAAGGTGTTACAAGAACCCTGGGGGCAGGGGAGGTTAGCACTGCCAGACTAGCAGAAGTATTACCTGGCTGGTCAGATGGTTTTTGCTAGACAGTGGCTGTTAGCGGATGATGGGGATTCTGCTACAGTCCTAGAAGCAGCACAGTTAGGATCCTATGAGAGTTTACGCTTGGCTTTATACAGATGCCAAAGAGAAACAAACATTCTTTACATATAGTAGCTGTAGCCAGGTGCTTTGCTATGAATGGAGAATGAGAGAAACACTGGCTGCCGCTGCTCTATATAGCTGCTGCCCTGCGGTGCTGAGCTGGTTAACATGTAGGCAGGTTGCCTACAGGTGTATTAGTGGCTGGGCCAGGCTGAGGGGGGAAAGCGTTCATGTGTGTGCTACAGTTCCCAGGCCTTTTGGATCTAGCCTACTCACCATTAATATAAATATGGGGGAAGGCTGGGTTTGGGGCCTTTTTTGGGCTCTTTCTCAGAGGTTCAAATGGGCCACATCAGAAGGGATATATCGTAGCTGCTGTGGGCTGCTGTGCCTTGCAGTCTGTCAGAGGCACCAGGGTTGCAGAGAAAATCCAAGACCTGGATAACGCCAAAATGGATTACTACCTTTTAGAGGTACACTTGGGGTGGCAGTTAGAGGTAATTAGTTATTACCTGGCTGGTCAAATGGTTTTTGCTAGGCTCTGGCTGTTGGTGGATGATGGGGATTCTGCCACAGTCCTAGAAGCAGCGCAGTAAGGATCCTGTGAGAGTTTACATTTGGCTTTATACAGAGGCCGAAATCCAATTTACTATTAACTGTGTCCTACTGTGTCATACAGGAAGAGCCTGATGAACTCTGTAATCCATCTATACAAAGCCACATATGTCTCCAGGGGGCTTTATGAAATTCACAAAGTATGGCAGGCATGGCTAGACTCCTCTACTACTGTGGGATTACTTGCCTTTTTCAACTAGAGGATTACACAGTCGCATAAAATAGGAGATGGGTGGTGGTAATTATTATTAACGCTACAAATGTTTTGAGATCTATGTGTGCCCAGTTATTCTACAAGGCTATATCCTGAATTCAAACGAACAAGTGATATTATAAGAACATTGTTGCGGTTGATTGGTGTTATATATCTCCTGGATTTGAGTGGATGGTTGGGGTAGGGGGAGTCGGGGTGGTGAAATGTTTTGTTGCTCCTTGGCTGTTCCATAGGCCTTGTGTGGCCTATGGAACAGAGTGGTATGTTGCCTTCTCTGTTCCCAGTGTTTTTGTTCTGTATAACATAAAAAAATTGAATAAGCAGAATTTTCAAAAAGGGTGGGCCAACTCAATATTGAACCCTATGGACTAAGACTGGGATTCCATTAAAGTTTATGGACGTGTAAAGGCAGGCATCCCAATACTTTTGGTAATATAGTGTATCTTTGTGTAGACATATAGAAAAATCAATAACGCGAACATAAAATCTTCTACGTATTAACTTATGCTCAAACTACCATTTATTCTAATCTGTGCCAATACATTGAGTTTTTTTTTTTCCACTAAAGCGTATTGTATCTATTTCCTGCTGTTAATTCACAGCTGAGTTAAAGGTATCTATCTATACTCAAGCTCTTATAAGTGCTTGCAGTAACTTTCAATCAATGAGGTGCGTCAGAGAGGCTGAGGGTGTTCCTGGAGTGGAGGTGCAGAACAGAGAACCCAAATTACCAAGTGGCCCCCTCAGGGGTAGCACTACATAATATACAGTAATTAAATTCATCATGATGATTAATCATAATCCTCAATACAGCACCAGCGTATACTGCAAACCACAGAATAAGTACACAATGATTTATTTCATGTTAAAATGGTGGGTGAGCAATGTTCACAAGAGCTTACAGTTCAAAGCTTCATCAAGCTTTAGTATAAGCTGACTTCAGAATGTCATTTTTTTGTATTGCGTGTTAAATGTCCATGCCATCGAGGCATTGCGTGCTTCCTAAAAGTATTGCTGCTGAAAGTCACTCACCAGCAAGAGACACCTCAGTCATCTAGACAGGACCATGTGCACACCCGCATAGCAAGTTGTTGTCCGCAATAGGATCTCCAATGTCACATCATGTGAACCTGAATTTGACTAACTGCAGTGGAAGGCATCTCAATATAAACACATTCCTAACTCAGGTACTCTTCACTGCACTCTGTATTACAGTCAAACATTGGAATGACTCAGCTGTGTATTCAACAACCTTTAACCACTTCAGCCCCGGACCATTTTGCTGGCCAAAGACTACTTTTTGCGATTCGGCACTGCATCGCTTTAACTGACAATTGCTCAGTCATGCGACATGGCTCCCAAACAATATTGACGTTCTTTTTTCCCCACAAATAGAGCTTTCTTTTGGTGGTATTTGATCACCCCTGCAGTTTTTATTTTTTGCGCTATAAACAAAAATAGCGACAATTTTGAAAAAAATAAAAACATTTTATTTTTACTTTTTGTTATAATAAATATCCAAAAAAAGGGAAAACACTGCGCTATAGTTTGTGAAAAAATGGCCACAATGGCCACAACAGCAGCCAACACCAAAAACAAACAAAGTTCAATAGATAAAATAATAAAAATAGTGTAGCGCTTCAATGATAAGTGTAATCAATACAAATTCTGTAAAGATAATAATAGCAAAACAGAAATCACACCGAATGCTCAGAAATCAAAGTCCAACATGAAACAATCATTCAACTGTGTTGGTGGCGTAGGAATGACCAAACCGTCACATGGAAGGAAAATGATGTACTGGACGAAAGTGTTCATGCAGGTAAGCTTGATTGTGAACATCAAAATAAAAAGTGGGTAAATACTTCTTACCGGAACGGTTGGACTCACACAGTCATATGACGGTTGAGTCTAGAAGGCTTGGGGTCACACTCTGGGACCAAAGACTGTAAGGAGAGAGGTCAGTTGGACTGGTGGAGGAGCTCCAGACGGTTGTAGGCTCAAAGATGGATCCTTTCAGATGAAACATCAAAGGTCAAGATGATCAAGCCCAGACGCAGCCAGTAGTACCAATAATCCTGCCTCCCCCGAATGGGGAGGGGGGTGTTTGTAAAATATTACACCAAAGAAATGGAGAGGAGAAAAAAGAGAAAAAGGCTCCACATGGTGCGGGTCAAACAATGTAAAAAAGTTGATTTATTAAAGTCAAAAAGGTAATAAATGACTTAGTGATCACATAAAAAATAAAATGAACTAAAAGCAATGTGGGGTGCCAACAGCTTTCCCGACGCGTTTCGACATATGTGTCTTCAACTGGGGCATTGATTTCTGAGCATTCGGTGTGATTTCTGTTTTGCTATTATTATCTTTACAGAATTTGTATTGATTACACTTATCATTGAAGCGCTACACTATTTTTATTATTTTATAATAAATATCCCCCAAAAATATATAAAAAAACATTTTTTTCCCTCAGTTTAGGCCGATACGTATTCTTCTACATATTTTTGGTAAAAAAAATCGCAATAAGTGATTATTGATTGGTTTTTGCGCAAAAGTTATAGCGTTTACAAAATAGGGGATCGTTTTATGGCATTTTTATTAATAATTTTTTTTTTACTAGTAATGGTGGCGATCAGCGATTTTTATTGTGACTGCGACATTATGGCGGACACATCGGACATTTTTGACACATTTTTGGGGCCATTGTCATTTATACAGCAATCACTGCTATATAAATGCAGTGATTCCTGTGTAAATGACACTGGCAGTGAAGGGGTTAACCAGTGGGTGGCAATGTAGAGGTTAAGTGTTCCTAGGGGTGTGTTACTAACTGTTGGGGGCTGGGCTTTCATTTAGTGAACACTGATCTCTGCTCCAATCACATGGTGCAGAGATTAGCGTCACTAGTTGCTAGGCAGAACGGGAGATGCTGTTTACAACGGCATCTCTCCGTTCAGCCGCCCCGTGAGACGATCGCGGGTATGCCCGCGGCGATCGAGTCCGCGGGACCCATGACCGAACTCACTGGGGTCGCGACTGGCACGCGAATGTGCCGCCGGCGGCGCGCTCGTGATGGCAGGACGGCAAATTTAAAGGAATGTACAGGTACGCCCATTTGCCTGCCCATGCCATTCTGCCAACGTACATCGGCGTGTGCTGGTCAGGAACTGGTTAAAGGGTAACGTCACTTTCATAGAAAAATAAATATAGGAAGAAGAAAAAATTGCCTAGCATATACAATTGCTAAACAAGCATCATTACTCTATTTAATGTTATTAAAAACGACCTTTCCATTTCAATCTGCAGCGCTGTAATTTTCTTTAAAATTCAGTATAAGAGGGAAACAGAGGTAGAACACCTCCAAAAGTGTAATTTCCTGCTTGTATTAAAAATTCTGTACTAGTCAGCTTTTAGGCATCCTCTGCAACAAAAGTGTAATTTTTGGTGAGATACCCCCCTTCTAAAGGGTATGGGGTGTAATGATGTCGCGCTATTCTTATTAAATTATTAATCAAGGGAATATCTATTTGTCTTCCTAATCTGCCTCACTTGATAAGGGAGTGATCTCCCAACAATAAATAAATTGTTCAAAATTCAGTGTTTTCCTTAAGGCTGGGTTCACACTGCTGCGATGCGGGAACGCTGCAAATCCGCTTCGGGTTCCCGCATCGCATGCCTCCCGGCTGCAGTTCACACTGCCGTATGCGAACTGCTGGGAGTGTCAGTGAAAAGTTAATGACACCCCCAGAACAGTTTGCATATCTCAGTGCGATCTGCAAACTCGGACAGGAATCGGATCGCATGGTGTGAACACCCATGCGATCTGATTCTGCTGCGGACCAAAAAAAGGGTCCTGTGCGAGTTTGGGCCGGATGCGATGCAAATTCAGCCATACTATCTGTATGGCTGAACTCGCATTGCACAGAGATCGGATGTGATTTGCACTGCAGTGCGGTGCGAATCACATCCGATCTCGTCACCGCAGCAGTGTGAACTCAGCCTAAATGTACAAATTACTATTGATGTTCATGTATTGCCATAAAATGCTAACGATTGCAGTGCAAAAATATAAAGTGAAATCTAAATCGAGCATAAATCACATTAGTTCAAAGTGCAAAGTGCCGAAAAAAAATTAATAAAGATGTAAAGTGCACAGTGATAATCCAAAATAGTAAACACACTACAGAGGTGCTGAACACCTAGCGGTGTTGTGCATATGTAATCAAAAGAGAGATATAATAGTGTTTAAAAACGATGTATCAAATATACATCTGGAACATAATATAATCATATAATGTCAATTAAAAGAAAAAAAGGAAAAGTAAACACACTACAGAGACAACCTGTGCGTATAAAACCACTTCCAGTGCTATAAATTATATGTCCATCTGTATATATATGATTAAATTCAATCAAAATCCAATTTTAAACGTGAATAAATAGAATAAAGAAAAGTGCTATGTGCTTATTTAATAAGTGCAGATAATGAAATGCACTAAACAACCAAATAGGATCTAATCTATTGAAGGTATATATAAAGCCCAAATATTAGTAAAAGAAACTATATTAATCTAAAATTAATGAACACGCTACAGAGCCAATAAAAACCCCGGAGTGTGTATAGAAATCCACCTAAGATACGGATGTTTTCGATAAATAAACCAATTCAAAACAAAAAAATAAAAAACACAGTCTCTTTAAAGTGCAAGTGCTTTTCTGGGCCAGGTAGTGTGCATTTAAATCCAGTGACCACCTCCCAGTGTTCTCTCTACTGTGTCCGCACACACAAGTGGGCAATGGCCCCTTACCTTAAGGCAAGGAGACAAGCACATGTAAATGTGGGTCCTTTTAAGACTCCTCTTTCTGGATCCACACTTCTCCTCCACTTTCTTTGTACCTCCATGGAACAACTTATGGCAAGGAGACAAAAGCAGTGCAAGTAAGGGTCCCTTTAGGACTCCTCTCTCCAAATCCACATTTCTCCTTTTATCTCTGCTTAGCTCCGTTCAGATCAAGCTTCCCCTTATCGGCAGACATGTCGGTACTCGTTCTCCTCACAGCGAAAAGGGATGCAGACAATGCAACTCTTCTCATCAGAACACTGAGAGTGCAGCAGTTGATTATAATAAACCAGACACTTTTATTCAGAACCAGTATCCAAAGAACATGCTCAAAGAACTATTCACTCAGAGCAGAAAAAGGAAGGAATCTGCAACAAAATGTATTATCATTGATCACCCAGAGGTGGGGTTAAGCTGGTCATACATGAGTCAATTTTTTTTCATTTAGCTAGCGGATTGAACAAAAAAACAGACCCGATTCCTGCTGTGTCTTTGTATTCTGACAGTGGAACTTTCCTGCCCTCAGAATATAATCATCAGCACTGCTGATTGGCTGCCAGCAATGATCGAATGGAAATGCTTGAGCAGAACCATTTGTGAGAAGTCGATCGATAGACTGGCGTCTCATGAACAGGAAAAGCCATAAATGGATCAAAATTCCGCTAGGTCCTGCTGAACCAGCTAATTTCGATACAAGTATGACCAGCTTTATCTTTAAGGGTCCATTCACGCCTGAACAATTTGAAGTGTGATTTGAAGCTTCACCAGAAGTGTTTCAGTGTTCGATTCCATTATATTCATGGGTCCCTGTGCCCACCTGAGGGTAGTGTTGCTTGAAGCCCACCCATTTTAGTCCCAATAGACTTCAGTGGAAGCACTTGAAAAACATGCATAAGAATATTCTAAGAACAACCAACGATGGTCGGATCAAATGTGAAATTTGCAGCAGTACATAGTAAAGCATTGTGGAGTATATGATGTACAGAGGGGAGAATATAAGTTTCAGTACTGAGAGAAGCAGTGTGGAGTATACAGTGGGGAAAATAATTATTTGATCCAATGCAGATTTTGTAAGTTTGCCCACTTCCAAAGAAATTAGGGGTCTATAATTTTTATCATAGGTGTATTTTTAATGATAGAGAACAAATATCAATCAAAAATCCAGAAAAAAAACACATTATACAAATGTTATAAATTGAGTTGCAGTTCAGTGAATAAAATAAATATTTGATCCCCAAGCAAAACATGACTTAGCGCTTTTGGGTCATTATCATGCTGCAAGGCGCATCCACGACCCATCTTCAGTGTTCTGGTTGAGGGAAGAAGGTTCTCATCCAAGATTTTACAATACATGGCTTTGTCCATTGGTCCCCCAATGTGGCAAAGTCGGCTTGTACCTTTAGTAGAGAAACAGCCCCAAAGCACAGTGTTTCCACCTCTGTGCTTGACTAAAGGGATGGTGTTCTTAGGGTCATAGTCAGCATTTTTCTTCCTAAAAACACGCAAGTCAAGTTAATGCCCAAGAGCCCAATTTTGGTCTCATCTGCCCATTTTCTCCCAATCCTTCTCGGAATCATTTAGATGTTCATTGGTAAACTTCAGATGGGCCTGTACATGTGCCTTCTTGAGGAGGGGGGCCTTGTGGGTGCTGCATGGTTTCAATCTTTGGTGGCGTATTGTGTTACCAGTGGATTATTTTGTGACTGTGGTCCCAACTTCCTTGAGATCATTCACAAGCTTCTCCCGTGTAGTCCTGGGCTGGGCTATCATGATCATCCTTACCCCATGGCTCTCCAGACCTAGGGCGATTGATGGTTATTTTATATTTCTTCCATTTGTGACAAATCACTCCAACAGTTGTCTCCTTCTCACCAAGCTTTTTGCTGATGGTCTTCTAGCCTATTCCAGCCTTGTGCAGGTCTACAATCTTGTCCCTGATGTCTTTTTACAGCTCTGTGGTCTTGCCCATGATGGTAAGGTTTGAATGGAAGAAAGATTCTGTGGACAGGTGTCTTTTATATACATAACGAGTTGTCGTTGGGAGCACCTTCTTAAATTGCCAGGACTGCAAGAGCACAGACTGTATATGGAAGCCAGAATTATTGTTGGTTGGTAGCCAGAATTATTTTACTAACTGAACTGAAACTCAATTTATAACATTTGTATCATGTTTTTTCTGGATTTTTGGTTGATATTCTGTCTCTATCATTTAAAATACACCTATGATAACAATTATAGACCCTTAATTTCTTTGTAAGTGGTCAAACGTACAAAATCTGCAGAGGATTAAATAATTATCTTTACCACTGTATAATGTGCACCATAATATAGTTATCCAACCCATCTATAAGTTGTTGTTCTTTATTTGTTGTACAAAAATATATTGCATTTTATTTTTATCTATAGATTATGAACTCTCTGCATATGATATAATAGGAAACACAATGCCAGTGATTGGACCAGCAATCGCAATTTGCATTTTGCTGTGCTTTGTCTGTGGTTTAATGTAAGTAAACCATATTGTAATTCATTAGAAGAGGATAAAAATCAATATGTTAATGTTTTTCCAATGAAAAATATCAATGTTAGTTTTTCCAGTAGATTTCAAATCTGGTAGGTTGGCAGCACCGGCCCCCAATAGCAGTAAGAACCCTACACTGGCTATAACCCATCCCTTCTCAAGTTTTTTGGCTTGACGTACCCTTTATTATGTTTGTCACTTGACCACTTCAGCCCCCGAGGATTTGGCAGCTCAATTACCGGACGACTTTTTACAATTTGGCACTGCGCTGCTTTAACTGGTAATTGCGCGGTCATGCAATGTTGTACTCAAACTAAATTTGTGTCCTTTTTTTCTCACAAATAGAGCTTTCTTTTGATGGTATTTGATTGCCTCTGCGATTTAATTTTTTTTGCGATATAAATGGAAAAAGACTGAAAATGTAGAAACATTTTTTTTCTACTTTTTGTTATAAACTCAATTTTAGTCATACATTTAGGCCAAAATGTATTCAGCCACATGTCTTTGGTAAAAAAAAAGTCAATAAGCATATATTTATTGGTTTGTGCAAAAGTTATAGCGTCTACAAACTAGGGTACATTTTCTGGAATTTATGTAGCTTTTAGATTATGACTGCCTATCTCATTTCTTGAGGTGCTAAAATGGCAAGGCAGTACAACCCCCCCCCCCCAAAATGACCCCATATTGGAAAGTAGACACCCCAAGGAAATGCTGAGAGGCAGGTTGAGCCCATTGAATACTTCATTTTTTTTGTCACAAGTGATTGAAAAATTACAAAAAAAAAAAGAATTACACAAAGTTGTCACTAAATGATATATTGGTCACACATGGCATGGTTATATGTGAAATTACACCCCAAAATACATTCTG
Source organism: Lithobates pipiens (assembly GCF_037356315.1). Lineage (NCBI taxonomy): Eukaryota > Metazoa > Chordata > Amphibia > Anura > Ranidae > Lithobates > Lithobates pipiens. The sequence goes on along the minus strand of NW_027507784.1, from coordinate 281,109,419 downwards.
CTGCTTCTCCTGAGTATGGGGATACCTCATTTGTGAGACTTTTTTGGAGCCTTCAGGATTTCTAAGGGTGTATATTTTTGATTTCACTCCTCACTACCAATTACAGTTTTGAAGGTCATAAAATGCCAAGATGGCACAACCCCCCCCCCCCCCCCCAAATTACCACATTTTGGAAAGTAGACACCCCAAGCTATTTGGTGAGAGGCATGTTGAGTCCATGGAATATTTTATATTTTGTCACAAGTTAGGGGAAAATTTAATTTTATTTAATTTATTTTTGCACAAAGTTGTCACTACATGATCTATTGCTCCAACTTGCCATGGACATATGTGAAATAACACCCCAAAATCCATTCTTCTACTTCTCCTGAGTACGGGGATACCACATATGTGAGACTTTTTGGGAGCCTAGCTGTTTACAGGACACCGAAAACCAATCACCGGCTTCAGGCTTTCTAAGGGCGTAAAATGGTGTTCACTTCCTCACTACCTATCACAGTGTCAGAGGCCATGAAATGAAAAGATAGTACAAAACCTCCCAAATGACCCCATTTTGGAAAGAAGACACCTGGCCGACGCTATGTGCTTTTTATTTTTATTTTTTTTATTTTGCTTTTTTATTATATTTTTAAACTGTTCCTTTCATTTTTTTTTTCTTTTTTTTTTACTTGTTATCTCAGGGAATGTAAATATCGCCTATGATAGCAATAGGTAGTGACAGGTACCCTTTTTAAAAAAAAATTGGGGTCTATTAGACCCTAGATCTCTCCTCTGCCCTCAAAGAATCTGACCACACCAAGATTGGTATGATAAAATGCTTTGCCAATTTCCCAATGGCGCTGTTTATATCCGGAAAAACCTAAGTCATGAAATGCTTGTAGCTTCCGGTTTCTTAGGCCATAGAGATGATTGGAGACATTCTGGTCTCTGATCAGCTCTATGGTCAGCTGACTGAACCACCGGCTGCATTCTCGGGTTCCCTGTTGGGACAGGAGAGCCATAGAAAACCATGAAATACAGTGGGCGGGGGGGGGGGGGGGCGTTTCCTCCCACTGCTTATAAAAGCAGTCTAGAGGCTAATTAGCTGCTAGGATTGCTTTTATATGAAAGCTGATTGCTGGCTGAAAAGAATGATACCAAGATGATAGCTAAACCTGCAGGCATCATTCTGTCCAGCAACATACCAGTACGTTTCTGGTCCTTGTTGGGCATACATTGTAATGTTCTTATTTACATGCAGCCTGTGGGCTGAATAAAGAAAAGAGATTGATCGGTGGGTATGCCCACCATTAGAATACCGCCCTTCATCCACCCACTTCTAATGATGGGCATATATGCACCATTTTTTTTTTAACTGTGGCGGTGAAATCACCTCCAACAGCGCTGGAGTCACGGCTTTACATATCGTGGGAGAAAACGCTGTTGCTGTCAAGATAAATAAATCTGTGCTGCAGCTGAATGGCATACCTGCTAAGCAAATGATGGTTAACAATAAAACAAAGTAACATTACAGTATAACAGTAAGACTTACCATACCTGCAAAGCAAATACAATAAAACAGTAAAAATATAACATTGCAATCTGTGTCTAAAAAAATATATGCCGAAGCATGGGGGCAATCCGCCCCTAATGTTAGGAACAAATCGCTCCTCCACCCCTGCTGCCCCCATGCTTCGACATATACAGTATGATCTTTTTTTTTAACTGTGGTGGTGAAATCACCTCTGACAGAGCTGGAATCACGGCTTTATGTATCATTATTATTATTATTATTATTCAGGATTTATATAGAGCCAACAGTTTGCGCAGCGCTTTACAATATGAGGGCAGACAGTGCACTTACAATACAAATCATTACAGTAGGGATCAGAGGGCCCTGCTCGTTATATCATGGGAGCAAACGCTGTTGCTGTCAAGATAAACCTGTGCTGCAGCTGAATGGCGTAAAAGGTGACTAAAATGTGGCATGCTTGTGTAATAATTGTCCACGTACAAGTGGTACCCCTTTCGGAATAAGGGTGACACCAAGTCCCACACTATCTTACCAGTGCTTCCTATGTAATCTGGGCAGTTCTGCGGCTCTACGTGACTATCTCTTCCCTCGTAAACCATAAAACTATATGTATAGCCTGTGGCCCTGTCACAGAGCTTATAGATCTTGACCCTGTATCTGGCATGCTTGCTGGGAAGATACTGTTTGATAGACAAGCGGCCAGAAAACGTATTCAGGTCTTACATATGTGGTATCGCCATACTCGTTCTCTCGTTCTGGGAGGGCATCATATGACGGCCCTCCATTTAAACAGGGAATGCGCGCGATCATGCGCGTGCATCCCTGTTCCTTTGGTGGCGGTGTGTCACAAAGACACAGCTCGCCACCAAGGGGGGTGAACAGCCATTGGTCATGGCTGTTTGACACGCGATTGGCTGTGATGGTTCCACCCCACTGTGCACGGCGCATGCTACTTCAATGTTGGTCCTCGGTATGTGGTCAGGCTGTGTAAAAGTCTCACATATGTGGTATTGCCATACTCGTGCTCTCATTCTGGGAGGGCGTCATATGACGGCCCTCCATTTAAACAGGGAATGCACTCAATCATGCACATGCATCTCTGCTCCTTTGGTGGCGGTGTGTCACGAAGACACCGCTCACCACCGAGGGGGGTGAACAGCCATTGGTCATGGCTGTTTGCCACGTGATTGGCTGTGATGGTTCCACCCCACTGTGCACGGCGCATGCGCGCAATCACAGGCGTGCTGTGCATGCATGTCGGTGGTGGCGTGTTCCTGGGAACACTGCTCTTCCCCGACGCTGGTAAACAGCCATTGGTAGGTGGCTGTTTACCACGTGATCGGCTGTGATCCTTTCACAGCCGATCACTAAATGTCAACAAACCGCAGTAACAAGATGTTACCGGGTTCTCCTCCTCACACACCGATCGTGTGTGAGAAGGAGATTGCGGTAGCATATCATTACCGCTTACAGTATACACCAATCCCACTGATTGCCCCCCCCCAATAAAGAGGACCTGTCATAGTTCATCTGAGTACCTGTCATAGTCCATATGAGTACCTGTCACAGTCCATCAGAGTACCCGAGTACCTGTCACAGTCCATCTGAGTACCCGAGTACCTGTCACAGTCCATCTGAGTACCCGAGTACCTATCACAGTTCATCTGAGTACCCGAGTACCTGTCACAGTCCATATGAGTACCTGTCATAGTCCATACAAGTACCCGAGTACCTGTCACAGTCCATATGAGTAGCTGAGTACCTGTCACTGCCCTTCAGAGTACCCAAATACCAGTCACCTGGCCATCAGAGTACCCGAGTACCTGTCACCATGCCATCAGAGTACTTGAGTACCTGTCACGAGCCCATCAGAGTAACCGAGTAACTGTCACCAGCCCATCAGAGTAATCGAGTACCTGTCACCAGCCCATCAGAGTATCCGAGTACCTATCTGCAGCCCATCAGAGTACCCAAGTGCCTATTTGCAGCCCGTGCCTCATAGAATATACGTTGGGGTGTTTGCTTTCCAAAATGGGGTAATTTTGTGGGTAATTCCACTGTCCTGGTGCTCCAGGACCTTCAAAATGTGATAGGTAGGAATGAAATGAGATGTGTAATTTATGCTCCTAGAACGCCTGAAGGTGCTACTTCAATGTTGGTCCTCTGCATGTGGCCAGGCTGTGTAAAAGTCTCACACATGTGGTATGGCCATACTCGGGAAGAGTAGAAGAATGTATTTTTGAGTGTTATTTTTGCTATATACATGCTATGTGTTAAAAATATCTTATAAAATTGACAACTTTGTGTAAAAAAAAAATGCGTTTTAATTTTTTTCCCACATTTTCCAAAAACTTCTGGAAAAAAATTAACCTTTCAAAAGACTCATTATGCCTCATGGATTATACGTTGGGGTGTTTGCTTTCCAAAATGGAGTCTTTTTGTAGGCATTGTCCTGGTGCTCCATGGCCTTCAAAAGTGTAATTAGATATGTCATTTATGCTAGTAGAATGCCTGAAGGTGCTACTTCAAAGTTGGTCCTCTGTATGTGGCCAGGCTGTCACATATGAGGCCAAGTCTCACATATGTGGTATCGCCATACTCGGGAAGAGTAGCAAAGTAGCATGTATTTTGGGGTGTAATTTGTTGTATGCATATGCTGTGTGTGAGAAATAACCTGAAAATATGACAATTTTGTAAAAAAAATAAAATTGTGGGAAAAAATTACAACTTAAAAAACTCACCATGCTACTTACCTAATACCTTGGAATGTCTACTTTCTAAAAAGGGGTCATTTGGGGGTATTTGTACTTTCCAGACTTGTTAGTGTCTCAAGAAATGAGATACACCTGATGTAGTGAAGGCCTGATCAGATGTGATCAATTTTCAGAGATTGGCACCATAGTTTGTTGACTCTATAACTTTCACAAAGACCAAATAATATACAGTCATTTGGGTTATGTTTACCAAAGATATGTAGCAGTATAAATGTTGGCCAACATTTATGAAGAAAAATTACTAATTAGCAAAATGTTATGACAGAAAACAAAGAAAAGGGCATTTTTTCACAAAAATTATTATTTTTTTTTTATTTATAGCACAAAAAATAAAAAACCCACTAGTGATTAAATACCACCAAAAGAAAGCTCTATTTGTGTGAAAAAAAGGACGCAAGTTTCTTATGGGTACAGTGTTGCATGACTGAAAGCTGAAAATTGGTCTGGGCAGGAAGGGGGTTAAGTGCCCTGTATTGAGGTGGTTAATGGTATAATAACGAAGCTGCTTTGCTGGTGATACTGATGGAGTTATTGCAAACTAATTTTCAAAGGCTTTTTTTTTTTTTTACTGGTATCAAGAATAATATTATGTTTTTTTTATTTATTTTTTATTTGGACAAGTTACCACAACACCATTATCCCGTAGTTTTTAAGATCAAAGATGCAACTATGTTGGTGTCTCTTGTCAATTTTACATTGTATTTTTTTAAATGTAACTGCCTACTCCCAAACTGTCATTTGAAGTAAAACACATAACCAAGTATTTTTTTTATTTTTATTGTGCATTAAAAAAATAAAACAAACACAATTAGACATGCTATCTGCCAATAGAACTTAACCAAAAAGTGCATTCTATGCATCCAAAAATATAGAAAATATACCAAATCACATCATCATTCAACCAAAAAAATGATGTCAAAGCAATAACTCCAAGACCAATAATAAATAACACGTTATCTCCTCCGATTCCACAACATGGCTGGTTGACGAACAGCTGTTCAGAAACAAACTAAAAAGTGAAGAATGAAAAGTGCAAAATGAAAAGCATGAATCAACACTCACCAAACTTCTACTAACACAAAATTAGCAGAAGGAGCCCAAAGAGTGGTGCTGAAGAGCTGAAAAACAACATAGTGTGTGACTACGTTTGTGATTGTTGGCCAACAGTTGTGTGACTGTGTGTATGCAAGACAAGTTTGGGCGAACGCCCTTCGGACAAAATTCCACGGTTTTGTTGGTGAACAATCCGATCGTGTGTATGAGGCTTTAGAATTGAGCACTTCTGGCTTCAAAGACAGCGGGGATCCGCGAACAGGTGTTCTTTGATCCCCTCCCGCTTGCCATCCTTAAAGCATTAGATGTAGTCCTGGGCTTGCTTAATACCTTTCAATCTCTGAGTGTATGTATTATGCCCAAAGAGCTGAAGTTGTTAAAGCCCAACTCGAGGAATTTAAAAATATCTTCCCCGCACTGCAAGGGTTAGCTGCTTATTATCTCAAAGGGATTGCAGAAGGGGCTGTTTCACTTACCTAATACCTTTAGACATTGACCCTGAATTGTATGTTTAGGAGATTGGAGTGCAACTGGAGTTAGTAAAGATTTTACGTGAAGTTGTACTTATATTTCTTGTAGGCTTTTGTTTTCATTGAAGGAGTTTTGCATTATATACAAAACTTTAGAAATGCAAACCCCACTTGAAGCATGGCGGAGGGAGAGCAACTTCAGGTCAATGCACCTGTTAATGAATTATATATGATTTCAGTAGAGTTTCAAAACTTATATCAAACTTATGCCATCGACACAGGCCCAAAGGCACCTCATAGATCATGGAATATGCTGACCTCTCTCTGTTTCTTTTTAATACCAGCTGTAAAAGGAAATGGTGGAATAAAATCCCAGATCCCAGTAACAGTCACCTGGCAATGACAATTCTGCACACAACACAGGTAAGTGCTGCTGGGATGTTTTGGGGAAGAAAATAATATTTTTAAAAATATTGATATGACAATATTTAGTTGTTTGCAGGCTTGCAGCCTATCTGACAATAAGACTTTTTTGGGCACATAGATTTGAATAGGGCCATAGACTGATAAACAGCCCATTCAAGCCTATGGGCATTTAGTGAGCAGGTGTGTCCAGCACTGAAAGAAGTTTCTTTGGATGGGTTGTAGAAATTAGTAGGGATCGGCTCAGGCATGTTCAGACGCAAGTCTAAACCCACCTGAGCTATCCCACTGGGAAGCTGTCAAAGCTGACAGACAATCATAAGCATCAGAGGCAGGGGCTTGTATACATGGGGCTACATGGTGGGGAATGCCTCCGCTACCTATGATTGGCTGTTAACTTTGATGGCTTCCTGCCAGGATAGTTCAGGTAGGTTCCAACTAGAAATCTGGCTGGTTCAGCAGAGACCAGCCAAATTTCACTCTATTTATACGGTAGCAAGTAAATGTAGCTGCTGACTTTTAATTTTTTGCTCACGGGGGGGGGGCTGCTTTAACTTAACATCTCATCTATATAGCAGGTAAAACTTCCTTTATCCAGGGGACACTAAGCCAGATAATTAGATGAATAATCACCCAAATATTTTATTCTAAACACATATAATACACAAAAAATAATACTTTTCGTATAATCTTCAAAATAAACTCAATTATAATAACACATCAAAAATAAATTCCCTCATTCCTCATTTTTAAGGAATTAGTGAGCTGTGACACCTAGGAGAGGTGGTGATGCATTTGGGCTTTTATGCAAGTGAGCGATCCTTTGGATCTTTCAAGTGCGTACAGGGAAACCAAAAGGGTAAATCATCAATGGGATGTCACACATTTTCAGGAATAGAGCTCTTTGTTCTGATCGTATTGCCCCTTTCTCCGGGTAAACATATTTATTTAAAATTTTCTATTGTGTTACTATAATTTTGTTTATTTATTTCACAGAATATATTAAAGCGGTAGTAAACCCGCTATTTATTTATTTTTTTAACACCTGCAAAGCAAAAGGCATAATGAGCTAGTATGCACCGCATACTAGCTTATTATGAAATACTTACCTTAGAACGAGGCCCCGACATCTGGCCCGATCCACGCCGAGGGAGCTGACATGCTCCTTCAGCGTTTCTTCCGGGTATCGCGGCTCCGGCGCTGTGAGTGGCCGGAGCCGCGATATCGTCACTCCCGCACATGCACGCGGGAGATTTTATTCCGGCCGGTCGGCTACTGCCGGATTTTCAGGCCGGGAATCCCCTTGTGCGCATGCGCCGCTGCAGTCAGCGGCGCATACCGAGGGGAATATCTCCTAAACCGTACAGGTTTAGGAGATATTTTTTTACCTACAGGTAAGCTTTATTATAGGCTTTCCTGTAGGTAAAAGTTTAAAAAATGAGTTTACAACCACTTTAAATGTATTTTTGTGTATTATTTGGTTTTTTATTTATGTGTCTAGGCTTGGTTCACATCTAAGCAGTTTCCGGTGGCTGTGCTTGCTCAGGCACAGCAGCTTATTCATTTGAATGGGCTGCTGTACCTCCAGAAAACTCAGGGAAAAGGTCCCTGTACTCTGCTCCTTTCCTTAAAATGCAGCATCAGAAAAAACACATAGTACAGTGCGTCCCCAGTACAAGAAACCTTTCTGCGGTTTCCACTGCGCGAGGTTGCCAATAGACGTCTTCCTGCACCTGCTCAGATGTAAATCTAGCCTTAGAAGAGATTGTTGTTTGGAGCAATTATTCATCTAATTATCCAGTTTAGCTTAATCTGGAGAAGGAAGTTCTATCCGCTATATAAATGAGATGGAAAGTTAATCACAACCGAAAACATTCGTCGTTTGGGGGAAGTCACATGACATCCTCCTGAAATTAACTTTGTGCATGCCCCACTGGACACAGCCAATAACTGATAAGTGTATCGGCCAGCTGCTGGTACCATGTGATTGCTGTGACCTATCACAGAAGATCACATAACAATTGTAAACAATGAATGGCTTTAATTAATGCCATTCAGTGTATACAATTATGTTGCTAGATGTGATTGGTTACAGTAATCACATGGTACAGACAGGGCCAATCACAGCCCTTCTGTACCACATGATTAGCTGTGACCAATCACAGTTAATCAAAACAATACACACTGAATGAATCAGTTTCATTCAGTAATTATGGTTGCTTATACCATTGATATTAATTGCTATAAGCAATCATAATGTCTAAAAAAAAGAAAAAAAGAAAAAATCCTGATTACTTTCCCAGAATAAGTACAGTGTTACTATAGTAATGCTGTAATGCTCTGGTCACAGTTTAATAATAATAATAATAATAAATATATATATATATATATATATATATATATATATATATATATATATATATATATATATTTTTTTAACCATACTGTCACCAGTCAGTGTCCCTGATCACCAGCACACCAGTTATATGATGCCGCTGAACTGCACTGGTGACAGTATGTAAGTATGTAAAAATACGGGAGATGTTTTTATTTTCCGGGTGCAGCGTGCAGCATTGTTTTTTATTTTTTTTAATAAAGGAATTGTTAAAAACTGCCTCATTCATATAAGGAGGGGGTGGGATCTGGGGGGCTTCCAGATTCCGATAAGCCCCCTGCATGTAGACCCTCACAACCACAGCTCAGGGTGGTCGGGAAGAGGCCCTTGTGCCCATCAATATAGAGACAAGGTGCTTCGGGGAAGGGGGGCAGAACCCCCTGCCCCAAAGCACCCCCCCAATGTTGAGGGCATGTGGCCTAGTGTGGTTCAGGAGGGGGCGCTCGCTCATCCTGCCCCCCCCCCCCGCTTGACCAGCTGGACTGCATGCTCAAATAAGAGAGGATTTTGGGGGGGGGGGGGGGGAACGACTCCACACCGTTTTTTTTTTTTTTACATTTTTGTATTGCCAGCATTAGTATTGTATTGACAGCAAGTTAAATGTCATTGTTTTCTTTATAAATGTCAGTTTTGCAGCAGAAGGTTCTATAAATGGTACAGATGCGCCACTTTACAAGCAGACTAAGGGGACCCCAGGCACTATATTTTAAGGATTTTTTTCATTTTTCTTGTTTTCGATTCTTTGAGGTGAAAGGCTGATTTTACTTGTGGTGGAGGGATCAACATCACCGGATCTGCCATTTGTTGATTGATGTTACTATTCACGTGCACTTATTTGGGATCTTCTTTGGATTAGAGAACTATTTTCTAATATAGGGACTTCCTTTGCAATCCGTTACAGAACTGTTTATATCTATTGCGCTGCACTATTTTATTATACAGTGGTGTGAAAAAGTGTTTGCCCCCTTCCTCATTTCCTGTTCCTTTGCATGTTTGTCACACTTAAGTGTTTCGGAACATCAAACCAATTTAAACAATAGTCAAGGACAACACAAGTAAACACAAAATGCAATTTGTAAATGAAGGTGTTTATTATTAAAGGTGAAAAAAAATCCAAACCATCATGGCCCTGTGTGAAAAAGTGATTGCCCCCTAAACCTAATAACTGGTTGGGCCACCCTTAGCAGCAACAACTGCAACCAAGCGTTTGCGATAACGTGCAATGAGGCTTTTACAGCGTCCTGGAGGAATTTTGGCCCACTCATCTTTGCAGAATTGTCCTAATTCAGTTACATTAGAGGGTTTTCGAGCATGAACGGCCTTTTTAAGGTCATACCACAACATCTCAATAGGATTCAGGTCAGGACTTTGGCTAGGCCACTCCAAAGTCTTCATTTTGTTTTTCTTCAGCCATTCGGTGGTGGACTTGCTGGTGTGTTTAGGATCATTGTCCTGCTGCAGAACCCAAGTTCATTTCAGCTTGAGTACACGAACAGATGGTCGGACATTCTCCTTCAGGATCTCTTGGTAGACAGCAGAATTCATAGTTCCTTTTATCACGGCAAGTCTTCCAGGTCCTGAAGCAGCAAAACAGCCCCAGACCATCACACTACCACCACCATATTTTACTGTTGGTATAATGTTCTTTTTATGAAATGCAGTGTTCCTTCTACGCCAGATATACTTGGACACACACCTTCCAAAGAGTTCCACTTTTGTCTCATCGGTCCACAGAATGTTGTCCCAAAAGTCTTGGGGATCATCGAGATGTGTTGTGGAGAAATTGAGACGAGCTTTGATGTTCTTTTTGCTCAGCAGTGGTTTTCTCCTTGGAACTCTGCCATGCAGGCCATTTTTGCCCAGTCTTTTCCTGATGGTGGAGGCATGAACGCTGACCTTAACTGAGGCAAGTGAGGCCTGCAGTTCCTTGGACGTTGTTGTGGGGTCTTTTGTGACCTCTTGGATGAGTCGTCGCTGCGCTCTTGGGGTAATTTTGGGCGGCCGGCCACTCCTGGGAAGGTTCACCACTGTTCCATGTCTTCGCCATTTGTGGATAATGGCTCTCACTGTGGTTCGCTGGATTCCCAAAGCTTTGGAAATGGCTTTATAACCCTTTCCAGACTGATAGATCTCAATTACTTTCTTTCTCAATTGTTCCTGAATTTCTTTGGGTCTCGGCATGATGTGTAGCTTTTAAGGATCTTCTGGTGGACCTTACTGTGTCAAGCAGCTCCTATTTAAGTGATTCCTTGATTGTGAACAGGTGTGGCAATAATCAGGCCTGGGTGTGGCTAGAGAAATTGAACTCAGGTGTGGACAACCACAGTTATAGTATGTTTTAACAAGGGGGGCAATCACTTTTTCGCACAGGGCCATGATGGTTTGGATTTTTTTTCACCTTTAATAATAAACACCTTCATTTACAAATTGCATTTTGTGTTTACTTGTGTTGTCCTTGACTATTGTTTAAATTGGTTTGATGTTCCGAAACACTTAAGTGTGACAAACATGCAAAGGAACAGGAAATGAGGAAGGGGGCAAACACTTTTTCACACCACTGTATATGCTCTCCATCCAATCTGACAGAGCGTGAGCTATTTTGGAAAGAAAAATGGGCAAAAATGTCACTCTCTAGATGTGCAAAGCTGGTAGAGACATCCCCAAAAAGACTTGCAGCTGTAATTGCAGCGAAAGGTGGTTCTAGAAAGTATTGACTATACAAATGCATGCCACGCTTTTCACATATTTATTTGTAAAACATTTTAAAAAACATTTATCATTTTCCTTCCACTTCACAATTATGTGTCAATGTGTTGGTCTATTATATAAAAGCCCAATAAAATACATTTATGTTTTTGGTTGTAACGTGACAAAATGTGGAAAATTTCAAGGGATATGAATACTTTTTCAAGGCACTGTATCCGGTCAAATCTTTCCCCTAGGATCTTCATTGTGGGCCTCTTTGAAATAGGGGGTACTCTATGCTTAGCAAACCCTTGATTTCTTGTTCACCTATTCTGATCCCTAATTTCCTTGTGGTCCTACCCACATATGGGTTAAATAACTTGAAATTAAATTTCTTATACCATACATCTAACCCATTTTAGCCCCCCCCCCCACCCCAAACTGGGTCACTACGCATATCCACAAATGTCCTACACACCGGGCACCTCTGACAAGAGAAGAAATCTTTACCTTCATAAAAAGTGGGTCTTCTAACTGGGAGACTCACTAAATTCTAGATCATCTTGGTCCTCAAAGGAGAGGCCCTCCTATAGATAATTTTAGGGGACCCTGGAAGCCACAGACCAAGTACCTTATCTTTTAAAAGAACAGGCCAGTGCTTTTTCAAATACTTTCCAACTGTCTGGTAAAAACATGCACTGCCATGCCCCCTCTCCCCACCATCCCAGGTGGATCTACCAACAACCTATCCATCTGCATGACACTAGCTTTTTTGCAGGTATCCTCAAGAGCCACCTTATCATACCCTGTTCAAAACTTTCTACAGGGATCTTGGATTGTTCATTAAGCCCGGGTTCACACATGTGCGTTGCGAATTGAAGCTCTGGTTTCACTTCGAAGATAAAAATCTGTTGTTCAGAGGTCCCTCTGCATTTTAGCTGCGAATCAGTGAGCAGGGAGGGGGGGGGGGGGGTGTAGTGAGAAGAAGGAGATAATTTGTGTTCAGAACAGAATGCATCTGTGAATCAGATGCGTTCCCATAGAAGATAATGGGCTTGTAATTTGCACCGCAATGCCCAGAAAATGCACACTTTTTTGTGCAATGCGCGGTGCGAATGCAGCGTACATATGTGAACCAGATGCATTCAAATTAATGTATTTTAAAATGTCCTGCGAATTGGATGCGATGTAAGTCGCATCTAATTCGCATAGGTGGGAACGGGGGCTAAAAATACTCACACAATACACAAGTTTTTGCCTAATTCGTATCAACTGACCCTTGCCTCAACTATTGCAACTACCCACTTATTAGCCAACCTCTGCACAGGCTATCCACCCTTCAGCCTATCATAAATGCTGCTGCCAGATTTATCCGCCTTACCAATTGCTCAGTGTGAGCCACTCCTTTCTGACAATCGCTCCACTGACCTTTGATCACCTAACAAATAAAATTCAAAGTAACAAAAAAAATATACAAAGCTATCCATGACTTTGCCCCGAGTCATATCAGCAACCTAGTTTTAGTGCCGGTTCACACTTCTGCGATCACAGACATCGCATGTGATTTGCAATGCACTGCTTTGCGGATTATATTGCAAAGTCCGTGCGATGTGAATTGAATTTGCATCACATTCGGACCAATATCCTGCAGGAGTTTTTTATTGTCTGCATCAGAATTGGATCACATGGGTGTTCACACCCATGCGATCTGATTCCTGTCTGAATTTACAGCTTGCCCTGCGATATGCAAACCAATCTGGGGGTGTCATTAACTTTTGTATTGACACCCGCAGCGGTTTGCATAGGGCAGTGCAGTATACGATGCGGAAACCGGCCCTGGAATCACGCTCGTTCCCACATCGCATATGTGTGAACTGGTGTTCTATTGAATAGTTCCCATGCATGCGCTGTACAGAAGGGCACTACAGCCGATTTCCCGATCAACTGGCGTGACATCACCATAGCGCATTTGCACATCGTAGGAGGCATTTTTTGATGGGAGATACCATTTGACGGGCACAATTGAAAGCTATGCAAACAGTGGAGGGAGACCGTAGTTGTCAGATTGTGCCTCGCTGTTGCGGGGCGGGTTTACAGTGTGATCATGGTCGGGTTTTGTCTGTGTTGCAGGATGGGTTTGGTGTGTTGAACAGCGGATTTTGCCTGTGTCTAAGGGTGGGTTGCAACACAGACAAAATCCGCCCTTCAACACCGCCACAACCCGCCCTGCAAAAGCGAGGCACAATCTGACAACTAAGGTCTCCCTCTGCTGTTTGCATAGCTTTAAATTGTGGCCGTGAAATGGTATCTCCCGTCGAAAAATGCATCCTACGATGTGCGCATGCACCATGGTGATGTCACGCCAGCTGATCAGGAAATCAGCTGGAGTGCCCTTCAATACTGCGGGCACTTTTTGATAGAACACGGGCACTTTAAATATCACCCAAACTGCCTCAATTCTTGCAAGACTTCTTCCTCTTTAGCTCCCATGTCCCCTTCTCCTATGCTCACCTCCAGGACCTCTCCAGAACCTCTCCCATCATTCATCATTTGTAACTCCCTAACTTAGCCTGTATGGCTATCTCCTATTCTGTCTGCCTTTAGACAAGTCCTGATGACTCATCTCTGTAGGGAAGCCTGTCCCACCTCCACCTAACAACTGGAGCACCTTCTCCATCTGCTCCACCCTCACAGTTTGTACTTTTTGTATCGGTTGCCCTTCCGTTTTGATTTTAAGCTCTCACAAGCTAGGCTCTCCTTACACTCTAGTCTTGATTTGTTTTGTACCTGTCACATTCACCTGTTTTATGTTCCAGCACCAGGTCTTTCCCTCTGTGTGCGGCACCTTCTGGGTTCTGCCAGCGCTGCAGCCAATCACATAGGGAAACCATCTTAGGCCCGGTTCACACTGGTACGACATGAGCTCTGACTTTGAGAGCGCGTCGCATGACATTTCAAATCAAGGTTTTCTTATGAAAGCCTTCTTAACTGATCCAACTTGTGTTGCTCTGAATTTTCAAAAGATTCCTGCACTACTTTGGTCCAACTTGGGTGCGATCTCAGCCAAAAGAATATAATGGAAGTCACGTCCAAGTCAGATCACCATCTTAACTGATCTGATTTGTGACATGCAGCATGTGCTCAGAGATGAAAACTTCACAGAAGACCCCCTGCTCCTGTAGCACTCCTGTTGTGTGTTGTGCTGTGTGCAATGTTAGCAATGCAAAATTTATTGGAAAAAAAAAAAAAAAGTGAAGTGCCCCCCGAATCCCTTAGATCTGGTATGGATTCGGGGGGGAAGCTGCGCACCCCCCCCCCCCCCAAATCCATACCAGACCCAAGTCACACTCAACTCAAAGTCAGATCAAAATTGGATCCAGTTCATTAAAGGCGCATGGAAGTCGGATCAATGTCGGAATATAGTCGCAGGGCAAAGTCGGATCAACAGTCGCATGACGTTCGTGTCCCACCAGTGTGAACTGGACCTTAAAGAGTTAATGCGTGTGTTGCTTTGAATTCAAGTAATGCATTCTCACACTAGCAGGCAAACCCCATGTGCTAGGATCTCCTCTGTGATCCCTGAGTACCTGCTCTAGTGTATTCCCAGTGTCTCTTGTCTCATGTGCTCTGTTCTCTTACCTCCAGGCTAGCAATCCTGAGTCTTCCCAGTGTCCTTTCAGTCTGTATCCTAGTTAAATTACCCCATGCACTCCATCTTGTTCCCTGCTCCACTCCCTGTGCATTCCAGCCTGTTTCCTGCATGTTTCTCTAATGACCCTATGCATTCTAGCCTGTCTCCTGCTCCAGTGACTCCATGCACTTCAGCCTGTGTCCTGCACCAGTGACCTTATGCATGCTAGTTGACATCCAGTTTTAGTGTTCCTGTTCTACCCCATCTTCATTTCCCAAAAATACATTTTATTCTCTGTAATCTGTTGCCCTTGGCAGCCTTGACTGCCACTCTTATATTCTAAGCCTTCCAGTAGTGCACCAGAATCATTCATGTATCTCCATACTCCATCTTGGATTGTTGCTCTCTTGGGTGATTCAGAGGGCTGTGACACCTGGGAGTTGTCAGCGGCAAAAGGCATCAGCCCTTGCAGAGTGACCTGGTGAAGACTAGGCAGCTCTTTAGACACTGTGCATGTCCTTTCTAAGGCTCCTTTCACATGTGCCGTATGTCCATGTTTCATCCATCCTTTTTGGATGAAATACGGACATACATGCATCCCTATGGGATAGCGTGTGTCAGCGGATAAACAGCCGATGTCACCCGATATCATCCTATTTTTCTATCCGTCTGCAGAGCGGATTGGATGAACATGGACAGATGGTGTGCAGGGACCACCCTGTCATCTGCTGGCTCAGCGGGGATCAACGGAGCGATTCCCGCTGAGCAAGCGGATGTTCACAGGGCGGTTCATCACTGATCCGTCCCGTGTGAAAGGGGCCTTAGGGCTCTTAACTTCACTGAATGAGCAGACTCGCTGATTTTATTTCTCTCAGTGGCATCCAGTCTCTGCAATATCCTGTGCCGCTCTGTGATTCCCCAAAGCATCCTGTGTCTCTTATGTGGCCTACGCCACTGCCATGCTCCAGCTGCTACTACCAGGTCGTGGTCAGCAAGTCTGTTCCTAGTGGGAACTGACTACTCATCCATGACACTAACGTTACTGTCCCCCTTAATTTTGCAAAGTACAAACTGTTGTCACTATATAAATCCTGTATAATAATAAAAGGTGACTATTTGTAAATATTTATTGTTAATTCTTTATTTATAAGAAACAACAAGGACACAGATAAAGCAGTTGGAATTGGCATAGAAAATATTATTTACAGTAGGGTTGCAAGAAATCGTGTTTAGTCAGAACTTTATCATATTACATCTCATTAGATGTACTGAATATATATTCAGCTTTATCATCACAGAACCTGGTTGGTATAAATCATGCAATACAAGTATATCCAATGTCGTTAGATGAGATGGAAACATACAAATAGCCACTGCCCTCACCTATAACTGGCCTTCACAGCAAGAAGCACATGGAAGAGCAATGCATGTAAAACAAAACCAAAGAAAATTCCCAGCTCAACTCGCCAGCCAGCCTGCTACCTACCAAATTACCCTGTCTAACAGTTTGTGTTAAAAACAGGGGTTTAGTTAGCACACATTTGCAAATACATGTGTAAGCTGTGGAGGCCATGGCAAGGCACCCCATTATTACCTGCAGTCCTAACTGGGAGCCTCAATAGTAATAGCACATGCATTATAATGGATAGGCAAAGGGCAGGTGAGCCTGGAAGGAGCCCACCCCTCCTTAAAGGCACAGCAGTGCACTGGACACCCAGCACAAAGCACAATGGCAGCAAAGGCGTCCAGTGCGTCCCCTCACCAATATTCCAACAGTACAAACAAATGGCCACTGCTTTGGTTTTGTCTTGAAAACATAGATACAGTAATATAATTGCTATGACACACTCGTTGGATCTGTTTTTTTTTAATAATGTGAAAACAGGTGAACAGGTACAGTACTTTAAAGCAAATACAAGCTGGGTAAATATGGATGTACAGGTATTAAGCAATGGGGAACCATCTAGGCAAGAGTTCAAAACTGGTGTTTACCATTTTAGGAAAAGAAGAAGGGGAAGGGGGAAGCAGAAGCTCTAGAATAGTAGAATAAGGGGCAATAGAAATAAAAGTGAAGTAACTTGGTAGTATATACATTTTTTAACCATTTTACATGCTAGGATATCGAAGTGTTTATGAAAAGCAAATATGACTTGAGAGTTTAGGTCTGCTTTCTTTTTATTAGCTCTCCTCACCTCCCTGAGTTACTTTAGCCCCTGGTGTTCACTGTGTGGCCTTGCTCAGATCCGCACAGCCTTTCCTTTAACCACTTGCTTACTGGGCACTTAAACCCCCCTCAGTCCCAGACCAATTTTCAGCTTTCAGCGCTGATGCACTTTGAATGACAATTGCGCGGGCATACAACACTGTACCCAAATGAAATTTTTATCATTTTTTTCCCACAAATAGAGCTTTCTTTTGGTGGTATTTAATTACAGCTCGGAGTTTTATTTTTTGCTAAACAAACAAAAAAAGATCCAAAAAAAAAAAAAAAACATGTTTAATAGTTTGTTATAAAATTTTTGCAAACGGGTCATTTTTCTCCTTCATTGAAGTGCGCTGATGAGGCGGCACTGATAGGCTGCACTGGTGGGCACTGATGGGCTGCATTGGTGGGCACTGATAGGCTGCATTGGTGGGCACTGATAGGCTGCACTGGTGGGCACTGATAGGCATAGTTAAGGCGGCACTAATAGGCACAGATAAGGCGGCACTGATGGGCAAAGATGGGCACAGATAAGGTGGCACGGATGGGTGGCACAGATGGGTGGCACGGATGGGTGGCACGGATGGGCACTGATAGGTACCACTGATAGATGGGACTGATGGGCACTGATAGGTGGCACTGATAGGTGGCTCTGATAGGTGGCACTGCTGGGCACTGATGGGCGGCACTGCTGGGCACTGGTAGATGACACTGATGGGCACGGATATGTGGCACTGGGTTGCAGCACCTTTGTTGAGGCAGATTGTGGGCACTGCTGGGTGGCACTGTGGGCACTGCTGGGTGGCACTGCTGGGTGGCACTGCTGGGTGGCACTGTGGGCACTGCTGGGTGGCACTATGGGCACTGCTGGGTGGCACTGACGGGGGCACTTACTTTTTTTTAATGTGGCACTGGCAGGGGGCAGGTGGGCACTAGCAGGGCTGGCCATGATCGGGACTGATGTCCCGATCACGGCCGCCGGTGATCGGCTTTTTTTTTTTCTCCTCGCGCTGACAGCGCGAGGAGGAATAATAGCCGATTACCGGCTCCGTTATATCACATGATCAGCTGTCATTGGCTGACAGCTGATCACGTGATAAGGGGTCGGGATCGACCCCTTGCACGGATCGGTGATCAGGAGAGTCTCATAGACTCGCCGATCACAGGGCGCGCAGGCCGCTCGTGCACGGTACGACGTCAATAGACGTAGTCCCGGAAAAGGAGATCCGCGCTGTAGCCGTCATTTGACTATAGCGCGGATCTCAAGTGGTTAAAAAAAAAAAAGAAGCTTCTTACTGCACATGGGTGCAACAGTCCTATCCATTCCTGTAGGATAGGCCATTTTAAAGGAGAAGTGTGAGATTTCAAAACAATAAACAAACAAAGGTGGGTGCAGCATAGATGCGGCATCTGTCCCTGCCACCTCTAAGCCCTAGAACTGAGTGATCAAAGATCATTTATCACTTAAAGCGGTAGTAAACCCGCTATTTATTTTTTTTATTTTTTTTATTTTTTTTAACACCTGCAAAGCAAAAGGCATAATGAGCTAGTATGCACCGCATACTAGCTCATTATGAAATACTTACCTTAGAACGAGGCCCCGACATCTGGCACGATCCACGCCGAGGGAGCTGACATGCTCCCTCTGCGTTTCTTCCGGGTATCGCGGCTCCGGCGCTGTGAGTGGCCGGAGCCGCGATATCGTCACTCCCGCGCATGCGCGCGGGAGATTTCTTTCCGGCCGCCGGCCACTGCCGGATTTTCAGGCCGAGAATCCCCTCGTGCGCATGCGCCGCTGCAGTCAGCGGCGCATACCGAGGGGAATATCTCCTAAACCGTACAGGTTTAGGAGATATTTTTTTACCTACAGGTAAGCCTTATTATAGGCTTTCCTGTAGGTAAAAGTTACAAAAAAGGGTATACAACCACTTTAATTCTCAGGTGACTGCCAGCTAACACTCTGTGCTCAGCCCCTCCAGTGTTCACTGGAGCAAAAGAATGTGGAAGTAGGAGTGGCTGGCTCAGGCTCTCAGCAGCGCACAGAGAGGCTAATTCAGCTGCTGGTCAAGAATCTGCGTGGATCTCATAAAAAAAGTTGGGATTCCTCCAGAGTCTGGATTGGCTGGAGAGACATCAGCTGACAACGGACTTTAACCCACTGTCAGTTGAATCTGGGTCACAGGAGAGCAGAACTAAGTGCACTCCTGTGACCCACAGGAGAAGTAGGGACAAAAGAGCTTTGTTATACTTCTCCTTTAAGACAAAAGATTGTGATGCTTTGAGTGGGGCCTCAGTGAAACCTGTTGCATCAAGGCTGAAGGTAACAATAAGACCAAGTGGGCAGCTCTCGGGGGAGTAAGAGGGGTGGCACTAATTAACAAAAAAATTAATAAAACTACAGTTGTCTTTTAATGCACAATTTCATACTGTTTATTAATTCCTGATATAATTTAAAAAAAATGCTCTCTAGTGTCTACTAAAGGCATCATTATATGCTTTCAAATATGTTTCCATTTCTTTAGGTACCAGAGTCAAAATCAGATGCGAACTGCAGCATTTTACCACTTGGGAACAATAAAAAAAAGAAAAACATTTGGTAAGCACTTTCTCAGTTTTATATACTAATATCTTCTCAACACACAAGTGTAATGTATTATTGGAGAGGAGAAGGGCCTGCATTACTAGAAATACTACACCCATAGACACTAACCTGCTATTGTCCTAACATTTTAAACAGGGTGATTGGGTAGGTTGGTTTTAGGGACTTCACTAATCACCAGCCACTCAGCAATGAATTTACTGCCGGTCGAAATTTCGTAAGAGAAAGCCAGACTCACACATTTTGATATTTCCACAGTCTAACATACAAAGGTCTTTGATTTTTGTATTGAGAGGTGGCTTCAATTTCAGCACTAGATTTCCAAAGAGGGATCAGAATTGGAGGAATAGAGCAGGTCAAAGGAATGGTAATATGGGGTACTGTAATGGCGCGTACACATGACCGGACTTTCCGTCAGACTTGGTCCGGCGGAACGGAATCCATCGGACATTTCGATCGTGTGTGGGCTCCAGCGGACTTTTTTTCCCCAAAAGTCCAACGGACCTAGAAATAAAACATGTTTCAAATCTAGCCGACGGACTCAAGTCCGATGAACTAAAAATTGGGAACACCGTTTGTCTGTGTGCTAGTCCGACGGACCAAATATGACGCAAGGGCAGCTATTGGCTACTGGCTATTGAACTTCCTAGTCCGGTCGTGTGTGGCCAAGTCCGTTTTGTTCATAAAGTCTGTCGGACCTCCACCAAAAGTCTGTCAGGAAGACCGTTAGACCTAGTCCATCGAAAAGTCTGGTCGTGTGTACACGGCATAAGGTTTGGAGCCTCTATACACTTAGGCTTTAAGGTAACCCCCTTGCTGCAGTGTCCAGGGTACTGGGTAGAAGGACCTGGAGAGGAACTTGGGGAAGAGTAGGTAGTGCAAAGAACTAGGGGAGAATTCTGGTAGATGGAATGAAGTGAAAAGCAGAGGAGAACAACAGAGTTTGGGAGAGGTGAGTGTTGTGACTCAGCAGTGCAGAAAGACTGTTAACAGGTCACCAAGACTGTTAACAGGTAACCATCTTTAGAAAGAGAATGGAAGGCTATATATAAATACCTCATCCAAGAAAGAATTTAAGAAAATAATAAATGTACGGACTTTAAGAAGGAGACGCAGCAACCAAATATATAATCAAAATTTTTTATTACAAATGTTAATGTTTTTAACCTTAAAAACAGCTTACCTGTAAAATCCTTTTCTTTGAAGTACATCAGGGGACACAGAGCCATAGTAGTTACTATGTGGGTTATAGGCCAACTTCAGGTGATGGACACTGGCATGCCCTAAGACAAGAAGTGCACTCCCTATACAACCCCTCCCACTACTGGGAGTACCTCAGTTTTGTAGCCAAGCAATATACATGTATACCAAAGAAGGGAGGGACCTCTGTGTCCCCTGATGTACTTCAAAGAAAAGGATTTTACAGGTAAGCCGTTTTTAAAAATCATGTTTCTTTTCATACATCAGGGGACGCAGAGCCATAGTAGTTACTATGTGGGATGTCCCATAGCAATGGCAACTGAAGGGAGGGAGACACAACAAAAAAGGTAGGGCATTAAGAGACTAGAGGACTTATACTGCAGCCTGCAGTACACTACACCCAAAGGCAATATCCTCATGACCTTTTACATCGATTTGATAGAATCTTGTAAATGTATGGACTGAAGACCAAGTTGCGGCCTTGCAGATCTGAGCCATGGAGCCCTGGTGATGCACCGCCCAAGAAGCACTGGTGGAGGGCACTTTAACATGAAAAGGAGGAATTTTATTTTTTAGACCACAATCACTTGACAAATCCATTTGGAAATAGTAGATTTTGATGCTGCCTGTCCTCTTTTAGAACCTTCTGGCAGTACAAACAAAACATCTGTTTTGCAAATCTGAGAGTTCTCCTTTAAAAAGACCTTGACTGCTCACTCTACATCAGGGGAATGTAGTGACTTCTCTTCCCTAGATCGAGACTCTGGGAAAAAGGAAGGCAGAACAATATCCTGGTTTAAACGAAAACCTGTCATTACCTTTGGTAGGAATTCAGGATGAGGCTGCAATACCACCTTGTCCTTATGCATAATCAAATATGGCTCTTTATAAGACAGAGCCGCCAATTCCGATACCCTTCTGGCAGAGGATATGGCAACCAAAAAGATTATTTTTCTCGTCAAAAGAACCAAGGGAATTTCCCGTATAGGCTCAAAAGGCTGTTTCTGTAAAGCCGACAAGACTAAATTCAAATCCCAAGGATTCAGGGGTGCCCTGACAGAAGGATTAATCCGCATTAACCCCTGAATTAAGCTACGCACCAGAGAGTGAGAAGCAAGAGGCTGTTGAAAGAATACTGATAAGGCTGAGACCTGGCCCTTGATAGTACTCAAGGCCAGCTTAATTTCAAATCAAATTTGCAGGAATTCAAGGATCCTACCTATGACATACTTTCTGGGGTGCCAACCCCTGGATCCACACCAGGAGACATATGCCTTCAAGACTCTATAGTATATGACTCTGGAGGCCGGCTTACTAACACCGTCCTTTAGAATGTGGGTTTCAATAGCCAAACCATTAAATTTAGCATTTGTAAGGTAGCATGGAATACCAGACCTTGGGGGAGAAGGTCTGGACACAATGGCAGGGTCCAAGGGTCCCCTACTGCCATCTTTATGATCTTGGCAAATCAAGATCTTCTGGGCCACCAGAATCAACTCTTTCCATTCCTGCTTGATCCTGCGAAGAAGGAGCGGAAGCAGCAGATTTGGAGGAAATGCATAGATCAGTGAAAACTGATCCCATGGAAAGACCAAGGCATCTGTTCCGTATGCCAGAGGATCCCTCGTCCTTCACACAAAGTTGTTGACCTTGTTGTTGAATCTGGACGCAAAGAGATCCACATCTGGAACACCCCATCTTTGACATATCAACAGAAAGATGTTGGGGTGAAGGGACAATTCTCCTGAAAACAATTGTTGGCGACTCAAGTAGTCCGCCTGACAATTTTCTATCCCTGAAATGAAAATCGTTGATAGGCAAGGAATGTTGCTTTCTGCCCAAGCTAGAACATGATTCACCTCTTTTTGGGCTGCACGACTTCTTGCGCCCCTTGGTGATTGATGTAGGCCACAGCCATGGCATTGTTGGATTGAATCCTGACAGGACAATTCCGTAGTCTGAGCGTCCGGGCCTCTAGGGCCAGACGTACTGCTCGAATTTCTAGAATACTGATGGGCAAGGTCCTTTCTGACTTGGACCACTTCCCCTGGACAGATGCTTCTTCCAGGACTGCCCCCTAGACTAGAATGCTGGCATTCGTTGGTACCACTTTCCAAGATACTGGTAGAAAGGATTTCCCCTGTTGAAGGTTGCTGGATACCAACCACCAATTGAGGCTCTGACACACCTCGGGGGATAAGCGCATTAGAAAGTTCAAAGCCTAAACTTTCTTGTTCCGGGTCGAGAGAATGGTGTTTTGCAGCAGTCTTGAAGGAAACTGCGCATAAGAAATGGCCTCAAAGGAGGCCACTATCTTCCCTAACAATTACATGCACAGTTGAATGGAAGGATTTCTCTTTGTTTTGACAAGTCAAATCAGTTTCTTTTATGGAGCCGATTCTTGCCTGGGGTAAGAATACCTTCTTTTGAACGGTATCTATGATCATCCCCAAATACTGTAATCTGCTTGACGCTTTTAAGGAGGATTTTTCTAGGTTGATCCAGCCTAGGAATTCCAGGTAGCTTAGGGCTGAGATTAAACTTTGGTTTAGACCGGTGACTGATCTATTAAAAGCAGATCGTGTAGATAGGCTAGAATTGTTATATCCTAAGCCCTTAACCTGGCTAAAGGAGGCGCTAGGATCTTTGTGAACACATGCGGTGTGGTGGCTAGACCGAATGCCAGAACCACAAACTTAAAATGATGATTTTCGACCTCAAAGCGTGGAAATGTGGAGATAGGCATCTTTGATATCGATTGATGCCAAAAATTCCCCTCCTTGTAGAATGGAGACAACCGATCGGATTGACTCCATGTGAAAAGAATGGATATTCAAGTGCTGGTTCAGATCCTTGAGATCTAGAATGGGTCTTACCTCCCCATTTGGTTTTGGAACCATGAAGAGGTTTGAATAAAACCCTGAACCCTGCTCTTCTGTGGGAACCTCTGATATTACCTTCTGGGACAAGAGATGATCCAGAGCTAGAAAGAGAGACTTCCTTTTCCTGGATCACTGGAAATGTTTGATTTTAAAAAACGGGGAGACGGGAATTCTTGGAACTCTCGTTTGTAACCTAGAGAAATTGTGGAGTCACTCATCTATCTTGACAATGTTCCTGCCAGATCTTTGAAAATTGTAGAAGCCTTCCCTCCACCCAAGCGAGCGTGGGCGCCCCTTCATAAGAAGGCTTTAGTATTTTGCTTTGCGGGCTTCCTGCCCCAAGGCCTCTTTTGGCCCTGGGACTGCCCCTGAGGTCTTCCTCTTGAGCTCGACGGTGGAGGCCTTCGAGACTGTCTGGAGTCAGATGCTCCTGGCACTGGAGAAGATGTACGTTTAAAGGAAAAATGCTTAAACTTCTTAACTGGTAAAAGAGAACTTTTCCCATTAGAAATCCTTTGAATATATTTATCTAAATCGTCTCCAAACATAGCATCCACCGTAAAACATAGTGCTTCTGATATGCCAGCCCATTGCTGCGCCTGCTGATCATGGATAATCTTAAGTATCTCCCCAAACTGGTCCTTTATGGACTGAGATACTCCAATCACCGCAAGAGCCGGCTGCACAACTGAACTTGCAAGAGAAATGTTGTTCTTAAAAAGAAATTCCAACTTTTTATCTGTTGGATCCTTCAACATTTGCGCATTGTCTACAGGACAAGTGAGGTTTTTATTTACCGAGGATATCACAGCATCGATTGCTGGGACCCCCCATTTCTTATATAATTTCTCCTCCATAGGATAAAGTATAAAAAACTTTTTTTAGAGGAAAAAAATGCTTAGCTGGGTGTTCCCATTCAGAATACATCAGCTTTTTTAGCCATGAATGGATAGGAAAGGCATCCCAAGATTGGGGAGGCTTTAGTGATCCCAAACCAGTGGTGGGCTCATCAATAGACTGCGCTACAGGCAGTAAAAAAGTTGAGCGAACCAACTTAGTAAGGAAGTGTACTAACAGTCTTTATTGTGAGACTGCTCCCTCCATATAAGGATCCTGTCAGGGCTGGCTGCTCCTTCTCTGGGCTGGCTGCTCAGCTGTCGGCTAATTGCCAGTTCTCATCTCTCTCCACAGCTCCGCTGTTCCTGATCATGCTCGTCTGACCTGCCTACTTAAAGCTGTCCAGCTCACTTCACCTCTGACTTCCCCTTGGTCACATCACAAGAAACCATCTCCTGCGGTTCTGTTTAACCTCCCTGGCGGTATGATTCATTCTGGTTTTAGGTGCTGAAAGCGATACAATTATTTTGCATGGAAATTTGGCGTTTTATATTGTAGTCCTGTAATTCTTAGGAATAACTCTCTTAAATCTGTTCAAACCAGTCAAACAAGTCTAGCAGACATCCCGGGTATGATAAAGTTTATAATATAATAAATAATAATAAAAATTATTCAATAATGTAATGAAATCCAAAAACACTGAAATTTGCTCATTTGCAGAATTGTCGCTGTCATTAGATTTAGTGTTTGATGACGAATTTCCCCACAAACCTCTATCGCTCAATTCTGCAAGTGATTCTAATTTATTATCGCTGTTTTCTAGTTGGTCTAAAATCACTTTTGACATAAAGGGACACTTTTTGGTTGCTATGGACAATCTCCAAATTCCAGGCAGAAAAAACAGTATTTATAATATAAAAGTGCATGCAGGGCACTGCACAGACCACTAGGGACAAAGGGGGTGTGTCATTTTTTTATACAGTACTGTAATCTGTAAGATTACAGTACCGTGTGTGTTGTGTATTTTAACTTTTTTGAATTTGGCGCCGATCTCCCCTCCCGTGCGCCATAACGTCGCAGGGAACGGAGCTCGGCGGCACTCGGGCACTGTGTGAATCGAGCGTAGGACAGCTCGATCACACAGCGCGGAGGACATCGCTGGATCCAGGGGACAAGGTAAGTAACCTCTCGCTCTATCCAGCGATGCGATCCCGAGTCTGGCTCGGGGTTACCGCTTATGATTTTAAAGTCCTAACCCGAGCCAGACTCGGGATTACCGCCAGGAAGGTTAAGGACTGGCTTGCTGACATCCCTTCTGGCTCCTTATCCTGCTTGCTGTTGCTCTACTTGGATCCCCGACTTCTAGCTTGGCTGATTACCCGATCTGGTTATTGAACTCTGGCCTGGCTGACTACTCGATCCAGTTACTGGACTCTGGCTATGCTTTGACTACGCTTTTTCTATTTATCTTTTTATTTTTATTTAATAAACAAGTGTGATTTAATTGTACTTCTGTCTCGATCTGATTCATGGTTTCTGACAGATCCTCGGAAGAGGAGATATCAGTGTCTTCCTGATTTTTTGGAAGAACTTCCTGATCCCCTGGCCCTTGCTCCTCAGTATATGGGTCCTGAGCACTGGATGGGGATCTGCTACGCTTGGACCCACTATGGAGAGCGACCATAGCATCAATCTTCTGTTCCAAACTTAAAAAGGTAGAAGAAAAAACCTCCCGAGTAATAAATATAGGGGCTGAAGTCTCCAGCGCTGCTGCGACACCAGTCCCCCCTGACAGCTCGCTCTGACCGGCCGCATCCCTCTCAGAGGAAGATGACATTTTCTTGGACATGGATTTAGATTGTTGCAAAACAACCGCTCCTTTAGAACCCTTTGAGGTGTTCCTTGTCCCCCTTCTGCTAATAGCCTGATGCACAAAGCAGAGGCACTACCAGAAGGAATGCATACACTGCTAGGGCTATAGTCCAGAAAAATTGCCGCTATTAATGCCTAGCCTGAAGCAGTAACAACAATGTGTCAAAGGAAATGCCTGTATCACCAAACCTGATAATGCCACCTCTTTGCTCTTATGTCCCTTCACAGCCTGTAGAAGCACACAATGTGCTTTTAAAAACTTGCCTCCATGTGCACCTGGCGTTGAGAGAACCCTGACGCCATTAAAACCCGCCCCCCGCATTGCCTACGGCTCCACCCCCTATTTCAATTCTATTTACAGGTCCTCTCAGACCCAGAGAGAGCACGGTGGGGAGGGTTATAAGCCGGGAGCGGCCGCTGATCACGCTTTCCCCCTTTTTAAAAAAAAATGAATCCAACCGCATTTACCAGGAAAATACCAGCATAGGGGGCAACAGGCGGGGCGACAAACCCCCCCCCCATAGGCTTACCGGATGATCTGCTGCTCGGTCGGAGGAGGATGTGGTGACATATAGGCATGACATTATTATTTTTAAAGGAGACATTCATAATAAAATTCAAAAGATTTATTATGCTGCATACACACGATCGGACTCTCCAGCAGACTTGGTTTTCCCAAAAGTCCGGCGGAGCTAGAAATAAAACATGTTTCAAATCTATCCGACGGACTAAAAAAAAAAAAATTGGGAAAACAGTTCATCTGTGTGCTAGTCCGACGGACCAAATATGACCCAAAGGCAGCTATTGGCTACTGGCTATTGAACTTCCTTGTTTAGTCCCGTTTACGTCATCATGTTCAAAACTAACGGTCTTTCGAATGGACTTAGTCCGGTCGTGTGTGGCCAAGTCCGCTTCGCTCAGAAAGTCCGTCGGACCTCCGCCGGAAGTCCGTCCGGAATGCCGTCGGACCTAGTCCGTCGAATAACCCACAATCCTGGACCTGCAACAGCACCCTGCCATTAAAAACTTTATGACCTCACTACCAAAAAGTATCCCAGAGTCCAGCTCTCTAAAAAGAGAAACATTCACAGGCATTCTTCGGATACGAGGCCTGGGTAGCATTCAAAAAAGACACTTTGAATGGATCCAGTCAGCATGGCTAGCCCCAGCAAGGATTGCTCCAGTGGAGCTCAGCACAGCACATCTTTACTCGTGACCAACACCTTAGACACTGGCGGAAAAACTGAGGTACTCCCAATAGTGGGAGGGGTTATATAGGGAGTGGCACTTCTTGTCTTAGGGTGTGCCAGTGTCCATCACCTGAAGGTGGCCTATAATCCACATAGTAACTACTATGGCTCTGTGTCCCCTGATGTATCAAAATAATTTTTTTTATATATAATTGGTTGCTGCGTCTCCTTCTGACACCGTTAAAGACCTTATATTTGTTTGTTTTTTCTTAAGATCACCATCTTTATTAAATCACACCAACTTCCTGCTATTATCTTTTAAAGCAGAAATGGCATAACATTGTCTTAAAATGACAATACACAGAACTTAAAAAATACACAACAGTGGGGTGAGACTCTAGCTGATATTTGGAGGAAAGCATCAAGGCTTGCGGGAACTCGGGCAGCATGAAAATGTAGCTGTGGAGAGGAAAAAGATCAGATGTGCGAAGGCAGGAAAAAAGGGGAAATGGTGAGCAGTATAGGCGAGGAGCACAATAAGAAGGATGAGTGTGGATCTCAGTATACTTTCACCAAATTGTCACATCAGTCATATTGTTATGGTGATTTTGGAAGTACTGATTTCACCACATTGTCTACAGTACCTCACTGTAACTCAATTCAGTTTTTACCGCTCCTGTGCAAGACATAATAAATCATCTATAATACATTTGTCTTTAGATGGGGGGAGCTGTGTCCTCTTACATGACCCCTGATCCTCCCCTACACCCAACTTACATTTTGGATGTGCAGTATTTGCAACCACAGTGTTCTCCATTGTGTACAGAAAAATAGCCAAGGCCATCTTTATTTGTAGGAAGAGATAAAATTACTTTTGCCTATTCCAAGACCATCTTTAACGTATACAAAAATATCCAATATATCCATTACAATTTTTAGATGCGTCAACTAGTAGTACCAAAGAAATGAAAATGTATTTATTTTATGTTTTGTTCTATTTTAGCAGTAAACGGCTTAAAAAGCTGATCTCACAAAACCAAGATAACACTGACAAGCAACCCGAGACACACAAATCAACTCCATATTATAACTGCATTGATCGAGGAGCTGTAAAAAATGTTTTCATACCAGAAATTATAGCAGTTGAAAGAACTTTAAGCCTTACCTCCTTAGTAGTTGATATAAACTTAGAAAATGAGCCCAAAATTTCTAAAGAAAATGATGAAGAAGTTCAGCCATTGGAATGCGATTTTATCAATAGAATGTTTTTTGAAATTTTAAACACTGACAGCAAACAGGATAAAGTGATGGATCTTTCTGACAACTTGGGAAATGAAAATATGAATGGCTCCTTGCTCCTCGAAGATATCTGTTATGAAGATGGGAAACACATAGGTTTACTATACAATTACACCCGAGTAAATTCACAACCAGAAACACAAAGTAAAGATTTTAATAATGGCCAAGAATTTCGTTTTTGGAAAGATTCACCACCCTATGTGCTCACACTGAACTCCAATGGTAGCTGTTCAGAAAATGATTGCATATCATCAGCTGTATGGCAATACAAGACAGGTTTTGATGATGACTACAAACCGATGGTGTCAGATTCGCCACAGTCCCACTGTCTGAAGACAGTTAATTGCACTAATCACAACTTAATGCAGAAGTCAGAAGCTTGCATGACTATATCTGATACATTGTGTAATAAGCTCCAAATCATATTGGAACCAAATTCTGACTGTTTAGTACCTAATCTGAATGAAGCAATGGCAAGTTCCTTAGAAGTTTGTCGTGCTGATATGTACATGGAGTGTGAATATAAACAATTTGATGAGGTGGTTCATCAAGATAAAAATTTAGGAAGCAACAATCTCAGACTTGCACAGTGCCCAGTGCTGGAAACAGGATATAAACCCTTTAAAAGTTTTGATTAAATAAGATTATTTTTATTGTCAGAATAAAAAATATTCAAGATTTTCTATTTTACAAAAAGGTATTTTGGGTAAAACTAAAGGCAAAAGCTTATTTTCATTTTGGATAAAGTAAAGAAGGATTATAACCCCTGTCAATTTTTTTGCCACCTACTGGGGAGATTTCCTCTCACTTTCTGTTCCATAGCCAAAACAGAAAATGAGAAGAAATCATTTCAAACATAAATTTGAAGTACTTTTGAACAACATTTATCAAGTTCTCAAATGTATTGATATTTTTCATATAAATGTTCATACGAGTGGGGGCGTGGCCTGACCTTGCATGGCATAGGACGCATCTTCCCGGAGCTCCGATGAGTGATGCTGAACATCAGCTAATCCTTTGACTCTACAGGGAGATTTTACTCCCGGGACTGGCTCGGAAGGCACCCCCTATCTCCTGCGATCATGCCCCCTCCAAAAAGCCAAAAATCGGGAGCGGGGAAGCTAGCACAATACCGCCGGCAAGATGGCGAAGAAGGAGAGGAGGATCGCACTCCCGGGAAGGCGGGAGGAGAGCGGGGGACAGGAGACACAGACAGGCTGCTGGAGGCTATAACACTGTGCCGCACCTCCCTCACTGCACAGATCAAAAAAGTTAAAATGGATATTTCTTTAATAAGACAAGACCTCCAGAAACTTTAGGATCAGGTCAGGGAGACTGAGACCCGCATCAGTACAGTGGAAGATGCCCTCCCACCATTACAGGCCGGATCTGACCATGTGCAAAGACCGATTAACCAGCTCCTTGCCAAACAAGATGACATGGAGAACTGGCTAAGACGATGTAGCATCCGCCTCATCGGTCTTCCAGAGGGGGCAGAGGGTAGAGACCCGACAACTTTTTTGGAGCAGCTGCTGATCAACACTTATGGTCGAGATGCCTTCTCCCCCATGTTGGTGGTTGAGCGAGTGCATCGCATACCTGCTTGCCCCCCCCCCCCCGCAGGGAACATCACCCGAACCTTTAATCGCAAAACTTCTAAACTACAAGGATGGGGATGTTGCCCTGTGGTTGGCAAGAGAAGGGAAATATCCCCATCGGAAACGTCAACGTGGCAATTTTCCCCAACTTCTCCGCAGAAATACAGAAGCGCTGCTAGGGATTCATGGAGGCTAAAACGGATGCTGTGCACCCATCACATGAAGTACTCAATGTTGTTCCCAGCACACATGAGAGTGGAGATCTGAAATTGGGCACTCTTCTTTGAAGATCGTCGGGAGGTCATCTCTTGGCTGGAATGCCGAACTGCCCCGAACAGAGCTGAATAATGGATTGCCAGAAGAGCCATACGTAAGATATTATCCCCCTTTTTTCCTTTAACGCTGCAATGTTTCCCCACATCCCTTAGTACACTGATTTTTTCCCTTGCTGCACGATTACCCTGATGACCTGTAATGGGTCAACATTCGCCACAGACGGAATCATACCGGATGGCAGAATTGCAAGGTAATATACAAGATATACAACCGGGATGGACATGAGGGAACTTCCTGAATGATGGCTAAGGAACTGACTAATCCTACAAGATGTGAGTCAAATCTAATATACTTTATCACCCCCATTGAGGCGTCTTTCTTCCATATACCCCTCTATTTGCAATATTCCCGGAGTTGTGGGAACAAGATGGTTCTCCAACCCTGCATGCACAGTGCAGTGAGTTTTTGCCCCATTGTCCACTGGGAAACACCGCCATGCAACCAGGAAAATAAACGGTGGTTAATAATAACTCCTTGAGACGGGCACTTCAACATTCCTTAGTACAGAGGTGCTTGGCTTAACACATCTGCTCAACTCGGTGGATGGAACTGATCTGCATTTATATTTTTCTAGGATCACTGAAAATGGCTTTCCCAGTTGGAGGTTTACAGTTGTTAAGGGATTATGCCCGCACCAGTTGGGGAAGGTGCAGGGTAGGGAGGGGGAGGAGGGAACGTTACTATGGTTCAATTTAAAAGTGTTTGCTGCTATATGGACACAGGTTTCTTGCCAAAAATGCTTAATTTTGAACGGGCACATGTATGTTATATTACATTCACAATTGGTGGTGATGTTTGTGAGTGAGAAGGTTTCTACAGACTGGTGCACAAAGAACTTGGGGTCCAGTTTACCTGAGATTTATAATACTATAGACAATCTCATATAGCGTCTATAAAATTTCTTACCTGGAACGTGAGGGGCCTACGTGAGAAAATCAAGGGTTCGGCAGCCTTCACATTCCTTAAGAAACAGAGAGCGTATGTGGTAGTACTGGTGAAAACATGTGGAGGGCAGGCTGCAGATGGCCCTCCGGCGCCCATGGAATGGATGGGTGTTCCACTCGGTGCACACATCCCACTCTAGGGGAGTATCTGTGCTCATTGCAAAATCAGTACACGTTGAGCTCTGTGAGGCCTACACAGTCCCACAGGGTAGATATGTATTTCTATCCACTAAACTATATGGGGAACCATTTCTTATTATGGCCTTAACCATTGGGGGAACCATTTCTAACTATGTCCCTCCCCCATTCTCCATATCAATAATCACGGAGGATTTCTCGTTCATGGCCAGCCCCCCCCGTGATACAGGCAGACTATACTATATAGGAGACTTTAACACCACATTGAATACTACTCTTGACAGACTTAGACCCCCATCATTAGCGGCACGGCAGACTGAAGATACCAAATTCTCCAAACTCATCTCTTCCATTCACCTAATTGATACCTGGAGAAATAGATTCCCACAAGTGTGTGAGTACTCTTGCTTCTCTGCCACAGGCACCTCCAGGGACCTGGTGCTTAAATCCATTCCGGCTATCATTGCTGCCGGAGGGGGATACACTTGCAGTAGAATGGGAACGGTTCTTCACAGAAAATGACTGATCTGCCTCTACTCCGGTGTTGGATTCATTTAAGCTACACGCTTGTGCGACCTTAACTACACACATCAACCAGATTAAGGCGGACTCCTTTGAAGCCTTTTATAGCGCGGTAACGGAGCTCTCCTCCATGGAATGAACATATGTGATTGATCCCTCCTTATTGAACGCTAATGTGCTTAAACTACAGACGAAAGTAGTGTCCCAATTGCAATATGAGAAAACCAGACAGAAACTATTTTTTATTAAACAGAAGCGATTCAAGCATGGGGAAATACTGGTAAACTTCTTGCATATTTGGTACACAGTGAAGACAGACCCCCGGTTGTCATTACCTTACATGGCCATGGGGGACAACAGATCACAGACCCCCCCCCCCCCCACTGTAACCTCCAGATTTCGAAATGTCTTTAAAGAACTATACACCTCTACAGTCTCGGAGGATACAGCACCCATGGATCAATTCCTTGAGAATATTTCACTCCCCCAACTGTCTGAGAGCCAGATAGACCTTCTTGAAGCATCTCTTACCTCTGAGGAAATAATATTGCAGACTTTGCCAGATCCAATTCCCCAGGCTCGGATGGCTTAACCATCGAATTTTATTCACACTTTGGTGAGGTACTTATACCAAAATGACTTACCCTGTACAATGATCTCTTTGAAATCCTAATACTACCACCTTCCATGAGAGAGGCCACAATAGTCCTGATACCAAATCCAGGATACCCACAGTCCTATCGCCCCATATCCCTATTTCAAGTAGACATTAAAATATTAGCCAAAATACTCTATGCGTTTAAATCAAGTAATACTCACTGTAATACACACAGACCAGGCAGGGTTCATGCCAGGCCAAAATACCTCCTTCAACCTCAGGAAACTATTAATCTCCAGGCCATATGTTAAAAATGTTGGAACTCGGGTGGTGGTGATGCTAGACACGGCCAAGGCGTTTGATTTGGTGGAGTGGAGGTATCTCTGGAGGTGCCTGGAGGGATATGGTTTTGGGCCTAAGTTCATCAGATGGGTTCAACTACTATATCAACACCCGACAGCTAAGGTAGTGGCGAATGGATGCCCGTCTCAGGTATTTGATCTCAGCAGAGGGACGAGACAAGGATGCCCACTTTGCCCACTCCTATATGCACTGGTGGCGGAACCCCTCGGCGTGTCCACCCGCGCAGACCAGAGGGCTGATAATCAGGCGTCTGACTGAAAAAAAATCAGTCTATACGCTGATGACACCTTGCTCTATCTAGCCGACTCTGGCCCTTCTTTACACAATGCTCTACAAATGATTGAACAATTTGAGACATTCTCCGGTCTGAAGATCAAGTGGGGAAAGTCTCAGATTCTACCAATTAACAGCTTTCCACCCCCAGAATCTCAGACCAATTTACCACTTCAACGGGTCGATATAATCAAATACCTGGGTATACATATATACAAAGCCCCGGCAGACTACATTGCCCTGAATATAGGACTCATATTTTCCCTAGTCAAGTCTAAAATACACACTTGGTCCCGCCTACCTCTGGGGATATGGGGTCGAATAATTTAATAAAGGTGCTGTATATTCTATGGCACACTCCAGTGTATTAACCCCTAAAATAATTTAAATCGCTGGAAGCTCTCCTTAATCGCTTAAGGACCGCCTCCTGCACATATACTTCGGCAAAATGTCACGGCTGGGCACAAGTACGTACCTGTACGTTGCTCTTTAAGTGTCCAGCCGTGGGTCGGGAGCACGCCGCCACGCTCCCGACCCGGTCCTGACCGTGGCCGTGGGACCAGCGGACCCGATGGCCGCTGGTGTCCCGCGATCGGGTCACAGAGCTGAAGAACGAGGAGAGGTCTGTGTAAACAAACATCTCCTCGTGCTTCCTACTGAGCCTGTCACTGATGGTCTGTTCCCTGTTATAGGGAAAGACGATCAGTGACATCAGACGCCAAGCCACGCCCCCTACAGTTAAAAAAAAACACACTTAACCCTTCCCCGCCCCCTAGTGGTTAACTCCTTCACTGCCAGTGTCATTTACACAGGAATCAGTGCATTTAAATAGCACTGATTGCTGTATAAATGACAATTGTCCCAAAAATGTGTCAAAAATGTCCGATGTGTCCGCCATAATATAGCAGTCACAATAAAAATCGTTGATCACCGCCATTACTAGTAAAAAAAAAAAAATTTTAATAAAAATGCTAAAAAACTATCTCCTATTTTGTAAACGCTATAACTTTTGCGCAAACCAATCAATAATCGCTAATTGCGATTTTTTTTTTTAACAAAAATATGTAGAAGAATACGTATCAGCCTAAATTGAGGAAAAAAAATATTTTTTATATATTTTTTTGGGGATATTTATTAAAGGAAAAAGTAAAAAATATTGAATTTTTTTCAAAATTGTCGCTCTATTTTTGTTTATAGCGCAAAAAATAAAAACAGCAGAGGTGATCAAATACCACCAAAAGAAAAGCTCTATTTGTGGGAAAAAAAGGACGCCAATTTTGTTTGGGAGTTAAGTCGCAGAATCGCAAAAAGGGGCCTGGTCCTTTGGCTGCAAATTGGTCCGGGGCTTAAGTGGTTAAACCCTTCGTGTGGGGGAACAACAGGTACAAACTTTCCTGGCAGACACTTAAAAACCCGACCGACATGGGCGGCACAACCCTTCCAGACTTTAACCACTATTATATTGCCTCGCAACTGTCCCAACTCTTCCATATTGACAAGACAGATAAAGAACGCTTCCTTACCCTCCTATGCCCTCCTTGGACACAACACACTGGGGACTCAATAACCACCATATCAGTGGGCACAGGGAACATGGAATCGAGGGAACACAGACAGTCCCTGCTCTTTCATTACAGACGTATATGGGACCTAGCATCAGCCAAATTAGGAATACCACCACACAATGACTACACGCCACTCTGGCATAACAAACACCTACAGGAATTTCACTGTGTTCAGAATTTAGAACTCTGTGCCTCAAGGGGCATATACTATCGGCACCACCTGATCACTAATGGGACTTTTAAGACCTTTGAAACCACATGTTTTTTCGTTTCCTCTAGGTCCGTCAGGCGGCTCAGACACAGATTTCACAAGCTCTTCCACAATCTGCTCCCAACCCCATTATAGCAATAATTATAGCAATAATTAAAAGCACAGAACCCAAAAAGCTTATATCATGCTTCTACAACATGCTCTCCACAGCTGTCTTGTCAAAACTGGCTTATGCTCTAAAACCCCGATGGGAGGGAGATGTGGGAGCAATGGAGGATGGTGAATGGGAGGAAGCATTAGAGACCTGCAAGACAGTGTCGCCCAAGCTCTCAGATAGACTGTCACAAATATACTTTGCCATATAATAGACTTTGCCATATAAAAGATTCACAGAGCATACCTCACCCCTCTCAGAGTTGCCAGGTACTAAAGGAACCAGCCCATTACATGTCCAATGTGTAACCTCGAAACAGGGACATTCTTTTACCTTTTTTGGTCCTGCCCCAAACTACAGGCATTTTGGAAACAAATAGTGACTTTCTCACACAATGTCATGGGATCTCCCCTAGCGCTTGACCCGAAGCCATGCCTTCTTGAGATATTCCCTGACGTTCTCGAAAAATTCACCAAAATATTTCTGCAAGAAACCCTGTTCTCAGCCAGGAATGTCATTGCTATAAAATGGATGAGAGCTGAACCCCCAAATGTGGTAGAATGGAAAAGGGAAGTAAACACCACTTTGCCATATAAAAGATTCCTATACATAAATAGAAGCTGTCCAGCTAAATATAACAGAATTTGGGACCGATGGCTACAAGAATCTGAAACCTGTACACAAGGGATATAAAACATTGACATCAATGTAATAAGTATATGCAAATATTACATATCCTTGCTTACCAATTGTCTCACACTCTTACATAAGTGCCAACCAAGTATATGATGATTTGTATATGTGTCAGGTCACCTGAGACCAGGTAACAGATGCACTCCGTAGGAGTCGGAAGTGCACCGCTAAGGTAGTGGACCTTAGGACTGACTGCTGCGGATTGTACCCAGGGAGATTCAGGATACAGGTCTACTGGATCACTAACACAGATGCTAGTGGGAGCTGGAGCATAGATTCCCCAGGGTGCAGAGTCTAAGAGCCAGCAGGTGTTCACCAGAGCCTCCAGCGGTGAGGATGGACTTCTCTGCAGTCTGGCTCCAGGTTGCGGCCCTAGGGTCTCACAGCTCACGCTCCCGGTAGACTACAGGAGAAGGAAACAGCAGGCTGGAACAACAAGGATAGTAAAGGGATAAGGCAGAGGTCAGGGTGACTATCAGACAGGAACAACAGAGTACAGGCTAAAGGTTCAGGGTCACAGGTAGACAGGGATGGTCGGGAACACGCCAAAAGGTCAAGGTCACAAGCAGACCGGAATCGTTGAGGACACGCCAAGGTCGGTAACAGAGACAAATGTAGAGCACACAGCAAGCCAAACACACAGTGAATACACAATGATTGATCAGCACCGCTGACTTGCAGTGTACAGGTTACTATAGGGTTCCTTGATAGGAACCAAGCTTAGAGGAGAGGTTATAAAAACCACCAGGTGGAAGTGGCTGGCCTCTTAGTCTGAACACATGAGGAGAGGTAAGCAGAGGAAGATTACTGCATAACCATGACAATATGTAATGTAACCACAACATATGCAGTACCTTTTTTAATTTTTTTGTTCTGTTTTTTTTTTTACCTGTGTTATGTACACCTGTGCTTAATAAAACTTTTGTTCAAGGAAAAAATGTTTGTACGAGTATTACATTTTGTTCAAAAATCTACTAGTGTATATGGCCAGCTCAAGTGCCTTTTTTACTTTGACTCCAGCTGGAGTTTTCTTCTCTTAGCTTTCTTTGTTTTGGGTAACCTGCAGCTTGGCTTTAACCACAGTTAAAAATAGTTTCAATACAAATTTTTTTCAGGTCTATCTGCACCACCTTCACCAGTTTCTATGTCAGCATGCATCAAATAGGGACTGGCACATGGTCTGCACCTAATTAACAGCAAGATTGCAACATTTTTTCATATAGAAAACTGCTGGAGATTCCTGTCTGCTTGAAGCCGGGGTATGGGATTTGAGCTGTCAGCAGATTGCTTGTAACCCTCTCTCTGGCCGCACAGTGATTACACTATATGAGAAGAACCTGCAGTGTTAGCACGGTAATAAGGTCTGATTTTTTTGGGGTGCCCCAGGTGGGTTATGCCATATTTTACTAGTATGCACAACATGTTATGGCACACTTACCTGTAAAACCATGATGACGTCACTCCCCTGCATACGCATAGGAGTCACATTGCAGCGGCACAAATCAGGGAACATGAATGTTCGCTGAGCTGTGCATGCACAGCTCAGAGTACATCATGGCTGACAGGCAGGAGGAAGTATTTATGACAGAAGAGGCCGAGGCCTGTCAGCAATTTTTCACAACACTGATTTACTACCATTTTAACAACCTCTTCTTCCCTCCCAGTCTGAGCTGAGTGGGGGCTGGGGTGGGCAGAGGGATCAGAGTATGCAGCTCTCCTGTTCTGTCACAGTTAGGCTGGGTTCACATACAGTTTATATACCCTGGCAGAATTTATGATTTCTTTGCCATTTTTCAGAGAATATGAATAACACAAAAACATTTATTTCACTAATGGTTAGTGTTTGGCTGAAGCCATTTATTATCAATCAACTGTGTTTACTCTTTTTAAATCATAATCACAACAGAAATGACCCAAATGACCCTGATCAAAAGTTTACATACCCTGGTGATTTTCGCCTGATAACATGCACACAAGTTGACACAAAGGGGTTTGAATGGCTATTAAAGGTAACCATCCTCTCCTGTGATCCATTTGCTTATAATTAGTGTGTGTATAAAAGGTCGATAGTGTACAGATGATAGGAAAATCTGACAACAGACTGTTGTCCGCCAAACATTTGCTAGCCTGCCATCCAACATTTGTTGGTGGAAAGTGTGATAACAATTGTATGATGTAGCGTACTAATGGTAAGATTTTAGGCCAACAATCTGTCATCACACAATTCCCTGACAAAAATACAATCGTTTGTACGAGGCTTGAGTCTTGGGCAAAGCAAAAGAATTGTCAAAGGATCTGCGGGAAAAGGTAGTTGAACTGTATAAAACAGGTAAGGGATATAAAAAGATATCCAAGGAATTGAGAATGCCAATCAGCAGTGTTCAAATTCTAATCAAGAAGTGGAAAATGAGAGGTTCTGTTGAAACCAAACCACGGTCAGGTAGACCAACTAAAATCGCAGCCACAACTGCCAGGAAAATAGTTTGGGATGCAAAGAAAAACCCACAAATAACTTCAGGGGAAATACAGGACTCTGGCTGTTTCAAGATGCACAATAAGGGGGCACTTAAAGAAAGATGGTCTACATGGTCGAGTTGCCAGAAGAAAGACATTACTATGCAATTGCCACAAAGTATCCCGGTTACAATACGCCAAACAGCACAGAGACAACCCTGTCATTTGGAGTGATGAGACCAAAATTTAGCTTTTTGTCTTTGTTTAACCATAAACGCTACATTTGGAGAGGAGTCAACAAGATCTATGATGAAAGGTACACCATTCCTACTGTGAAACACGGAGATGGATCACTGATGTTTTGGGGATGTGCGAGCTACAAAGGTACAGGAAATTTGGTCGAAATTGTTGGCAAGATGAATGCAGTATGTTATCAAAAAATAATGGAGGAACATTTGCATTCATCAGCCAGGAAGCTGCGCATGGGACGTACTTGGACATTCCAACATGACAATGATCCAAAACACAAGGCCAAGTCGACCTGTCATTGGCTACAGCAGAATACAGTGAAGGTTCTGGAGTGGCCATCTCAGTCTCCCGACCTCAATATCATTGAGTCACTCTGGGGAGATCTCAGATATTCAGTTCATGCAGGACAGCCCAAGAATTTACAGGAACTAGAGGCTTTTTGCCAAGAGGAATGGGCAGCTTTACCATCTGATAAAATAAAGAGCTTCATCCACAAATGAATTCAAGTTGTCATTGATGTGAAAGGGGGTACTACACTGTATTAAGAATGGGGGTATGTAAACTTTTGATCAGGGTCATTTGGGTAGTTTCTGTTGCCATTATGATTTAAAAAGAGTAAACATAGTTGATTGATAATAAATGGCTTTAGCCAAACACTGACCATGAGTGAAAGAAAAGTTTTTGTGTTATCATTCATATTCTCTTGAAAATGGCCAAGAAATCATAAATTCTGCCAGGATATGTAAACTTATAAACACAACTGTACTTGTGAATTGGATGAGTTTTTAACCACATCCAATTTGCATAACATGTGAAAGTGACCGGCTTTCAACGGAGCCAGTTTACACATGTCCAGGGTGGCTGTGGTGCGGTTTGATAAAAGGTCCTGTGCGTTTTTGGGTCTGGTTCAGGTGCAAATTCAGGGAAAAGTTTGCCCAAGAATCACACCTGAACCGGTGAACAGAAACGCACCACATTACATTACGCAAACCTCCCATGTGTGAACCCAGCCTCAGTGCAAAACAGAGAACTGATCAGTCCTAATCAACAAAGGGGCTTGCACTATATTTGTTAATTAGGAGCAGCATCTGCTAAGTATTTTATTTTTAGAAGAGAGGTGCAAGCATTATGCTTGCACCACTTTTTGTTAAATTCTTCCAAGATTCAAACAACTTTCACTAAGGATTCACAATTTTTCCAATTAATATAAATCGAAAAATGTGTGAATTTTGACTGAAAATTGTGAAAAAACATTGATAAATAGACTCCATAGACTTGCATTGTGAATAAGAGCAATGAGCCACAACCATTGTTAAGCACTGCAAAACATGAAGCAGAGTCTATGTAATGAGCAAATATGCCTCATGTACAAAAGTCCTTCAGTTTTAAACCTTAGTATCTTTAAATGTGTAACCCAAGTCGGGACAAAGTAATTCAGCACCCAGTACAATCCAAACTGCGCTCCTTCACAATGTGTGAGCTTTCTGCAACTGGGATCCTACTTCCAGCAGCTGCCCGCTTGTCCCAGCATCACTGCGCAGCTCCGGATCTGTCAATCAGGTTTCATGTGGACCCGGAAGTGCATAGTGATTTTGTAAAACTTTCGTGCTGTGTGCGTTCTCTGCCTCTGCTGGTCTCCTTGTGCTAATTTGGAATACCATTGAACTGGCCAGAGGCAAAAACAAAAAGGCAGAGCAAGCATGCCAGTCACAGTGGAGTATGTAGTTACACAGATTAGAGGGAAGTGAAGGGCTGTCAGATCAAGTAGCTATGAATAAAGTATTTAGTAGTGTATACGTTCTGAAAAAAAAAAGGCTTAAAAAAATAAGGACTTTTGCAGGTTTAGCCCTGGGCACATGGGAATGCAGGCCGCACCTACCCTCCCCGAATACCAAAACTTATATAGCCTATTTAAATAATAACTCAACACACTTATTGGCAAAGAACTGGCCGCTGCACATTTATTGGTATATTCAAATCAATAAATAAATAATAACCATATTCTGATAATTTTATTGCATCATAAAATTCTTATATTTCAAACAATCAACTTAAAAACAGCTCAGGCTTAAAGGACTCGAGCATACATAAATCTTTTAACCAAAGTCCCCACATGCCGGGTTTGAGAATTTCAAGCCCGGCCTGCCCCACAACCACGGCCAATTCAATGCAGTTTTGCAATCCTACATTAAATATATCTAAACCTATATCGGACAGGTGAACTCCATCTGCTCTATATAATCCAGGGAAACCACCCTCTATATTAATGTGTCTATATGAGAAACCTCCAATGCGCATAAATAATAACCATATTCAGATAATTTTATTGCATCATAAAATTCTTATATTGCAAACGATCAACTTCAAAACAGCTCAGTCTTAAAGGACTCGAGCATACCAAAATCTTTTAACCAAATGCGCAGCATAAATTGTTC
Organism: Lithobates pipiens; assembly: GCF_037356315.1. NCBI lineage: Eukaryota > Metazoa > Chordata > Amphibia > Anura > Ranidae > Lithobates > Lithobates pipiens. The sequence goes on along the minus strand of NW_027507784.1, from coordinate 281,067,860 downwards.
CATAAACCTGTTCAACCCTATCCTAATTTTCTTAAAACATTTTTTAAATGTATTTCTTGGAGCCATACTAGCCGAGGGATTATCTCCGAAAAGATAATTCTGGTATTCGGAAAAGATAACTTAACCTTAATTAGATCACATCTAAACAACAACATGAGGTCCTGTTAATGCATCCGGAACTGGCCATGACTCAATCAATCTAGAGACATAAAAATAAATAAATAAATAAGCCCATTTAAGACCTCTAATTACTTTCCAGAAAATTCTGGAAATTCATGAAATTTCTCCAGGATCCATAGACAAATTGGACACATTGCAGTGTTTCTTGGCTCTTTTATTAGCCCAGTATACAAAAGAGTGGCTCAGGATCCAAACATATCTTCTATTACCTAGAATTTAAAGAAAAAGAGCAGGTCTGACATAAATCTGAAAACGTTGAGATTCCCATCTCCCCAACCGTTTAATTATTGCATCATCCAATCCCATCCTAGCAGCTTCCGTAGCTGCCCCGATCCTGAAAGAATGAGAAGTAAACTTAAATTGATGCAAATTCAATTTTCTCAAGCAAGCCTTTAATATGTAATTGAATTGATACTGAGTAAGAGGGGACCCATCAGCATCAACCAAAAAATAAATAAATAAATAAATACCCCTCTCCTATTGGCCTAACTGCCAGGTAACCATTTATGACTCCAACTGGACATATATCCTCATCTCCACATCAACTTAAAGGTACCCAACTGCCTTTTCCTAACCTATCTGTTTTTATGACACAGGAATGAACAATTTGACCGAGACAATCACATTATTTTTTAGTAAACCCACCATTACTTTTTTGTTTTTTGGCATCAACTCAGATATTCTGAGAGCCCCAGAAAGGCTAGTACAAATGCAGTATTAAATAATATAGCCCTAATTTTTTAATTTAAAATATTTTTAATTTGAAGAAAAAAGATAAACCCGCCATGATTTTGGAAATGTGACTCAAATTGTATATCCATTTCCATAGCAAAATTACACCACCTATTCCATGCGGTTGAGTACTCAACTCATGTATTTTCTGCCACAGAGTGTCTTATCGCATTTTTAAGAACCTCTAAATTAGGCTCCACAGATTTTCTGGACACACATTACCTTCCTTGTCCGCATTCTGTAGGAGTTGGTGAAATCGGTATACCTGAAATCGAGATAATGCATCCGCAATTTGATTCTCCTTCCCTGGGAACGTGCCTGGCCTTTAACCAAATATTAAATTTAAGACAAAGAAACACTAAGTATCTTAGTAATTTGACCACGGCTATGGAAGGCTCTACCAATCAACATCCGCCTGGAAGAAAATCACCTGACTTTTAGGAAAAAACTCAAGACCTTCCTCTTTTAGCAGATGATCAAAGCTCGCCACAGCGCCTAGAGGCGATTCAGTTCGCATTGTGCGCTATACAAGTATTTCATTCATTCATTCATTCATTCACTTGTATAGATTTGGCTGACAAACAATTCACAGCATATATGACCCCTTTATTATCCAAATGAATCAGGATTCTTTTATTTGCAAATTGCTCACCCCATATTTCTATCACAACCACTAAAGGGAAAAGCTCCCACACTACTCTGCTTTTGGTGACTTTATTAGTCTCCCAACTCAGAGGCCACTTACCACAGCACCAGTGAGTCTTCCAAATAGCTGCGAATCCATATGAGCCTGCAGCATCTGTATATAGCTCAAAGTCGGATGAGGAAACAAATTGTTCCTGAAAAAATGATCTGCCATTGTATATATCAAAGGATTTAAACCAAACTGACAGGCCCTCCTTGAGGTCAACTGTCAATCTGATGTGGGAAAATGGTGATTTCACTTTTTTATGCCTAATCAACACTGAAATTAAAGCTTTAATCTTAAAGATTTTAGATTCAGGTAACTGAAATATCAGATTAACAGTGTCAATCTTGACACCTAGGAATGCTATAATTGAGGAAGGAAAACTGTTTTCTCGCTAGCTAGTGGGATACTGAAATGATGCGCTACCGCACTAAACAGATGTAACATAAAATAACAGACAGGAAATTGAGCAGGACCAATGAATAAAAAGTTGTCCAGGTAATGTAATATACCTTGGTAGCCAGATTGAAAAGCCACAATCCACTGGAGAAATGTTATAATTTTTCAAAATATGCACAAGATATGGCACATCCCATAGGGAGGCACATATCAAAGTAGTATTTGCCCTAAAAATACCTACCCAAGGAGTTGAAAGCTACTGCCAATCGGTAGCAGCCTGAAGGCCGCCTTTATGTCTGCTTTCGCAAGTAACGCACCTTTCCCAAACTTTCTAATTTGCTGAATAGCCTCTTCAAATGTGCAATATGATACTGATACTGGGGCCCAGAACACTCATTCACTGTACTTGCACAAACCCCCCCCCCCCCCATTTACACTGGTTCTCATTGTAAGGAAAGCAGTATACCCTTTTATAAGGGGACACTGTAGATTGTGGCTGCTGCCTAATGAAACCCAATTTCTGTAGCACCATCAGGTTAAGCCACAACCCGACGTCCTTATTGCCCCACTTCAATGATGGGTAGATTGATCATTTTTTCTAAATGCCTCATCATATTGAAACCATTCTAGACCTACAAAACTTTTATACGCTTCTAGCACATGCTCCATGTGTTGAAACAGCCCGCTGCAATACTCCGGGTGCTTCTCACCTAGCACACTGGAGTATATTGCAAATGACTGCCACCAATTATTAAAAGACCTCGCCACAGGTCTTCTCCTATCACCCTCATCTTTCTGATCTGATTTTTTTTTTGTAATTTCTGTTGACAAATTCCTTTCTTTAATTTATTTTTTTTTTATTTTATTTTTTTTTATGGAATAAGCGACAGAATATCTACGAATTGACCTTTCCATATTTTTTCCTTAGTCTGAGGAGTAAGGTGGTAACCTAACAGCGAGATCTCACATGGTAAGGTCTCTTTAAAGCACACTTCTGGTACCGATGCGCTAGATATATTAATCTCAGCTGGTAATAGATATTGTGAATTAACATTAGCTGACTGATTGTTATTAACATTACCTATATTGCTTAAGCTGACAGAATGTCTATTTTGATTAGACCATACATTACAATAATTACTATTTTAAATTGCAGGTGTATTCATAGTGTCAGCTAATCTGTTAATGGATTCCATAATGCTATTAAGTGTGTGTGCTAACTTACCTCTACCGCCAGGGGGCGCTGGAGCATTTGTTATATCTGAAGCAGCATAATGCTCTGTTGCCTCCAGTGGCCATCCGCGGGATGTCTGTGATACTCACACTGCTTGCAGCCTCATGCTGTGGTAATAATACTGGGCAGGGTTTGTCTCTCCTCACTTACAACCGCAGACACTGCCTCTGTCCTCTGTATAGCTGACGCTCCTCTAGCCCACCCAGCACTGCCTCTGGGCGGCGATGGGGACCGGACCCTCCTCTATTTCTTTTCTCTCAAGCTGACCTGATGCTGCATAGTGGCTGCTGGTTCTTCCAGCCATGCTGTGCTGCTGTTTTCTCTGTCCTGTGACACCAGCAGCTGCGTAGACGGTTCATGGCAGTGGGTACGGCGGTTTTGAATGTCATTAACAGCTGTTCTACCTCTGACTACAGGGGAATACCACAGGATACTGTACTGAATTTACCTCAGACAAAACACTTTGCTCATTATCATTCTCTGCCAAAGCCAGGCATTTTCTAAGTCCTTCTTCTCCACCTTTATCCCCAGCTTTCTCCAACACTTGCCTCATTAAGGTTTGCATAGCCATAACTGAAGTACTTCAGGAGCCTGTTTTCACCTTCACTGAGCTTGTTGCAAAGCTTGTTGCATCTTCACTGCCTGGCTGGGAACAGGTGTGAGTGCACCTGTGAGAGATTCCTATATATAATAAGCCCCTTTCCAGAACATTCCCCATGGGTCACATGACCATTTGGGATATCACCAATAGCCTTGCAACCCTTAACCCCGCCCCCAGCCCAATTTGCCATTCTCTTAAAGGGACATTAACCCAAATACATTAACCTCTTTGCGCCCGCCCTATAGCCGGATGACGGCCATAGAAGCAGGCGCTTTCGTCCGGGTGGCCGTCCCTGGACGTCCTGTTGTTTACTTCCGCAATACGCGCCGCCGCGGGCGCGCATCAGGGAAGTTCTGTGTTTGCCGTGTCCCCCGGGGACAGGCAAACACAGATCGCTGTAAACGGCCAATCACAGCGGGCGTTTACAGCGCGATTGGCGTGTCCAATGGGAGATGATCTCATATGTAAACATATGAGATCATCTCTCAGCGCCGCTCTCCCTCCTCACACAGACAGAGTGTGAGAGGGGAGAGATGAACAGCTGAAGCGGCCGTCAGTGTAAAAAAAAAAAAAAAAAGTCAAATAAAGTGCCATCCTCCCCCAGTGCTATCCTGCCCCAGTGCCATCCTCCCCCAGCAGTGCCATCCACCCCAGTGCCATCCGCCCCAGTGCCATCCACCCCAGTGCTACCTACCCCCAGTGCCAGTGCCACCTGTTAGTGCTATCTGTCCCCAGTGCCACCTGTTGTCAGTGCCATTTGTCCCCAGTGCCATCTGTCATCAGTGCCACGTATAAGTGCCATCTGTCATCAGTGCCACGTGTCATCAGTGCTACATAGTGCCATCTGTCATAAGTGCCACGTATTAGTGCCATCTGTCATCAGTGCCACGTATCAGTGCCATTTGTCATCAGTGCCACCTGTCAGTATCACGTGCCATCTGTTGTCAGTGTCATGTGTCATCAATGCCACTTATCAGTGCCATCTGTCATCAGTGTCACGCGTCATCGGTGCCACGTATTAGTGCCATCTGTCATCGGTGGCACGTATTAGTGCCACGTATTAGTGCCATCTGTCATCAGTGCCACGTGTCTTCAGTGCCACGTATTAGTGTCACGTTTCATCAGTGCCACGTATAAGTGCCACGTGTCATCAGTGCCACATATTAGTGCCATCTGTCATCAGTGCCACATATTAGTGTTATCTGTCATCAGTGCCACGTGTCATCAGTGCCACGTATAAGTGTCATTATTGCCACGTATCAGTGCCATCTGTCATCAGTGTCAAGTGTCATTGTCCTGGTGCTCCAGGGCCTTCAAAAGTGTAATAGGTAGTCAACAAGTTAGATGTGTAATTTATGCTCCTAGAACACGTGATGGCGCTCCCTGCATGTTGGGCCTCTCTATGTGGCCAGGCTGTGAAAAAGTCCCACACATGTGGTATTGTAATACTCAGGAGGAGTAGCAGAATTTTTTTGGGGGTGTCATTTGTGGTATACACATGCCATGTGAGAGAAATAACCTATTACAATAACAATTTTGTGGAGAAAAATAAAAAAAATGAAAAATCTTAATTTTGCAAAGAAATGTGGGAAAAAAATGACAACATCAAAAAGCTCACTATGCCTCTTACTAAATACCTTGGAATGCCTACTTTCCAAAAAGGGGTCATTTGGGGGGTATTTGTACTTTCCTGACTTGTTCGGGTCACAAGAAGTGAGATCGGCCACCAGTACATCAGATGTGATCAATTTTGTGCGATTCGCACCACAGCTTGTAGACTCTCTAACTTTCACAAAGACCAAATAATATCTAATTTGGGTTATTTTTACCAAAGATATGTAGCAGTATAAATTGTGGCCAAAATTTATGAAGAAAAATTTATAATTTGCATAATTTTGTCACAGAAACAAAGAAATATTCGTTTTTTTTCAAAATTTTCGGTCTTTTTTCATTTATAGCGCAAAAAATAAAAACCCCAGAGGTGATCAAATACCACCAAAAGAAAGCTCTATTTGTGGGAAAAAAAGGAACAAAAATGTATTTGGGTACAGTGTTGCATGACATGAAGTAATTGTCATTCAAAGTGTGAGAGCGCCGAAAGCTGAAAATTGGTCTGGGCAGGAAGGGTGTTTAAGTGCCCAGTGAGCAAGTGGTTAACCTGTATATAGCCCTAAATGTTTACACTATTGCTTCTATTCTCTTATTAATAAAGGGAGGGGCGACCGCATGCCCATGCTGTCGGGCTCAAAGCCTTAAGCCCTCCTATTTCATTCTTGCGCTGACGTCTTTACATTTTAAAAGTTGCTATTTGGACTTTTTTGTTTTTTTCCAAAATAGTTCAAATAATCAAATATAACAAAAATATGCAAAACATTGTCAATAAATTATTATTATTATTATTATTTTTTACTTTTATGAATAGCTTTATGCTTGGAAGCAAATCCATTCATAATCCTGATTTGTTGTGTATGCAGTTTTCTAGATGATCTTAATCCTGATTCACACCTATGCATTTTTAGTGCTTTTTTGCATTTTGCTGATTTTCTCTGCAGAACGTGTTCCATAGGAAACCTTGTTATATGGACTGTAGTGCAAATCTGCAAAATGCAAAAAGTACTAAAAATGCATAGGTGTGAGGATTACAAATGCAATCTTTTAAGTAACTGAGCAGCCAATGAATGCTCCCACACAGTAAATGCACTAGAGGAATGTCATGTTGAAAGCTTGTGCTCATTACAATGCTTAATTATAAGTGCTTTAAACTAAACCCTAGGCACAAGCTTAAATTTTAATATATTTATTCAATAGCAACTAAGCTTATAGCAAATCCATTTTTGTGCACCAAATTCCTTTGCAAACCCAGATATAACCTTGTAGAAGTGACATCACATTGTGCGGTAGCCTGTGCAGACAGCAGATTTGTGGGAAGGGCCCAGCAGGTCTAACCACTACAGGCTGCCTGCAGAAAACTACAGGAGGGGGTGGCGGATATAATACCAGTCACCCTGCACAAGGAGAACAGCAGTGACAAGAAGTTCCTGCACAAAGGCAAAATGCAGGAGATTTTCATGCAGGATTATTGCACAAAAAATTTACAAAGCACACCAAGATTCAAGCAAGTAACACACATGCCTTTTGTATTCAAACAATAAGGTCTCCTTCAGATAGGCAAGTACATGCATAAACCAGATTCTTGCAGTTGGGATGACAGATGTATGCGAACAGTAGCGGACACTCAACTTGTACAAAGGAATAATAGGATGAAAGGATCCTGTACTGATTGCATGTATCTGCGCAACCATTTGTTAGGGATGGATGTTCAAGCCTAGGTTCATCTGTCTGCACCCAGGGTCGCTCATCCATCCCTAACTTCATTTAATTGCAGCTACATGAGAACAACGATGGCCTCATCACTTTGTACAGGCAGAGTGGCTGCCACTGTTCTTTGTCCTGCAGTAGAGTGGCTAAGTGGTTAGCACTTCCACATGACAGTACTAGGGCCATCAATTTTAATGCAAACCACGTCACTACTTATCTGGAGTTTGTGTGTTCTCCCTGTGTGGGTTTCCTCCCACACTCCAAAGTTATGCTGGTAGGTTAATTGACTCCTGTCTAAATTGGCCTCAGTATGCATGTGTATGAATGTGCGATAGGGATCATAGCTCCTTGAGGGCATGCACTAATGTGAATGTACAATGTATATATATGTAAAGTGCTGTGTAAATTGACAGTGCTATATAAGTAATTAATAATTAGCGACAATGTGAGTGAGTGGCAGTGATCTGGGACTTACAAAACAGGCTTATCAATGCAACAGCAATAACTCTAAGGTCTGCAACTGTAACCGTAAATGTTGGGAGGACCAGGCGGTATTGCGGGGAGGCTTGCACGTTTCGAGGAAGGTGATCTGGGACTGGTTTGGTGGTGATCACAGACACTGTAACTGGTGTGGCGGTTATCATGCACTCCGTAACTGGTGTTGTGGTAATTAGGGACACTGGTGACAGTGGGGGGGGTAATCAGGATTTTATTTTTAACACTGTGATTGCTTTTACAGCCACTCTTTCTGGATGCATTATTGCAGCCATTGAGAAATATTCTGACCCACTGTCGTACATGTGTGTCCATCCCAGTCGGTAAGAGTATTCATTCACTTACCTTCGAAGTGTGCCTGAGAGTGACTACAGACAATCTGTTTCCTGTCCCCATTGGTTTGGTGTCACCTCAACAGGAAAAGCCCATTCCTTTCACAATTTTGTGGACTATTATTCCTCATTTGATTTATACACTTATTGTGTTTTAGCACATTTATAACTGTTTTCCATTCACAATTTTTATACTTTATATACATATTGTATACAGACATATGTATTTTTTCACTTCACTGTGTATATTAGCGCTACAATGTTGTTTCACTGTCAGGAAATGTTCCATTCGCTGATAATATCTGCCTTTTGGCATGTAGTACTGAGGTCCACCAGCAGGAGTCTCCTGGCAGTTTGGAACTGTCAGGAGAGCTTTTCCCCGCTGATGTTATGTCATATTTGTGCTGCAGTACTGGCGTCCACCAGTGAATGGATCCTGGCAGTGTGGAGCAGACAGCACCTCCTGCAATCAGGTTGTCACTTGAGGCCAATCACAGGCCTATAAATACCCGGCAAGCACTTACATTTGCCTTGGTTTTGTCCTTGAGCCCTGACCTGCATCCTGTTATCCTGATCCTTGATTCCTGCATCCTGAACCTGTTGTACCTGATCCTGTCTATTCCTGCATCCCTGGAACCTTGTCCTGCAACCTGATCCCTTTCTCCTTGTCCCATCTGCTGACCTCCTGTTTATGACCCTGGCCTGGCTTGACTACGATTATGGTATCCCCTTTGTTACATATATATTGGTTGGTTGTCACTGTTATTTGGTTTTCTCACTCTGTTTGGTATTGGTGGTGTATTCACATTATATGCATTTATCTTAATAAAATCTCTTACTTTCACCTACTTACGTTTGGTTTACTCTGTCGCAGTCATGCAGTTCTGGTCACATCCGATTTATGACATTCACTATTCACGTTAAACCTTGTTTGAGTGTTAGCAGCTTTTTCCACTTTTATTCAATTATTTTGTGTTGCAGCACAGTCTTTTCCCTATATCATGTATTGCATAACTCCCCAATCTGGCTTCACAAAAAGTGGTTCCAAAGGATAGATATTTTGTTCAGAGAATTGAACTGGAAGGGTGGCCTGGCAAGAATTCATTTAACTACCCTGTAGCTCCAGAAGTCAGGAGGAGTAGCGTTTCCGAATCCCTTTAGTTATTTCTTGGCGTCTCAACTCCAGCATATAGCGGGGTGCAATCTAGCAGGCAGAAAGATACTCCTACAAAATACCCCACATGATTCAATAGCGGCAGCTCTGGAGGTGGGATCCTTTCCCTCAGGACTCCCTACCCTGAATCTAATGATGAAAGTATAGGATATAGCGAAAACAATTTTGAAATATAGAGGTCTCATGGAGTATACCCCCTGTGGGAGAACAGTAAATTGGGAGAACTACAAAGAGACCTGGTATAAAATACATTACTCAGCTATACCTAGACAGCATTTTGAAAACCTTCCAGGAACTGAGATACCAATACACCCTGCTGAATAGCTCTTTTTTCAGATATTTACAGGTCAGGCACGCACTGGATGGACAGTTCAGAGGGAGCTCCCTAGAATGGAATACAATTCCTGTTCTTCAAAAATTAATGAATGCAGTGTCAGGGAAAGGGTTAATTTAAAAAATATATCCACGTAGCAATAAGGGGAGAATGCGAGGGATGGGATCCCCTTTGTACAGGAGAAAATGGGAAAAAGACGTGGGAAACATCCCTGAATTGCAGTGGAACAGAATTTTGGAACTGGTCTCGCTGTCCCCTTCTCAGAGAATGTCACATCTGTTCTTGCTATATAAAACCTATTATACCCAGACCAGACTCAAGATGCCCTAGGTGTGGGGAGTTAGAGGCGGATGTGTACCATATGTTGTGGAAATGCCCGAAATTGTTCAGTTACTGGACGGCGGTGACAGGGATTATCGGCCGGACATTTGGAACCTCCACCAAGTTGGAGGCAAAACATTGCCTACTAGGTTTACTGGAGGGAGTGGGATACCCAGAAAACAGTCAGCTATCAGTTATGAGATGCCTATTCCAAGCTAGGAACCTGATCGCCCGGAGATGGCAGTCGGCGTCACCGCCGTCCAGTGGGGAATGGCTAAATAGTATGAACGGGTAATTCTCAAGGAGAAATCGGTATATATAAAGCAAGGAGCACTAAAGAAATATGACTTGATCTGGAAACCCTGGTGGGAAGCAAAAGGGATTTATCCATAAATTTTATTAGTGTAGAGAAACACGCAAATGACGGGCAGTGACTCAAAAGCAAATAGATTGTGAGAGATTGGTAGATGAACGAATGAGAGGCATGGATGGAGTTGTGAGAGGGAAGTGAATGGGTTGGGAATCGAGATACAAATAGAGCCTTAGATAGGCCCCTTTACAGGATGCCCACTCTACCCAAGAATTTCCCATAACGTGCCCATTATATCATCTACGTTGCCTTTTTAAGGAGTGGGAAGCACGGGGAGGGAGATTGGGCCCTGGAGGCAATGTCTGTTTTTATACTTTGTGTTCCATTTTTTGGAAATCTTCAATAAAGAAATTAAGTTTTAAAAAAGTATGGCATGTTTGATATTTAAAAAACTGTGTGCAGTCATTCTTCTCTTTCCACATAGAGCAAATGGGGGGGGGGGTTGGGGATTTGAAGCAACTGCAGGGATAACGTAACAATGTGGGTCACAAATGAAAAGTACACAAACCAGACCTAAAGATCTATATCTGTGGCTGGAGCCAGTTGCCAGTAAACTCCACAGTCATGCAACACACAAGGAAAGGTTGCTTTTATTTGCTTAAGCAACTTAAATGCAAGATATTTAAAATTGTGTGATGTAAAGATTTTGCTTTGTTTTAACCACTTTAGCCACGGAAGAATTTGCCCCCTTCATGACCAGAGCACTTTTTGCAATTCGGCACTGTGTCGTTTTAACTGAGAATTGCGTGGTCGTGCGACGTGTTTCCCAAACAAAATTGACGTCCTCTTTTTCCCAAATAGAGCTTTCTTTTGGTGGTATTTGATCACCCCTGCGATTTTTATTTTTTGCACTATAAACAAAAAAAAATCAACAATTTGGAAAAAAAATGCATTTTTTTTTACATTTAGCTATAATAAATATCCCCCAAAAATATATAAAAAACTGTTTTTTTCCTCAGTCCAGGCCAATACGTATTCTTCTACATATTCTTCTACAAAAAAAAAAAAAAAAAAAAAAAAAAATCGCAATAAGTGTATATTGATTGGTTTGCGCAAAAGTTATAGCGTTTACAAAATAGGGAATAGTTTTATGGCATTTTTATGAATTTTATAATTTTTTTTTTTTTTTTACTAGTAATGGCAGCGCTCATCGATTTTTATCGTGACTGCAACTTATGGTGGATACAGCGGACATTTTTGGGACCATTTTCATTTATACAGCCACCAGGGCTATACAAATGCACTGATTCCTGTATAAATGACACTGGCAGTTAAGGGGTTAACCGCTAGGGGGCAGTGTAGGGGTTAAGTGTGTCCTGGGGCATGTTTCTAACTGGGGGGCATGGCTACATTCGACACATCACTGATCTCTGCTCCCAATTACAGGGAGCCGAGATAAGCGACACTGTAACTAGGCAGAACGGGGGGATGCTTGTTTACATTAGAATCTCCCCGTTCTTCCTGACCGTGAGGCGATTGCTGGTATCCCCACAACCCGACTCACGCGCCCACTGGCCGTCTCTTAAAAGGGCAATGTACAGGTACGCGATTCTGCCTGTACGAGCCCTTCTGCCAACATATATCAGCGTGAGGCAGTCAGCAATCGGTTAAGCATTATTTTGAAGCAACAAAAAGAAGGGCAATTCAGTAGAATTTTTGTATTCACAGTAAATCCTTCTCTTGGAGTCCACTGGAAAATCTTTAACCCTCAGGTATATTGCTGCCTATGAGTGCACTGGACATTGGCAAACAAAAAAAAACAAAAAATGTACAAGTTGGCACAGGACAACCCCTCCTATTACCAGAATAACACATTTTTGCTAAAGAAGCAGCACCACGGGTATGATCATAAACACAGAAGGGTGGGACTTGTCCCTCAATGGACTCCAAGAAATGGTCAGAGAGCACAAAAACATTTTTTCGTTCATTTAGGGATAGAGGAAGTCTTTGCCATTCAGTATGTCTAAAAAGCAGTCCAATGGAAGGTTGGCAACACAGCGAACAAATGCTAACAGGCCCAAGAATTTTTTTAAATATAATATAATATTTATATATATATATATATATATATATATATATATATATATATATATATATATATATATATATATATATATATATATATATATATATATATATATATATATATATATATATATATATATATATAAAATCACAGACTGACCTGCTTGAAGAGCCTTATGCCTGCTGAAGCTGGCGTCAGATGAAGCTAAAACATCTACAAATCTATTAGAGTGGAACCTGATCCTTAAGACTATAGGGTTGAATGATGACCAGCCTAAGACACCTAGAAAAGGTGAAGCTGGACAGAAGGATGGAAGTACAATGTCTTGGTTGAGGTGAAAGGCAGAGACTACGTTGGGTAAGAGGGAAATCCTGGGCCTCAACACCACCTTGCCCCTATGAAAAACCACAAAGGGTTACTTGCAGAAAATGCTGCCAGTTCACACACTCGCCTCGTAGAAGTGATGCTACAAAAAATGCCACCTTGTGGGTGAGAGTAGATAGAGAGAATTCTCAAATGGGTTGAAATGGTTGTGACGGGCTCTCAATGAAGCCGGTCCACACATCTCCGGGGCAGCTGCGGAGCGAATTGCACAGGAGTCCTGTGGGTCTTTGGCACCATTTCAGGTTTGAATTCAGAAACAAATTCAGGCCCGATTCGTCCCTGAAAACGGGGAACAGGGACGCACTGGACCCCGCTGTCAGCCACATCCTTCGGCAGTGTGAACCCAGCCCAAAGCTCTTTCACTGCTTGTTAAGAATATTTACATGGGTAATGTGGGAAAAATAAATAATAAAGCGTATACAATTGCAACTCAAGTCGTAATGGAATGTTATTTCAATATGCAGCGCTGTAATTTTCTGTAAAATGCAATGCAATATAGCTACCCGGAGGCATTCTGTACACAATTAGTGTACAGAACACCCCCGGAAAATGTAATTTTTCTGCTTGTGTGATTGGCTTATTAATTTTCCCAGACGTCTGCACAAAGATGCAAGTCAGATTTTCAGCATCCCCTACAACAAAAATGTAATTTTTGGTGGATTACTTCCAAAGGGAAATGTGTCTAAAGGGATGCAGACCTAGCTAATTTCTTCATTAGAACCCTGCAGGTGCCGCAGCGGATTGATAAATATAAAATCACTACAACCATACATATTCCCTTTGCACATAGGCACAGACAAAATGCTATTTATTCAGAATGACAAAAAGGTAGGGATCTGCAACAAAGTTTTTTTTAAATCCCTGCAATGTACATAAACCCAGAGGGGAATCATTTTTTTCTCTCAACAAAAGTAGAGTTACTCTTTAAATACTTGAAATATTTAACTGTATTTGCTGGGCACAGGTTTACTTTAAGATTCAAGGAGTGCAGAATAGAGACATTAATGAGAGCCCCAGCTGTAGCTTTTTTATCAAAGTTTTTATTTGAAATGAACAAGGTTCTTAAAAGGTTTGGCCTTACAGAGAAATAAGAGAACATCAAACATAATGCAGAACAGAACAAAGTGACACGTAGTGCACAAAGAAGCATGTGCAGTCATTGATTTTCCACATGCAGAAATAACCTACAAAAGCTTTCTATAAAACCAGAAGTTACAATATGTTAACAGTTCCTAACTTTAGCTTTAAATAAGCTCTCAGTAAGCTTCTGGCAGTGCTGATGCTTTTTAAAAACCTACTAAAAAGTCACCAAGCCCCCCCCCCCCCCCCTCAAGAAAGGCAGCATTGGCAGCTCCCATATTTCTATCCTTTAAGAATCCCTTCATCATCTATATTTAAAAAACTTAGAGCTAGAGTCTTATTTTGGGTTTCTAGACAGCTGCCCAAACAATTCCATTCCACAAGCATATTGGTGCCCACATAATCTGGTCCAAACTAACTCCTCCTCTGCATGAAACACGCAGCTTTACAAGACTAAACAGGGGCGTTCATCCTATAACCACTCCCCGCAGGCACGAACACGCAAAAAAAAACAGAAAAACAAAACGAGGAATGTGATTGTCACAGGAGGATACAGGTGTTTGTGATGTGCAAGCGGTGATTGACAGCCTGGCTTCACCTTCTCTATTCTAAGTGATAAACAAATGATGGTGCCTAAAGAGGCAATGTGCCTAAAGAGGCAATAACGGGGTCTCAGGGGATAGCCGGATAGAATGGAGAAGTATTTATGTTCACCAAGTTTTTTTTTATAAGCAGAGTAGTTTGTATTTGGCAGCACTTTCTGTGAAAACTGGAAAAGGAAAAACTGCATAATCCTAAAAGTCAAAGTGTGTGCAGTCCAGAGGATGTTCATAGAAGACTGCCCAGGAATGGACTAAAAAAAAAAAATACACAAAACTGTATGAAAGCACAAATTGCATATATACAAAATCAAAACCACAAATCATTCTGGAGTTATAAATGTCGTCTTGTCCTAGTGGATGCTGTTGAAACATTTTTTCTTCTCCCTTCTTCCACTCTGGACACCTGGGAAGTGGATGGCGTTTCAGGACTTTCCTGTGAAAATGCTAACAAACACAGAATATCCTCATTATGTAAAACAAAAACAATATTACTGTAGTATTTTGGTATTATAGTGCAAAAATAAATAGTCTGTAGTAATCCACAGCAACTAGAAATCAGATTTCAGCAATTTGCAGTGGGTAGACACATTAGGCATGGTTTACTATACTCCACTGGCATTTGCCCAATCAAGTTTTATTAAAGGAGTTGTAAAGGCAGAATGTTTTTTTATCTTAACCCTTTCATGACTAAGCCTATTTTTGGCATTTGGTGTTTACAAGTTAAAATCCATATTTTTTGCTAGAAAATTACTTGGAACCCCCAAACATTATATATATTTTTTAGCAGAGACTCTAGAGAATAAAACGGCGATTGTTGCAATATTTTATGTCACATGGTATTTGCGCAGCGGTGTTTTAAATGCAACTTTTTGGGAAAAGGGACACTTTCATGTCACACTTTATAATTGCACGCACTCGTGGATTGACGACAAAGTACGGTACCTAAAAATCTCAATAGGCCATGCTTTAAACATTTTTTACGGTTACCAGGTTAGCGTTACAGAGGAGGTCTACTGCTAGAATTATTGCTCTCGCTCTAACGACCGCGGCGATACCTCACATGTGTGATTTGAACACAGTTTACATATGCGGGCGCGACTTTCGTATGTGTTATCTTTGCTTTGCGAGCTCGCGGGGACGGTGGGCGCTTTAAAAATTTTTTTTTTATTTATTTTAAAATGAATAAATTGTTTTAAAAAATAAATAAATTGATCACTTTTATTGCTGTCACAAGGAATGTAAACATCCCTTGTGACAGTAATAGGTGGTGACAGGTACTCTTTATGGAGGGACCGGGGGTCTAAAAGATCCCCGATCCCTCCTTTACACTTCAATGTATTCAGATCGCCGAAAACGGCAATTCTGAATACTGTATATTTTTTTTAAACCGGTGCCATTGGCAGCCGAGTAAAGGGGAAGTGACATCATGACGTCGCTTCCGTGTTTACTATTAGGGTACTGGAACGAAGCTGATTACGGCTTCGTTCCAGTTCCTCCCCAGCAGCCGGAGGCATCAGAGCTTGAATCGGTGTTCCCGATTGAGCGGGAACACCGGTAACAGCGGCGGGAGGGGGTACGTCCCCTCCCGCATAACAGCAGAGCGGTTTTTTGGCTTCGGCTACTATGGCTGGATAGCCAATCGCCCGCTGTAAAAAAACGGTACCGGGATGATGCCTGCAGGTGCGGGTATCATCCCGGTATAACCCCCGGAAGCCGAGTACGCAGATCTGCGTACGCTCGGGGGGGGGGGGGGGGGAGGGGTTAATGCACTCTATGCATTAAGATAAAAAACCTTGTGTGTGTAGAAGCCCCCCCCCCAGCACCCCTCTAATTACCTACCTGATCGCCTTCTCTTTCCAGCAATGTCCACGATCCCCTGAGCCATCCAGTACACTTCTCCTGATTGGCTGAGACAGCAGCAGAGCTTTTTGCTCCCGTGGCTGTCAGTCAGCCAATCAGGAGAGAGGGGGCGGGGCTAGGTCGGGATCTGTGTCTGAATGGATACACGGAGCTCTGACTTAGCTTGGGTGATAACTTGTAGCAAGCTGCCGGCTGAGGGGCAATCAAAGGAGGGAGGGGCTAGGAGCAACAAAAGAGGGACCCGAGAAGAGGAGGATCTGGGCGGCTCTGTGCAAAACCAACTGCACAGAGGAGGTAATTATAGCATGTTTGTTGTTGTTTTTTTTTCTTTAAAGTGAGCCTTTACAAATCACTTTAAAGGGCATGTCTACCCAAAAATGCTTGTATTTTGCATAAATGATGGCAGTCAGATTTAAAGCTAAAGTTAAGCTTTAATTTTTTTTTTTCTACAGCTTTAGTCAGATCACAGCAAAAGCAGTCACTTCCAGCACTCAGAGGTCCTCAACAGTTGAATAGGACTACGGGACAACAAATCCAAATGCTTGGCAGATGCAGCCCTCCTCGGATAGAGGAATCCAAAGTGAAACTACAAAAGAGCACCTAGTGCATTGTCAAAAATTATTTGAGATATAGAAACTGGAAAAGATGGATACTCAGAAAAGTACAACTTGTGAAAGACAAAAAAAAAAACACAAGATGCCACAGTGCAGGATGCGCGTATTCCAGAAACACACTATGCTGGCAAGCTGACGTGTTTTGGGAGCACACCGCCTTCCTCAGAGCTATGCTGACCAACACATCAATGTTCAAATGCTTAATTACAGACACACATACATATCCCCATCCCAGAAAAACTCTGCCCCCGAAACGCATCAGTTTGCCAGAATAACGGGGTGTTATTGGAATACACGCATTCTGCCCTGTATGGCATCTTGTAGATTATTGGCTTTTACAAATTGTACTTTTGTGATTATCCATCTTTAACAGTTTTTATCTCTCAAATAATAATTTTTGGTAATGTACAAGGTGCTTGCGCCTTCCTGTTTGTTCTTTTGTGCCCGTACACACGATAAGAAGATCGGAAGAAAAAATTTGTACGACAAATGATTGACCGATTATCTGATCGTTACTATAGTGCTTTTGACAGCTGATTCTGACTTTGGGGATCTCAAGATGCAGGCTAGAAAACGTTGATCATACGTGAACACAACATCTGATTATCGTTCAACCACTTGCTGACCGCTGCATGCCGATATATGTTGGCACAATGGCAGCGGTGGGCAAATGAGCGTACCTGTACGTTCTTTTAATTAGCAGGACTAGCCGCATACAGCGTGACCGTGCACGGCGGACTCAATGTCACGGAGCCGCAAAACAGGGAAGTGCCTATGTAAACAATCCATTTCCCCGTTCTGCCTTGTGACATGACAGAGATCACCGCTCCCTGTCATCTGAAGCAGTGATCGCTGTCATGTGAGTTGAAGCCCATCCCCCTCCATAGTTAGAATCGCTCCCTAGGACACACTTAACCCCTTCATCGCCCCCTAGTGGTTCACCTTCACTGCCAGTGTAATTTACACATTAATCAGTGCATTTTTATAGCACCGATCGCTGTATAAATGACAATGGTCCCAAAATAGTGTCAAAAGTGTCCAATGTGTCTGCCATAATGTCGCAGTCACAATAAAAATCGCAGATTGCTGCCATTACTAATAATAAAAAAATAATAATAAAAATGCCATAAAACTATCCCCTATTTTGTCGACGCTATAACTTTTGGGCAAACCAATCAATATACGCTTATTGCGTTTTTTTAACCAAAAATATGTTGAAGAATACATATCGGCCTAAACTGAGGAAAAAAAAATTGTTTTTAATATATATTTTTGGGGGATATTTATTATAGCAAAAGGTAAAAAATATTGAATTTTTTTCAAAATTGTCACTTTTTTTGTTTATAGTGCAAAAAATAAAAACCACAGAGGTGATCAAATACCACCAAAAGAAAGCTCTATTTGTGGGGGTAAAAAAGGACATACATTTTGTTTGAGTGCAACATCGAATGACTGCGCAATTGTCAGTTAAAGCGTTGCAGTGCCGAATAGCAAAAGTGCTCTGGTCCGGAAGGGGGTAAATTCTTCCGGGGCTGAAGCGGTTAATTAGGACAGTTTTCGTCCGAAAAAAAATTGTAAAAGCAAGACTATACAAGCTTGGAAATAAAAAAAATACATTACATCACATCCGAAGTTGTATTCTGTAGTTTGAGAATTTTTATAAGTTGACTAAACTCTTTATTTTCGATAGGATGTTCAATAGAAACCGGCCAATGTACTGCAGCCAGTCCGACAGAAGCTGGTCATTCGGCCGGCTTCTGTCAATGGGGCATGACCAAATAAGGTTTGCCGATCAGCTCCCAATGACTCCCAAACACTCGCCGGAGTGTTCTGGCAGGGGGCCGTCACCCGTCAGAACACAATAGCACAAAACGGGGAGATCACTGTACGATAACACCGAAAAGAGGAAGGAGCCATGCATAACATCACTATCACGTTTGTGCACTTGTGAAAAGTGCCAGAAGTGGTTTTACATTTATTGAATAAATGATTATACAACAGAGAGCATTAGATTCTATTTGCTTTTATATCGATATCCACAATCCTACGGAGGAATCGGCTCTCTTGGATCCACTCAGACGATTAGGAGATTATTGGATCTCTTCATGGGAATGCTTGTTTGACCACCCTGTTGGTTCAGTGGGTCATAGTCCTAAGATGAGCAGCCATCTGTGTGTATGGTGGAGGTGCTGCATATTAAATGACACTTGCATATTCAATAGAGACAACACCTTGCACCATCGAGGATCTTTTTTATGAACTTTTTATGGAAGTTTATTTGGACTTTCTCTTA
The DNA here is from genome assembly GCF_037356315.1 of Lithobates pipiens. NCBI lineage: Eukaryota > Metazoa > Chordata > Amphibia > Anura > Ranidae > Lithobates > Lithobates pipiens. The sequence goes on along the minus strand of NW_027507784.1, from coordinate 281,048,823 downwards.
TATATTTTATAAGGTTTATATGTTTATATTAAACCACAATAAAAGTTAGAACAACATACCTGGAATTTCTTGCATCCATTGCTCTGTACACTGAGGGCATCTTGGCCCAGACTGTCCTCTGAAATACTTTTCCACGCATGTCAAGTGAATCTTGATACCACAGTTCTCACAAATGTGTCCCTAAGCACACAAATGATAATAGAAAGCAAGAATTGAAGTTTACGTGTGCATTCTTTGCGGGCTATTGTATTTGTAATGACATCAATATTTATTGCACTGTAACCCTTTCACGGTCTGGCCCCACACTCCACTTTTAACCCCTTCACACCTAAGGGGAAAACAAAAATTAATGCCCAAGCACAATTTTTCTACGTTAACATGTGTTAGTAAAACCGTACATATCATCACCACTTTTTGCAACCAGGTGGATAGTACCTTTTTTTTTTTTTTAGGACAAATTGGACTTTCATTTGGTGGTAAATGGTAATGGATATCTCCTGTTTATATTTTTTATTTAAGAGAAAAGGAATCCGCTGCTCCAGGTATATGCAATACCTCTATTGGAACCAAGTAGGAGTGCTAGCCCCGGCCCACCTGTGGAAACTTGAGAAAAATAGGATTTTTAAGACAGCTTACCTGTAAAATAAGTTTCTTGGAGTACATCATAGGACACAGCGCCTCAAGTAATTACTTGGTGGGTTACGGGCCTACCTTCAGGTGTTGACACTGGTATAACCAATACAGGAATTTGACTCCCCTATAGAACGCCTCATCCTTCCAGGAGTACCTCAGTTTTTGTAGCCAAGCAATACAAGTAATATACTCTCACCCCATCAAACAGAGGGGCGGGAGCTCTGTGTCCTATGATGTACTCCAAGAAAAGGATTTTACAGGTAAGCGGTCTTAAAAATCCTATTTTCTTTATTGTACATCATAGGACACAGACCCTCATGTAATTACTTGGTGGGATGTCCGATAATGCTACTTGAGGGGAGGGAGACACAACCCGTAGGGTAACCCCCAGACCTGAGGACTTATACTGCTGCCTGCAGCACACTGCACCCGAAGGCGATATCCTCATTCCATCTTACATCCACTTGATAAAATTTTGCAAATGTATGTACTGAAGCCCGAGTCGCGGCCTTGCAGATGTGAGACATGGAGGTCTGGTGATGCACTGCCCAAGAAGCACCAACTGCTCTGGTAGAGTGCGCCTTAACTTGAAAAGGGGGAATCTTTCCCTTTAAAGCATAAGCTTGAATTATAACTTGCCGAATCCACTTAGCGACAGTGTATTTTGACGCTGCCTGTCCTTTTTTAGGACCCTCTGGCAGAATAAATAAGACATCAGTCTTATGAATCTGAGCAGTTTTCTTCAAATAGATCTTCACTGCTCTCACTACATCAAGACAATGTAGTGATTTTTTTCCCTGGAACATGGTCTTGGGAAAAAAGAAGGCAGGACAATATCTTCATTCAGATGAAAGCCTGAAACCACTGTTGGCAAAAAGCCTGGACGAGGGCGTAACACCACTCTGTCCTCGTGAATAACCAAATATGGCTCTTTACAAGAAAGAGCAGCCAATTCTGACACCCTCCTTGCTGAGGATATAGCAACCAAAAATACCAGCTTCCTTGTCAAAAGTACTAAAGGAATATGCTGTAACGGTTCAAAAGGCTGTTTTTGTAACACAGACAAAACCAAATTTAAGTTCCAAGGGCTTAAGGGTGACTTAACTGGCGGATTAATCCGCAGTACTCCTTGCATGAAACCCTGCACTAAAGAATGCGTAGCAGGCGGACTTTGAAATAAAATTGATAAGGCTGAGACTTGGCCATTAATAGTATTTAGGGCCAACTTCACCTCTACGCCCAACTGTAGAAAGGAAAAATTCTGCCTAGGATCTATCTCCAAGGGTGCCGACCCTTGGATTCACACCAGGAAACATAAGCTTTCCAGACTCTATAATATATAGCTCTAGAAGCTGGCTTCCTAGCATTAATCAAAGTAGAGATAACTGATCTGGAAAGCCCACGTTTCTTCAAAACGTGGGTCTCAATAGCCAAGCCGTTAAATTTAGCGTTCGTAGGATAGAATATCGGCCCCTGAGATAGCAGGTCTGGCCTTAGTGGGAGGGGCCATGGACCCTTACAATCTCTGCATACCATGACCTTCTGGGCCATGCCAGTGCTACCAGTATTACCAACTTTCTTTCCAGCTTGGTCCTGCAAAGAAGTCGAGGCAGCAATTGAATCGGGGGAAATGCATAGATTATTGAGAAATTATCCCACAGGGTCACCAACGAATCTGTTCCGTATGCGAGTGGGTCCCTTGTCCTGGACACAAAGTTGACTAGTTTTGTGTTGAATCTGGACAGCTTGAAACACTTCAGGGTGAAGAGACCTTTCCCCCGGGAATAACTGCTGGCGACTTAGATAGTCTGCCTGCCAATTCTCTACTCCTGGAATGAAGACTGCCGAAAGGCATGGGACATTCTCTTCTGCCCAAGTTAGAATCTGGTGCACCTCTCTCTGGGCTGAGAGACTTCTGGTGCGCCCTTGGTGATTGATATATGCCACAGCTGTGGTATTGTCAGATTGGATCCTGACAGGACAATTCTTTAACCTGGAGGTCCAGGTCTTTAGAGCCAGATACACTGCCTGAATCTCTAGGATTTTGATGGGCAAGGTTCTTTCGGTTCTTGACAGTCGTCCTCTCTAGTACTGCTCCCCAGCCTGTAAGGCTGGCATCTGTCGTTACTACCTTCCAGATAATTGGTCTGAAGGATTTCCCCTTCAGTAAGTTCCAGGATAGTAACCACCAACTGAGGCTTTGGGACAATCTTGGGGACAGCCGTATTGGCAAGTCCAAAGCTTGAATAGTTTTGTTCCAAGCAGACAGGATACTGTTCTGAAACAGTCTTGAATGGAATTGGGCATAGGGAACTGCTTCGAATGAAGGTACCATCTTCCCTAACAACCTCATGCAAAGGCGAATTGAAGGATTTCTCCTTGACCTGATCATCCTCACTAGCTCCTGTATGGAGCTGATCTTTGCGGGAGGCAAGAACACCCTTTTCTGGGCTGTGTCTATGATCAGGTCCAGATACTCCAGCCTTTTCAGTGGCTTTAAGGACTTCTTTAGGTTGAGAATCCAACCCAAACCTTCCAGGTAATTGCTTATAATGGCTACACCTTGCTTTAAGCGAGCCACTGACTGGTCTATTAAAAATAGATCGTCTAAATAAGCCAAGACAGTTATGTCCTGTGCCCTTAACCTGGCTAGAGGTGGGGCTAATACCTTTGTGAATACCCGAGGTGCTGTAGCAAGCCCGAAGGGCAAGGCTACAAACGGAAAATGCTTCTGTTTTACTTTGAACCGCAGAATCCTCTGGTAAGGAGTAAATATAGGGACATGCAGATATGCATCCCTGATGTCGATGGATGCCAGAAGTTCTCCTTGCAGGATGGAAACAACTGAGTTGATTGACTCCACGTGAAAGGAGTGGATCCTCAGGAACTGATTTAGATTCCGTAGATCTAGAATTGGTCTGGTATCTCCATTTGGTTTGGCACCGTAAATAGGTTTGAGTAAAACACCAAACCCTGCTCTTCTTTGGGAATCCGTATGATCACCCCTTGAGCCAAAAATCGGTCTAATGCAAAAGGGATGGTCTTTTGCCTGGATCCCTGGGAATGTTTGATCTGAGAAAACGGGATGGTGGACCCTCTTGAAATTCTAGCTTGTATTCTAGGGATACAGTGGAGAGAGTCCATCTGTCCTGAATTTCCCCTTGTCAGACTTCTGAGTACTTCAGAAGTCTTCCCCCCACTTTGGTGAGGGGAGATGCCTCTTCATGAGGAAGCCTTGGTATTTTGCTTTGCAGACTTGCGGTCTCAGGTCCTCCTTTGTGCCTGGGCTTAATGACCCTGGGATCTTCCTGTAGAGTCTGACGGCAGAGGCCGTCGCCCCTGCCTAGAGGTGGATGCCCTTGGTGCGGGGGGAAAAGTCTGTTTAAATGAAGAACGTTTATATTTTCTTTTGACTGGCAAAAGAGTACTCTTTCCTCTGGAAAAGGTTTGAATATATTTATCCAAACTATCGCCAAATAGTCGTTGTCCCTTAAAAGAGAAACTAGTTAAAAAGGTTTTTACAAGGTGTTTCCGCTGACCAACCCTTTAACCAAAGGGTCCTTTGCATGCGTACAAGTACAAGCACCAGGCATGATGCCTGGTGAATAGAATCCTTTATAGCATCTATGGCAAAACATAATTCTTTAGGCAGCTCGGCCAACTCCTGAACTTGTTGTGCAGGGAGCTCCTTGAGGGCATCTGTGAACTGGTCCTTTAAGGACTGACAGATGCCTATGGCTACAATTGCATGCTGGGTTACGGTCCCTGCTGAGAAAAAAGAGGATTTTAACAGACCTTCCAACTTTTTATTTGTTGGATCTTTAAGCATATGCACATTGTCCACTGGACAAGTTAAACTTTTATTCACATTGGAAATTGCAGTGTCCACTGCTGGAACTTTCCATCTTTTAGTGAATTTTTCCTCCATAGGATAGAGACCCGAGAATCTCTTTGGAGGGGAAAAATGCTTATCCGGATGATCCCATTCAGAATAAATAAGCTTTTCTAGTAATGGGTGCACGGGAAACGCATGCAAAGGCTGTAAAGGTTTCAAAAAACCCAAGGAGGAGATCGGACCTTCAGCTAACTAGTTAGGGGTAGCATGAAGGCAGAGCGGACCATCTCTGTAGGGCTCTGTACTTCAAATTGTGAAGTTGAGACTTTAAGTATTGTTTCCTCCGCAGAGGAATAATTTTGTTTTTCTTCCCGATCATCTGAAGGGAATACCTCGCTTTGTCCCCATAGTTCCTTTGGACCCTCCACTGACTGTAAAGAGTCTAAGGTGGGGGAGGGGGATCTAGGACGTTTGCTATCCACGTGAATGGAGGATGTGATTAAAGTCGCTAATCTTCCTTCTAAGCCCTGCATGGCAGAGGAAAGTGCTTCCTCAGTCACGTATATAGGGGCTGAAGTGTGTGAAGCAGTTGCACCACCGCTAGCTTACAATGACTCACCGTGGCTTGCCATGTCAGATCTTTCAGAAGAGGATGACAGTATGGAAGCATGACTAGGATTCCCAGGACCTGGGTGTAACACCTTAGGTACCTTTACGGTAGGTCTGGAAGACATGGTGCAAGGCACAAAAGCAGAGGTACACAATACAATTTGCTTAATAAATATAGCAGAATAATGTCACCATTATAACAGCTTAAACTGCTAAATAGGAATAGAGTTTCCTGTACTGGAAATGCCCTAGTATACACCCTCGCGTGCCCAGCACTCTGTTGTCTCCTGGTGTGACCGACTCTGCTGCCAAGAGACTTGCAACTGAGTGTCTGCATAGAAAAAAATCTCAGGTGGGACCTGATTGGTGTCCTCAGCGTCCTTCCCCCACTATGCGCTGTGTAGAGCCTACGTTTTGTACACGGTGCCATGTGACCTATAGACACGCCCCTATGCAACAGCCGCCCTTCGCCTAGATATGCCTAGTTCGCGCGCGAACAGCATGTGGGTCTGCGATAGCAGATCCTGAAAGGAGGGGATGACGCTGCCGCTATTGTCGGCCTAATGCCTGCAATACCAGGCGTGAAAGACGAGCGAGCGAGCGAGCGAGAGAGAGAGCGAGAGAGAGAGAGGTGGGGGTTCTGTCATCAGTCTTACAGAGTTAAATTCTGCAGGGTGGAGGTGCTGCCAAGCTGAAAAACCTGCAGATATGGGGGCACCGATCTCTTCAGGGACCCCCCACCAGGGTATATAATACCGTTGTAATGTTACTGCTGTATTTAAACAAGAACCCCCTCTGCTGGGACCACACAGCTATAGGAAACAGAGCAGCTGAAAAACGCATATGTTTAAAATGACTCCCTGTAAGGTACAAGGTGTATAGAACGAAAAAGCATTAGCTTCCTCCCTCACCCTGTCCTCGCTGCAGGATACTGCTGTAAACAGACAGATCCAAAACTTCACCCATCACGGCGGGCAGTGTAGTTTAAACCTTCAAAGCCTGGGGGCCCTTTAAAAGGGGTTCCGCTCCTTTGGGCCTTGTATAGCACCCCTCAGGACAACTTTAGGTAATGTAGCAAGACCAAAAAGAGTCCTGGTTCCTAGGGTCCAGCTCTCAAAGAGAAGCATTACAGGCAACACCTCGTTCTTCAATGCAAGGCCCGGGTACCATCTTATGGCCGCAGTGGCGTGGCTGGTTCCGGTTGTGGAGGTCTTTTTTTAAATCCAGCATGGATACCTCTTGGAGCTCCGCAGAGCATACCTTCACTCGTGACCAACACCTTAGACCAGTGATGGCGAACCTCGGCACCCCAGATGTTTTGGAACTACATTTCCCATGATGCTCCACTACACTGCAGAGTGCCAGGGCATCATGGGAAATGTAGTTCCAAAACATCTGGGGTGCCAAGGTTCGCCATCACTGCCTTAGACACTGGCGAAAAAACTGAGGTACTCCTGGAAGGAGGAGGGGTTATATAGGGGAGTCAACATCCTGTATTGGTTATACCAGTGTCAACACCTGAAGGTAGGCCCATAACCCACCAAGTAATTACATGAGGCTCTGTGTCCTATGATGTACGATAAAGAAAAGAAGAAATGGCTGCACATCTAAATGCTCCAAAACAAAATGCCTTTTATTGAAAACGAACAGGATATGCTTAATCATTACACACAGGTCAGATGTGTGAAACGAGTCTACGTGACTAATACCTGGTGTCCTTGGTGTATCTTGGTCGTTTCCAAAAAAAGGCATTTTGTTTCTGGGAAGACTGTCCACAAGGTTTCTGAGAGTGTGTCTGTGGGAATGTTTGACCATTCCTCCAAAAGCGCATTTGTGAGGTAAGGCACTGATGTCGGATGAGAAGGCCTAGCTTAGTCTACGCTCGAATTCTCCCCAAAGGTGTGAAGTACTTATTTGCCCATATAGCAGAGACAAAAACAAATATTTCTGAATATAGAGGGAATGCGTGTTGTAATAAACTAATACTGCCCAAACTTATAAGCAACTTTTTAGCACCAGATCAGAAGGGAACAGAGAGTTAATATATTGTACAGCTCAAAAATGATTTACACATTCAATACAAAGAATGATGGGGGGCAAAGTTCAGTAATTCATAGCAACCAGATTACCACGTTCTAATTTGCTGCTATACACCTGATAGCGTGTACTCATAACTATGCAAATTGTGAACACATTAATATAGACCCATTAAATCAAATGTGATACCTGAATTGCAATGTTGTGGCAAATGTTGCATTGTTTGACCACATCTTGGTAAGTATTCTGAATATAATGTTCCATTTCCATTATGCATCGAGTGTGAAGACTGTACTCTCCTTCTTTCTATTAAAAAAGAAAAGCAAGACAATGAGTGGAAGACTTTACAAAGGCTTATTTTGAAGTCAGTTAACCGATTATAATGCAAGCTACAGCACAAAGTCAGATCATATGAAGGTACAAATGCCGGAGGCTTTTTAGTGGTCAAATAAGGTAGCAGAAACTCTTATATTCTGATTTAACTCTGGATCTAAACTGGATGTAAAAGAATGGAGATCAGTGTGCTCCCTGTATTCTAGCACCACTGTCTCTTGTAAGAGATATCATATGATACAAGGCTGCTATCTTAACCAAAAGTGCAGTAAAAGTCTGTTATATATGGCTTCAGTGGGTATGAAACCTGAATTTCAAATACTGAGCCTACTTTACTACATTTAGGGATAATGTATACAAACATCTATTTTTACTTTTGTACATCAGTTTGTAAAGCATTTATAAAAAATAAATCTTTAAAGCAGTGTTTGAATTGAAACTTATGAGGCAGGGTACATTTAAACTGAGCTCCATTTTATTTCAAATGCATGCGCTCGGAAAGTAAAACTGTATTAATAAAATATGTAGTTCCCGGCTATTATACTGATCTATAAGCTGCAGTGCTTTCTTGATCAAACTTGAAACAAATATGCAGATCAGTTAGAAACCTATATGCATATTCTAGGTCAGTACTGAGTGCAGAGACAGCCAGACGTTTTCAGGAAGAGGTTAACAATTCCATCCCCTGAGGATGCATTTTCATGCGAATCGCGAAGGGTTGAATTTCAGAGCCAGAACGTGGCACTGCCACAGCAGAGGTCTGTGTGGCGGTGTTATAGGTGAGACTAGTGGCACGATATATTGTTTTATGCAATTTTACCTGTTCATTGTATGTCCTTTAATAAATACTACACTATGAGGCATATCTTTTGTTTATGGCCTTTGGTATTTTGGGACATATGAATGGAGCTCTAGCCTGTGAAGTGAGATAATATGAGAGGAAATCCTTGTACTGAAACCTGTGGACATTCCCGTTTTCACCTTTGATGCTTCTTATGATCTTTTGTAAGTGCGCACAGCATTGGGGTGAAAGCTGGTGTTCAGCAATTGCACTTATATTTATGCATGGAGTGTTACTCACCTGGGTGTAATTTATCAGAGTGGTAACAATATTACACCATATTATTTTTTTTTCTTTTTCCTGCCTATCTGGAGTTCCAGCGATAAGGATCAAAGGAGAGATTCATCATACTCCATGTGAGTGGCATTGTCAAAGTGTGTTATCTGCACTTGTGTAGCCACAAATTCTGGTAAGTCTTCAATCCTTATGGTGGTCAGACACCTTCCTATGCACTTACAGAGTGGGAATATTGGACTTTTTTGTTTAACACAGAAGTTTATGTAACTAGCGTTTACAGCGCTGTATATTTTACGCTTATGTTAATTCCATCCTCTGAATTGCTCTCCATACAGCATTCTTTTAAAAACATTGCAGTGCCAACAGGTTCAGTTTAAAGCAAGCCCAAGAGAAATATGTATGCTGCCATTATGGACTTCCTGTAAATGCCAGCTGCCTGGCTCTGTTCTGCCTCAGAACCTAGCATTTTCAAAAGGGAATTTCAACAATGGCCACCTACATATTTTCTCACAGGCTACCATTAAATGAAAGGCGCTGTATAAATGTAGGGGTATAGATACTTGCTATTCTCTTCAATAAAGTGTTTGTGAACCCTAAAAATTAACTTTTCTTATTTGCTCCCTTCTGCTCTAAATCACTGGTTCTCAACCTTCCTAGCTCTGTGACCCCTTGATAAAATTTCCCAAGTTGTGGAGACCCCTAACAGTAAAATTATTTTCATAGCGTGGGTTGTCAGCACCCAAGGCAAGACAAGTAATTTGCACCCCAACTCACAGATATTTAGCACTTATGATACATTTTAGGATGTACCACTCCTTTCTTTCCCTTTTATCTCTCTCTATCCCAATTTCTTGTAACCGAATCCCTCTCTCTAGCCATCTTTCTTGTTCTTTCTCTCCCTTTTTCTTTGTTTCTCCCCCTCTTTTCCTCTCTCTCTGTTTTTATTCTCTTACTCCTTGGTGGGGGGGAATGGGAGGAGTGGCAGTACTGGGGGAGTTCTGATCAGCCAACTTAGGTGCTCTTGATCAAGGTAATCTCTGATCTGAGAACTGTACTGGGGACCTTTAATGGCAACTATAATCACAGGTAGTGTTACTCACTGTCAAACAATATAATGTCCTTCGAGCCACCTCTATACTAAAAGCCCAAATCGGGTCTCTCAAATTACACTCTTATTTTGAATCAGCAGCTAGTGTTGCACATGTCTCATAAACCATGCAAAGATCATCCAATATTCTAAAGTACGCTGAACTTTCAAACATTAAAATCCAAATAGTGAAATAAAAAAATGTAAAGATTTGCTATATGTCAACAGCAATAAAGTGATAACGTGCTAAGTTACAAACAATATTCCAAATAAAGTGCTTTTGTGCGAGATATGATAAAACGTCCATATGTTAAGAAAAAAAGCAATCAATAAAATCCTAAAAACAATATAATGGTGAACCAAACTAAAAAAATATCCTTATTACAATAATATGTATATGTCTTTATATATATATGTGAGAAAAGGTGCTTCAATGTGCTGTGCTATCAAAAAAGTTCAATGGTGCTCCAATGTAATCCATGCGATTCAGTGGTTGCTGTGATATCAATTCAATATTAAGGTGCTGTGTGTGCACTCAGGTGTTCCCCCCAGGTAATGGCCACTCACATTAGAGCGTGGGACCTTGCTGATTAGGCTTGGTCAATGCATGCATTGGAACCTGTAAATGGTTCAGTGGTAAACTAGTGCTCCGTCCTGTCCCCTTCCCCAACGCGTGTCAATACAAGGGATTAATTCATAATCACCCCCTGAGGAAGATACGAATTAACCCCTTTTATCAACACGCATTGGGGAAGGGGACAGGACGGAACGCTAGTTAGTACATCCACTAAGGACGATCAGCATACCACCCCGATATCAGCTGCTACAACTCGGAGTGGCTCCCTGTAGCGCCATGCAAATGTGAGTACCCTGTACAGGATCCTGTGTTCATAATAAAAGTATTAAAATACTACACTATGAAGTCCTCCTTTTTCTATTGATATTACTGAGGCACAAAAGGGGACTCTATTACCATATTGAAGCACAGAGTGAGGCTACCACAGGAATCCGGATTTACCACTGAACCATTTACAGGTTTCAATGCGTGCATTGACCAAGCCTAATCAGCAAGGTCACACGCTCTAAGGTGAGCGGCAATTACCTGGGGGGGGGGGGGGGGGGGGGGTGGACACCTGAGTGCACACGCAGCACCTTAATATTGGATTGATATCACAGCAACCACTGAATTGCATGGATTACATTGAAGCACTTTTGAACTTTTTTTGATTGCACAGCACATTGAAGCACTTTTTGTCACATATACACACACACACACACACATATTATATATATATATACACACACACACACACACACACACACATATATATATACATATATACACACACACACACACACACACACATTATTGTAATAAGGATTTTTTTTAGTTTTCGTTATCACTTTATTGCTGTTGACATCTTTACATTTTTTCATTTCACTATTTGGATTTTATGTTTCAAAGCGCAGTGTACTTTAGAATATTGAGTGTTACTCACTGCATCTCCAGCTTTGGGGTTGATAGGGTCTCCAGCCACTCCCACTTCACATTCCTCTCCATTCAGCTGACCTCTAGTCTCTGCCCCCATACCATGAACTGAATGGGCGGCTGCAATGAGGCTGAGTGGGCGGCTGCGGGTTCCAGGAACAGACCAGCTGGGCGACCACGAAAAGGCTGGGAGAGCGGTACAGGTTTCAGGAACAGGCCAGGATTCGGTGACCCCTGGCAAATCGTCAATTGACCCCAGAGGGGGTCCCAACCCCAGGTTAAGAACCACTGCTCTAAATAAACCATTGAAAGTGTTTTGTTACATCAAATAAGTGCAAAAAATACGTGTTCATCATGTCAGAAATTCAGAGCTGCCCTGTGTACACTTCCTGTGTTATCTCAATAAGTGGAATTATCTCTCCAAATTCTTATGTTGGGACTACAAAAACATTAGGCTTTATATTGAAAAAGTACAGGAGGAAGGTTCTGAATAATTTAGCAAAAGAAACCTGGGCACAGCTGACACCAATCAGTTCACTACAGGAATTAGGCTGGGTTCACACTGCTAAGACAATACAGCTGTCCTACCTTGGATCCGACTTTGTCCTGCGACATACGTCCGACATTCAATGAACAGGGATCCGACTTAGATCCCCGCCAATAACAGGCACGGTTATTGGTATGAATCTTGAGGGGAAACTCCACACCAAATTTTAAATAAAAAAACTGGCATGGGTTCCCCCTCCAAGAGCATACCAGGCCCTTGGGTCTGGTATGGATCTTAAGGGGAACACCCCCAGCCAAGAAAACGGCATGGGCCCCCCCCCCAAAATCCATACCAGACCCTTATCCAAGAACGCAGCGGGCCGGTCAGGAAGAGGGGTGGGGGCGAGCAAGCGACCGGAACCGGTACCAGACTGCATGCCCTCAACATGGGGGGGGGGGGGGGGGGTGTGTTTTGGGGCAGTGGCCCCACCCACCCCAAAGCACCTTGTCCCCATGTTGATGAGGACAAGGGCCTCTTCCCGACAACCCTGGCCGTTGGTTGTCGGGGTCTGAGGGCGGGGGGCTCATCAGAATCCAGGAGGCCCCTAGATCCCAGCCCCCCACCCTATGTTACATAGTTAGTCAGGTTGAAAAAAGACACAAGTCCATCCAGTTCAACCACAAAAAAAATAAATAATAATATCATACAATCCCATATACCCAATTCTATACCCACAGTTGATCCAGAGGAAGGTGAAAAACCCCAGCAGAGCATGATCCAATTTGCTAAAGCAGGGGAAAAAATTCCTTCCTGATCCCCCGAGAGGCAATCAGATTTTCCCCTGATCAACTTTACCTATAAATGCTAGTACCCAGTTATATTTTGTACATTTAGGAAATGATCCAGGCCTTTCTTAAAAGCAATCCACTAAGCTGGCCAGAACCACTTCTGCAGGGAGTCTATTCCACATTTCCACAGCTCTGTGAAGAAACCTTTCCGTATTTGGAGATTAAATCTCTTTTCCTCTAGACGTAGAGTTCCCCCTTGTCCTCTTTGTTGACTGTAAAGTGAATAACTCAACACTATATGAATAACTCATTATATGAACCCCTTATATATTTGTACATGTTGATCATATCCCCCCTTAATCTCCGGTTATCAAGAGTGAATAAATTCAGTTCCTCTAATCTTTCCTCATAGCTGAGCTCCTCCATGCCTCTTATCAGTTTGGTTGCCCTTCTCTGCACTTTCTCCAGTTCGCCAATATACTTTTTGAGAACTGGAGCCCAAAACTGAACTGCATATTCCAGATGAGGTCTTACTAATGATTTGAACAGCGGCAAAACTATATCTCTCTCTCTGGAGTCCACACCTCTCTTAATACAAGAAAGGACTTTGCTCGCTTTAGAAACCGCAGCTTGGCATTGCATGCTATTATTGAGCTTATGATCTACCAACACCCCCAGATCCTTCTCCACTATGGATCCCCCCAGTTGTACTCCCCCCTGGTATGTATGATGCATGCATATTCTTAGCCCCCAAGTGCATAACTTTACATTTATCAACATTAAACCTCATCTGCCACATAGTCGCACAATTAGACTGAGCATTGAGGTCGGCTTGTAAATTGGAGATATCCTGTAAGGACGTTATTCAACTGCATAGCTTGGTGTCATCTGCAAAGACAGAAATGTTACTTTTGATCCCAGACCCAATATAATTTATAAAGATATTAAAAAGTAAGGGTCCCCACACTGAATCTTGGGGTACACTACTGATAACCTTAGACCATTCAGAGTAAGACTCATTAACCACTACTCTGAATTCTGTCTTTTAGCCTGTTTTCTATCCATTTACAAACTGATATTTCCAAACCTGTAGACTTTACCTTACACATGAGCTGTGTGTGCAGAACTGTATCGAATGCTTTTGCAAAATCCAAGTATACCACGTCCACCGCCACCCTTCTGTCCAAGGTTTTACTTACCTCCTCATAAAAATAATTTTTTGGGGTTTGTCCTATCTTTTGCAATCTGTCTTTCGTTTTGACTTTTTGCATCCTTGATTACCTTTTTACATATTCTGTTATATTCTTTGTAACATTTAAATGACACTAGTGTTCCTTCATTTTTATATTTTTAAAAGCTCTTTTCTTATTGTTTATAGCTTTTTTTTTTTTTACTTGGCCGTGAGCCACATAGGTTTTATTTTTAGCCTTTTAAACTTATTGTCCATGGGAATATACTTTGCAGTGAGTTTCCAAACAGTCTTTTAGAAGAATTCCTATTTCTGTTCTGTGCCCATTGATGCCAATATTCTCTCCCAGTCTAAGTCCTGGAGAGCAGCCCTCATCCTTGAAAAATTTGCTCTCTTGAAATTATCTTTCCCGTATGTGAGGTTTGCTTACAGCTAACATCAAATGAAATCATGTTATGGTCACTGCTACCCATCTCTTCCTTTATCTGAAGATTAGTAAGACGCTCTGCATGGTTTGAGATTACCAGGTCCAACAGATCATCATTCCTAGTTGGGGCCTCAATAAATTGGACCATAAAATTGTCCTGTAATAGGTTTATAAAATTTTGCCCTTTAACTGTCCCAGCAGTGCCATTACTCCAGTCAATTTCTGAGCAGTTAAAATCACTCATTATTATCACTGTCCCAGCCCTTGCAGCCATTTCCATCTGTGCAAGGAGCTGAGTCTCCACCTCTTCATTAACATTGGGTGGTCTATAACAAACCCCAATAATTAACTTTGAACTACGCACAGCTGTATGCAGTTCCACCCATAATGCTGCAGACTCATTCACACTGGCTTTGAGATCACTTCTCACATACATACAGACCCCTCCACCTTTCCTTTTTACTCTCTTTCTGAAAGAGTGCATAGCCAGGAATATTAATAGCCCAGCCATGTGAGGAATGAAGCCAAGTTTCAGCAATACCAATTACATCATAGCTTGGCAGACTTCTGGCATTGGTGAACAAACACTTTAAGGAATTAATATATTTTGAACCGTCACATACTATCCTCTTGGGTGTTCCGAGATTGCAACTAGGACTTGCTACTATACTTACCTTGGGTTTATGTGCTTTGGTTACCCTACCACTAATGCCCCTAATATTACCCTCTGGAATATGTTCCACACTGACTATCTCTGGACCCTCCCCCCCACCACCTAGTTTAAAAATCCCTCTAACTTTTTGCCCATCCTTATTCCCAGCTGATCTGTACCCTCCTCATTTAGGTGCAGTCCATCCCTTCTATAGTACCGCTTAATGACTGAAAAGTCACCCTAGTCCTCCAGGAACCCAAACCCCTCCTTACTACACCAGCTCTTCAGCCACTTGTTTACTTCCCCAATCTCCCTCTGCTCATGTGAATGAGTATGGGGTACATCATACCCCTACCAATTCACTTGGGGGAAAAGTGTCAATAAAAAAAAAAAAAACACACTAGACAGGTTTTTAAAAGTAATTGATTAGTCAGCTTCCGGGGGTCTCTTCTGACTTGGGGGGGGGTCTCTTCCGACTTCTTAGTTCTCTTCGGCCTCTTCTCCCGCTCTTCAGCGTCTTCAGCTGGGCTCCTCTGCTTTCTTCTGCTCTTTTACCCGCTCTTCAACATCTTCTTCCCTCGGGTCTTCTTCCGATGGTGACACGATGCGCTCTCCCCTGTAATGCTGTGTGCGAGGTGTGGAATGACTTATATAGACATGGGGGGGGGGGGGTCACCGGTTGACATCACTCGTGACCCCCCCATGCCTATATAAGTTGTTGCGCACACAGTAATACAGCGGAGGGTAGAAGATGATGGAGAAGACCGGGCCAACACTAGCAAAAGAGCAGAAGATAGCAGAGGAGCCCGGCAGAAGACACACCGGAGAGCGGCAGAAGAGGCCGGAGAGCGTGGAGAAGAGTCAGAAGAAACCCCCAGAGCTGCTTAATAAATTACTTTAAAAACCTGTTTAGTGTTTTTTTTATTGACACTTTTTCCCCCCAGGTGAATGAGTAGGGGTACGATGTAATCCATACTCATTCACATAGGGTGGGGGGGCATGGATCTGGGAGCCCTCCTATTAAAGGGGGGTCCCAGATTCCGATGAGCCCCCCCAACAACCAATGGCCAGGGTTGTCGGGAAGAGGCTCTTGTCCTCATCAACATGGGGACAAGGTGCTTTGGGGTGGGGGGGGCCGCAGGGTGCCCCCTTGACCCAAAGCACTCACCCCTCCATGTTGAGGGCATGCGGTCTGGTACGCTTCATGAGGGGGGGGGGCACTTGTTCGTCCCCACTCCTCTTCCTGACCGGCCGGGCTGCATGCTCGGATAATGGTCTGGTATGGATTTTGGGGGGACCCCCCACACAGTTTTTTTCCGGCGTAGGGTTAAAATCCATACCAAACCCAAGGGCCTGGTATGCTCCTGGAGAGGGAACCCATGCCTTTTTTTTGTTAAAATTTGGTGTGGAGTTCCCCCTCAAGATCATCAGAACACAAGTCGCATGCCAAAGTCAGATCATGCAAGATGGCGATCCAACTTCAATGATAGTCAATGGGCTGAAGAAGGATCAAGGTCAGACCAAAGTAGTACAGGGAGCATTTTCGTTCGGACCGACTTGTGTCGCACCAGTTAAGATGGCTCCCATAGGGAAACATTGATTTTCACAAGTCATGCGACATGAGCTCCCAATGTCAGAAGCGTTTGTCGTACCAGTGTGAACCCGGCCTTGGGCCCCTTTCACACAGGCAGACTGATTGGGTTCACCTGTCAGTTTTTCAGGTGGACCTGATCAGACCTTTCATTATACCCTACGGAGCAGTGGATGTAAATGGACATGTGTCCAATGGACATGTGTCCGATGGACAAGCGGAGCAGACACAAACAAGCCATCCACCTGCTCATCGGGGATCAGCGGACAGATTCCCAAGTCCATCCCATGTGATAAGGGCCTTAGGAGCCATTTCCAGCACATCACTTTTTTTATTTTATTTTTTATGTACTTTTAATGCTAGTTCACACCAGATGCAGTTCCCTGCGCTTTTTTTCTGCACTAAAATGCATGCACAGTGTTTTCCACGTATTCCAATGGCTCTAGTTCACATCAATGCAGTCAGTTCCAGTCAGTTTCTGCACCGTAAACTGACTGCACTGGTGTGAACTAGAGCCATTGGAATACATGGAAAACACTGTGCATGCATTTTTAGGGCCAGTTCAAACCACAAAATTCAATTATAAGTTCCGGATCAGTTTTTACTTACAGTTCACACCACATGCAGTTCCAGTGCATTTTTATACAATTTGCTAGGTTCCAGTACAGGTTTGTGCAGAAAAAAAAGCATACGCTACTTTTTTTCTGCACTGGAAACTGGTATGAACTAGAGCCATTGGAATACATGGAAAACACTGAATGCATTTTTAGTGCAGAAAAAAAGCGCACAGAACTGCATCTGGTGTGAACTAGCATCCAGGGTGTTCAAAGAGATACAACTGCTATGTGCATATATTACAGATTTGTAGCCTATATGTAAGTATATGTGTGTAATCACAGTACACATTATATTACACAATATACATCCCACTGACAGCCATCTAGGTGCAAAGAACAGAGTGATTAAGGGCAGGCAGCTTGTGGTCTATCCTTTTAGGTAGAACGGTTAAGCTCACTCACTATACACATTTTACAATATGAGGACCATACAATCAACTTTAGATTTACCATAACTAAACAAAAGCTGTTGGCAGATCTAAAATAGATTGTACAGTTACATTGTAATGTGTGAAATGAGCTTAAGTTCGAAAGCAAATGTTTAATCTGAGTCACTTTTGTGGGAAGCGCTTCACCATGAGGCAATAGAAAATACCCCACAAGCCAGCTGCACACCTACAAAGAACTGCAAAAGATGTGTTAACATTTTTCACTAAACATTTTCAAAAACTGACAGCTAGAATCATAAAGGTCTACAAAGCTGTAGTTGTAAATGCAGGATTCATTGACAGCAGCTAAATTTGATTACTAGACCAGTTACAGGAAATTAAAAAATAGTTATAAAATGTTCTGTGTACCGTTAATACAACTGCTAACAAAAACATTTACATTTCTGAGCCATTCTTAACTTTTGAATGTTCATGTTTGTATAAGTGTAATGGATTTTTAATGATCTTGCACCTGGGCTAAAAGTCTTCAAATTTACCCCAAATTTTTTCATTGTAACATACTGTAAGTAAGGAGAAATTCTGCAAGCCATTATATAATAGGTGAGGTTGAAAAAAGTCCATCAAGTTCAACCTATGTGTGATTATACGTCAGTATTACATTGTATATCCTTGTATCTTGTGGTCATTCAGGTGCTTATCTAATAGTTTTTTTAAACTATCAATGCCCCGCTGAGACCACCACCTGTGGAAGGGAATTCCACATCCTGGCCGCTCTTACAGTAAAGAATCCTCTACGTAGTTTAGGGTTAAACCTCTTTTCTTCTAATTTTAATGAGTGGCCACGACTCTTGTTAAACTTCCTTCCGTGAAAATGTTTTATCCCTATTGTTGGGTCTCCAGAGAGAATAAGTTCAGTGCTTTTGACCCTCATAACTAAATATCTCCAGACCCTTTATTAGTTGTGTTGCCCTTCTTTGTACTCGCTCCATTTCCAGTACATCCTTCCTAAGGATTGGTGTCCAGAACGGGACAGCATACTCCAGGTGCGACCAGACCAGAGTCTTGTACAGTGGGAGAATTATCGCTTTATCCCTGGAGTTAATCCCTTTTTTTAATTATGCCAATATTCCGTTTGCTTTGTTAGCAGCATTGCATGCCATTGCTGAGCCTATCATCTACTAGGAACCCCCAGGTATTTTTCCATCCTAAATTCCCTCAGAGGTTCCCTCACCCCCACCCCAGTGTATAGATTGTGTTAAAATTTTTGCCACCCAAATTCATTATTTTACATTTTTCTACATTAAAACCTCATTTGCCATATAGTTGCCCACCCCATTAATTTGTTCAGATCTTCTTGCAAGGTTTCCACATCCTGTGGAGAAGCTATTGCCCTGCTTAGCTTCGTATCTCTTGAAAATACAGATACTGAACTGTTTACCCCATCCTCCAGGTCGTTTATGAATAAATTAAATAGGATTGGTCCCAGCACAGAACCCTGTGGGACCACACTACACACCCCTGACCATTCCGAGTATTCCCCATTTATCACCACCCTCTGAACTCACCCTTGTAACCGGGTTTCATTCCAGGTACTAACCCTATGGTCCATGTCAATGGAATGGAATGAATGGAATGAACTGTGTCAAATGCTTTTGCAAAATCCAGATACACCACGTCTACAGGCCTTCCTTTATCTAGATGGCAACTCGCCTCCTCATGGAAGGTTAATAGATTGGTTTGGCAAGAACGATTCTTTATGAATCCATGCCGATTACTGCTAATGATACCGTTTTCATTACTAAAATCTTATGTATAGTCCCTTATCTCCTCCAAGAGCTTGCATACTATTGTTGTTAGGCTAACTGGTTTGTAATTCCCAGGGATGTATTTTGGGCCCTTTTTAAATACTGGTGCTACATTGGCTTTTCTCCAATCCGCTGGTACCATTCCAGTCAGTAGACTATCAGTACAAATTAGGAACAATGGTTTAGCAATTACTTGATGGAGTTCCCCAAGTACCCTTGGGTGCAAGCCATCCAGTCTCGGTGATTTATTAATGTTAAGTTTCCCAAGTCTAATTCTAATTCTGTCCTCTGTTAGCCATGAGGGTGCTTCCTGTGACCTGTCATGAGGATAAACACTGCAGTTTTAGTTACTAAAGCCCCCTGATTCCATTGTGAAGACTGAGGAGAAGAAAAAATTCTATACCTTTGCCATCTCCCCATCCTTTGTAACCAGATGTCCTTCCTCGTTGTTTATGAGGCCAATATGGTCTGTCCTCCCTTTTTTACTGTATACATACTTTTTGCTCTCCTCCACTATGTGTCTTTCGTGTTCTATCTTAGCAGTCCTAATTGCACCCTTACATTTCTTGCATCATTCTTTATAAAGTCTGAATGCTGATGATGATCCTTCAACCTTGTATTTTTTGAAGGCGTTCCCTTCTCCTTTGCTTTTATATGCATTTTTACATTGGAGTTAAGCCATCCAGGACTTTTTTACGCCCTTTTAAATGTATTACCCAATGGGATGCACTGGCTAATGCCCTTATTTAATATGCTCTTAAAGCGAACCCATGTCTCCTCCGTGTTCTTTGTTCCTAAGATTTTATACCAATTTATGCCTTCTAGCAAGGTTTGTAGTTTAGAGAAGTTGGCTCTTTTGAAATTCAGTGTCTTTGTATTCCCCTTATGTTTCCTATTTGTGCGATTTATACTGAAGGCAATTGACCTGTGATCGCTGTTTCCCAAATTCCCCCGTATTTCCACATCCATGATCAGGTATGTATTGTTGGTAATCAGTAGATCTAGTAATGCTTTATTTCTAGTTGGTGCGTCTACCATCTGACCCATGAAATTGCCTGCAAGACATATAGTAACTGGCAAGCCTTAGACGAATGCGTGGTTCCCTCCGCCCAAAGTCTATGTCTGGATAATTAAAATCCCCCTTCCATCCTTGCTGCTAATCCAAATTGTGATACGAGGTCCACCTCTGTCTCCTCCCTCAGGTTAGGGGGCCTATAGCATACGTCCAGTATTATTTTACCCTTAGCTTCATCCCTTTGGAGCTCTACCCATAAGGATTCCACCTCCTCCCTAGCTCCCTTAGTGATATCTCTCACATTCACTTGTACATTATGCTTTATATATAGACATACCCCTCCCCCTTTTTTACCCTCTCTATCCCTGCGATAAAGGGAATTCCCTTGAATGGTTGCCAGCCAAACATGAGAGCTGTTGAACCAGATCTCTGAAATTCCCACAAAATTCAAATCCTCCTTATACAACAGTATCTCTAGTTCACCCATCTTGTCCGCCAGGCTCCTGGCATTGGTGAACATGCCACGTAGTTTAGACCGGTCGCATACTATCCTCTTATTGGGTGTTCCAAGATTGCAACTAGAACTTGTTACTATAAATTACTTTGGGTTTATGTGCTTTAGTCAACCTACCACAATTCCTTTTTGAATAACAAATGGAAAAATCTTCATGTTTTCTAACGACGTTTAGGATTTTGCAAGAAAAGCAAAGGTCATATATATAGCATATATAATAGACAATTATATTGTCTAGTCTGCTCTTCCAGGTGGCTGGATGAGCTTTCCGACATGCTGCAATGCCTCAGCACTCTAGAAAGGAACGAACACCAAGAACTGATCACCAGCTTTTACAGTCTTTGGTTCTTGCCCAGTACTTACTGCATTTTGATTTTGGGCCGTGGGACTGCCAATCGTAATGATTTGTTAGTGGTGAAGTAAAAGCCAATTATATTTGACAGCAGTTTCCATAGAAAACTCAGTTTCTAGGGTAGAAGGTAACTCTGCAACATTCAGAAAGTTCACTTGGAGGTGCCAACTAGACAACATATGTGTCTATTACATAAGTAGTCTATGGTCAGAAGTTCCCTTTAATTTAGCAATTTTTGAAAGCTTTTTTTCTAAAGGGAACGTCAAAAAACCAACTGTTCTGCTATAACAAATGTTTCTTGCCAGCCAACACACCTCAATCAACCACTTGTCTTGTACAAACTGTTGCAATAGTTGTTCAATCTCCTTCTTCTTCATTTTCTTGGTTTGAAGCTGGTCCGCAAGATTCAAAATGTTTGTGGAGGATGCAAACCCGCTGTCAGAGTCAATAATTATATCCATCTGTTCAGAAAAAGATACAGCAAAGAAAATGGTGTAAGATGTGAAAACAATGTGTTAAACCATTTTTGGTCCAGACGAGGGTAAAAAAAAAAAGAGCAAAAGATCATTTGTACATGGATCTGTTTCTACAGACCAATACCAATAACCAAGATACACAGAAAAGCTGCTGAAACACAAGAATCTCCATAATTACTTAAAGGCTATGTTCACCTTAAAAAAAATTATATAATATAAAAAAAAAAAAATTATATTATATATATATATGCACATGGCTCTACATAGGGCTGTTTGCCCATACCTCTCATATGGGCAGACAGTTACTGAGGCACAGGAAGAGGCAATGAACTACAAAGGCAATCGTTAGTGCTCCTGTAGTTCATCGAGAACTATGAGCTGTCTGTTGTGGTGGCCGATGGGATTTGTAACTCAATCATTCACAGATCTCTGTGAAAGAATGATGCAGCTGTGTGGATGGAGCTTTGCAAAGCTGCGCTGTTTTTAAAATGTGATAGTGTGTGCAGGGCAAGGATCCCAAACCCACCGTCAGGGGGGGGGGGGGGGGGGGGGGGTTGACTGCTGTAAAATTACATGTTACATGTAATGCCCTAAATATTAAAGTAAGATGCGACATGTTGCCAACGGTGAACTTATCCTTTAAAAACTGCAAAGTGAAGAGGAGAGGTGTTGTTACACCATTAAAGCATTGTATAGGAAAATAGTGAGCAGCCAAGCAGAGCTCACTGGAGAGATGTACAGAAAGTAGAGTGCCAAGCAGAGATCAGTAGCATCACAGGGCACATGGACAAGCACAGAAGACCCTACACTATATATCACTGTGCTCTGCATCTGGCCTCAGCAAATTTTCAATGCAGCTTTCCTATGTAGAAAAAGTGACAGCTCCTCTTTGCCTGTCAATCTCTGCCATTAGGCTGAATAAAGCAATGTTCTTATTTTGCTTCTGTTCTGCAGAAGTGGACACATCAGATGAACAGATCGCACACAGCCTGGCAAACCATGAAACAAGCTGCGTCTAATTTGTACACTTGCCATCACATGTACTTAATCCCAATCAGGCAAGGTGGAGTACAGAAGGGAGAGGGCATTAATAGCACTGCGTGCACTATGAACACTAGGTTAAAAAAAAAAAAAAAAAAAAAAGGAGCATATCTTACCGTTTTTCTGAACAATTCCAGCTCATTCTCCCCATAATCTGAGGCCATTTTAGTAACATCATTTTCTGCAAGGTTAAGCTAGGGAAGAAGAAAAATATTACATTAGGTATTCAGTCCAATCAGGTTATACACCCCCCCCTCCGGACAACAAACCTCAGAATGTGTACTGCATAGGTCATTACACAATCATCTTCTGATCCTTATGTCATTACATACAGCAAACATTAAATAAAACATCTTCTTTATTGAGCTAACACGTTGTAGGAGTTCCAAAATGTATAGTTACACTGAACAAAAATCTATTATCCCGTGGCAGCCTCTTCAGGATGCGACACATCTAGGACTGTAGGATGCCTGTGTCCCTTGCACAGTGATTCCACCTTTAGATCCCTATGTCACTGCTAAGCCCTGTAATGACATAGGAGTCTGAGGATGGAAGCATTGCAAGATGGAATATTAACCAAGAAACTGTAAACCCCAACAATGAACTTCTCTTATTTACACCCCTTTGGTCCATTAAATATACAATTTAAAGCATTTGTTATATCTTTCTGATAAGCGCAAATAGCCCATTGATCCTACCATAAATCCTGTGAGCTCCTAACTTCCTGTACACTGTGCCTGAGCTGCACTGTGATCAGTAATCAGTATTATCAGCCTTGCTCAGGTCTCTGACTACAGAAAACCTTCCACTAAGCTGTGAAGATGGGGAGGGGGATTG
This sequence comes from Lithobates pipiens, assembly GCF_037356315.1. Lineage (NCBI taxonomy): Eukaryota > Metazoa > Chordata > Amphibia > Anura > Ranidae > Lithobates > Lithobates pipiens. Next base: position 281,025,542 of record NW_027507784.1, on the reverse strand, counting down.
GCGGCAGTTCTGTAGTCCTAACTTCCTGTCCAGAGGTGAAAATGCCATCTGTTTATAGATACAGTACAGACACGCATATGTTGTCACCCCTGGACAGGAAATGTTACTTGCAGGATCAGCAGGTGGGCAAAAAAGAAGAAAGTCTGAAAAATGAATGTAGCCACCACATTTCAGAACTGCGGATAAGGAAGAAATATTTGATCTCCGTTAACCACTTAACCCCCCTTAATAACCAGACCAATTTTCAGCTTTCGGTGCTCTCACATTTTGAATGAAAAACTGTACCTATATGACATCTTTGTCCTTTTTTTTTTTTTTTACACAAATGGTGCTTTCTTTTGGTGGTATTTAATCACCACTGGGTTTTTTATTTTTTGTGCTATAAAAGAAAAAAGACAGAAAATTCTGTAAAAAAAAAAAAGAATTTTTCTTAGTTTCTGTTATAAAATTTAGCAAATTAGTACATTTTCTTCATAAATTTTGGCCAAAATTTATACTACTACATATCTTTGGTAAAAATAAGTACAAATTGGTGGATATTATTTGGTCTTTGTGAAAGTTATAGATTCCACAAGCTATGATGCCAATATCTTAAAATTGATCACACCTGAAGTGCTGACGGCCTATCTCATTTTTTTTGAGACCCTAACATGCCAGAAAAGTACAAATACCCCCCAAATTACCCCTTTTTGGAAAGACGACATTCCAAGGTATTTAGTAAGAGGCATAGTGAGTTTTTTTCCCACAATTCTTTGCAAAATCAAGGGGTTTTTTTTTCCCTTTTTTTTTTTCACAAAATTGTCATATATTAGCAGGTTATTTCTCACACACAGCATATGCGTATAACGATACCACATGTGTGAGATGTTTACACAGCGTGGCCACATACAGAGGCCTGAAACAACTAATCAATTAATCGACAACTAATCGATTATGAAATTAATTGATTATTATTTTCATAATCGATTAATCGGCCAGTAATATAATGGGGTTAAAAAAAACTAAACTAAAAATTAGCCCTTTATAGTACAAAAAGAGCAAATAATCGCTACTGTAAATATTACTCACTGTTCTACAGTAAACAATGAACCCCTTACAGTAGTGATTATCTTCTTTTTTTCTACTATAAAAGGGCCAATTTTCGTTTTTTTAACCCCATTATGTTAGTAAACGTCTTAGACTTGGTTCACATCTATGTGCTTTTTGCAGAAATGCACTACAGTTCATTTACATGGTTTCCTATGGGACACGTTCACATCTGAAAGGGTCAGGGACTTTTAACGCAAAATTATGCTTTATTGGTTCAATATACTTAAATGGAGAAGCTGCACAAAAGCATGTAATGCGTTTTTGCACCAATTTGTGTTTTTTTAATCTGCCCAAAAAAAAGGCAAAAATGCAAATTTCAGTAAAATCACGTGAGCAAAAATCAAAACGTACAGCAAAAAGCACTGCAGAAACAGATCAAAAGCAAACTGCATAGGTGTGCACCGTGCATTATGCTGGCCACACAGATCAATTTTCAGATGAGAATATTCAGACGAAAAATCTTTGTACATTCGCCGAATGAAAGAATTTTGTTTGAAATTTTCACTTGTTTTTAACATTCTGTTTTTAAAACGAATGTAATTTCTGAACAAAAACCACATACACTGTCTGAAAATTCCTTTGACTAAGAAGTTTTCTATTATTTCCAAATTTTCCCGTCACTGTGGTTGAAAATGAACATCAATTTGACCCACTTTTTTTTTTAAAGGTTATTAACCAATTAATCGAAACAATAATCGGCCAACTAATCGATTATGAAAATAATCATTAGTTGCAGCCCTAATTGGCAGGGCATTACAGAGTATTGGCAGGGCATTGCAGAGTACTGGCAAGGCATTGCAGGGTTAATTGTCAGTGAGCAGGGCTGTGGGCACCGATCTCTCCCCTCGCACTGTACCGATCATTACAAAGAGGGGAGGGAGGAAGCGGCGTCATGACGCGACACCGGTTTGTTTACAACTGATCGCTCCCTCATTTGACGGAGCGAACACGTGGTAAACAGCCGCAATGATCGGCCGTTTACCGTGATCCAGTCACGGATGTTCGAGTGCGCGTCCCAGGGGGAGCGCGAGAGCGGAATTCTGGGAGGACGTCATAGTATGTCCTCCCAAAGTTAAGCAACCACCCTGTACCCGTCATTCTTGTTAAGTGGTTAATGGGTTTAGGTATACTTTAATCTGCATAAGCTCTATATATGATCATACAAAGATATATAAATATTTAAAGTGGTTGTATACTAAATTTTTTAACTTTTACCTACAGGAAAGCCTATAATAAGGCTTACCTGCAGGTAAAAAAAATATATCTCCTAAACCTGTACGGTTTAGGAGATATTCCCCTCGGTATGCGCCGCTGACTGCAGCGGCGCATGCGCACAAGGGGATTCTCGGCCTGAAAATCCGGCAGTGGCCGGCCGGAATGAAATCTCCCGCGCGCATGCGCGGGAGTGACGATATCGCGGCTCCGGCCACTCACAGCACCGGAGTCGCGATACCCGGAAGAAACGCCAAGGGAGCATGTCAGCTCCCTCGGCGTGGATCGGGCCAGATGTCGGGGCCTCGTTCTAAGGTAAGTATTTCATAATGAGCTAGTATGCGGTGCATACTAGCTCATTATGCCTTTTGCTTTGCAGGTTTAAAAAAAAAAAAAAAAATGTGCGGGTTTACTACCGCTTTAAGGTGACAAATTATTCCAGCTAAGTATATGACTGATCATATCAGTGCATATAAAGGCCAGGTTCTGCTTCTGCTGGTCTATATGAACAGCCCTTTACAATTTCCAACTTACTAAACAATACATTATTGTATTTCTGACCTTAAAAGTTATATATATAAAAAAAATAAAAAAAAACATCAACAAATATGTTTTTTGAAATTCAACCACCTCCACCACCACCTGCAAAACATCACATCTGTTAACCTGCAAAGTTCATCTCTGTATACGGGCTGTCATTGAACCTCCCCTGTTGTGCAATGTATTTTTTTTTTTTTAAACAGGGATAGATGTCTGCTACTTAATAGTCTCCCTGTGGTCTGCTTTAGCACTAGGCAGAAGTTCCATTGCTTGCCAGGAACTTTGGCATTTACAGTGCACCTGGAAAGTATTCACAGAGATTCACTTCTTCCCCCATTTTGGTATGTTACAGTCTTATTCCAAAATGGATTAAGATCATTATTTTCCTCAAAATTCTACAAACATTACCCCATAATGACAATGTGAAAGAAGTTTGTTTGAAATCTTTGCAAATTTATTTAACCACTTCGCTCCCAGGCCAATTCTGACATTTCTCTCCTACATGTAAAATTCCTAATTTTTTTCATAGAAAATTACATAGAACCCCCAAACATTATATATGTTTTTTTAGCAAAGACCCTAGAGAATACAATGGCAGTTGTTGCAACTTTTTATCTCGCACGGTATTTGCGCAACAATTTTTCGAACACGTTTTTTTCAGAAAAAATGCTTAAAAAAAAAAAAAAACAGTAAAGTTAGCCCAATTTTTTTGCATAATGTGAAAGAGGAGGATACGCCGAGTAAATATATACCCAACATGTCACGCTTCAAAATTGCACGCGCTCGTGGAGTGGCGCCAAACTTTGGTATTTAGAAATCCCCATAGGCGACGCTTTAAATTTTTTTTACTGGTTACATGCTTTGGGTTACAGAGGAGGTCTAGAGCTAGAATTATTGCTCTTGCTCTAACGTTCACAGCGATACCTCACATGTGTGGTTTGAACACCGTTTTCATATGTGGGCGGGACTTACGTATGCGTTCGCTTCTGTGTGCGAGCTCACGGGGACAGGGGCGCTTTACTTTTTTTTTTTATTGTTAATTTTTTTTTATTTTTTTAGTTCGACACTTAAAAAAAAAAAAAAATAATAATAATGTAATGTAAACATCCCTTGTAATAGGAATATGGCATGATCGGACATATTTACAGTGAGATATGGGGTCAATAAGACCCCATATCTCACCTCTAGGCTGGGAATAAAAAAAAAAAAAAAAAAAAAAAGAAAACCATCCTTGCTTCCTACCCAGATCGGCGCCATTAATTTGAATACAGAGGCCGGGCATGACGTCATAACATCACGCCCGGCCTCCGAACGATCATAGATACTCCGGGGACAATCTGGTCCGCCGGAAATCTCTATGGTAACTTGCGGGGGCCAGCGGATCCTGTGACCGACTCACCGATGGAAGCGGTGAGTCGGTACAAGCACCGGAGGGCGGCGGGGGCGTCCCCTCCCGCCGCCCGTAAGAACAATCAAGCGGTGGAACAGCCGCTATGATCGTTCTTATGGGGCAGGGAATTGCCGGCTGAAAACGCCGATATCTGAATGATGTCTGTGGCCTCAGGCATCATTCAGATATAACCACCGAAAGCCCACGACGTCAATAGATGTAGTATGGGCGCCAAGTGGTTAAAAAAAAATATATATTATATATATATATATATATATATATATATATATAAAATCACATGCACACAAGTTTTCATAGCTTTTGCCATGACACTCAGAATTCAAAATGACACTTAAGACCGGGTTCACACCGGAGCGATGCGGGAACGCCGCGAATCCGCGGCGGTTTCCCGCATCGCATGCCTCCCGCCGGCAGTTCACACTGCCCTATGCGGACTGCTGGGAGTGTCAGTGAAATGTTAATGACACCCCCAGATCAGTCCGCATATCGCAGTGCGATCTGCAAACTCGGACAGGAATCGGATCGCATGGTGTGAACACCCATGCGATCCGATTCTGCTGCGGACCAAAAAAGGGTCCCGTGCGAGTTTGCGGCGGGTGCGATGCGAATTCAGCCATACTATCTGTATGGCTGAACTCGCATCGCACAGAGATCGGATGCGATTTGCACTGCAGTGCGGTGCGAATCACATCCGGTTCTCGCTGCCGCAGCGGTGTGAACCCAGCCTAAAATTGAGATGTTTCTACAACTTGATTAGAGTCCACCTGTGGTAAATTCAGTTGATTGGATATTTGGAAAGGCACACCTCTGTCTCTATAAAGGTCCCACAGTTAACATTTCATTTCAGAGCACAAACCAAGCAATTGTCTGTAGACCTCGGAGACAGGATTGTATTGAGGCGCAGATCTGGGGAGAGGTACAGAAACATTTCTGCAGCATTGAAGCAATGAGCACAGTAGCCCCCATCATCTGTAAGTGGAAGAAGTTTGGAACCACCAGGACTCTTCCTAGAGCGGGCCGCCCGACCAAACTGAGTGATTGGGGGAGAAGGGCCTTAGTCGGGGAGGTGACCAAGAACCTGATGGTCACTCTGACAGAGCTCCAGTGTTTCTCTATGGAGAGGAGAACTTTCCAGAGGAACAACTATCTCTGCAGCACTCCACCAATCAGGCCTGTATGTTAGAGTGGCTAGACGGAAGCCACTTCTCAGTAAAAGGCATATGATAGCCCACCTGGAGTTTGCCTAAATGCATCTAAAGGACTCTCAGACCATGAGAAACAAAATTCTCTGGGCTGATGAAACAAAGATTGAACTCTTTGGCATGAATGGCAAATGTCATGTCTGGAGGAAACCAGGCACTGCCAATACCATCCCTAGAGTGAAGCATGGTGGTGGCAGCATCATGCTGTGAGGATGTTTTTCAGTGGCAGGAACTCGAGAACTAGTCAGGATTGATAAAAAGATGAATGTAGCAATGTACAGAGATATCCTTGATTAAAACCAGCTCCAGAGCGCTCTGGACCTCAGACTACATAATTAAAAACTGTGGCTCCACAGTTTAATTAGAGCCCACTGGTAGTCTACAAACTATACCAATGCCCTAAAGCACACCTACAAATTTTGTTAAACATAGAGAATGCAGGCCACCCCCCTACCTCATCATCCTATTAGCCAGCAACACTTTCCATTATGGCGATGAGCAAAAAAGAAGGTGGTGGAGCCTGCAGGGAAGCTGATGCCTGCATTTTAATCCCGATGCCATTAAAGCTGACATACATGGATCGAATTTTAGTCAGTTCAGCAGGGACCGAATTTTGATCCATGTATGGGGTAGCTGGTTATACATATGTCAACCTATCGGGTTTTTCCCGAACGATCAGTGCCGCCGGCTATAGCCAGAAGGGCTCCCCGCTGGCAGAATACAGTGGGGGAACTGTTTTTTTTTTTTCATTCAACCCACTGGTTGAACAATTTTTTTTTTATCATATTATCAGTATTATAATACTGGCAGCTATGCTTTCAGTAATGAAGTCAAAACGAATACAATGGTACTTCTACATATTTTAAATCAACCGAACATTATCAAGCAATCTTTATAAGCCCATATATTGATCTGACGCTAATAACAATGGCCAAGTCTGCCCCATTCACTGAAGCAAAGCTGTTTAGTGTGTGGGCAACTATTAGTTTTGGCTGCACAGAGCTGTGGTGAGGAGGCAGTGTAATGAGCATTTCAGCGCATCACACCGTTGCATTTTTTGTCAGCTTTATTTGAAGCCCACAAAGTGACATTTCATTAACCACTACAGATCCGCGCTATTGCCAAATGACGGCATTAGCGCGGACCTACATTTCCGGGACTACGTCTATTGACGTCGTCCCGGTTACGAGCGGCCTGCGCGCCCCCTGAGGGGCGCGCTCTGTGATCGGCGAGTCCGTGAGACTCGCCTGATCACCGATCCGTGTAAGGGGTCGATCCCGACCCCTTATCATGTGATCAGCTGTCAGCCAATGACAGCTGATCATGTGATAGAACGGAGCCGGTAATCGGCTATTATTCCTCCTCGCGCTGACAGCGCGAGGAGAGAAAAAAAAAGCCGATCACGGCCATCAATACAAGGGACCACCTGCCACCTGCCTGTGCCCACCTGCCTCCCGCAGTGCCATCCTGAAGTAAAATAAAAGCAAAAGTAAGTGCCCCCCGTCAGTGCCCATAGTGCCCACAGTGCCACCCACAGTGCCACCCAATCTGCCTCAAAGGTGCTGCACCCCAGTGCCGCCCATCTGTGCCCAGCAGTGCCGCCCATCAGTGCCCAGCAGTGCCACCTATCAGAGCCACCTATCAGTGCCACCTATCAGTGCCCATCAGTCCCATCTATCTGTGGTACCTATCAGTGCCCATCCGTGCCACCCATCCGTGCCACTTATCCGTGCCACCCATCCGTGCCATCTTATCTGTGCCCATCTTTGCCCATCAGTGCCGCCTTATCTGTGCCCATCGGTGCCGCCTTATCTGTGCCTATTAGTGCCGCCTTAACTATGCCTATCAGTGCCCACCGGTGCAGCCTATCAGTGCCCACCAATGCAGCCCATCAGTGCCCACCAATGCAGCCCATCAGTGCCCACCAATGCAGCCCATCAGTGCCCACCAATGCAGCCCATCAGTGCCCACCAATGCAGCCCATCAGTGCCCACCAATGCAGCCTATCAGTGCCGCCTAATCAGCGCACTTCAATGAAGGAGAAAAATGACCCGTTTGCAAAATTTTATAACAAACTATTAAAACATGATTTTTTTTTTTTTTTGCATCTTTTTTTGTTTGTTTAGCAAAAAATAAAACTCCGAGCTGTAACTAAATACCACCAAAAGAAAGCTCTATTTGTGGGAAAAAAATGATAAAAATTTCATTTGGGTACAGTGTTGTATGACCGCGTAATTGTCACTCAAAGTGCATCAGCGCTGAAAGCTGAAAATTGGTCTGGGACTGAGGGGGGTTTAAGTGCCCAGTAAGCAAGTGGTTAATGTCCCCCGCAAAGCAACGCAGTTCATTGTTACATACGCAGTTCATTGTTACAAAAACGTTACATACCAGAGCATAGTATTTTTTTCCATCATTTTCATCAGTTCCTTTCCTTATCTGCATAAACACAGGCTGCAAATGTTTGTTGATGATAGACACAAAATCATCTAGCTTGTCATGCATATACAGGACTGAAAAACAAGAAATGTGCATGAAGCATCAAAAGTCTAAGTACAAAGTGATGTGTTTCCAAATGTACCAAACTCCTTAAAGTGTAAGCAAACCCCCCTATCGTTTTCAGCCAAGGAAGCTGCCATCTTTGCCTCTGTTTAATCTACAACTGCCATGATGCTGCACATGTGATCAGTTATGACAACAGCAATTGGATGGTTTGACAGTTTGGTTGAGAGCACAACCAATAGGAGTGTTACATTTCATACATAAAACCGTTTTATGGATAGGTTTACTTCCGCTTTAAAAGGAGTTCTATAATCACAGCACACACTTTACTTTTATAACATCAGTATTGTGATAGCAATACAGACAGTTATTTTGACAATACAGTATAAGCTTACTGAAAAATCGCCATGCATGTTTTGCTGCTTCTCTTCTTATTCCGTTGGTTTACTTTCAAATTCTAAGAACTACATACCTCATGGAACCTTGCAGCCTGCAAGCAGTGATTCCTGCACAGACTCCGTCTCCTGAAACTCCTCCTCTCCACACCTCTGTAGTTCAGGAGGCAGGCTCTCTGAATTCTGTGATATAGCAGTGCCTACCTACAGAGCATAGTGAATTTGTGCCGCAAGTAAATGTGTGAAAATTCTTCTACAAAGAAAAGTAACAAACGCCAATATTGTTCAGATTAATAGGAGTATGCAAGAAAGAATTGAAATTCTTTCTTGCAGTTTACAAATCACCCCTCTGTAGCTCAGTAAGATTCTAATAGCTGATGAGATCTCCGAGATCTCTGCTGGACAGAATGGATGGTGTGAAATGGCTAGTTTGCTGCCTAAAACGTGAATGTTTTTAGATACAGATAGATTTTACTTCTTGCTAAAGCCCAAGATTTTACTTTTGAATCCCAATCAAAAAAATCAGACCCAGATAAATGTATTTACAAGTGAAAACTTGGACTAACATTTTTTAACCCCTAACCGATGCACATACGTAGTGGGAATCTCAGCACCGAGACTGAACTCCGGGTCTCGTACAAACTATCGGAGGATAGTAGGACTGGCTCTCGCTCACTTGATTGCTGTGAAAGCCTGTGAATGGCTGTCACTAAGATCAGTCACTGTACAGCTCACCCCTGTTGTTCACTCTAACCTCTTGAATGAAAGAGATACAGTGTATCTTTTTCTATTTTTCAGAGGAAAAGATTGTAAACCAAAAAAAAATTAAAATAAAAGAAGTTGTTTAACCACTTGAGATCCGCGCTATAGCCAAATGACGGCTACAGCGCGGATCTCCTTTGCCGGGACTACGTCTATTGACGTCGTCCCGTGCACGAGCGGCCTGCGCCCCCCCTGGAGGGGCGCGCGCGGCGCGCTCTGTGATCGGCGAGTCCATGAGACTCGCCTAATCACCGATCCGTGCAAGGGGTCGATCCCGACCCCTTATCACGTGATCAGCTGTCAGCCAATGACAGCTGATCATGTGATATATTGGAGCCGGTAATCGGCTATTATTCCTCCTCGCGCTGACAGCGCGAGGAGAAAAAAAAAAGCCGATCACCGGCGCCCGTGATCGGGACATCAGTCCCGATCACGGCCAGCCCTGCTAGTGCCCACCTGCCCCCTGCAGTGCCAAATGTTTAAAAAGTGCCCCCCAGCAGTGCCCACAGTGCCCCCCAGCAGTGCCCACAGTGCCACCCAGCAGTGCCCACAATCTGCCTCAAAGGTGCTGCACCCCAGTGCCACTTATCCATGCCCATCAGTGTCATCTACCAGTGCTCAGCAGTGCCGCCCATCAGTGCCCAGCAGTGCCACCTATCAGTGCCACCCATCAGTGCCCATCAGTCCCATCTATCAGTGGTACCTATCAGTACCCATCCGTGCCCATCTTTGCCCATCAGTGCCGCCTTATCTGTGCCCATCGGTGCTGCCTTATCTGTGCCTATTAGTGCCGCCTTAACTATGCCTATCAGTGCCCACCAGTGCAACCTATCAGTGCCCACCAATGCAGCCCATCAGTGCCCACCAGTGCAGCCTATCAGTGCCGCCTAATCAGCGCACTTCAATGAAGGAGAAAAATTACCCGTTTGCAAAATTTTATAACAAACTATTAAACATGATTTTAGAGTAGAGAGTGTCTAGCTTGTATAACAGTGTAAATTTGCTGTCCCCTCAAAATAACACAACACACAGCCATTAATGTCTAAACCACTGGCAACAAAAGTGAGTACACCCCTAAGTGAAAATGTCCAAATCGGGCTCAAAGTGTCATTATTTTGTGTGGCCACCATTAATTTCCAGCACTGCCTTAACCCTCTTGGCATGGAGTTCACCAGAGCTTCACAAGTTGGCACTGGAGTCCTCTTCCACTCCTCCATGACAACATCACGAGCTGGTAGATGTTAGAGACCTTGCGCTCCTCCACCTTCTGTTTGAGTATGCCCCACAGATGCTTAATAGGGTTTAGGTCTGGAAGCATGCTTGGTCAATCTATCGCCTCTATCCTCAGATTATTTAGCAAGGCAATGGTCATCTTGGAGGTGTGTTTGGGGCCCAGTCTCCAAAGGGAGGGGATCATGCTCTGCTTCAGTATGTCACAGTACATGTTGGCATTCATGGTTCCCTCAATGAACTGTATCTCCCCAGTGCCAGCAACATTAATGCAGCCCCAGACCATGACACTCCCACCACCATGCTTGAATGTAGGCAAAACACATTTGTCTTTGTACTCTTCACCTGGTTGCCGCCTCACACCTTTGACACCATCTGAATCAAATAAGGTTATCTTGGTCTCATCAGACCACAGGACATGGTTCCAGTAATCCATGTCCTTAGTCTGCTTGTCTTCAGCAAACTGTTTGCAGGCTTTCTTGTGCATCATCTTTAGAAGAGGCTTCCTTCTGGGGTGACAGCCATGCAGACCAATTTGATGCAGTGTGTGGCGTATGGTCTGAGCACTGACAATGCTGACCTTCCCACCCCTTCAACCTCTGCAGCTATGCTGGCAGCACTCAAACGACTATTTCCGAAAGACAACCTCTGGATATGACGCTGAGCATGTGCACTCAACTTATTTGGTAGATTATGGTGAGGCCTGTTCTGAATGGAACCTGTCCTGTTAAACCACTGTATGGTCATGGCCACCATGCTGCAGCTCAGTTTTAGGGTCTTGGCAATCTTGTTATAGCCTAGGCCAGTGATGGCGAACCTTGGCACCCCAGATGTTTTGGAACTACATTTCCCATGATGCCTATGCACTCTGCAGTGTAGTGGAGCATCATGGGAAATGTAGTTTCAAAACATCTGGGGTGCCAAGGTTTGCCATCACTGGCCTAGGCCATCTTTATGTAGAGCAACAATTTTTTTCTTCAGTTCTTCGCCATGAGGTGCCATGTTGAAATTCCAGTGACCAGTATGAGAGAGTGAGAGCGATAACACCAAATTTAACACACCTTCTCCCCATTCACCCCTGAGACCTTGTAACACTAATGAGTCACATGACACCGGGGAGGGAAAATGGCTAATTGGGCCCAATTTGAACATTTTCACTTAGGGGTGTACTCACCTTTGTTGCTAGCGGGTTAGACACTAAAGGCTGTGTGTTGAGTTATTTTGAGGGGACAGCAAATTTACACTGTTATATAAGCTGTACACGCACTACTTTACATTGTAGTAAAGTTTAACTTTTTCAGTGTTGTCACATGAGGGATGTACTCACTTTTGTGAGATAATGTAGCTAGATTAAGGTTTGATCTAGGCCAGGGGAAATGCATTAACATTCACAGAGGTCTGATTAGTAAAATATTTCTCTAGGAGAGGTGCGAACTGCATGTTTGTGTAACTCAGGTCCTTCACATCACAGAACCCTTCCTTTATTTCACAATCCTTTTCTTACATCGGTATCTTCAGTCCCTCTGCATATCACAATCCCCCTTCAAATTACAGCTTCCCCTTCACAGCAGTGTTCTGAACTAGGGGTGCACCAAATGGGTTTTTCGGTGCCGAAACCGATACCGAAAATGAAAAATACACTAGGCCGAAAACCGAAACAGCACAGATACCTACGAAACATATTTAAAAAAATAGGATTTTTGTACTCACCGTAAAATCCGTTTCTTTGTAATTCACTGACCGACACAGCTCCTCTCTGTAACTAAATGGGTTGTATAGCCTGCCATTAGGAGAACTAGGCACAATTGTTACACAATACACAAAACTTTTAATTCCGCCCCAGGGGGGCAGACCTTGTGCTATCAACCCTCCTCACTGCTCCCAGCAGCTTCAGTACGTCAACAAGCAGTAGAACGTAGAAAAAAGGAGGGGTGGGTGCTGTGTCTGTCTGGGAATTACAGAGAAAAGGATTTTACAGTGAGTACAAAAATCCTATTTTCTCTTATATTCACCGACCGACACAGCTCCTCTCTGTAACTAAATGGGACGTCCCTAAACAGTGCCAAACGAGGGGTTGGAAAAAACAGCATAAAAACTTCATCCATCGTGGCAAGTGGGAACTAGTGAAGCTAAACCCACAAAAAAACAGCAGTGTGTGGAAAAACTCCACCATATAACCGGGCATCCTCAACAGGAGTGATCCCCAAGACCGCAACATTGCGGAAGTAATGCAACAGTGCATCAACAAAACAGTACTGCGTTTTTATCGAAAAACCAGGAAAAAAAACTCAATTGCAACTACACAGCCACCTGCAAAACTTTGCGGCCAAAAGAGGCATCAGCCGATGCACTGACGTCTACCTTGTAGAACTTGGTAAACGTATGGACAGACGACCAGGTCGCCGCCTTACACACCTGAGCGACAGGCGCTTGGTGTCGGAAAGCCCAAGACGTTCCGATTGCTCTTGTAGAGTGGGCAGTGACTGGAAAGGGGGGCACCTGCAGCTTCAAGGCGTAGGCTTGTACTACAATCTGTCTGATCCACCTGGAAATGGTGGCCGACGAGACCGCCATGCCTTTCTTAGGACCAGCCACCGAAACAAACAGTGAGCCTGACTTCCGAAAGGGGGCTGTGACAGAAAAGTACACCTTCAGAGCCCTAACCACATGGAGAGCGTAAAGGGCCACCTCCTTGGGGTGCTTCGGCTTAGGACACAACGATGATAATACAATGTCTTCATTGATATGAAAGCCAAAACCACCTTTGGTAGAAAGGACGGTTGCGGACGCGACACCACCTTATCCCTGTGGATGACCAGATTAGGCGACTTGCATGACAAGACAGCCAATTCCGAAACCCTCCTGGCCGATGTGATGGGCACTAGAAAGACTGCTTGACTGAAAGGGTCAACAAGGGAATCTCCCTGATATTCTCAAACAGCGGCTTTTGAAGCACCGACAACACCAGGTTCAAATCCCACGGAAGTAACGGAGGATACACCGGAGGGACAGCCAGAGCTGAAATTTGCCCCTTGATGGTGCTCAACACCAACTTCTGGTCTACACCTTGCTGAAGAAACAGCAGAATCCTGGATATAGAGAAAGGGTGGCATCCGCGCTCGCTTTCTCCTCACACATGGGGATATAGGCCTTCCAAGTACGATGGTATATCTTCCTGGAAGAAGATTTCCGCGCCCTCAACATAGTTGGAATCACCGAATCTGACAGACCCCGGCTTTCAGCAGCCATGCTGTTAAAGCCAGCGATCGTGAAGCAGGGTGAAATATCAGACCTTGAGATAGGAGGTCCTCTCGCAACAGCAGTCACCAGGGAGCGTCTGCCACCAGACGCACCAGGTCTGCATACCAGGGCCGCTGAGGCCAATCTTGGGCAACCAGAATTACTGGGATCTCCTCAGCTTCCACTCTGCGCAGCAGGCGTGGCAACAGCTTTAGTGGAGGAAAGGCGTAGATCAGCTGGTACTGACTCACGGAGCCACCAGCGCGTCTGACGCGTCTGCCCACGGATCTCTGGTGGTGGACACAAATCTTGGTACCTTCCAATTGAGACGGGAGGCCAATAGATCCACATCCGGTGTGCCCCTTCAGATGCAATTCCCATTCTCCTGGGTCCAGCATCTGTCGACTCAGATAGTCCACCTGCCAATTTTCCACCCCTGGGATGTAAATGGCGTACAGAAGTATGTGAGCGACCTCCCGAGCAGCGGCTGAACTTCTTGTGCCCCCTTGGTGATTTATGTATGCCACAGCCGTGGCGTTGTCGGACTGTATCCTGATCAGACGCCCTTGAAGACTCATTGACCATGTGTGGAGGCACAGCCTGACCGCTCTCAATTCAAGCAGATTGATCAGCAACTTTGATTCCTCCACCGACCAGAGGCCCTGAGCCGACTGAATCCCCATCACTCCCCCCCCCCCCCCCAAGCCGGACAGACTGGCGTCCGTAGTGATCACCGTCCATGTCAGAGGAAGGTTCGATTTTCCGGACTGAATCACCAGGGACCTCAACCACCAGATCAGGGAGTCCCTGACTGATTGACTCACCTGGATCTGCCGATTCAGGGACAACTGAGATTTGTCCCACTTCGTCAAAATCTCCTTCTGCAGGACTCTGGTCAGGAACTGGGCATAAGGTACCGCCTCGAAGGAGGCTACCATGAGCCCCAGTACTCGCATGCAAAAGCGTAGCGACGACCACTTGCGGCTCATCAGTAGATTGACCGCCAATCCGAGAGTCATCAATTTGTCTGAGGTGAGAAAAACCCTCGCTGCCCTGGAGTCCACCAGGTACCCCAGACGCTGAGTCGGTACGACCACCAACTTCTTTAGGTTCAACAGCCACCCAAATTCTTGAGTCTGCAAGGTGATCGCCACATCCTCCTCCAATTCTGAGGCGGAAGATGCTCTCAGGAGATCGTCTAGGTAACCCACAATCGCAATCCCGCGTTGCCTCAGCAACGCCAATACTGGAGCCAGTACTTTGGTAAAGACTCGGGGGCTGATGCCAGGCCAAAAGGAAGAGCCACAAACTGGCAGTGGGCTTCCCCGACTGCCAAACGCAGAAATTTGAAAGCAAATGGGTATGTGCAGGTAACGCCAGGAAGTTCCCTTGATGGAGTGCAGCGACTACTGAGCAAACTGATTCCATTCTGAACCTCTGCACTTTTACAAAGTGATTGAGGGCCTTCAAGTCCAAGATTGGACGTACCCCTTCCTTCTTGGGAACCACAAACAGATTTGGAGTAGAACCCCTGGAAGAGTTCCGATTCCGGAACAGGTACAATCACCCCGATTCAGCAAGTCCCTAACAGGGCCTCTCAGCGAACCGGGGACACGGGTGCAAACTCCCGAAGACGACCCCCCACCCGAAAAGTGGGTGGGGGCAAACCTTCATGCAGTAGCACTTTTGTTCGCAGGCTTGGTAGGCTTGCGGTTCCAGGGACGCTTCTGACCATCCGTGGGCTGGGGGCGTTTTGCCAAAGCACCGGGCTGACGAAAAAGCTGCTTGTGAGCGGAAAAAGAGGGCCCTTGCCTGCGGAAAGGCTCCTTAGCCTTCCTGGCCTGTGGGAATAGTGTACTCTTACCACCAGTGGCATTTTTAGTAATGTCATGCAACGAGGCTCCAAAGAGCCGCTCGCCAAGGAAGGAAAGATCAGTCAGGGCTTTCTTGGATGCCTGGTCAGCAGACCAGCATTTCAACCAAATGAGGCACCTCAGCACCACAGCTGAAACTGAAGCCTTGGATAACAGAGGGAGAGTATCCAGGGCCACGTCACAAACGTACTTAAGGCCTTGCACTAGTTGGTCTGCTAGCTCCATGCAGACAGGGGAGGCGTTCTGCTCTCCCAATTCGTGGTGCAAAAGTTTTGCCCACTCCGTCAGTGTCTGCGACACCAGTGAGGATGCCAGTACAGGTCGCACGGCTGACCCCACAACCGTAAACAAGGAACGAGCCACCGTCTCTGCCTTCCTGTCCTTGGGATCTTTGAATGCAGGAGTCCCCTCAACCAGGATCGTGGTTACTTTATTTAACCTAGATACAGGGGGGTCCACGACCGGAGGAGCCGACCACTTTTTGAGAAGGCTATCCTCAAAGGGGTAACGCACTGTCAAATTTTTGGGGACCGAAAACCCCATTCCCTGTAGATGAATTTGTCAAAATAAGTCAAATATGGGAACACCTTAGGTGAACGTGCTGGCTTGCAGGACCCAAAAGGGACCGGTACATCAGCAGAGGAATCCGCTGGCTCCTGAATCTTCAGGGTATCACGCACAGCTGTGATAAGTGCTCCAACAAGCGCTCTGTCGCGCCCGGACGGGGAATAGTCCTCACTGTCCGAATGGTCCTGGCCAGCCACGTCTGATAGGTCAGAGCAGGGGTCACCAGCTGTAGCAGGGCCAGAGTCTGCATCAGAGCTCTCCCCAGAGGACGGAGGGGGGGTCAGGCCGCCGGACAGCGACATGGGGTGACAGAACAAAAAATAAAAATGTGCTGCCTACCTACAGCCAGAACAACCTCCACAAACACCATTTGGGACCCCCCAGACCAGGACCAACGCCAGCCGCACAAAGCCCCCACAGGTGAGAAAACAGCGAACCCACACACACACCGCCCGCAGCGCATGCAGCCACCCCCCTCAGAGGGGGGAAGGAGGGGTGATAGGGACTTGGGAGAGAAGATAGGGAGGTGAGGTGGCCCCCGAATCGACCCCCCAGGGAATGCCCAGCCGCTCACCCCACCGAGGCAGGGAGAGCCGTACTTACCAGTCCTGAAGAGCTGGGAGACATTCCATCACAGACCTACTCCTGCACAGTTACAGGGTAGCTGTTGGCCCAGTATACTGTGATCCAGACAGCAGTAGCCCGGTCATATGTATACCCCGGAGCATTGAAGCTCACCGACCACCTCTGGAGCTGAGGCATGTCGTGGCCTGCCGAGCCTTAGCTGCAGCCTGCTCACACTCGATGGCCGGACTGGGGAGACTACAAGGATATCATTAACCAGCCTGTCACCCAGCCGGCAGTTGATGAAAGATCCTGAGATCTTCTATATTGCTCAAAAAGCAGCAAAAACATGGACCGAGAGGGCCCGCATGGTTCCTAGGTCATTCTCCTTAATAGGCAAAAAAAAAAACTGAAGCTGCTGGGAGCAGTGAGGAGGGTTGATAGCACAGGGTCCACCCCCCTGGGGCGGGATTAAAAGTTCTGTGTATTGTGTAAACTATTTTGCCTAGTTCTCCTAATGGCAGGCTATACAACCCATTTAGTTACAGAGAGGAGCTGTGTCGGTCGGCGAATATAAGAGAAAAATATTTTTATACAGGAGATGGTCAGAGACTGGGGACATGGTACAGGAGATGGTCAGAGACTGGGGACATGGTACAGGAGATGATCAGACTGGGGACATGGTACAGGAGATGGTCAGAAACTGCACACATGATACAAGAGATCAATGCAGCCTCACCAGTGCCCCTCAGATGCAGCCAGCCAGTGTCCCCATTGCAGCCAGCATGTCCCCCATTGCAGCCAGCCTGTGAAGGTAAGAGGAAAGCCACCTCCGCCGCCGCCTGTTTGATCACAGCGCCGGGAACATCACAGCTTTCATTTCAATAGCTGTGTGTTCCCGGCCACGCGTCGTCACACACAGCCCCTCCCCATTGTCCGGGCACTTTGATAGACAGATCATCCATCCAATCCTGAGATTGCATTACAATACCCTGCAGCTCTGTTCCCCCCTTCTCATCAAAACCCCCTGCAGCTCTGTCCTCCCCCCCTCTTTCATGGCCCAGTGTCACGGTCCCTACCATGTCTTTTAGATGGCCCGGCGTGGTCACGTCCCAAGTGGCTCTAAGTGGTATTGAACTAATGACTGTTTGTTCTTGCTCCTGTTTCTTTACCTCTGAGCCACACCTCAGTTCTATTCTGCCTTCTTTCCAGCCATGCCTAGTTTTGCATAAAGTACTGTGGGCAATTCTGTTTGTACCTGTCATTCTTGGATCAGCTGTGGCAGGTTACTCAATTAGCTGGGTATAAAACCCTGTCTCACTCTGAAGGCTGGGTCAGTTCATTGTCTTTTGTCACCAAAAGGTACCTGTGTTCCTGTTTTCAAGTTACAGTGTTCCAAGACTGACCCCGGCTTCTGACCCTAGCTCGTATATCGTTTATGCTGACTTCTGGAATCCCGGACAACGGCTTTACTTCGACGATCCCTTGGCTTTTCCTATCAAGCCCCCGTGCACAGATTCACAGCCCAGGTAGCTTACCTCTTTGCTACCGTGGGCTGTGTGTATTTGCAAGGGTGAACGTACATCTCTGCACCATGGACTTCAACCTAGGTAAGCCCTCACACACAGCTCGGCCCGTTCCTACCTTAAGCCGGCCATAGACAGTTTGAATCTCGGCTGGTTCAGCAGGGACCGTCTTAGACTCAAACCATGTTTGGGCAGGCTGACTGTAACCAAGTTAATCGATCAACTTGGGTACAACCAGCCTGCTCGCGTTTTCATACAATTATTGCCAGCAGCTGAAAAAAAAAAAAATTGCAACTTTCTTTCCTGCCACCCATGGTAGCAGGAAAGAAAATTGCACTATACAGAGTAAACCAAAAATGTTTTTTTGTGCGTTGCGCTGCTGGATTATATATGTCCAGGATGGGGGGAGGGGGGGAAAAGGGGGGAGGTTTGTGGGGAAAAAACTGAAAAAACGGAGGGGAGAACAATGGGATGGGGAAATGGGGGTATCTGCTGTGGTTTTTGGTGTATAACAGATTTAGGGTTTCAGATCTGCTGGTCCACAGAATTTTGGCAGTTCTTAGTGAATATGGCAGAAAATATGGCAGATGATAGTCAATCGGTAGCTGGCAGGTTTTTGATACAGAATCATAGGTTATGGTCAATAGTCAATAGTTATAAGGATAGCCATAGGAAAAGGAGGATTTCTTAGCACAAGCAGGTAGGCAGCATGTTCAAGGGTAGAAGGCACCTTTAAAAGATATAAAAACAGAAGAAAAACAGCGCCAACCAAAGTGCAGTATTTTAGATCACAGGTATTTATTTGAAAAGTAGTACACTCACTCTCTATCGGAATGTTTCAGGCACATCACGTTTTACGTGTAGGAAAAGCTTTTGGGGGACATCACAGGGCTCCCGGGGAGAAGCGGTTCCTCTTTCAGCTGTTTCTTTCGTCCGGTGGTTCCCAGCGTCTCACGGCCCGGTGTCGCAGCGTCAGGGAGGTCCGTTCGTTGGTCGTGCGGGGTCGCGCTGTGATGATGTTCGTTGCACGCGTTCGGAGCATGCATGCTCCTTCCTCAGGCATATCGACCACCATATTGGAAGTGGTCAAATAGGGAGAAGGCAGTTCTGATTGGTCCATCAGGTTTGGGTGCCACCCTCTGTGGGGCGGGGTTATTTCAGCCAGGTCCTAGTGTTAGTAGGCTATGTGTTGCAGGCTGGCTGCATATCATTGTGCGTGTACCTATGTAGAGGACTTGGTCATTGTGAAAAAACCTTTTTAGGAGTGGTATATTTGTGAAATAAAAAAGTTTTATTTATGAATATATGGGTAAAAAATAATGTGGGTAAAAAATAAAAATAAAAATAATAGTAAAAAATTATAAAAGATGGAATTTTTATTATTAAAAGCAAGGGAAATTTATACGAAATCTCACAGTAAAACGCTTTTTCAATATCAAATCCAACAAAGAAAATCCCATCAATACCATAGAATCCAGTGTGAATAATACTTCCCCTTTATGTACAAAAAATGCAGATCAAGATGATCCTTGCCTAGCCATTTTGGAAGAATTATACAATATGAATGAAGACCCTGCCACCACCACCAGTCTCTCAGACACTTCATTTGTTACACACTATCAGTTAGATTCCCCCCCAGTGAAACATACCCCATTTAGGCCCAAATCCATATTCAACCCCAGCCAGGCCAAAGGCCCATACATACAAAGTTTCTACCAGGTTGTTTATGCAGATATAAAACGTCTTTGTAAACTTAAGCCCACCTCTCCCTTACAGCACTACAGGAACAACCTCACTCCCCAAGAAACTCGGGCCCTTCAGAATTTAACAAAAAACAACTCCATTGTCATCAAAACAGCGGACAAAGGAGGTGGTGTAGTAATCCAGAATTACGATGACTATATAAACGAAGCCAACAGACTACTTTCTGATAATAATACATATAAACCCTTAAAAAGTGACCCGCCCCCCCTCTTCTCTCTAGAAGCTGAAGCACTCATAAAACAAGCCCTTAGGGACAAAATTATCACAAAAGCAGAAGCTTCTTTCCTATCAAAAACTAGGGATGCACCGAAATTTCGGCCGCCGAAACATATCGGCCGAAAATGGCCTTTTCGGCATTTTGCCGAAAGAGAATTCTTGCCGATAATGGCGCCGAAAATCGCGCATGCGCAGTAGCGGTGGGAGAAACTTCGGATGACATCACTCGTTCTGTGGGCGGCTTGCACGTTCCTCGCGGATAAGACGCCGCACTCGTAAGCACGTTCCCTGCTGAGACGCTGGCACCTTCCCCGCGGACGCTCCTCGTGCTTGTGAGACGCTGCTGGGACCCGAGAGACGCTGCTGGGACCCGAGAGACGCTGCTGGGACCCGAGACGGCTTCATAGAGGGCTGCACATACTGAAGTACAACAGTGGGCACTGTCCCTCCTGGATGGCTACCATTACTACTATTCGCCGGTGAGCAATGCATTGCCTTTTTGCCTTAAACTGCCAAACAATCCAACTAATTTATTTTACTATACTACTGAAACTGTCATAGCAGTCAAACAACATGTATTACTTACGCCTTTGTGCCTTTTGTGCCATGCAGTATGGTATTAATGAAATGTCTTACAGTACATCGTGATGTAGCAAAAAAAAAAAAAAAAAAAGTAAACTGATTTGAAATGGAATGGCATGCTATTTATTATTCTGTAGTACTAGTATACTATAAAATGTATGCCCTTGTTGTCATTGAATTTGTCATTTGATATAGTATAGCACACTGACATGACATGATTTTTTTAAAACATGACAGTACGCAATATAATATATTATATTTAACAACTATATATATATATTATATATTTTATTGTACAACAACAAGCACATGAAGTTATAGTATTATATTATACTGCAGAATAGCGCCCAAAAAATTAAATATAGCATGAAATTGCAATTGCAATTTGCATGCAAGCAATCCATTCCATTTGCAATGAAATTTAATCAGTGCAATTATATTATCTTTTGGTACAAGTCAGGAGATATACTGCAGTGCAGACATATTAACTACCTTGCATGGCAAGAGCTGCAGCGTTTAAAAAAAAAAGTGATAGTTTGTTATTTTTTAAAGCTGCCTCCTGGGGTATAGCTTTAAAATTAATTTCGTCCGTTTTTTTCTTTTCCCCCTCAGATTTCACTCCCACTATAGATCATTCTATGCTATTATTCTGCGCTACCAGAAAAGGTGGACCATGTCTGCAGTGTGGAAATATTTTAAAGTTTCTGATAAAGACCCCAAATTTGCAATCTGTAGTCTTTGCTCAGCAGAAATTTCAAGAGGGGGTACAGTGCCAAGGCATTTTTCAACAACAGGTTTGATACACCATCTGAAAACACGACATCCAGTTCAGCATTCAGATTACAAGAAAACAGTGCATCTTCCAAAAAGTGACTCAGGCTCAACACCATCTGTGGCCACGGTCTTTGAAAAGGTTAAAAAATTTGCAAGTGACAGTCCCAAAGCTCGTGCCATAACAGATAAAATTATGGAATTTATTGCATTAGACGACCAGCCATTCTCTGTTGTGGAGGACATTGGATTCCGTAGGCTTATGCAACATATTCAGCCGCGTTACTCACTACCAAGCAGAGGCTACTTTGCAGATACCTGTCTACCTGAATTGTTTTGCAGTGTTAGAAAACACGTTCAAGAGCTCATGACTACCGACATCATAGCAATCAGTTTTACTACCGACATTTGGAGTTCAGACGTCAGTCCAACGAGCATGTTTAGCCTGACAGCGCAGTGGATAGATGACAAACTTCAATTGCAAAACATCCTACTTAACGCACGTGAGTTTGTTGGATCACATACTGCAGCAGCAATAGCTGACACTTTAAAATCCATGCTTGACACTTGGCACATTGAGAAGTCTAAAGTGCATTTGATTGTACGAGATAATGCGCGGAACATGGCAAAGGCAATGGAGGACAGTGAACTTAAAAGCATACCGTGTATGGCACACACGCTGCAATTGGCTGTGTTTTAGCTGCATACATTGCAGATTACGAGCTGCCGGCAACACTGAGTGCACATCAGTGGATGTTAGTTGAAAATAGTTTGTCTCTTCTATCTCCATTTGAACAGTTAACAAAAGAAATAAGCTCAACTAATGCTTCCATTTCTGAAGTTATTCCCTTGATTGCTGCACTGAAGCGTCTGCTAGGAAAAGCGATAGAAACAGACCATGGCGTAAAAACGGCTAAAACCACTCTACTGGAGGCTGTTACCAACCGGTTTCAAGACACCGAGTCCAACCCTCTGTACTGCATTGCAACAGTTCTAGATCCTCGATTTAAAGTGCATTATTTTAATGTTGAGAAAAAGCAGCGTGCACGGGAAATGATACAGGCACAAATGGAGGTGGTGGAAGCATCCGGTGAAGGAGTTTTGAGGTGTAGCACAGAGGAAAGTGAGAAGAAACTAGAGGTCGACCGATATATCGGCCGGCCGATATATCGGCCGATATTTGCCGTTTTTTAAATAATCGGCATCGGCCGATTCTGCTGATAAAAAGCCGATTCTACAGCGGGACTTTGAAATGATTTCTGTAAGAAGTCAGTGTGAGTTGCCTGAGTCGTCATAGCAACACTTTCCTCCTCTCTGGGCAGACTGCCAAGAAAAGAACTAAATGATACAATGTTTACACTTCAATGAATGAAGTCATCTCTGTGGAAGTTCTCAGTTTAACCATTTAAAGACTAAATCTTTTCTGACACTTGTTGCTTACAAGTAAAAATCCTGTATTTTCTGCCAGAAAATCACTTAGACCCCCCAAAAATTATATATATTTTTTTAGCAGAGATCCTAGGGAATAAAATAGCGGTTGTTGCAATATTTTATGTCACACGGCATTTGCACAGAGGTCTTTCAAATGCATTTTTTTGGGAAAAAAATACACCATTTAAAAAATAAAAATAAAATAAAAACAGTAAAGTTAGCCCATTTTTTTTTTTTTTGTCCAAAAGTTTGGCTACCCGTTTTTATTTAATATATAGTTTTTTTTTTTTTTTAATCTAGATCATACATACAAGGAAACTGATTGGAGGTTTGTTTTGTTTAATAAATGTTTAAAGCGGGAGTCCGCCGGGACTCCGCGTTTTTTTTTTTTTTTAAAAGCCAGCAGCTACAAATACTGCAGCTGCTGACTTTTAAAATAGTGACACTTACCTGTCCAGCGCGCCCGCGATGTCGGCACCCGAAGCCGATCTCTAGATCGACACTCGAGTGCTGCCGCCGCCATCTTGGGTATGGGAATCAGGAAATGGAGCCTTTCGGCTTCATTTCCCGGTTCCCTACTGCGCATGCGCGAGACGTGCTGCGAAATGAGGACGGTCCCCGCTGCCTCTGGGATCTGTGTGTTTCCCAGCAGGCAGCGGGGCACTTGC
This sequence comes from Lithobates pipiens, assembly GCF_037356315.1. Taxonomy (NCBI): domain Eukaryota; kingdom Metazoa; phylum Chordata; class Amphibia; order Anura; family Ranidae; genus Lithobates; species Lithobates pipiens. The sequence goes on along the minus strand of NW_027507784.1, from coordinate 281,001,999 downwards.
GGAAGGGGGCGGGCACTTGCGGAAAGGGGCGTAATGTACGCCCCTTTCCGCAGAGAGCTAGCCCGGAAGTGGGTGCAATTACCTGGATTATCCAGGTAACTGCACCCCCCTCCCACCTGAAAGGTGCCAATTGTGGCGCCGGAGGGGGGGAGGAATCCGATGAGCGGAAGGTCCATTTTAGGGTGGACCTCCGCTTTAAGTGTAAGAAATTTTCTGTATCACTTATGAAGGCTGCTTTCACACTGGAGCGGGCAGACGTAGATGGTAAAACGCAAGTTTTAGCGGCTCTTTACCATCATTTTAGCGGTGCTATTTGGCTGCTAGTGGGGCACATATAACCCAGCTAGCGGCCAAGGAAGAGGTTAAATGCACCCATGAAGCACCGCTGCCAAATCGCATTGCATGCGCTTTGGCAGTGGTGCCCATTCATATCAATGGGCAGGAGTGGTGGAGGAGCGGTATACACCACTCCAAACGTGCTGCTTGCAGGACTTTTTTTTTAAGATCCTGCCAGCGCATCGCCTCAGTGTGAAAGCACTCTGTCTTTCACACAGACTGCAGGGGAGCCATTTTGCAGGCACTTTACAGGCGCTATTTTTAGCCCAAAAGCGCCTTAAAAAACGCCCCAGTGGGAAAGGTGTGTTAGATCAAGGGGGATTAAAAATAAATAAATAAATAAATAAATAAATAAAATAAAATCGGCCTAACATATCGGCCCAAAAAAAAAATCGGCATCACATATCGGCTATCGGCCGCCATGATTTCTAATCGGCATCGGCCAGAGAAAAACCCATATCGGTCGACCTCTAGAAGAAACGGTTGCATACAAGTGAAGAGGAACACGCTCCCTCCATATCTGATATGTTTGAAGAAATTTTACATGAATGCACCCCGGTCCATAGCAGTGCAACAACAAGTGCAGCTACCCAACAGCTGGACATTTATTTAGCTGAACAGCCTATCGCCAGAAGTGACAATCCCCTTGTGTACTGGCGCATCAACAAACAACGTTTTCCTTTGCTTGCACAGATTGCACGCAGATATTTATCTGCCCCAAGCACCAGTACAGAGAGTGAGAGACTATTCAGTCTAGCATCTCATATTCTTGACGAGAAGAGAAACCGCCTCTCCTGTGAGAAAGCGGAGCAACTTTTGTTCTTAAAGCTAAATCTGCCACTTATACTGGAATAGATTTATAAATCCGTAGCATAGACTAATTCCTTTACCATGTTGTTGAACATAGTAAATGAATTGGCATTGGACTGTGCTATTTGGACAATTGGAACATACAACATAGTATGACTGACTACCAGTATGTTCCAGTTGTCTAGTTGTGCCATACTGCCATTAGTTGTTTGTTCATTGTAGTAGTTCTACAGTTTTTGCACTTCTTCAATTTAAGAGATCTCCAGTTTTAGTACTGTACACACACATCATACATAGTTTGTTGCTGTTGGGCCAAACTATATCTCTCTCTCTCCCTAAGCTTTCAGCCCGCTGCATGTGCAAAACTGTATGTCCTGTATCTGTGGCTGTCTACATATTCCAGTACTATACACTATACCACACTGTGTTCCAGATATGGGCAGAGACTTCCAGAAACAGATTAGTCTACATTGCTTGCTGTGATTGCCCGAACACCGCTGCTGTAGACCAGACTGTAGACTGTGTTCCAGGATGTCTCTGCTCATACCCGGGGGCCGGAAAACAGTGTGGTCTACTGTATGACTGTGTGTGTAACCCGCAGCTACATACATACACTTTTATTGCACATGCAGCCGCTGACACCTTAGGGAGAGATAACTGAATTACTACTAGTTCTTCTGGTTTAAGTTGAAAATTAATAAAGTCTAAGACATTAAGTCTTCTTAGACTTAGTCTTAGTCGTTTTATTTTTATATTATTTTATTTCATTTTTTTTATTTATTTTGTTGTTATGGTTCAATGTGCACTGACTGCAGTCTACACTGTAGGATATGCGGTAGTAATTTATCATTTAATTTTGTATTTTATTTGATTTTATCTTCTGTGTCCACTGTCCAATTTATTTGGGTTGCTTTATTAAAGTACTGTTATTTTCCATTACTGGACTATTCTTTTATTCATAAAATTAATGATTCAGTTGAATATGAATACTATAATGAATAATACTATATAAGGCAATTTTATATATATATATTTTTTTTTAATATATAAAAAAAGCCATTTTCGGTTTCGGTGCTGTTTCGGTATCGGTTTCGGTTTTCGGCCTAGTGTATTTTTCATTTTCGGTATCGGTTTCGGCACCAAAAAACCCATTCGGTGCATCCCTATCAAAAACATATTATATTATAACACTCCATACTTTTATCACCTCCCGAAAATACATAAAAATTCAGAAAATCCCCCAGGTAGACCTATTGTAGCTGCAATGGAAAGCATAACCAGCTCCTTCTCCATCTATATTGATCATTTTCTACAACCATTGGCGCAAAATCTCCAAACCTACATACGAGATGGTACACACCTGCTAGATATTCTAAAAACCTATCCCTGGGAGCCCACCTACCAGTGGGTCTCTTTGGATGTTAACTCCCTTTATACTTCAATCCCCCATGCTGTTGGCCTTCGAGCAGTAAAACATTTTTTAGCCCTAGACCCATCCCTAAAAACTGCACAAGCAGAGTTCATCCTAGACTCCACAAATTTCTGCCTCACCCATAATTACTTTTCCTTCAACAAAAAATTCTACCTACAAACCCAAGGGACAGCTATGGGCGCTAATTTTGCACCTAGCTATGCAAATCTGGCAATGGGCTTTTGGGAACATCTATACATCTGGAACAACAATCCCTATACAGAACACATAATCTACATAGGTCGTTACATAGACGATATTATCATCATATGGGATAGTACCGGACCACCCATAGATGATTTCGTATCCCATTGTAACGCCAATGATCTGGGCCTATCTTTTACCTTTGAATCCAGTCCGGATAGTCTACCCTTTCTAGATCTTGAACTTTGCCATATTAACAAAACCATTTTCGCAAGAAACCATATCAAACCCACTGCAGGAAGTTCGTATCTACACTTCCAAAGTTGCCACCACCCGAGGTGGATCATTAATATCCCAAAAAGCCAATTTAATCGTCTGAAACGAAATTGTACTCACAATTCAGACTACATTGAGCAAGGTACCCTATTTAAAAGAAAATTCGAAGACAAAGGCTATCCCCCCACCCTAGTGGAGGAAGCCTTTGCCAAATTCCTGGACACCCAGTCAGAAACACACCAGGACACACTCCAACAACAGGAAACCATACCGAACAAACAGACTGATCATTCCCAAACTCATATCACCAGATTCATCACCCAATATCACTCTCAACACAAAAAAATGGAAAAGATTTTCCAAAACCATTGGGGTATCCTTCTGGAAGACCCCCTATTAAAAACCTCCATTACAAATACCCCCAGGATCACATATCGCAGAGCCCGCAATGTAAAAAGTCTCATCGCCCCGAGTAAATTGAAAACAACCAATACCAAGTCAAAACCACCCAGGACATTTCTCACCCTGAAGGGCATGTATCAATGCAAAAAACTGAAGTGCCTGACCTGTAAATTCATCCACCATCGCCAAAAATCTTTTACCACTAAGGGCAATACATATCAATTTAAAGAATTTTACAACTGCTCCTCTGAATTCGTAATATATGCGATCCGCTGCCCCTGCAACCTACTCTATATTGGGTGTACCATTCGTACCCTAAAAAAGAGGTTCGGCGAGCATCGCCGATCAGTGGAAGGAGATTCCAATCTCACCATCCCACGACATTTCAAAGAACACCACCAAGGGTCTACAGAGGGCATGCAAGTATGGGCCATTGAACAGATACCTGGATCTTTCTCCCTCGCAGAGCGTTTTAAACGTCTCTGCGAGAGAGAAACTTTCTGGATATACACGTTAGACACTCTCACGCCTGGAGGCCTCAACGAAGAAATAGAAATAAACTCAGTTGTGTAATCTTCATCCACTATGCCTTCCTAACGAGACCATATCCCCCCCCCCCCCCCCCCCCCCCCCCCCCCCACAACACAATTTAAAATTGACGCGCTTTTACAGATCCCCCTGTTCATACTGTATATTTGACTCTATATAGGAGTGCACACGTGTATATAGTAGCGCACGGAAGCACTCCTCATATCATCTTCACATTGTCTTCGTTCTCGTGTGTGTGTGTGTGTGTGTGTGTGTATGTATGTGTATTTATATATGTATATGTGTGTATGGATGTATGTGTGTGTATCTGTATACCTCCTGGTCCCACCCACATGTTCATATACGTACATGAGTGTGTATATACATAGTGTGTACATATATACACCATCTGAACCCAACCTACCTACCAATTCTACTTATTCTACACTATTCGGTTATCATCCAAAGTATTCCCCCCTCCTTTCCCTTATGTACAATTAATTCTATCTTGCATATATTTATGTTCCCATATATTTTCTCTTATTTCATATCCCTCACACATGTGTGTGCATGTGTGTATATATATGTATATGTGCATGTGTAATATATATATATATATATATATATATATATAATTTTAAAACAAAATTTTTTTTTATTATTGATTCTTATATTATCAAATTCTCTATATTTTTTAAAAGAATTAACGTCCAAATATCCCTTAAAGAAATACATCCTTGGTGACTCTTTTTTCCCCCCTTTTTTATTCAATAAGGTGTATACTCAGTTTTATTTTTGTTCTTGTTTTTATTTTTATCTTTACTCATATAATTTTCATCTGTTTATTTTTATTTTTACTTCTATTTTCATATTTATTTTTAATTTTATTTTTATTTTTCTTCGCAAAAATCCCCTTGCTTTTAATAAAAATTCCATCTTTTATCATTTTTTACTATTATTTTTATTTTTTACCCACATTATTTTTTACCCATATATTCATAAATAAAACTTTTTTATTTCACAAATATACCACTCCTAAAAAGTTTTTTTCACAATGACCAAGTCCTCTACATAGGTACACGCACAATGATATGCAGCCAGCCTGCAACACATAGCCTACTAACACTAGGACCTGGCTGAAATAACCCCGCCCCACAGAGGGTGGCACCCAAACCTGATGGACCAATCAGAACTGCCTTCTCCCTATTTGACCACTTCCAATATGGTGGTCGATATGCCTGAGGAAGGAGCACGCATGCTCCGAACGCGTGCAACGAACGTCATCACAGCGCGACCCCGCACGACCAACGAACGGACCTCCCTGACGCTGCAACACCGGGCCGTGAGACGCTGGGAACCACCGGCGCCACCGGACGAAAGAAACAGCTGAAAGAGGAACCGCTTCTCCCCGGGAGCCCTGTGATGTCCCCCAAAAGCTTTTCCTACACGTAAAACGTGATGTGCCTGAAACATTCCGATAGAGAGTGAGTGTACTACTTTTCAAATAAATACCTGTGATCTAAAATACTGCACTTAGGTTGGCGCTGTTTTTCTTCTGTTTGTATAAGAAAATTGCACTGTCTTTGACCAGCTTAACTCAGGCACACAGAACGGGGGACGTAGCAGCACTGGATGTAGGGCGGGAGGTGCCAGAGTTAACTTTTGATATTAACAAGCTGATTGGTTGCTAGGGCTGCCCTGCGTCCCAGCAACCAATCCCCAGGCTGTTAAAATGAAAAATTTATTCTGGCAGCTCATAAAACATGGGCTTTTTTTGACAACAAAGAAACATAAGACATGTGCAGTTATTTTTTGTGAGACAGTACTGGTACCATCCAGTTAAATAGTGTACAAAGTTCACACCTTTCAACATATGCTCACTTCGATCATGTGATTTTTGTCTTTTGTACAAAGTTATTAAACCACACAAAATGGCACCAAAATTATATTATCAATTACACACGAACCTTTGTGAACTTCACAACAATGTCTATGCAACCCTCTTATAACAGATGCTTCCAATATGCCATGGGACATTAACACCTGGAGGAACCTCTGGTGGGCTTGGTTCATCGTTAACCTTCCGCTGTAAAATAGGAGAAAAAAAAAAAAACATATATACATACAATTCCAATTCACTAATGTATTACACTAATCTGTTTATGTTGCCCTTCTGCTCTGACACAGAGAAATTGCCCCTGGAAGTCTTAAGAAACGGAAACCCAGGAAGGAGTGCCAATCTCCCGTTCCTACCACTGCGATCTGTGGTTCCTCACTCTGACCCCCAAATCACTACAGGACAAAAGAGGGAACCATTGAACACCCCCGGGGGAACAGGAGATCAGCACTTTTGGGAGTGCTTGTTTTTGAAGAAGATGTTTGGGGGTGTAATTTCTCTGCTTTGGAGAAATCTACGTTTGCATTTTAGACCCCTTTCACACGGGGGTAGTGGCCAGGATAGCGTTAAAGCGCTGCTCATTTTTAGCAGCATTTTAGGGCTATTTAAGCAGTGCTTTTTGACTGCTAGTGGGGTGCCTTTAACCCAAAGAAGGGGTTAAAAACGCCTGTGTTGCAGCGTTTCTGAAGCTCTGCCCATTCATTTCAATGGGCAGGGTGTTTTGGAAGCGCCAAATACATCGCTCCCAAACCGCCCTAAAGATGCTGCTTGCAGGACTTTAACGTCCCGCCCTGCCCCAGTGTGAAAATTCACACTAAAATGAATGGGAGGCAGTTTTCAGACGCTATTTCTAGCACTAAAAGGCCTAAAAAAACACCTCAGTGTGAAAGGAGTCTGAGATGCTCACTTTACACAGCCATTTCATGCAAAAAATAAAAAAATGAAATAAATAAATGAAATAAATGAATAAAATTTCAATTCCAGTCCTATGTATTAGAGCTGCACGATTAATCATCAAGAATCGTTTTTTTTCGTTGCCATCAGGGTTTCTCAATCTTTGGTATGCAGAGAATTTTCTCTCTGCTGTCAAAAGTCAGTCTGGGCAGTCTGCCAAGTTTTAAAACATTCACATCAGTGGAATGTTAAGTCTAAAGATTGTATCAATTTGTCTTTTACATCAAAGGAATAGACTTGGTTTAACCACTAAACCTTTTTCTGACTGTTGTTTTCAAGTTAAAATATATATTTATTTTTTTTGCTACAAATTGCTAGACATTGCTTAGAACCCCCAAATAATATATATATATTTTTTTGGGGGGGGGGGGGGTTCTTTAATGCATTATAAAAAAAAAAAAACGTGAAAGATTTTATGCTGCGAGAATCGCGATCTTTATTCTAAGCAAAAAAAAAAGAAATCATGATTCTCATGTTGGCCAGAATCGTGCAGCTAAACTATGTATATAAATTAAAATTACTGCACTTAGAAAACAAAGAAGCAGATGGATTGCCAGATGTCTTTAGTCTTTATAGCGGGACAGAAGAGGCACTCAGAAACTTGGCCAGAAAGCAAGGTAACTTTACCCTGTGTGGAAATTACTGTATTATAAATAGTTTTTTTACAATTAATATTTTTACTTGGCTCCTTTTTGAATTTTTCTGAATTGGGATGAAAGTGGGGTTCCGACTTAAAAAAAATAAAAATAAATTAAAAGTCAGCAGCTACAAATACTGCAGCTGCTGACTTTTAATAATTGGACACTTACCTGTCCCAGGGTCCAGCGATACGGGGGAACGAAGCCCCACTTGTCCCCCCCTCCGCTCGGTGGCGCCAGCATTTTAACTGTGGGCGCCCGGCCGTGGTTTCACAGCTGGGCACCCACTGCGCATCCGTGAGCCGCACTGTCACTGGCCGTGCAATCATCAGGGACCGGTCACGTGTCCCAGATGATTGACAAGAGGGAGGGGAAGAGGCGATTTCCCTTCCTGCGCCAAGGGAAGTGATGTTACCAGCCCAGGCGCCGAAGGAGGCAGACTACGAGGGACACCCTAGCAACAGGCATTTAGAGTTAAAAAAAATAAAAAATTCTCCAAATGTTTGTTTTTAAAGCACATTAATAAAAAAAAATTTTTGGGGTGGAACTCCACTTGAAGTTCCTTTATAAGGGTTCTTTCACACGTGAGGAGATCTCCAACGCAAAGAAATGCTGTCCTCAGCAAGGGCGCACGGAGAACAATTGTTTTCTATGGGTCCTGTTTGGGCAGCTGCTGAGAATTGCTGTGAAGAAAAATAAAACCTGTCTACAGTGTTCAGTAACTTTCACACCTTGTGTTTATTGCACCACATTCCACTTTTTAAATAATAACAAAAAAGAAAAACGGTAACCAGTACCTTGACACCCAAACTCCTTCCAAACCCAACATAACTCCCGTGGTTTAGTAAACTGGTGGCCTTATAAAGCACACATAATATACTGCATGCAGGATTTGGGAGGAGGAGGGAAGAAAACACTCTCCAGCAGCAATGCTGAAGGTGGACATGTACTCCCTCATACTTGTCCTCATTGGTTCACTTCAAAATCAAAATGACAGGAAAATTATTCAAAATGTCATTCTGATCATCATCATTTATTTTTAGCGCTGGCAGCCAATGGCAGAGAGTGCTGATCGGAGTGTTCTGGAGGTGGTGGGGGGGGGGGGGATCCCCCTGTCAGAGCACAATAACTCAGTGGGGGGGCTGGGGTCGCTCTACTAACATAACCTAGTTTGTACAGGGGCTCCTCTCAAGGTCTTGGTTTTTTCGTTCAGCCCGTTGGATTGAACGGAAAAAAAAAAAAAAAACGAATAGCGTGTACCAGGCTTAAAGCGGTTGTATACTCTTTTTTTTTTTTTTCACTTTTACTTACAGGTAAGCCTATAATAAAGCTTACCTGTGGGTAAAAAAATTATCTCCTAAACCTGTATGGTTCAGGAGATATTCCCCTGGCAGTGGCGCATGCGCACAGTGGTTTTCTCGGCTGAAGCCCGGCAGACGCAGGACCCTGCCGGAAAAAAAATCTCCTGCTCGCGTAAGTGACGATATCGCCGCTCCGGCCACTCACAGCGCGATATCCGGAAGACACGCCGAGGGAACATGTCAGCTCCCTTGGCATGTATCGGGCGAGATGTCGGGGCCTCGTTCTAAGGTAAGTATTTCATAATGAGCTAGTATGCGGTGCATACTAGCTCATTATGCCTTTTGCCTTGCAAGTATGAAAAAAATAAAAATTTCAGTTTACTCCCACTTTAAGGCTCATTCACACTAGCGGCAAAGACTGCCGTTCCTCTGAGAAGTGATCCACGTTGTCTGTCTCCTCTTCACCACCTGATTTAATGGGTTGAGGCTGCCCACTGAGCATAACAGGGAGTACAATGCCTGTATTCTGTCAAATTAACTTGTCAGAAACTCCAACCATCTCACTTCCGGTATCTTTAAAAGCAGGGGTCTCCAAACTTTCTAAATAAAGGGCCAGTTTACTATCCCTCAGACTTCAGAGGGGCCAGATGTTGGGGTCGGTGGGAGTAACAATGCCCAATCACTGGTGTCAGTGGGAGGAATAGTGCCCCATTATTAGCGTCAGTAGGAAGATTATTGTCTCATTGTTGGTGTCAGTGGGAGGAATAGAGAACCCAGTCATTGGTGTCAGTAGGAAAAGTAATGCCCCATTGTTGGTGTCAGTGGGAGGAATAGAAAAATAAAATAAAAATTACAACGCTCACATACAAAAATGACATTTAACTCCCGCAGGGCTATTTAAAAACACCTGAGCACATTCAGAAAATATGGGAATTTAGTTACATCATATGGCCTTATAGTGCTAAGCTCACTACTACATCAAAGTACCGCAATATCAGTGGGTCCAATTCTATCCATAGAACGGGAGAAATACACGACTCTATATGGGAGAACTAAAGGACTCCTCCTATAACACAAGAGGCAATGATGGGGGGGGGTGCTCCAGCCCAAAGGGATTTGGCCAGAATCCATACACTAGACAAAGATTTGGGGGGCACACCCTCTAGTTTATGGATTCTGACCAAATCTCTTTGGGCTTGGGATTAGGTCAGAATCCATCCAGTTCTTCCATATAGAGGAGTGTATTTCTCCCACGGTTCAGAGAAACAGGATCTCCTATTCTATGGATAGCATAGAACGCACTAATGGGGTACTTTGATGTAGTAGTGGGCTTATCACTATAGGGCCATATGGTGTAACTAAATCCCCATATTTTATGAATATGCTCAGGTGTTTTTAAACGGCTTTCTAGGAGTTAAATGTAATTTTTGTATGTGTGCGCTGTAATCTTTTTTTTCTGGCCGTATGGTCTTATGTCTTATGGCTCAATCTATAATGCATTTTTTAGGGTGTGGGCCCCAAAATCTGTCTAGTGGGAGGAATAGAACCCCATTGTTGGTGTCAGTGGGAGGAATAGTGCCCCTATCATTGGCGTCAATAGGAAGAGTAATGTCCCACTGTGGGCGTCGGCGGGAGGAACACACCCCCACTGTGGGCGTCTGTGTATACTTGAGGTCTATGGCCCTCTACTCACATGAAAGTTGGACCAAAAGTACCACAGGGACTACTTTGAACATGGGCACGACTTGAAGTGGCACAGATATGAACGGTTATCGTCGGAAATCACGGGTACAACTTGTCATGTGACTTTGCAGTCCCAAGTCACACAAGTGTGAAGGGGACCTTATTTGACAGAACACCAGCCAAGCAAAGCAAAGCATTGCACCTGCAGTGTATGCACACCCCGTCCGCTGCCTTTGCAGCAAAAGGGGAGGGGTAAAAATGTGCCTCAAACACAAGGTTTTACACCCCCTCCCTCCCCTTCACATGTCCTCACACTCTTAACATGTGTTGAGGAGGAAACAGAAAGTTCACCATTCGCCCCCTTTAGTTCTACTTCAACATCCTCACTTCAAACAACGATTCTGTACATATTTGTCTCCATAGCAACCAACTCTGTCACACTATGCCTGGTTGCCCCGGGTTACCGCCCCTCCTCCTGGACACAGACATACTACACACTGATCTATGGACAGCACAGAACTACTTTACCAAGGTAAATACCCCCTCCCCCAGCAGCGGCTCTCACCACACTCTCAGATACAATCACATGTACATACAGTCCACGAGAAAATGGCGGGTAGAAGCCGGACACAGGAACTGCCAATAACGCCGAGGAAGAAGGAGGGGAGCACTGCGCATGCGCATTGTACGTATTAGTGGCGCGCCGTGAAGTATTAGATGCAGTATTGAATGTTGTCACTAGATGGCAGTGCGTCACTGTGTTATTCTGGTCAGCAACTCAATGCGCTCTATGTGATACCTCATGATGAATAATAGAGTAAAACATTTTCCCAAACATTTCAATATTGGGAGATTTCATATTTTACAGCAAAGAAATCTAGAAAGATGTGCCTGATGTGTAAATGGCGCAGTGTTAGTGGTCAGGGAAGAGATGACTGTGTAGGCATTTTCTGTAGAGAGATGTCTGTACACAGTGGTGATCGGTGGAGAATGGTGCATGGTTGGTGGAGAAGGGTCCTGGCACAGTGGTGGTCAGTGAAGACGGGTGCAGGCACAGTGGTGGTTGGTGAAGAAGGGTGCAGGCACAGTGGTGGTCGTGGAGAATGATGCAGGCACAGTGGTGGTCGGTGGAGAAGGGTGCGTGGTTGGTGGAGAAGGGTGCGGGCACAGTGGTAGTCGGTGGAGAAGGGTGCAGGCACAGTGGTGGTCGGTGGAGAGGGGTGCGGGCACAGTGGCGGTCGGTTGAGAAGGGTGCGGGCACAGTGGCGGTCGGTTGAGAAGGGTGCGGGCACAGTGGCGGTCGGTTGAGAAGGGTGCGGGCACAGTGGGGGTCGGTTGAGAAGGGTGCGGGCACAGTGGTGGTCGGTGGAGATGGGTGCAGGCACAGTGGTGGTAGGTGAAGAAGGGTGCAGGCACAGTGGTGGTCGGTGAAGAAGGGTGCAGGCACAGTGGTGGTCGTGGAGAATGATGCAGGCACAGTGGTGGTCGGTGGAGAAGGGTGCGTGGTTGGTGAAGGGTGCGGGCACAGTGGTGGTCTGTGGAGAAGGGTGCAGGCACAGTGGTGGCCAGTGGAGAAGGGTGCAGGCACAGTGGTGGTCGGTGGAGAGGGGTGTGGGCACAGTGGTGGTCGGTTGAGAAGGGTGCGGGCACTGTGGTGGTCGGTTGAGAAGGGTGCGGGCACTGTGGTGGTCGGTGGAGACGGGTGCAGGCACAGTGGTCGGCGAAGAAGGGTGCAGGCACAGTGGTGGTCATGGAGAATGATGCAGGCACAGTGGTGGTCGTGGGGAAGGGTGCAGGCACAGTGGTGGTCGGTGGAGAAGGATGCGTGATTGGTGGAGAAGGGTACGGGCACAGTGGTGGTCGGTGGAGAAGGGTGCAGGCACAGTGGTGGTCAGTGGAGAAGGGTGCAGGCACAGTGGTGGTCGGTGGAGAGGGGTGCGGTCACAGTGGTGGTCGGTGGAGAGGGGTGCAGGCACAGTGGTGGTCGGTCGAGAGGGGTGCAGGCACAGTGGTGGTCGGTCGAGAGGGGTGCGGGCACAGCGGTGGCCGGTTGAGAAGGGTGCGGGCACAGCGGTGGCCGGTTGAGAAGGGTGCGGGCACAGCGGTGGTCGGTTGAGAAGGGTGCGGGCACAGCGGTGGTCGGTTGAGAAGGGTGCGGGCACAGCAGTGGTCGGTTGAGAAGGGTGTGGGCACAGTGGTGGTCAGTTGAGAAGGGTGCAGGCACAGTGGTGGTCGGTGGAGAAGGGTGCAGGCACAGTGGTGGTTGGTGGAGAAGGGTGCAGGCACAGTGGTGGTTGGTGGAGAAGGGTGCAGGCACAGTGACAGTCAGGAGCAAAGTACACAGATGCAGTGTCGATCAGTAGCTCAATGTGAGGGTATCCTTCTGAAGTTTGCAGAAGCAATGGCAAAGTGCACAGGCTCAGTGGCGGTCCGGTGATGAAATGCATAGAACCCGTGGAGACTGGGGCAGAAGTGTGTGGGTGCAGTGAAACCGCAAACAGGAGTATCTCCCCTTCTTTGTAGAACTGCTCCCAGCTCCTGCCTGCAGAAACTACCAGCCCACCTAGCTGCTCCAAAGATCTCCCAGGGCAGGGGATAGGAATGGTTAAACTCAGCGCTATCCTCCCGAAAGCTTGCTACATGTGGCAGTTTCTCCCCTTGTGAATCCCTGAGTGTGCTGATGTATTCACTCTGTCCTCCTTGCTCCCTGCTGCTTCTTAGGCAAGATTCCTCCTGAAACAAAGATGCTGATAAGATCTTCCCAAGTCAGCCCAAGCCCAGCCCAGAGGCAGACCCGGAAATTCCCTCCTAGGCCACCGACATCCTCCACAGCACTCCATCTTCCGCAGACATCGGTGAGTTCTGTGGATAAGCAGTCGCAGGTAACAGACAACCCAGCTTCATCTGTCTCTGCATCTCTCCCTCCATGTCAGGTCAGGGAATCGCCAGCCAGGGGGTTGAGAATGAACATGGCACCCTAAAGTTCATTCAGCAGCTGGAGTCACCCCTAAGGGCAGACAGGTCTGTTGATGAACCATCAGAAGTCCATGGGGATGAGCAGAGGGGTTACAGACTGGCAAAGCCAGTACTAGCCCAGAAATCTCAGTGCTCCTTCCAACATGTGTGGCGTCCCGGCTGTGGTGGATGGTGCCCCGGCTGTGGTGGATGGTGCCCCGGCTGTGGTGCAAGGTGTCCCAGCTGTAGTGAATGGTGTCCCGGCTGAGGAACAGAAAAGGAAAGAGGTCTGCAAACAGCTGTCTGTTGGAGTTTCTGCTATAGAGAAACCCTTTGCAGACATGGAGGGAAAACCCCTGACAGAGGTGTCATCAGACCACCAGAGCAATGTGGATGGATCTGCATCATACACCCCGGACATGGATTTTGCTGCTCCTGCTGAGACCTGTAGTTCCATAAACAAGATGGCTGCCAGCCCCAAAGAGCCTGGGCTGATTGATGCAGGTGGGGGCGGGGGTCAGCACAGTGCAGCATGTGAAGTGGAAACAGCCATGGAAGTCTCCTGCAATGATTCACCTTTTGCTGTATTAGAACAACATTCACTCAGCTGAAAGTCCTGTCCTGATGGAGGAGAAGAGTCTGCCTGGAGGTGAAGTGTGTATGGAGAAAGCAGTGAGTGAGAACACAGCAGGAACTATGAATGTGGCAGAAAATAATGACAGCAATAATACTGATAAAGCAAAGGATGTGTGGGTGGTGGTGAAGGGGTTAATGTGGCTGCTATAGGTAAAAATGACATTTCTCCTGCTCACCGAGTCAGCAAAGGAAAGATTCATCAGGTGTGCAATCCAATCTCAAATCTGTGCAATTGTTATCTGTCAAAGTTGTTTTAGATGTTTCTAAACGCACAAAAGGATCCTCTGCAGGGAGGAATATGGGGAGTTATGCGTCTGTTTTGGGGAATCGCACCAAGGAGGGTGGAGGGAATTTTGTAAATGTTAGTCACAATTTGGGGAGGTTTGGTGGTGGGATGGTTGGTGGGTATAGGAGGAGGAATGTGGTTCAGTTGAACACTGAGTTGGTTTTGGAAATGGGGTTTCAAGCCTCGGATATATTTGCTTTGATTTGCCCAGTGGGGAGTTATGAATTTGATTTGTCCTTTGTAAAGCCTGAGGGTTTGCATTTATTTTGGGAGCAATATAGGAGGTGCAGGAGCCTTCCGCAGTGCAGTGATTTGGTGCCAATGGAGATTTCAAGGCAGCCTCTGATAAAATCGGTGATGATCCGGGCGCGTAACAAATCCATACTAGAGGCTGATTTGATAGTATGGCTACGCTGATATGGTGTGGTCCTCGCTCCACTGCGGAAGGTCCTGGATGAACATGGTATATGGAGAGGGGCCTGGACAGTGTCACTAAAACTGGGGGTGTTGGGCAATGTAGTTCAACACCTTCCCTGTTCAGCTTTTCTGGGGAGGGATAGGCTGACCATTTTCTACCAGGGTCTGCCTAAAGTCTATAATAAATGTGGAGACAAAGGCCATTTTGCATCAAACTGTACTCGCAAGAAGTGCTCACTATGCCAGGATTTGGGCCACTTGGCAAAGGATTGTACCGAGATTCGGTGCAATTTGTGCCAGAAGCTCGGTCATGCTTATAGTCAGTGCCCGGAGGCATTACATAACTTGCCAGGATTGGAGGCTGAGCTGCAGAGGCTCGATAAAGAGGATGAGGCCACTAAAGTTAGGGAGGAAACGGTTATTACCCCTCCTGTGTCTGTTACATCTGTTTCAGATTCTGTTTCCCCTATTAATGTGGTCCCTGAGTGTGTCCCTCTTGTGTCTGTTACATCTGTTTCGGATTCTTTTTCCCCTAGTGATGTGGTCCCTCAGTCTATCCCCCATGTGGTGGTCTCTGGTCCTCCAGACTAGCAGAAGCTGCTGGGGGGGGGGGGGCAGGTTTAGCAGATCTTTCCATTCAGCCCCCAGTCCCTGTCCCTCAGCAGTGCAAACGTGGTCAGGGGAATGTGGGGGGGCTGATGGAAGGGTGTCCATATTCCATGTCTCACCAAGTCAGACCCAGGAGGGGTTCCTCTTGCCAAAACTTTTTAGTTTTGTCAGGTGATGATATATCTTTCTCTTTAGCATCCATGGATGAGGGGGAGTCACGTAGTTTGAAGAGAGCTGTTTCTGGTGATAAAAGTGTGGTAAAGATTAAGAAGCGACTACCCCAATCATCCTGATGGCAGTTCCCATTCCGATAAATGTGGTGACCATTAATGTCGCCAGCATTAAATCTACAAGAGCTCGTGATGTTGTCTTATTTTTGCTCAGCAAAATTTGATGCCGAGATTTTATTTTTGAAAGAGACCTGGCTCAATACTTTGGCCAATGTTCATCTAGCAAAAAGGGAGTGGAAATGCGGTCCCTCCTTTGGTCTCTTATGGCTGAGCCCTGCAACAGAGTTGCTGTCCTTTTTAAAACCGATATGGTAATGTGCCAGTGGGTAATTGAGGTAGAAATGGGGAGATGCATGGTCTTATGCCGCGTACACACGACCGGACTTTTCGACATTAAAGGTCCGACGGAGCGATTCCGGCAGACCATTCGATCGTGTGTGGGCTGCAGCAGACTTTTGATTTGCAAAAATCCGTCAGACTTTAGAAATGGAACATGTTTCAAATTTTTCCGCCAGAACTCCGCCGGACCCAGTTCTTACAGAGAAATCCGCTCGTGTGACAAAAACTGACGCGAGGGCAGCTATTGGCTACTGGCTATGAACTTCGTTATTCTAGTCCGGTCGTACATCATCACGTTCGAATCCGTCGGCCTTTGGTGTTATTGTGTGTGGCCAAGTCTGTTCATTCGGAAAGTTCGTCAGAACTCTGTTAGAACTCTGTCAGAACTCTGTTAGAACTCTGTTAGAACTCTGTTAGAACTCTGTTAGAACTCTGTTAGAACTCTGTCAGAACTCTGCCGAAAGTCCGTTGGACCTAGTCCCTCAAAGTCGGTCGTGTGTACGCGGCATTAGACGTCTCGGGGCAGGACCTGCACCTGATCAATATCTATGGACCACAGTCAAAATGGGGCAGGAAATGCCTTCTCACAGAGATCAAGTCCTTCCTTTTTATGTTCCCGCAGGTTGTCTTTGGAGGTGACTTTAACAACATAATTAGGCCTGAGGACAGGAAAGGCTCCATAGACAGGCTGGGTGACAATAGTGTTTTTCTTAGAGATATAGTTAGACACGCAGGTTTGGTAGATGTGCATATTAAGCACTGCCCTGGCAGGATGGGATTCATATTTCAGAGAGGGAATAGTCAGAGTAGGATAGATAGGTTTTTTTTAAAGGAGAACTATGCTTTCTCAGCTCCTGAGTTGAGGGCGGTGGAGTTCTGTGACCACTGTATGCTGTCTGTGACTCTGAGTGCCTCGGACACTCCACCCAGGGGAAGGGGTACCTGGAAACTGAATTTGGCTCTCCTGGAAGATGTAGAGGTAAGACAATCCTTTGAGGATTTTTTTTAAGGCACAGGTTTCTATTCTGGACTTTTTCAGCAGTAAGTCAGAGTGGTGGGAACTTGTGAAACAAAGGGAAATTGGACATAAGTAAGAGTAAGCAGCTTGGTATGTACATTGCCTACCAGCTTTGCAGAGGAAGCTTGATCGTCTTGTCTCGTATAGAGGAGATCCAGGGGAGATCTCTGAGGTGAGGTTTCTTCTTAGGAAGTGTCAATATGATCAGCATACTGTACCTCCTTGGTTCTGGAGAGGGATTATGGAAAATATCACTCGCCTGATCCTTAGCAGAACTGTAAGCAAGGCATAGCAGTTAAGACGGCATAGGCTTGAGGTATAGTACAGGTTCCCTGGTGAAGTCCAGATCAGGGATCCTGGAGATCTTCAGGTCATATTACGCAGACCTTCTGGGAAGAAAGGACCTTTGTCAGGACAGGATGGAAAGCTTTCTGGATTCTACTCCAGGATTGTGAAATGGCACGTTGCCTTTGATGGATTGCTATAGAGAAGCTGGCTACCAAAAAAATCACCTGGGCCAGATGGGTGGACAGCTGAATTCTACAAGTGTTTTAAGTCTATTCTGGCTCCCTTTTTAGCAGATGTTTATAAAAGCTGTCTAGAAGAGGTTTCGCTCCCTCACTCCATGAGTCTATCCTGTGTTATTCTTCTGTCAAAAGGTAAAGACCCCTCAATGATTGAGAACTGGCGCCCCATCAGTCTTCTCAATGTTGATAGAAAGATCTTGGTGAAGATTTTTTTTTGGCACTTGTCGTCAGTGGCAGGCGATTTGTTGTCCAGTCATCAGCACTGCTCGGTCCAAGGCAGAAGTAGCTTTTCAGTGGTTTTAGCTGTCCAAGAGGCTTTGGAACAATGCAGGGCTGCTGGATGGAGAAAGGGCTTGCTGGCATTGGATGAGGCAAAGGCTTTTGATGGAATCAATCATGAGTACCTGTATTTACTACTTGGTAGATACGGCCTGCAGGGAAGGTTTATAAATTGGCTGAAGACATTATATAGAGGGGCTGAGAGCTTCCCACTGGTTAATAGTTGGGTTGTTTTGCCTTTTGATGTTGGCTCCAGAATGCACCAGGGATGTCCTCTGAGCCCCCTGTTAAATGTATTTGTAATCGACCCCTTCATAAGAAGGCTAGAGAGTTGATCTTTGTGCAGGGTGCCTTTGGGCATTGCTGGTGTGCCGCCTTTGAAGGTCACAGAAAAACAAAGAAAAGGCACCTCTAAGTGTAGAATTAAAAGTTGTTTAATTTCCCCGAAAAGGGTTAAAAACACTTACAAGATATGTAGACGGGCAGAGCATATCATTAATATCCATGTAGGTGGTCCGGCATGAATGCAGTGGTCACTGGCATATACCAGTTCTTTAGGCTGTATGTGTCCAGTAGCAGGGAGGTCCAGGGGATGCCAACGGGAAAAACAGCAGGGAGCTCCAAGAGAACTGACAGGCCAGCCCGCAATCACAGTCTCAAAACACGAGGATCCTGGAAGTGACGTCAGCAGCAGGAGACAATAACCAGCGTGGACCACAAACAGGAAGCAAAACAGGAAGCGTTTCGGAACATCTCATTGGTTCCTTTATCAACCTGATGACTGTGTGTGTATGGGACTAATTAATACTACCTGGGCGGACCTTAGGGGCGGGAATATGTAAATGGAGCGTTATCACAATATAAAGGTATAGGACAGGAGGAGAAACAAAATCCCTATCCAAAAAAAAATATATATATATATATGATTTCATACAGAACAACAACCAATAAGCGACATTTAAAAATAAACATAAAAGGAAAATGAGAATCAATATTTTTACACAATCTTCAATAATGCTTAAGACTAGGCATATATATAAGACTGAAGGGGAGGAAGTAGGGGAAAAAAGGGAGGGGCAAAAGAAAAAAGGGACTAAAGGGGCAAAGAGAAAATATTTTGAAAAATATCTAGGGCAAAAAATATGTATAAATATATTAGCTAAATATAATATATATATATATATATATATATATATATATATATATACCGAAATGGTTAAAATTATTTAAAAATATTTACCATATTTAAAATAATATACTAATAGAAAATTATATACTAATAAAAAATCTTGCACAAATATATTAGGAAGGGAGGAATCTAGAGAATGTCACTAGTTTCAAAGTCCTCGTTCAACCCTCCAGGGGCAAGAATATTTAAAGTAAAAATCCAAAACATTTCTCTATGACAGAGTTTTCTGAAACGTTCGGCTGAGGGGAGGTTATTTGACATTGTCTCAATGACCCAGACCCTTAAACCATCTGTAGATTTTTGATGGTACTTGAGGAAATGCCTAGGAACACTGTGATTATCTAATCCACCGGAGATGAAACGGCGATGCTCGCCGACACGCTTGCGAAGTGGCCTAATGGTTCTCCCTACATAAAACAGGCCGCAAGGACATGTTAGACAGTATACCACATGGTCAGTGGAGCATGTGTGAAAACCCTTGATAGGGTATGTTTTTCCTTTTACAACAAAATCCCTCTGGCCATGTCTCACAAACTGGCAGGTTTTGCATAATGGTTTGCGGCATTGGTACATACCCGATATAGCTAGAAAAGTGGGAATAGAGCTACCAGGGGGAGGAGGTTTCTCTTTAAGTTTACTTGGTGCCACTTTGCTCTTAATATTAGGTGCTTTTCTGTACGCAAACTTTGGCCTATTGGGAATAACAGGAAGGAGATGCTCATCCTGAAGCAGCAAGGGCCAATGTCTCCGTACAATACTCTCCATCTGTTTGTGACGAGAATGAAATTGAGTGATGAAGCATAAATCATTAAGATTTTTACTACCACGGATAGAGGTATATGAAGAGGGAGTTGTATTTTTGTATTGAGAACATGCTGTTTCCACAAGATTTACTGGGAACCCTTTATCAAGGAATTTTGCTTTTAAAGTCTTACTCTGATTATCGTAATCATCAATTCTAGTACAATTCTTTTTCAATCTGCAAAATTGGCTCTTAGGTATATTGTTGAGCCATTGGGGGTGATGACAACTTTTATAGTGGAGAAATTAGTTCCCTGCAGTAGGTTTGGTAAAATTCTTGGCATGAATATCTTTGCCAACAGAAAATAATTCCAAATCAAGGAAAGCTAACTTATCTTTATCCAGAACAGAGGTAAACTGTAAGCCCATATTATTATTGTTACAATGTGTAACAAAATCTAAGACTGAAGATGCACTGCCATCCCAAATAATAATCACATCATCTATGTAACAACCATAGGTCATGGCCTATGCCAATGATGTGTCTGTTATTGTCTCTGGGACTGTTAGGACCTGGACTTGAACCTGGGACCTCAGCTGTGTCTGGCAATGAATGTTCTCACTGAGCTATCTGAGGTGCTGGACAGTGCTTTGTCAGATCCTTTAGACAACCCTGCCTTGTACTTTGATTTTAGCTGAACCTTAAACTCTTTGCTCCTCTCATGAACTTCCTGATATAAGCCATGTCTCTGCACTTCCTCCTTTCCAGAATATTGTGCTATCTCCAGCCTGTATCTCGCTCCTGTCTTCCCTGCTGCCGTTTATATTTGCTACTGCTCGTTTTCGACCCTTGGCTTGTTCCACGACTACGCTTCTGCCTGATCCCAACCTGCAACAACTCGTGACTCCCTGTGTACCTATCCTGCTGGTTAGTGGTAGTCCTGCAACTGCTATAGCAATTGGTCTTCAGGCCTGACCCCTGATCGTGACAGGGACGGAGGAGGCACAGGAGGTGGTCTCTATGATAGAGCAGTACACGGAGGCTTCTGGTTCTAAAGTTAACCATGAAAAGAGTGACATTTTCTGAATGGGTGAGGAGGGTGAAAGCTTTGAACTTCCGAATGCCTTCCCAGAGCCCCAGCAGGAACTTAAAGTGTTGGCCATCAAATTTGGTCCTGGTGACTATGGTCATCAAAATTGGGAAAGCAGGTTGGTGTTTGCCAATGCCAAAGTAGTAAGCTGGAAGAAATGGAAGCTTTCCTTGAGGGAGAGGGTTGACTTGATCAAAACGTACCTGGTCCCAATCTTTTTTATATGTCAGCTTCTCTTGCCAGCATCTCTCTGTGCAAGGATGTACAGCTGTTTTTTTCCAACTGTTGTGGGGAAATAGGCTGAACCTGATCAAACGCAATGTAACTTGCCTGTCTAGGCGGGAGGGTGGCCTAGGAATGGTCAACCGAATCGTTTTCTTTTCTATGCTGTTTTTAAAGTACAATCCTGGTAACCATGCTATCAGAGAACCCCCCGGGATGAGTGGGTATTTTTCAATCCTTGTTTTAGGCCTTTTCTGCGATTCTGGGAAGATGGTGAGCCAGTGAAAATTCTGACAAGTCCGGCTTGGCAAGCTCCTGGCTTATGGTGCTCCGTGTCTGAAAATACTTCCGCAGGTTACAGTGGAGGATATCAAGTCCCTCCCTAGGAAGCTTCTGGAGAAGAGAATTTTGAACTCCACTTTCAGTTTGTCACTGGCCTTAGGGGATTGCCCAGGCTCTGTCACGAGGGAGGGGTTGCTTTAATCAATTTAGAAAGAATCCCTTTGACGTTTAAGGATCAAGCTTGGCTCGCTTTCCATGGAAGGCTCTATGTGAGAGGGAACTTGAAGCATTGCCCTGTGGATGATCGGGATTGTCCTAGAGCAGAGTGTGTTGGTAAAGTGGAGTCTATGGACCACTTGCTGCAGTGTCCCTTTAACATAGACGTGTATAAAAGGGTGGGGAGGGCCCTAGTCATTCCCTTTTTCTATCGCATGAGTTATGCCGAGTGGGTGTACGGGGCATTTTTGTCTTGCTGGGATTTTGATTTCGATACACATTTTATAGTTAGTTTAGTTGTCCGGGTAATGTGCAGTGTTAGTTTTCTTCCACACACAGCGTTATGCTTTTAGGCAGGGGTCAAGTCCTGGGGAAAAAAGTGTGGGAACTCCCAGCCAAGATCCACTCCCCCACCAAAAAAAAAAAATGATACGCTCATATTCACGAACACTTCAAAACTGGTATTTTTCATCCAATTTTCCTATTGTGTATATGAAGCTTAACTGTTAGTACATAAAAAAAAAACAATCCTCAATAAACATAAATACGGTAATTCTCTGAATAATCAGCATTCATTCAATTGTGATTCCATGCAAATGTGAACATCATGTTCTGATCTTTATTAGGGAATGTTATTTTGTATATAGAGTGTTTATATGGTGAGTTTACACTTTTCATTGAACAGAGTTTGGATAACACAAGGTTAAACGGAAAGGTCATAAATTAACTGCACATTATCTGGACAGAATGCTTGGGGAGATAGTGATGTGTTCCTGCTTAGGAGATGTGATTGACAGGTAGATCGAAGCGGAAGCTGTCATGGGGCCCCCTATTGGCAATGCCTGAATGGTCAGGTGTGCGGCACTTACTATTGCTGCTGGTGTAGCACCTGCCACACAACTCGCATACTTCAAAGTCTTACAGGACGCGGCTGCTAAAGGGAACTGAGTTCCTGTTGTGGAAAAAGTACAGGACTCCTATGAGTGCCCATCGTCAGTGCCCATCAGTGCTATCTCATTGGTGCCACCTCATCGGTGCTGCCTTATCAGTGCAGCTTATCAGTGCACATCAGTGAAGGAGAAAATTTACTTATTTGCTAAATTTTATAACAAAACAAAAAGAAATCTTTTTTTTTTTTTTTTCATCTAGCAAAAAATAAAAAACACACAGGTGATCAAATACCACCAAAAGAAAGCTCTATTTGTGGGAACAAAATGATAAACATTTAGTCTGGGTACAGTGAAGCATGACCGTGCAATTGTCATTTAAAAAGTGACAGCACTGAAAGCTGAAAATTGTCCTGGTCAGAAGGTGTGAAAGTGCCCGGTATTGAAGTGGTTAATTATCTTGTGATAGGCGGGGTATGACCTTACCCTGTCATCGCCTTGTTTAAAGTCCCCAAACCCCCCCCCCCCCCTCCCTCAGACTAAACAGCAATGTACCCTTGCAGTGTGGACACAACCCCACTTCAAGGGATCATTTGTAAGTTTACCAGAGTTGGGATTTCGAGTAATTTATCCAAAAAGTGCTGCTGGCCGGTATTATATGCAGACAGCTAGAGGAGTTTACACATACACTATATTGTCAACAGTATTGGGACGCCTGCCTTTACACGCACATGAACTTTAATGGTATAACTGTCTTAGTCCGTAGGGTTCAATATTGAGTTGGCCCCCCCTTTGCAGCTATAACAGCTTCTACTCTTCTGCCAAGACTGTCCAAAAGGTTTAGAAGTGCGTCTATGGGAATATTTGACCATTCTTCTAGAAGCGCATTTGTGAGGTCAGGCGCTGCTGTTGGATGAGAAGGCCTGGCTCACAGTAAAGATGTTCTATCAGGTTGAGGTCAGGACTCTGTGCAGGCCAGCCAAGTTTCTCCACCCCAAACGCACTCATCCATGTCTTTATGGGCCTTGCTTTGTGCACTGGTGCACAGTCATGTTGAAACAGGAAGGGGCCATCCCAAAACTGTTCCCACAAAGCTGGAAGCATGAAAATTCCAAAATGTCTTGGTATGCTGACGCCTTAAGAGTTCCCTTCACTGTAACTAAGGGGCCAAGACCAACCCCTGAAAAACAACCCCACACCATAATCCCTCCTCCACCAAATGATTTGGACCAGTGCACAAAACAAGGTCCATAAAGACATGGATGAGCGAGTTTGGGGTGGAGAAACTTGACCGACCTGGACAGAGTCCTGACCTCAACCAGAGAGAACACCATTTGGATGGATTACAGTGGAGACCGCAAGCCAGGTCTTCTCGTCCACATCAGAGCTTGACCTCACAAATGCGCTTCTGGAAGAATAGTCAAACATTCCCATAGACACACTCTAAACCTTGTACACAGCCTTCCCAGAAGCGTTGAAGCTGTTATAGCTGCAAAGGGTGGGCAAGCGTAATATTGAACCCTACGGATTAAGACTGGAATGCCATTAAAGTTCATGTGCATGTAAAGGCAGGTGTCCCAATATTTTTGACAATATAGTGTATGTGCAGCATAGTCAGTCCCTCCACTCCATGGGCTGCTCTGAGTGTAATCGTGTTATTGAATTAGGTATAGCAGGTTTATATGTGAGGATTTTATTCATTTTATTGAGTATGAATTTAATCAGAATCGGACAGTATTACACTATAAGAGACTTTTATCGCGAGGGAACAAGCAGATGGCGTTTTCTAGTTTGTTCCTCTTTGGATAATTAAGAATTGGAGTCCAACTGGTGTGGACCAGACAGTTCCATACTGATGATATACCAGGCACATTGGAGCTGCTATTGTTATGGAGTTTATTTCTCTCCAGACGAATTCAAAAAGTGAGGATTTGCTGTTATAGAGAATATCTAGAAATGTTAATTGTGCCTAATTAGTACCCTGAGAAATCTGCCTTTGATCTTTAGTTCCTCCTAAAAAAACAGCACTTCCTGGTATGTGAGTGTGCCTAGGCACTCCTGTATCTACCTTATCATAGCTGTTTATCTGCAGTGTGAGATCTAAGGCACTGCTTCATATGAATGCTAGTCTTCGGGTGGCTTGGAGTGAGATTTAGTCATGTGACCGGTGTTCTTCTCACTGTTCTCCTTGTTGGAGGCTCTAACATGAGGAGGTAATCCCCTACCTCTACAAAGATGGTCGCCTCCACATGGAAACACAGTGCAGATCAAGGCTTGGTAAGTAAATAATGAGAGAAACAACCAGCTGTAGGGAGACCACATGCAGTGAGCAGTCACTGAAGATCTGTCACCAGGATATTCCACTGCATCCAACCCCTTTAGTTAAATCTTGGGCCGCGTACACACGAGAGGATTGTCCGTCCAACTTAGTCCTCTGAAACGTGTTTCAGCGGACAATCCGCTCGTGTGTGGGCTTCAGCGGACTTTTTCAGCGGACAGTCTGGCGGACTAAGTCTTTCGGAATTTCCGTAATTTTGTCCGTCCAAACTTGGTTTCAGCGGACAGTC
This sequence comes from Lithobates pipiens, assembly GCF_037356315.1. Lineage (NCBI taxonomy): Eukaryota > Metazoa > Chordata > Amphibia > Anura > Ranidae > Lithobates > Lithobates pipiens. The sequence goes on along the minus strand of NW_027507784.1, from coordinate 280,977,068 downwards.
TGCTCGTGTGGCAAGTTGGACGGACTAAGTATGGCGCATGCTCAGAAAGGATTTACACGCCGAAGGTTGCATTGCAGTGTATTGGACGTCGTATTTCTAGTCCCGTCGTACGTGCTGTACACGTCATCGCGCAAGCTTTCAGCGGACTGTCTGTTCATCGTGTGTCAAGTCTGTTCATTCAAAAGTTGGACGGACTGTCTGTCGGATTGTCTGACGAACTTAGTTGGGCAGACAATCCGCCCGTGTGTACGCGGCCTTAGACTCCACAGTTCATAAAAATTGGAAGGCACATAGTGTAAAACCATTTCTCTGATGTAAGTTTTCTACCTTTTAATAAATTCTGTGAGAAATGGTATTACACTAAGTGGAGGCCGTCTGTTATTTATGAACTGTGGAGCCCAAGATTTACTGATGGGGTTGAACGTAGTGGAATATCCTGGTGACAGATCTTCAGTGACTGCTCTCTGGATCATCATTCTACCGTTTCCATCCTTATGCCTGTTTGACTCTTTGACGGTGGCAATAGGGTCCACGCATTCCGGTAAGCGTATTTACTCTCTCCTCTGGGTGGGGGAGGCATACATCTTAGTTGTCTTTACAAATATGAAATTATAACATTCTTTAACCACTTGACCACTGGGCACTTAAACACCCTTAATAACCAGACCAATTTTCAGCTTTCGGTGCTCTCACATTTTGAATGACAATTTCTCAGTCATGCAACACTGGACCTATATGAAATTTTTGTCCTTTTTTTCACACAAATGGAGCTTTCTTTTGGTGGTATTTAATCACCGCTGGGTTTTTTATTTTTTGTGCTATAAAAGAAAAAATACAGAAAATTCTGTAAAAATAATTTTTCTTTGTTTCTGTTATAAAATTGGTGGATATTATTTGGTCTTTGTGAAAGTTATAGAGTCCACAAGCTATGGTGCCAATATCTGAAAATTGATCACACCTGAAGGACTGATGGCCTATTTCAATTCTTGAGACCCTAACATGCCAGAAAAGTACAAATACCCCCCAAATGACCCCTTTTTGGAAAGAAGACATTCCAAGGTATTTAGTAAGAGGCATGATGAGTTTTTTGAAGTTGTCATTTTTTCCCACAATTCTTTGCAAAATCAAGATTTTTTTTACTTTTTTTTTTTTTTTCACAAAATTGTCATATTATCAGTTTATTTCTCACACACAGCATATGCATACCACAAATTACACCCCATCTGCTATTACTCCCGAGTACGGCGATACCACATGTGTGAGACTTTTACACAGTGTGGCCACATACAGCGGCCCAACATGCAGGGAGCACCATCAGGCGTTCTGGAGCACCCAGGACAATTCTGACATTTCTCTCCTACATGTAAAAATCATCATTTATTTGCTAGAAAATTACATAGAATCCCAAAACATTATATATGTTTTCTTAGCAAACACCCTGGAGAATACAATGGCGGTCGTTGCAACTTTTTATCTCGCACAGTATTTGTGCAGCAATTTTTCGAATGCTTTTTTTGGGGAAAAAAACAGTTTTGTGCTAAAAAAAAAAAAAAAAAAAACCACAGTAAAGTTAGCCCAATTTTTGCATAATGTGAAAGATGAAGTTACGCTGAGTAAATAGATACCTAACATGTCACTCTTCAAAATTGCACACGCTCGTGGAATGGCACCAAACGTCGCTACTTAAAAATCCCCAAAGGAGACGATTTAAATTTTTTTTACTGGTTATATGTTTTAAGTTACAGAGGAGGTCTAGGGCTAGAATTATTGCTCTCACTCTAATGTTCGCAGCGATACCTCACATGTGTGGTTTGAACACCGTTTTCATATGTGGGCAGGACTTACGTATGCGTTCGCTTCTGCATGCGAGCACATGGGGACAGGGGCGCTTTAAAAAAAATTTTTTTTTTTGTTGTTCATTTTACTTTATTTATTTTAGTTTGACATTTTTTTTTCCCCAAAAATAAATTTTTTGATCACTTTTATTCCTATTACAAGGAATGTAAACATCCCTTGTAATAGGAATATGGCATGACAGGTCCTCTTTATAGTGAGATATGGACCCTACATCTCACCTCTAAGCTGGGAAGCCTGAAAAAAAAAAAAGATTCTGGCTTTGATCGTATTGGCGAGTCGGTAGAAGCACCAGAGGGCGGCGGGATGGGGGGGGGGTGTCTATGGCTGGGTATTGCAGGGTATCTCCGAGTATGGCTGGGTATCTCCGAGTATGGCTGGGTATCTCCGAGTATGGCGTTGCAGAGTATTGCGTTGCAGAGCATTGCAGGGTATTGGCGGGTGCTGCAGAGCATTGCAGAGTGTTGCAGGGTATTGGCGGGTGTTGCAGAGCATTGCAGAGTGTTGCAGGGTATTGGCAGGTGTTGCAGAGCATTGCAGAGTGTTGCAGGTTATTGGCGGGTGTTGCAGAGCATTGCAGAGTGTTGCAGGGTATTGGCGGGTGTTGCAAAGCATTGCAGAGTGTTGCAGGGTATTGGCGTGTGTTGCAGAGCATTTCAGAGTGTTGCAGGGTATTGCAGAGTGTTGCAGTGTATTGGCAGGTGTTGCAGAGCATTGCAGAGTGTTGAAGGGTATTGGCGGGTGTTGCAGAGCATTGCAGAGTGTTGCAGGGTGTTGCAGGGTGTTTCAGGGTATTTCAGGGTATTGGCAGGTGTTGCAGAGTGTTGCAGGGTATTGGCGAGTGTTGCAGGGTATTGGCGAGTGTTGCAGGGTATTGGCGAGTGTTGCAGGGTATTGGCGAGTGTTGCAGGGTATTGCAGAGTGTTGCAGAGCATTGCAGAGTGTTGCAGGGTATTGGCGGGTGTTGCAGAGCATTGCAGAGTGTTGCAGGGTATTGGCGTGTGTTGCAGAGCATTGCAGAGTGTTGCAGGGTGTTGCAGGGTATTTCAGGGTATTGGTAGGTGTTGCAGAGCATTGCAGAGTGTTGCAGGGTATTGGCGGGTGTTGTAGGTTATTGCAGAGTGTTGCAGGGTATTGCAGAGTGTTGCAGGGTATTGCAGGGTATTGCAGAGTATTGCAGAGTAATGGCAGGGAATTGAGGGGTTACATTTCGGTGAGCAGCGATGTGGGTACTGCAGATGCAGCCCACAGCGCTGCTGACACCGATCTCTTCCCCCTCCGCTGTACCGATCGGTACAGAGAGGGGGAGGGAGGAACTGGCGTCATAACATGATTTGACGGAGCGATCACGTGGTAAACGAGAGCGGAATTCTGATTCTGATTATAATTCTAATTCATATGACGTCCTCCCAGAGTTAAACAACCACTCTGTAGCCGTCATTCGGCTATGGGCCGGTTGTTAAATGGTGTAGACTGTTAACTTTGATCTCTAGCTCTCGGTATTGTTGCATTTGTATGCCTCCCAGGGCTCAGTCTACGTACTTATAATCACTTTCAGATATCCGTCAAGATTGTTCCAAGCTGCATTTTTGTATTAATAATTTTCAAATCAAGAAATAGGATACTGCTGGGATCATAACTGAGAGTAAAGCGAAGGTTGAAATCATTTATATTCAGTAACTCAATAAATTCAATCAGAGATGTTTATGATCCTGTCCAGATTAGGAACAGGTCATCAATAAATCTGTGCCAGCAAAGGACCTGGTTCAAGAAGGGTTGGAGTAAGTCATCTGCAAACACTGTTCTCTCCCATCCCCTTAAGAAGAGGTTGGCATAGGAGGGTGCACAGGACATGCCAATAGCCATACCCTGTGTTTGCAGATAAATTTGATCCATATAAAGTATTTTTTTGTCAAAATAAATTTCAATAATTACAAAATGAATTTGTTTAGAGGCCAAGTATTCCGGTCTTGCTCCATCAGAAGGGTACCAGCCATTCGGACACCCTGCTTGTGGGGAATGCTAGAGTACAATGCCTCAATGTCAATAGCCATAAGTAGGGCATCCGCCAGAGTGATCTGGACCCCCTCGATGTGCTTGAGTAGATCTGTTTTGTCACAGATGTATGAGGGTAGGCTATGGACGTGGGGCATCAGGAATGTGTAGATGAATTTGCTCGCATTTTCTGTTAGGGAGTCAATTCCCAAAACGATTGGTCTCCCCGGTGGAGATTAAATGTTTTTATGGGTTTTTGGGAGTGTATAGAAGGTAGGCATATGTGGGTTTTTTGTATTGATAAAGTCTAATACCTTGTACACACAGTCGGAAATTCCAACCACAAAATCAGTCAGATTTTTTCCGAAACTAGTGTTGCATACACACGGTCGGACTAAGTTGTCAGAAAGTCAGATCGTTCAGAATGTGGTGACGTTTGTTGCGTACAATGGGACTACATAGAGGCTAGTAGCCAATATCTTTGTTCTCGTAATTTGATCTGAGCATGCGTGGCACTTTGTCTGTCGGAATTCTCTACAAACGATCGGAAAAAGTCTGGTCAGATTTTTTTGTCTGAAAATTTTAGATCCTGCTCTCAAATTTTTTCTGTCTGAATTTCTGACGGAAAAAGTCCGATAGAGCCCACACACGATCGGATTTTCCAACAATTTTTCCGATTGGACCTTTTCTGTCTGAATTTCCGACCGTGTGTACAGGGCAAAAGGTGTCCCTATCAGTCGAGTCCTCCCAGAATGCTCCAATACAAAGGCCCTATTAATAGGTCTATACCAGGTGGAATTTTGTAAAACATCTAGGCACATTTTTTGGTATTGAGGATGTGTCAATTTATAATTTGTAGTTTTTATTAAAGTTTTATCTAAAAACAGTATACAAAACAGAACAACTAACCCCGTTTTTTTTTTATAATTGCAGTTTTTATTAACATATTATCTAAAAACAGTGTACAAAACATGCCAACTACCCCAGCTTTTTTTATAATTGTAATTTTTATAGTATATAAAACAGGAAAGCTACTGCAGGTTTCCCAACACACTTACCAGCTAGCCTGCAAATAAAACAAAATGGCACATTCTAATAGTTGGTCTTAGGGTCCGAGGGTGCGAAGGGTACAATCTCCCACTGTAATGGGTCTCCACTACAGTGGGAGATCACGTACCTGAGGGTCAAAGTCACGGCCAATGTATGGGATTATATGCCACTAAACCTTCTACCACTAGTTCCTCGCCTGACGCAAAAAATACAGGCTTGGAAACGGCTTCCTCTAGCTCTATTAGGACGTATAAATCTCCTGAAAATAAGGTTCTTGCCAGTAATTCTATATTTTCTAAGGCACTCTCCAGTATGGGTCCCCAAATCATTTTCCCACAAACTGAATAGTATTATTAGTTCCTTTCTGTGGTCTCCCAAACCACCCCGCATAAGCATAAAGGTACTTCAGGAACCATGGGGGCAGGGGGGACTAGCACTACCTGATTGGCAGAAGTACTACTTAGCTGGACAGATGGTTTTTGCAAGACACTGGTTGATGGCGGAGGATGGGGACTTGGCCACGGTCCTTGAGGCTGTTCATTTGGGCTCCTATGAGAGATTGAGACTTGTGCTCTATAGAGTCCCAAAAACGAATCTACCTTTAACGGATTCCATGAAGGCAACAATTAAAGCCTGGGAAATGGCCACAATTCAAATGTCCCCCAGCTATGTGGGAATTACTCCATCTGCCCCATTATGGATGAACCCCAACCTACCTCAATTCTATTCCCTGCCAGATCCCATAGTTTGGGCTAGTAGGGGGGGTTAAAGTACTAGGAGACATTACAAGAGAGGGCGAACTCTTAACGTTTGACCAACAAAAAGCAAGACATATCTTACATAACTCTGACTTTTTCCAGTATTTACAATTATGCCATGCGTTCCAGACACACTTTTCCACTCAGAGGGTGGAGGTACCCCCCTCTGCTCTGGAAGATCTATTGGCGGAAGATGAATTGCCCAAACCTCTATCAACTATGTATAATTTCTTTTTCAAAAAAATGCCACCCGCGGTAACTAGATGTAAAGAAAAATGGGTAGCGGATGTCCCTGAAATCCAAGGAGAAGACTGGGAGGATATGTGTGACCACCCCTTTAAACACTTGGTATCTGCTAGGGACCACCTTATACATTTTAAGTATCTGCATAAGATCTACTATACTCCAGCTAGGTTGGCACACATATATTCCTCTGTCACAGATGAATGCTGGAGGTGCTCTGCCTCACCGGCAAATGCAGAGCACATTTTCTGGAGTTGCTCGTGGATCCAGAGCTTCTGTTCCGTGATCACCTCTTGCTTGGCAGAGGTTCTCAGTATCCCAGGCCCTACAACCCCAAGAGTATGCCTCATAGGTTTAGTTGAGGAGGTCATCCCTTCTTTGTCTCACCGCACTTTGCTTAATATAGGTCTGTTGGTAGGAAGGCTATTCTATTACATTGGAAAAAGGCAAATGCTCCTACAATAGCATACTGGAAAGGTCTGATGAACTCAGTTATTCACCTATATAATGCTACCTACATTTCTAGGGGCTGCAAGAAAAAATTCTACCAAGTATGGCAACCATGGTTGGACTCGTCAACCACTGTGAGTTGATACAACCAATTTCTGCCCTAAAAATGTACATATTCTCCCCAATAGGAATTGGCTGATGTAGTTGTTTAATTCCAATGTTGAAGAACCTGCTCTACATGAATATATGATCGCTCTTCTAACTATCCCCAAGTGTTTTTAGATGGACAAGTCACACAAAGGAGCTCTAACTACAATTGACTGGTGTAATGTTTATTCTTGACTAGTTCTGATGGTTGAGTTTTTGGGGGGGATGGGGGGGTTGTTGATTTTATTATGTGGTTAGTTGGACTATGTTAGTTCCAATGTTAGCCCTGTGTGGCAAAGAGGAGAGAGTGTATGTTGGCCTCTATGTTTTGTGTTTGTAAAATATGTGTGAAAAAACTGAAAAAAGAATTTATAAAAACAAAACAAAAAAAACCCAGAGGTCTTAGTTGCACACATTTGCAAATGGGGAAGCCGCACTTCTTCACCAAAGCTCCTCTGTAAAGTGAGGTCCTAAGGCCTCGTTCACACAAGACATATGAATCCATACCCCGTGTGAAGGCAGTGGGTAAAGGCGCTCCATGCATCCCCATGCAGGAAGTCACATTGCACACATTTGCAAATGTATGTGAAAGCTGCACTGCCTTGTCAAGGCTCCTCTGTACTGTGCAGGTTTTTTTTTTTTTGTATGATAATCCAGTCCCCACAGTTGATATAGAGGAAGGCGGAAAAAAAACCCTGATAAAGCGTGGTGTAATTTGCTCCAACAGGGAAAAAATTCCTTCCTGACCCCCTGAATGCGATCGGATTACTCCCTGGATTATACATCTGTGGGTTTTGTCACATCAAGAAGAATTGTCCAAATATTAGGAATCTTCATCATAATGTCTGTCCACCCCTGTAAGGGGACGCAGCCGCTGGACAAACACAGGCTGGGTCCTAATTTGACAGGTGTGCAGGCGTGGATGAGTGGCCCTGAATGCACACAAAATAAAAATTAAAAATAAATAAAAAAGACAATTTTTTTTTTCGGTTATAAAACATATCCAATTTAAAAAAAATTGCTTCATACATTTAGATCAATGTCTGCTACATATTTTTGGTAAAAAATCCCAATAAGCGTATATTGATTGATAATTAAAAAAATCTAATTTCTTCATAAATTTAGGCCAAAATGTATTCTGCTACATGTCTTTGGTTAAAAAAAACAGCTGGTGCAATAAAGATTGTAATGCCAACCAAGCAGATTTTTGGCGGAGGAGACAGAGGAAGCGTCCGGCTACATCCAAAATGAAAAAGAGAGTAACTAATGCACAAAACAACAATGAAAATGGACCGGCCAATGAGTAGCTGCCAATATAAGAGGGTGTTCCCACACAAAATATAATATAAAAAAGAGAGTAATGTGTCATAATCAACTACTATAAAATAGATATAAAGCGCGGAGTTCAAAGAAATATTTGTAGCAATTTGTGACAGTGACAGTACAGACTACAATAAAAAATCTTTAGTGCAGTGTTCAAGATAATCTTCATAGAAATAACAGTACTGACTACTAGGGATGAGCTTCATGTTCGAGTCGAACATATGTTCGACTCGAACATATGTTCGACTCGAACATCGGCTGCTCGCCCGTTCGGCGAATTCCGAACATTATGGGCCGTTCGCGCCATATTCGTGTGGAGCTCACGGCCCACAATGCACGGCGATGGCGCAGTGCATTGCTGGCTCATGATTGGCCAAGCATGCACTGTGACCCCGCATGCTTGGCCAATCACAGCGCCGGCAGCGAGGAGAGCCATGATTGGCCACAGGCAGGATGCCTGTGGCCAATCATAGCTCAGGCTGTGTAGTACACGCCCCACACTACATAAGGCCGCCAGCGCGGCGGCCTTGTGTAGTGTGTTGGCGTCTGAAGTAGTTAGTGGGTGTTCTGTGTACCTTCAACACAGTATACACCGATCGTTATCGGCCTATTTTTCGTTCTTGCTCTTCTGTAGTGGTTGTTGTCTGCGTGCCCTGACCGCAGTATACACCGCTATATTCACCTATATAGCTAGCGATATATCTATCTTTTATAATAGAGCTTGCAGTCAGTGTTAGGAGATTGTGCGTGCTGTCTGCGTGCTCTGAACCCAGTACACACTGCTATATCCACCTATATAGCAAACTATATTGCTCGTTTTAAATAGAGCTTGCAGTCAGCGGTAGGAGCTTGTGCGTGCTGTCTGCGTGCTCTGAACCCAGTACACACCGCTATATCCACCTATATAGCAAACTATCTTGCTCGTTTTAAATAGAGCTTGCAGTCAGCGGTAGGAGCTTGTGCGTGCTGTCTGCGTGCTCTGAACCCAGTATACACCGCTATATCCACCTATATAGCAAACTATCTTGCTCGTTTTAAATAGAGCTTGCAGTCAGCGGTAGGAGCTTGTGTGTGCTGGCTGCGTGCTCTGATCTCTGAGGACTTCCAGTGTGGTGGAGAAAGAGAGGGAGCTGATGACTTCAGTCAGCCCAGGCCAGGTGCCTGTCTCTCAGCCTAATGAAGGACGTGGAGCCCCTAAGCTCCTGGAGCTCGTCAAGGAGGAGAGGTTGTTTTTGGAGAACCAGCTGGATCTTGCAGATTGGTCTCTGAGACAGCCAGGAGAGGATGCGGAGAAATCTGCAGACAGAAGGAAGAAAGCTAAAAGCTTAATTGTGAAGGCTTCCCGCAGCTACTGCGAGAAAATGAAGGTCCTGGCGGAGCTAAGGAACCGGAGAGACAGATCGGGTGTTGTAAAGAGACAGGAGTTCAAGACGGTGATAGACGGGTTGAAGAAGCAGTGCAACTTGATGGGTGAGCTGTTATCCAACCTGATTGACAGTGCTTCTAGTGAGAAAGAATTCCTATCTAATGTGGACAAAGCGATGAGAATTGCGTGTGACGAGGGGACCCAGGCAGGGAGACGCCGCAGACAGCGTTCAGCCCCTGACACAGCGCCTGAAGAGGAAATGGCGGGTCCCTCTGTGGAAGCCAGCCATGAAGAAAAGGAAAGTGCGGTGGAAAGAAAGGTGGCCAGTGACAAACCAGAGGGAAAGACTGTGGTGGAAAGAAAGCCAGCGGTGTGTAAAGAAACAGTTTTGGAGAGAGAGAGTGCTGTGAAGGCTGGAAATGTGAAGAGCATTCCTGATGAAAAGACTGCTAGCCCTGCTAACTCCGCTAATCCTGCAGAGGGGTCAGGTAAGCTTAAGGGTTGCCAGCCTATGAATGAGGCTGTGTCCCCAGAGGGCAGGTTAGACCCCGGTGAAGTGGGAAGGAGGCAGCAAAAGGACATTAAAGACAGGAGTGTTGTTAAGAAGATACCAGTGGTGCAGCTTGCTAGGATAGTAAGCAAAGGGAAAATGGACTTACCTGTACAGTCCCCAGTGATCCCAGCCAGTGGTTGCAAGCAGGGCACGCCGTCAGTTGCGTTGTCGGCTGCCACTGCTGCAAGCCGGTCTCAGGGTAAGGGGACTAGGGTATATGAGAGTCAAGCCAGCTTGGCTGCCGCTGTGGGCAGCGGTGCAGTGTCGGCCGGCGGCATGGCATCTGACAGTTCGGGAATGGCGGCCGTGAATAAGAAAACGCCGTCTTCCCGCGGGAGGAGGGGTGGTGCTACTGACCGCGAGGCCAATAGTAGCACGGGAAGGGGTGATGACGCACTTCCGGTGCGCGAGCTGGTTCATGGCGGGAATAGCCCGCGGCCGGAAGTGACGGTGGCGGGTCCGGAAGTTGACCCCGAGGGTCGTTTTCAAAGGACTTCCGGTCTGCTTTCTGGTCAAGAGAGTGTAAACAGTAACAGTAATGTTGAAATGTCTAGTTGTATAGTGCCAGAACAAGCTACGGCCTGGGGTGACTGCCCAATGGGCGAGCTTGATGGTGAGAACCCTGCAATGACGTTCATTCGCGGCTTGGAGGGTTCTCAATCAGGGCCGAGCCAAGTGTCAGTGGATTCCTGCGGGGCCCATATGGAGGTGGAGTGGCAGGAAGCCTGGGAGGCTTTGCTTTATAGCTCTGAGGATGAGACCTATCCTAAAGTTCAGGCTGGGGTAAACGATGTGGGGAGTGTGACTTCCCATGCCGTGAGTGGGGGGGCTGCTTCTCATGTTGTACCCCCAGTGTCTGTGGCAGAGGCTCCTCCTCCGGGACCCGTACTAAGGGGGACACCGGAGGTAAGGTTGCTGACGGCACTTGGTGAAAGGCGTTCCTACGCCAATGTAGCTGGGTCCAGTGTGCCTCTGGACCACCTGTACCACCAGTTTGGGGCCAGTAACTTTCGGGTACCCCCGGCTGGTCAGACCCCTGGGGCCAGTACTTGGTCTAGGGGGACAGGTGGTCCGGAGCGCAAGCGTAGGAATGTGGTCCAGCTGAGATGGGAGGGTGAAGGTCAGTGCCCCACGAGGGGTCAAGTGGTTGACATGGTCCTGGCGTTGGGGTTCAGGGTGGCTGAGCTATTTGCTGTGATCCACCCAGCTGGCACCCCTGACTTTGATGTCAGTTTCACCAACGCTGTGACCATGGAGCGTTTTATAACCGCTTTTGGGTTGGTTAAAGGGGCTGATCCCTGGAAAGGGTTCCGCCTGATTCCTTTGAGTAGGCAGGAGGAGATTAAAAACCTGACGGTGTTAGTAAGGAACGAGAGCCTGCCCCCGGAGGACATAGCAACTTGGCTGGGGAGACACGGCCAGTTGCAGTGTCCTCTAAATAAATGCTTAGACGAGCGTGGGGTATGGACTGGAGCATGGAACACCAGGATTCGTTTGAGAAGATCTGGCAACACGGTTGCACATGTCCCAGGAAGTGCTTTCCTGGGACGAGACAGAATCCTGGTGTTCTACCCAGGCCAGCCCCGTAGGTGTTTCAGGTGTGGGTGTCCAACCCACATGAGTGCAGATTGCACAGTTGTGCGCTGCACTAAGTGCAATAAGTTTGGACACTCAGGTGACACGTGTGGGTTGATCTGCTGCAACCTTTGCGGTCAAATGGGGCATCCCTTTAGCAGATGCCCCAGAGCCTACAGGGGTGAAGCTGCAGCAGGTGGTGGGCCAGGAGGGGATAGTGCACCTCCTCCTGCTGGGCAGAGTTCTGGAGGGAAAAGGCAGGGAAGCGCTCCTACGGCGGAGCCACAGGGTGCACCTCGAGCCCAGAAGGCAAGTAGGGTCCCTCAAAGAGAAAAGGGGGTACGGCCTGCAGATGTTGCCCAGGCCCCTGTCACTGAAGTTCAGGTGCCCGGTCCAGATATTGGTCAGGTGGAGGTAGTTGGGCCTCCCCTTTTGGATAAGGGGGGGGCACAGGGTTCTGTTTCCCAGGTTACTGCTCCCACTCCCCTTCCTCGGAGATGTAGGCCGGGCAGACGTCTGGTCACTGTCTCCTCATCCGATTCTTCGGCTGGGGATGACAGGTCTGGGGAGGAGGAGATGGAAGTCTCGGTTAAGGGGGCTCAGAAACGCCCAAAAGAAGTATCGGATGAGGAGGGTGAAGTGGCTTGGGTCACGATTAGGAAAAAGCAGGGGAAGAAGAAGAAAAAAAGGGCCCCGTTACCTGAGGTGGATCCTGGGCCACCAGAAGGGCCTAGCAGTAGGGGTGATGCTCTACTTATAAATTTTTCTTCTGGGGAGGAGGAGGGGGAAGATGACATGTAAGTTGTTTTTTCCCTTTTGTTTGTATAGTTTATTATCTGTTAAATTGCAAAGTGTATGTTAACTGATATTTGATTTGTAATGAAAAATTTGTATGTTCGGTAGCAGATAACCATTAAAAAAATATCCACCTATATAGCAAACTATCTTGCTCGTTTTAAATAGAGCTTGCAGTCAGCGGTAGGAGCTTGTGCGTGCTGTCTGCATGCTCTCAACCCAGTATACACCGCTATGTCCACCTATATAGCAAACTATCTTGCTCTTTTTAAATAGAGCTTGCAGTCAGTTGTAGGAGATTGTGCGTGCTGTCTGCGTGCCCTGAACCCAGTACACACCCCTATATCCACATATATAGCAAACTATCTTGCTTGTTTTAAATAGAGCTTGCAGTCAGCGGTAGGAGCTTGTGCGTGCTGTCTGCGTGCTCTGAACCCAGTATACACCGCTATATCCACCTATATAGCTAACTATCTTGCTCTTTTTAAATAGAGCTTGCAGTCAGTTGTAGGAGCTTGTGCGTGCTGTCTGCGTGCTCTGAACCCAGTATACACCGTTATATCCACCTACATAGCTCTTCTCTAATTGAGCCATCTGCCATCTGCAGGAGTTAGTGGATGTTGTGTGTGCCTCCAGCACAATATACACTACCCAATTGCTGGTTTTCCCATCTCCCTTCAGGCCATTACCATGTCTGGAAGGCCAGCAAGGAGAGGCAGACAGGCGCGAGCCGATAAAAGAGGGCGCGCAGGCTCTGTGTCTAGAGACAACAGTGCTGGTCGTGGACGCAGTGCATCGTCATCATCAGCACGTGGCCATGGGACACGCTTGTCCTTCTTTTCGGCAGCTGGACATGTTGAGCCACAACATGCCAACGACTTGGTAGAGTGGATGACCAAGCCCTCTTCATCCTCCTAATCCTCTCTCATCCAGTCTCAGGGTACTAGCAAAGCAGCTGCCAACGCATCGTCTTCCCTCCTCTCAATGTCATCATCAGTGACTCCTTCCCTAGACCCCCCACGTCCTCCTGAGGAGTCTCCTGAACTCTTTGAGCACAGCGTTGGGTACATGCTCCAGGAGGATGCCCAGTGTTTTGTAGGCTCTGATGATGATACTCAGCTAGAGGAAGGCAGTAGCGTGAATGCAGAGAGAGGGGATGCTCAAGAAGGACAGCAATCTGGCAGTCATGTTCCACAAGCTGCAGCATACTGCCAGGTTTGCTCCAGCGATGAAGAGGGAGGGGATGATGAGGGCACTGACTCCATGTGGGTGCCTGGTAGGAGAGAGGAGGAGGAGGAGGAGGAGGCACATGTCCAACGAGGCAGGATGCCCTCCGGGGGCCAGCTTAGGGGCAGCACACCGACTGAATCACACCGCAGAGCTCCGACTGTGCAGGGCGCTGCCTCTGCGTGTTATTCTAAAAGTTCTTTGGTGTGAGCCTTTTTTGAGACGAGTGCATCAGATCGCACCGCTGCTATTTGCAACATATGTCTCAAGCGTATCTCGCGTGGCCAAAACATCAGCCGCTTGGGCACCACATGCTTGACCAGACATATGTTGACCTGCCATGCAGCTCGTTGGCAAGCGTACCTCAAAGACCCACACCAAAGAACAAAGCGGACCTCTCCTTGCTCCTCATCAGCTGGCATCTCCAACCCCACTAGACCTTCAGTCCTCTCTGAAACCTGCTCTGAGAGGAATGAAGGTGTAGAATTAGGTGTGTCACAGCCAAGTGCTTCCGGGCACTCTGCTAGCAGTACACCCACGTCTGATTATAGCAGGAAAATGTCCCTGCCCCAGCTGCTGGACCGGCGAAAGAAGTTCACTCCCAGCCATCCACATGCCCAGCGGTTGAATGCTAGCTTGGCTAAATTGCTAGCACTTCAACTGCTGCCTTTTCAGTTGGTAGAATCGGCCCCCTTCCGTGAGTTTGTACAATGTGCGGTTCCTCAGTGGCAGGTCCCCAAACGCCACTTTTTCTCACGGAAGGCGATTCCGGCTCTCTACCAGCATGTGGAAGGCAATGTCCTTGCCTCGCTGGACAGGGTGGTCAGTGGTAAGGTGCATATTACCGCTGACTCATGGTCCAGCAGGCATGGACAGGGACGTTACCTGTCTTTCATGGCCCATTGGGTCACTCTTCTGGCAGCTGGGAAGGATGCAGGACAAGGTGCAGTAGTGTTGGAGGTTGTTCTGCCACCACGCCTCCAAAATGCTACTATTGGTTGTGACACATCTCTCTCCTGAACCCCCTCCTCTTCTTCTTCCTCCATGGCCTCTTCCAGTGCTCTGTCCTCAGAACCAGCGTTGCTCCGTAGGCGTTCCAGGGGCTACGCAAGTTTGCAGGCAAAACGATGCCATGCCGTGCTTGCGCTGGTTTGTTTGGGGGACAGGAGCCACACTGGGGCGGATTTTTGTCAGCTCTGCAGGGGCAGGCCGAGAGGTGGTTGATGCCACGCCAGCTTAAGCCAGGAATCGTGGTTTGCGACAATGGCACCAACCTCCTCTCCGCCCTCCGACAGGGACAACTGACCCATGTTCCCTGGGTAGCTCACGTCCTTAACCTGGTGGTGCAGCGGTTCTTGGGCAGGTACCCGGGCTTACAGGATGTCCTGAAGCAGGCCAGGAAAGTCTGTGTGCATTTCCGCCGATCATTTAATGCCTGTGCTCGGCTGGCTGAGCTCCAAAAGGAGTTGAACCTGCCCAAGAACCGCCTTATATGTGACATGCCCACCAGGTGGAACTCAACGTTGGCCATGCTGCAGCAGCTGCACACGCAGCAGAGGGCCATCAATGAGTACCTGTGCAACTACGGCACCAGGAAAGGGTCAGGGGAGCTCGGTTTTTTCTCACCACGCCAGTGGGGCATGATCAGGGATGCATGCACTGTCCTGTCACCATTTGAGGAGGCCACAAGGATGGTGAGCAGTGACAGTGCATGCATCAGTGACACTGTATCTCTTGTCCACCTCTTGGAGCATACGCTGCGTGGAATAATGGACAGGGCACTTGAGGCAGAACAGAGGCAGGAAGAGGAGGACTTCCTTGCCTCTCAAGGCCCCCTTTATCCAGACAGTGTTCCTGCTGTGCCACCCATCACACAGGAAGAGGATGAGGAGGATGAAGAGGAGGAGGAGGATGATTGTGTCAGCATGGAGGTGGAGGCTGGCACTCAGCATCAGCAGCAGCAGCAGTCTTGTAGGGATTATTTACAGTCCCAAGAAACCCGTGGACTTGTACGTGGCTGGGAGGAGGTAGCTGCGGATCATGTTGTCCTTAGTGACCCAGAGGACTCCGGACCGAATGCCTCAGCTAACCTACGCTGCATGGCCTCCCTGATCCTGCAAAGCCTGCGGAAGGATCCTCGTATTCTTCGGATCAAGGAGAGGGACCATTACTGGCTGGCCACTCTCCTTAATCCACGGTACAAGGGTAAGGTTGCCGACCTTATCTTGCCATTGCAGAGGGAGCAGAGGATGAGACATCTCCGGGAGGCCTTGCAGAAAGGTCTGTGCAACGCGTTCCCAGAGACTGGGAGGTTACAGACTCCTGGTCCTGGACAACGTGTTGCTGAGGCATCGGTCAGAAGGAGCGATGGAGAAGGTGGCCGTCTGACCGATGCTTTCAGACAATTTTTTAGTCTGCAGCCCCAAGGTATGATCGGTTTCCAGCAACTATCGCCAGCCTCTGATTTACATGGTGCAGGAATACCTAGGGGCAAGGTCAGACTTGGACACCTTTCCCACCGAAAATCCTCTGGCTTACTGGGTCTTGAGGATGGATCACTGGCCAGAGCTTGCACAGTATGCAATTGAGCTACTGGCCTGTCCTGCATCCAGCGTTCTTTCGGAACGCACCTTCAGTGCTGCTGGTGGCTTTGTTACCGATCACAGGGTGCGCCTGTCCACCGAATCAGTTGATCGACTGACCTTCATCAAGATGAATCAGTCTTGGATCACCCACAGCTACCAAGCACCTGAAGCTGATGTAACCGAATAATTTTTTTTGAAATATCACATCCCTTCAAGACTGCCTATGCTGATGCTGAGTGACTGTCCTGTTATGTTGATTGTCTATCCTCTTCCTCCTCCGCTGATATGTTGGAAGAACATTTCTGGTTCTGGGTGATGCCATCAGCCCAATTTTTCTGCCCCCGTTTAACAGGGGCGTTTAATTACAATTTTTGATGCAATGCTTTGCAGCAGGGTTAATTCCTGCACTAAAACTAGAGTATATGGGAGAGGTTGCAGTGTCGTGGCACCAGCACCAGTGCCTAAGGCCCAATTTTTCTGCCCCTGTTTAACAGGGGCGTTTAATTACAATTTTTGATGCAATGCTTTGCAGCAGGGCTAATTCCTGCACTAAAACTAGAGTATATGGGAGAGGTTGCAGTGTGGTGGCACCAGCACCAGTGCCTAAGGCCCAATTTTTCTGCCCCTGTTTAACAGGGGCGTTTAATTACAATTTTTGATGCAATGCTTTGCAGCAAGGCTAATTCCTGCACTAAAACTAGAGTATATGGGAGAGGTTGCAGTGTCGTGGCACCAGCACCAGTGCCTAAGGCCCAATTTTTCTGCCCCTGTTTAACAGGGGCGTTTAATTACAATTTTTGATGCAATGCTTTGCAGCAGGGCTAATTCCTGCACTAAAACTAGAGTATTTGGGAGAGGTTGCAGTGTGGTGGCACCAGCACCGGTGCCTAAGGCCCAATTTTTCTGCCCCTGTTTAACAGGGGCGTTTAATTACAATTTTTGATGCAATGCTTTGCAGCAGGGATTATTCCTGCACTAAAACTAGAGTATATGGAAGAGATTGCAGTGTCGTGGCACCAGCACCAGTGCCTAAGGCCCAATTTTTCTGCCCCTGTTTAACAGGGACATGTAATTACAATTCTTGATATAATATTTCACAGGAGGGCCCGTTCCTGTGCCCACCCAGAGTAACTGTGAGGACTTATAGTGTTGTGGCACCAGCACCACAACCACCAAAGGTAAATTTTTCTACCACTGTTAAACAATGGCATGTAATTACAATTCTTGATATAATCGTTCACAACAGGGCGCTCCAGCGCCCACCAAGAGTCCCTTTGAGGGCTTACAATGTTGTGGCAAAACCAACACCTTGTTCCGCCATTTCTGCAGAGCATATAGGGCAGGCCCCTACTTTCAAACATCCAACTTACAAACATCTCCTACTTGCAAACGGAAGGAGACAACAGCAAGTGAGATGAAAAAAGATGGACGACAAAACAAATTATACAGGGGTGATAACCCTTCCCTATGTTTTCCAAAAAGCTTAAAAATTGTTTTTTTGACTGGAGCTACACTTAAAAAATGTACCAGTTGAAAATTACAAACAGATTCAACTTAACACAACAAACCTACACAGTCCCTGTCTTGTTTGCACCGCCTGTATACTGCTGTTCTGAGTATATAGGGCCTGGGGGCCACACGCATTTCCTTTTTTTAATATGGGTACGGGGTTCCCCTTAATATGCGTACAAGACCCAAAGGGGCTGGTAATGGGCAGGGAGGGCTACCCATGCCATTTTTCTCAATGATTTTCAACCATATTGCAGGAACCAGATATAACATTAAAACCGCAAGCAGTTTTAAATGACGTTATTTCCGTTAAATGTCATTTTGTGCAGGGACTGTTCTAAACACGGAAAACACGTGGCACTTCACAGGCATACTACAGACACCTCCCAGGCACGATATTTAAAAGAATATTTCACTTTTTTTTTTCACTTTAATCGTCATTAACCACTTTCAGACCGGACCAATTTGCTGGTCAAAGACCAGACCACTTTTTGCATTTCGGCACTGCGTCGTTTTAACTGACAATTGCGCGGTCGTGCGACGTGGCTCCCAAACAAAATTTACGTCCTTTTTTTCCCACAAATAGAGCTTTCTTTTGGTGGTATTTGATCACCCCTGCGGTTTTTATTTTTTGCGCTATAAACAAAAATAGAGCGACAATTTTGAAAAAAACGCATTATTTTTTACTTTTTGTTATAATAAATATTCCCCAAAAATATATAAAAAAACATTTTTTTTCCCTCAGTTTAGGCCGATACGTATTCTTCTACATATTTTTGGTAAAAAAAATCGCAATAAGCGATTATTGATTGGTTTGCGCAAAAGTTATAGCGTTTACAAAATAGGGATAGTTTTATAGCATTTTTATTAATTTTTTATTATTTTTTTCTTACTAGTAATGGCGGCGATCAGCGATTTTCATTGTGACTTCGACATTGTGGGGACACATCGGACATTTTTTACACATTTTTGGGACCATTGTCATTTATACAGTAATCACTGCTATATAAATGCAGTGATTCCTGTGTAAATGACACTGGTAGTGAAGGGGTTAACCAGTGGGTGGCAGTGTAGGGGTTAAGTGTTCCTAGGGGTGTGTTACTAACTGTGGGGGGGTTGGGCTTTCATTTAGTGAGCACTGATCTCTGCTCCAGTCACATGGAGCAGAGATCAGCGTCACTAGTTGCTAGGCAGAATGGAGAAATGCTGTTTACAATGGCATTTCTTCATTTGGCCGCTTCGTGAGACGATCGCGGGTATGCCCGCGGCGATCGAGTCCGCGGGTCCCGCGACCGGACTCATGGGGGTCCCGACCAGCGTGGGAGCGCGCCGCCGGCGGCGCGCTCCTGATGGTAGGGCGGCAAATTTAAAGGGACGTACATGTACGCCCATTTGCCTGCCCGTGCCATTCTGTCGACGTACATCGTCGTGCGCTGGTCGGCAAGTGGTTAAAATCAGTGCTCCCGCCAAAACGGCCATTTTTAAAAACATTTTAGGCATTGACCCATGTCCCCTGGGGCAGGAGCCAGGTCCCCAAACCCTTTTTAGGACAGCATCTTGCATATTAGCCGTTAAAATTAGCACTTTTAATTTAGAATGTTCGAGTTCCATTGACTTCAATGGGGTTCTAAAGTTCGTATGAATTTGGGGTCTGTTCGAAAGTTCTGGTGCGAACCGAACCGGGGGGTGTTTGGCTCATCCCTACTGACTACAATAAATAGATAGATAATCTTCATAGAAATAACAGTACTGACTACAATAAATAGATAGATTATCTTCATAGAAATAACACCGCTGACTACAATAAATAGATAGATAATCTTCATAGAAATAACAGCACTGACTACAATAAATGAATCTAAATTGCAATATTCAAGGAAAAACTTCATCCACATGTGCAAAAAAATACAACATCAAAATTTTTTGGATGGAGTGGAGACATTGGTGGAAACATTTGGACGGAGTGGATCTCTTTCATATCTGCACATGCACTTTATTCCATCAACTGTCTATCTGAATCTTTTTGAATGGGTACTATTGTTGCACTAATTATCACTCTTTGGAGCATTTCTGCACTTTATCTTTTGAAGATTTTTGCACTTTGAAATATTTTTGATGATGTTGTATTTTGTTGCATATTCCTTGAATATTGCACTTTAGATTAATCTATTGTAGTCAGTGCTGTTATTTCTATGAAGATTATCTATCTACTTATTGTAGACTGTGCTGTCACTGAGTTATTGCTACAAATATTTATTTGAACTCTGCACTTTATATCTATTTTATTGTAGTTGAGTTAGCACCACATTACTCTCTTTTTTTTTATGGTCTAGCTACATCCGCTGCCTGAAAACGCCCCCCGCAATAAATTTCTTTACTAAAAGCAAGCATTTTACTGAATGAAATGGATGTGTTTTGTTGTGATTAGTTGTGATTGGCCCAGTCTGTAGTATGTGATCACTGTGACCAATCAAAGCTAGCACCACAATTGTCGGGGGAAAAGGGCCTTAGTCAGGGAGGTGACCAAGACCCCCATGGTCACTCTGACAGAGCTCCAGCGTTTCTCTTTTGGAGAGATGAGAACCTTCCAGAAGAACAACCATCTCTGCAGCACCCCACCAATCAGGCCTGTATGGTAGAGTGGCTAGACGGAAGCCACTCCTCAGTAAAAGGCACATGACAGCCTGCCAAGAGTTTGCCAAAAGGCACCTGAAAGACTCTCAGACCATGAAAGACAAAATTCTCTGCTCTGATGAACCAAAGATTGAACTCTTTGACCTGAATGACAAGCGTCATGTCTGGAGGAAACCAGGCACCGCTCATCACCTGGCCAATACCATTCCTACAGTGAAGCATGGTGGTGGCAGCATCATGCTATGGGGATGTTTTTCAGCGGGAGACTAGTCAGGATCCAGGGAAAGATGAATGCAGCACTTTACAGAAACATCCTTGATGAAAACCTGCTCTAGAGTGCACATGACCTCAGACTGAGGCGAAGTTACACCTTGCAACAGGACAACCACCCTAAGCACACAGCCAAAATAACAAAGGAGCGGCTATGGGACAACTCTGCGAATATCCTTGAGTGGCCCAGCGAGAGCCCAGACTTGGACCCGATTGAACATCTCTGGAGAGATCTGAAAATGGCTGTGCACCGATGTTCCTCATCCAACCTGATGGCGCTTGAGAGGTCCTGCAAAGAAGAATGGGTGAAACTGCACAAAAATAGGTGCGCCGAGCTTGTAGCATCATACTCGCAAAGAGTTGAGGCTGTAATTGGTGCTTCAACAAAGTATGGAGCAAAGGCTGTGAATACTTATGTACATGGATTTTTTTCGTTTTTTATTTTTAATAAATTTGCAAAGATTTTTTCTTTCATGTTGTTGTTATGGTATATTGTTTGTAAATTTTTGAGGAATATAACGAATTTAATCCATTGTGGAATAAGACTGTAACATAACATTTTTACTCACTATACAGATCAACTATAAGTTCAAAATGTGGTACTGAGTCATCAGCTCCGGGTATCACATTTTGAACTTTTAGTTGATCCGTAAGTAAAAATGGTGGAGTTTTATGTTATTCCCTTCCCCCTCCCCTCTACCCTTGGCCAACTATTAGATTATATTGAAAATAATTTTCAGATGTAAGGGGGCGGGCAAATCAATTGGTATGTCACAAATAGCCGCTCAGATGCCGGTGCCCACCCCTCATGGACTATGTTAGCATGACGATGGGAGGGTCCTGTGGCTGCACTTCAATATAAGTATTACCTTAAGTGGCACACTCATTTTCTTTGGTCCTTGCTATGGTGGGATAATATGCACCATCTTGGATTAGGGCCTCTGCACTTAGCATTACAAGATATCACTTTATTGTATTGTATTGTCACTGGTCCCTATTTTGGTGTTCAGTCTCTTTTTTTTTTTTATCACCTATTCTCCATTGGCAAGAGATGCATGTTTTCCCCTTAGTATATTATTGTACTTCCTTTCTTTACCTGGGGCTATTACCACCAATATTGCTCATATGAGTTATAGCTTCTAATATAGAATCAGATATATGTTACTATGAAAGCCTGCGAGATACACAGGACATCTGGCACTGTATCTCGGCGGCACCATTTTTAAAGTCTGTAAATGACACTGGGGCAAGGCTACAATGGCAAGGTTGCAGATGACACTGACAAGGGTGCAGATGGACACTGATAAGGGTGCAGATGGACACTGACAAGGCTGCAGATGGACACTGACAAGGGTGCAAAGATGGACAAGGCTGCAATGGACACTGATGAGGCTGCATTGATGGGCATTTAACTGTAAGTTTTTTTTCCTTAAACATCCCTCCTAAACTTGGGGTGCGTGTTATACGCTGGCGTGTGTTATACGCTGATAAATACGGTATATGAATTAATAAATGTGATCTTTATATATCTACCATGGTTCTATGGTTCTACCATGGTTCTATGGTATGTATGGTTCTATGGTTGCGATATCCTGACCGGATGTCATATGACGTTCTCAGGATAACAAGCCACAGCGATCGTTGTTGTGGTGTGTCAGTCTGACACACCGCAACTCCAATCTAGGTGAAGAGTCTCTTTACCACATGATCAGCCGTGTCCAATCACGGCTAATCATGATGTAAACAGGAAGAGCCATTGAGCGTCTGTCAGATGCGAGTAGAGGAGAGTCGATCAGCTGCTCCTCTGACAGGGAAGTCTGTGCTGATTGTTATCCGCACAGCTCCCCCTCGGATGCTCGCCCAGGACCACCAGGGATGGCCACCACACCAGACCACCAGGTATGCCACTCTAGACCACCAGGGAAATTATTTGCCAATCAGTGTCCAGGCATCTGCCAATCAGTGCCAGTGAAAAATTCCTACTTGTGCCACCAGTGATGCCTATCAGTGAAATCCAGTGCCAACCATTAGTGCCCATCAATGCCCATCAGTGCCGCTTTTCAGTGCACATCAATTCAGCCTATCAGTGCCCGCCAGGAAGAAAATCACCTGGCTTTTAGGAAAAAACTCAAGACCTTCCTCTTTTAGCAGATGATCAAAGCTCGCCACAGCGCCTAGAGGCGATTCAGTTCGCATTGTGCGCTATACAAGTATTTCATTCATTCATTCATTCATCAGAGCCCAGCAGTGGCGTCTATAAGTGCCATCCATAAGTACCCATCAGTGTCGCCCAAGGGTCAAGTCCTGGGGAAAAAAGTGTGGGAACTCCCACCCAAGATCCACTCCCCCACCAAAAAAAATGATACGCTCATTTTCACGAACACTTCAGAAGTGGTATTTTTCATCCAATTTTCGTATTGTGTATATGAAACTTAACTGTTAGTACATAAAAAAAAATCCTCAATAAACATAAATATGGTAATTCTCTGAATAATCAGCATTCATTCAATTGTGCTTCCATGCAAATGTGAACATCATGTTCTGATCTTTATTGGGGAATATTATTTTGTATATAGAGTGTTTATGTGGTGAGTTTACACTTTTCATTGAACAGAGTTTGGATAGCACAGGGTTAAACGGAAAGGTCATAAATTAACTGCACATTATCTGGACATGCTTGGGGAGATAGTGATGTGTTCCTGCTTAGGAGATGCATGTTAGCTTGGGGGGCTGCAAACCCTGCAGGGCTCCAACACAAACTCGCTGCTATTCCAACCCTTTACATATTTTCACATAAACTTCCCTCCTGGCATTAAACTTTGCCAGGTATTGTGCTAAGCTTACCACCCCAAACTAATGTTACTCCCTCAGCTCACCTCTCTCCCTGCATTTCCTGTGAGCAGAATAGCTGTGCTCCTCCTCTGGGTTCTCTCATCATATGGCACTGAAGATAGAGGAGGGGGAGTTCAGCGGGACACACAGAGCAAGTATGCCGGAGACAAAAAATCAGGAGGGGCCGGCGGGGAGGAGCGCATCACGAGAGGTCTGACTAAATACAATCTGTGATTGACAGGTAGATCGAAGCGGAAGCTGTCATGGGGCCCCCTATTGGCAATGCCTGAATGGTCAGGTGTGCGGCACTTACTATTGTGAGCTGTGTCGGCGGCTGCTGGTGTAGCACCTGCCACACAACTTGCATACTTCAAAGTCTTGCAGGACATGGCTGCTAAAGGGAACTAAGTTCCTGTTGTGGAAAAAGTACAGGAACTCCGTTCCCATGCGTTCCCGCAGGACTTGAGCCCTGGTTGTCCGTTACTTCACATGGAATTCACAGTGCCAGATTACCCTGCGGAAGAAAGTGCTCTCTGTTGAGGTGGTGGTGCACGATATTCTGGGTGACGTTGGGAAAATTTCAGGTCTTGAAGGGCAGGGAGCCTTGGGTGGTCTGGAAAAGGGCGTGGAGGAATATCAGACCTGCCTTTGGTGAACTGGCCATCTCTGGGTGAGGAGCTCTTTTCTTTTTCTGTTTCTTTCACTCTCTTAGCATTTGTTGGTTAGTTTTTTCTTTTTGAAGAAGGGCTGCATGCATGATGGGTGTGGGTTTGTTTCTTGATCTCGCAGGTTTGTCTGGTGTAGTGGTGTGAGTTGTAGTGAGATTTGTCTTCCCCAGTAATGACATGATTATTTGAGATTTTTTTCTTTTGCTGTAAAGTCTTTCTTTGTTTGAGAGCAGATTTGCTATATTTATTTGAATTTTTATGTAAGTATGTATATTTTATATATATATTGTTTTTATGCTTATTGATTGCAAGACTTTTAATAAAGAGACATTGGGGAAGTGATTGGGCACATTGGTAATCGGTATAGAAAAGTGTAGGAACATCAGTGGTTAGTAGAGAATTGTGTGTGCAGCGGTGGGCTGTGGAGAAGTGAGTGGGTGAGTGAAGTGGTGGTCAATGGAGAAGTGAATGGGCACAGTGGTGGTTAGGGATGAGCCGAACACCCCCAGTTCGGTTCGCACCAGAACTTTGGAACGGACCGCAAATTTGTGCGAACTTTAGAACCCCATTGAAGTCTATGGGACTCGAAGGTTCGAAATAAAAAGTGCTAATTTTAATGGCTAATATTCAAGATATTGTCCTAAAAAGGGTTTGGGGACCTGGCTCCTGCCCCAGGGGACATGGGTCAATGCCTAAAATGTTTTTAAAAACCGCAGTTTTTTCTGGAGCACTGATTTTAATGACGATTAAAGTGAAAAAAAGTGAAATATTCCTTTAAATATCGTGCCTGGGGGGTGTCTATAGCATGCCTGTGAAGTGCCACGTGTTTCCCGTGTTTAGAACAGTCTCTGCACAAAATGACATTTAACTGAAAAAAAGTCTTTTAAAACTGCTTGCGGTTTTAATGTAATCTGGTTCCGGCAATATAGATGAAAATCATTGAGAAAAATGGCATGGGTAGCCCCCCTGCCCATTACCAGCCCCTTTGAGTCTTGTACGGATATTAAGGGGAACCCCGTACCCATATTAAAAAAAGGAAAGACGTGGGGCCCCCAGGCCCTATATACTCAGAACAGCAGTATACAGGCGGTACAAACAAGACAGGGACTGTGTAGGTTTGTTGTGTTAAGTAGAATCTGTTTGTAATTTTGAACTTGTACATTTTTAAAGTGTAGCTCCAGTCAAAAAAATCTATTTTTAAGCTTTTTGGAAAACATAGGGAAGGGTTATAGGAGTGTGGTCGCCTGTGTGCGGCCGCCTCCTCTCGTAGTGCATGGCTCAGCGTGACGTTGGTGGGTCACCGCCGGTGGGCGGGCTGGCTTTCTTTCCAGCATCCAGGGGCTTTATTTTCATGCCTTTACCGGCACTTCCATTACACTTCTCCCCACTCACCTTTACCAAACCTAGGTATCCACTGCCCTATGTGCTGCTACCTGGTGTTTCTGATTGTTTATGTCACTTTTTCTATTTAATTTCACCTTGACTGCCCCTTTTTTCTTTGCACTTTGGTGTTGTTTATCAGCTCCTTCACTGCTCTTTACATCTACTTTTCACCTTTCCATTTCCTTCCCACCCTTCTTTCTATAGCCCCGTACAATATATACTTGGATATATTATATACATCATATATATATATATATATATATATATATATATATATATATATATATAATTATTTTATTTTATTTTAGATCCAATTGGGGCTCTCACCGACTCCTACAGTATTGGAAGGGGGATCTTGCTCATGCACACTTGCACTTTTCTACTCCCTGGTTGGCTTTGCCCTGCTGCCTCTGTGTTACCACCTCAGCTCCCGTGTGGATGATTTTTTCATCCCCTGGTGCCTTTCATTATCAACAGTCCTATTTGTAATGTCTCTCTACAAATCTTTTTTACATTCACAGGTAAGAGTGTTAGGATTGTAGTTGATGCTCCCTCTCTTCCTGTGTGAATTAATGAATATTAATTATTTACTTATTACTCATTTTAGACATCCCTTTTTAAACTGCTCCTGATGAGTGGATACAAATCCACGAAAGGCATAGAGCTTATATATTTGATGTCATGTCACAGCAACCATGTCCATACCATGGGTTCCATTTGGATGAGTCATCAATTTATTGAATACTAGATGGTTATACTGTTCCGCTGACCATTCTGGACGTATTGCTTATATTGATTTCATTATATGATACCTTGTCTACTATGTTATATTTTTTATGATGTCTCAACAATGTTTTACTAATTTGTATCATACTTATTGTATCAATTAAATGCATATTTATCATTGTATTATGTCCATTATCGTCATCTTTGATTAATTTAGATATTATATTGTATGTCCCATCCTACCCTGAGGGTTGTGTTATCATATAAAGTCCCAACTTTTTCCCCATCCCCCCATTTCTCCTTATTTTCTATAGGGAAGGGTTATCACCCCTGTATAATTTGTTTTGCCGTCCATCTTTTTTCATCTCACTTCCTGTTGTCTCCTTCCATTTGCAAGTAGGAGACGTTTGTAAGTTGGATGTTTGAAAGTAGGGGCCTGCCCTATATGCTCTGCAGAAATGGTGGAACAAGGTGTTGGTGTTGCCACAACATTGTAAGCCCTCAAAGTGACTCTTGGTGGGCGCTGGAGTGCCCTGCTGTGAACGATTATATCAAGAATTGTAATTACATGCCATTGCTGAATAGTGGTAGAAAAATTGGGCCTTAGGCACTGGTGCTGGTGCCACGACACTGCAACCTCTCCCATATACTCTAGTTGTAGTGCAGGAAGGAGCCCTGCTGCAAAGCATTGCATCAAACATTGTAATTACATGCCCCTGTTAAACAGGGGCTGAAAAATTGGGCCTTAGGCACTGCAACCTCTCCCATATACTCTAGTTGTAGTGCAGAAATGAGCCCTGCTGCAAAGCATTGCATCAAAAATTTTAATTAAATGCCCCTGTTAAACAGGGGCAGAAAAATTGGGCTGGTGGCATCACCCAGAACCAAAAATGTTCTTCCAAGATATCAGCGGAGGAGGAAGAGGATAGACAGTCAACATAACAGGACAGTCACTCAGCATCAGCATAGGCAGTCTTGAAGGGATGTGATATTTAAAAAAAAATTATTTGGTTACATCAGCTTCAGGTGCTTGGTAGCTGTGGGTGATCCAAGACTGATCCATCTTTATGAAGGTGAGTCGATCAACTGAGTCGGTGGACAGGCGCACTGTGATCAGTAACAAAGCCACTAGCAGCACTGAAGGTGCGTTCCGAAAGAATGCTGGAGGCAGGACAGGCCAGTAGCTCAATTGCATACTGTGCAAGCTCTGGCCAGTGATCCATCCTCAAGACCCAGTAAGCCAGAGGATTTTCGGTGGGAAAGGTGTCTAAGTCTGACCTTGCCCCTAGGTATTCCTGCACCATGTAAATCAGACGCTGGCGATGATTGCTGGAACCGATCATGCCTTGGGGCTGCGGACTAAAAAATTGTCTGAATGCATTGGTCAGACAGCCACCTTCTCCACCGCTCCTTCTGACCGATGCCTCAGCAACACGTTGTCCAGGACCAGGAGTCTGTAACCTCCCAGTCTCTGGGAACGCGTTGCACAGACCTTTCTGCAAAGCCTCCCGGAGATGTCTCATCCTCTGCTCCCTCTACGACGGCAAGATAAGGTTGGCAACCTTACCCTTGTACCGTGGATCAAGGAGAGTGGCCAGCCAGTAATGGTCCCTCTCCTTGATCCGAAGAATACGAGGATCCTTCCGCAGGCTTTGCAGGATCAGGGAGGCCATGCAGCGTAGGTTAGCTGAGGCATTCGGTCCGGAGTCCTCTGGGTCACTAAGGACAACATGATCTGCAGCTACCTCCTCCCAGCCACGTACAAGTCCACGGGTTTCTTGGGACTGTAAATCATCCCTACAAGACTGCTGATGCTGAATGCCAGCCTCCACCTCCATGCTGACACAATCATCCTCCTCCTCCTCCTCCTCCTCTTCCTGTGTGATGGGTGGGACAGCAGGAACACTGTCTTGATAAAGGGGGCCTTGAGAGGCAAGGAAGTCCTCCTCTTTCTGCCTCAAGTGCCCTGTCCATTATTCCACGCAGCGTATGCTCCAAGGGGTGGACAAGAGAAACAGTGTCACTGATGCATGCACTGTCACTGCTCACCATCCTTGTGGCCTCCTCAAACGGTGACAGGACAGTGCATGCATCCCTGATTATGCCCCACTGGCGTGGTGAGAAAAAAATGAGCTCCCCTGACCCTGTCCTGGTGCCGTAGTCGCACATGTACTCATTGATGGCCCTCTGCTGTGTGTGCAGCCGCTGCAGCATGGCCAACGTTGAGTTCACCTGGTGGGCATGTCACATATAAGGCGGTTCTTGGTTTTGGAGCTCAGCCAGCCGAGCACAGGCAGAGCTGACAAAATATCTGCCCCAGTATGGCTCCTGTCCCCCAAACAAACCAGCGCAAGCACGGCATGGCATAGTTTTGCCTGCTTACTTGCATAGCCCCTTGAACGCCTACGGTGCACCACTGTTTCCGAGGACAGAGCACTGGAAGAGGCCATGGAGGAAGAAGAAGAATGGAGGAGGGGGTGGAGGAGAGAGGTGTGTCACAACCAGTAGTAGCATTTTGGAGGCGTTTTGGCGGAACTACCTCCAACACTACTGCACCTTGTCCTGCATCCTTCACAGCTGCCAGAATAGTGACCCAATGGGGAGTCAGTGCCTTCATAATCCCCTACCTCTTCATCACTGGAGCAAACCTGGCAGTATGCTGCAGCTTGTGCATCCCCTCTCTCTGCGCTGATGCTACTGCCTTCCTCTAGCTGAGTATCATCATCAGAAAACCCACGTGGGGGTGACTGGGACAAATCCATTTAAAAAAAGGAAACTCTGTGGCTTGAGAAATTAAATGCTATATTTCCCCCGGGGATTAATGAATCCCATTCCTATAGACCTTTTCTATAAACCTCACTCTCTGAACCCCAATTATTTCCCTCTATCTCTGGAGTACTTTATCTAGGCAGTATTAACAAAAATCATATTGATACAATAGACCCGTATCTAAATGTGTGTGTGTGTGTATATATATATATATATATATATATATATATATATATATATATATATATATTGTTGTGTCTTCTTATTTATTATTATGATGTATATTTTATTATGTTTTGCATTTTGTGATTTGCCTTTTGATTTTTCCTTCTGTCCACTCGATTGTATTCTCTGTTATACATTATTACCTTGTATAATATAGTCTTTAGATATTACTTATTGCTATTATATTATCTGTAATTTCATGACACTTTTCATTCATGTTGCTTGTCCCTAGGAGGCGACGTGGGTGGCCGCGCTATGCCGGTCTTTGGGCACTGTGCGGCCGGTAAGCGTCACAGGGTTTCTCCTGATGACGCGTATGGACCTCCTCTGCAGGTCGATGGTTTGCCTGTCGTACAGGCTCAGGAGATCCTACTCTGACGGTGTCCTTCGTTCCCCCTCATCCCCTGTGTCTGGCTCGGTCTTGCACATTTAGGGAGACGCCGTACAAGCGTCTCCTCGAGATTGGAATTCATTCACATCCTCCCTCTGGTCCGTTTGACACCGCCGTTTTATACCTTGCTTGAATAGGTAATCCATCTTCGTAGAGTATATACTGTGATTTCCTTATACTCACTACCATCATCTTTCCTTCCCTATTGACACAACCATATTTTAACTTATACCTTTCAGACATTAGCCCTTTTTGGTCTGCTTTATTGGCTGTATCTGCGAGCTGGCTGTTTACATTTGATGCCTAGAGATGTGTTACCATTACTATCCACATTGGATTATTTTGAAATCAATGCAGTGATTACTTTATACTGGTGAGCTTTCACTAATACCATTACCATGTTACTATATATACCCAGATATATATATATATATATATATATATATATATATTATATAACACACTGGTATCCAATATCTTTACATAAATCCCCTTTTTCCTTTTTGTATTCTATTCTAGTTTCTGATCCATATACTCTGCACTCCTTTGTATTTATACGCCATACTACCTGCCGACTAGCGCCATCTCCAGAGGGTAACTGTGTAGTCTATTTTAACCTATTAATTCTACCTTATTTATTTTTATTTTTATACGATATTGGGTCTGCCCCCACAGTGCCTTAATATGACTTTCCTTGTGCGTCACGCCCATGTCGTCTTTTGACAAGCATCGTGGTGTATATTTTAATTAATAGATTTTTTGTTATTTGTTATCAAAATATAGCTTTGTATTATATTTTATTTGTGATGTATGTTTCTTTCTTTGCCTTTAAGAACTTTACTGCGCCCCAGAAGAAGCGTCTTTGGGACGCGAAACATGTCGGGCATAAGCATGGGACCCTATATCAGCACATCATTTTAGTGAATATATATTTAAATGTTTATTCTCAATGGCTTATTGTTAGCTATCTATTATATTCAAGTATCACATGTGTTGCAATATGATGTTACTTGCTGATTAAGGTCTTGGCGAATGAATGTACTCTCTATTTTTGGCTTTTAATCATTTTTTGTATATCTTTTGAATAAAATAATAAAAGTTATTTAACGTAAAACAATTCTTGGTATATACCGGTGCCTATAAAGTCCATAAGTCCCTTTAGTCTTCGTTCTTTGTACACAACACCCACTAACTCCTGCAGATGCCTTTATTATAGAACAACAGGAATGAAAGGGTAGATACCGGTGTATACTGTGCTGTGCTGGAGGCACACAACACCAACTAACTCCTGCAGATGGCAGATGGCTCAGTTAGAGAAGAGCAAAATAGGTGGATAAAGGTGTATACTGTGCTCAGGGCACACAGACAACACCCATAAACTCCTGCAGATGGCTGATAGCTCAATTACAGAAGAGCAATATAGCTATATAGGTGGATAATGGTGTATACTGCACTCAGGTCACACAGACAACACCCAAAAACTCCTGCAGATGGCTGATAGCTCGATTACCGAAGAGCAATATAGCTATATAGGTGGATAATGGTGTATACTGCACTCAGGTCACACAGACAACACCCAGAAACTCCTGCAGATGGCTGATAGCTCAATTACAGAAGAGCAATATAGCTATATAGGTAGATAATGGTGTATACTGCGCTCCGGGCACACAGACAACACCCAGAAACTCCTGCAGATGGCTGATAGCTCAATTACAGAAGAGCAATAACGCTAAATAGGTGGATAATGGACGGTGTATACTGCGTTGAAGGTACACAGAGAACACCCACTAACTCCTGCAGACGCCAACACACTACACAAGGCCGCCGCGCTGGAGGCCTTATATAGTGTGGGGCGTGTACTACACAGCCTGAGCTATGATTGGCCACAGGCATCCTGCCTGTGGCCAATCATGGCTCTCCTCGCTGCCGGCGCTGCGATTGGCCAAGCATGTGGGGTCACAGTGCATGCTTGGCCAATCATGAGCCAGCAATGCACTGTGGTGGCACAGTGCATTGTGGGCCATGAGCGGCACACGAATTTGGCGGGAACGGCCCACAGAGTTCTGGCTTCACCGAACGGGCGAACAGCCGGTGTTCGAGTCGAACACCAAGCTCATCCCTAGTGGTGGTCAATGGGGAAGTGTGTAAGAACATCAATAATTAGTAGCGAATTGTGTGTGCAGCGGTGGTCAGTGAGAAGTGGGTGAGTGCAGTCGTGGTCAGTGGAGAAGGGAATGGGTACAGTGGTGGTCAGTGGAGAAGTGAATGGGCACTGTGGTGGTCAGTGGAGAAGTGTGTGGGATCATCAAAGTTTAGTAATGATCTGTGTGTGCAGCAGTGGTCAGTGGAGAAGTGGGGGAGTGCAGTAGTGGTCAGTGGAGAAGTGAATGGGTACAGTGGTGGTCAGTGGAGAAGTGTGTAGGATCATCATTGGTTGGTAGTGAATTGCTTGTACAGTGGTGGTTGTCAGTGGAGAAGTGTGTAGGAACATTGGAGGTTAGTAGCTAATTCTGTGTGCAGTGGTGGTTAGTGGAGAAGTGTGTCAGCGCAGTGTCAGTTAGTGGCAAAGCGTGCAGGTGCAGTGGTTGTCAATAGCAATCAGTGCAGAGGCAGTGGTGAAGGGCACAGGCACATTGGTGGTAAGTTAAGATGTCAGTAACCACAGTGACAGTCTTGTAACAGTCAGTGGTGAAGAGTTCAGATAGCCCAGACAACCACTGACACAGCCCAGTTCAGTGCAAAATCACATGGAAAATTATTTTTCACCCTAAAGCAGGGGTCAGCAACCAGTGGATCATGGACAGATGACTGGTAGATTGAAATCTGGTCTTGCTGAACCACCATCCTAGAGCATCAGAGTGCAATGCAGAGGGACTACTTGTAAATTTGGAGGTGTAGTAGGGATGCCTCCTCTGTAGTGCTGGCTCCTGTCCCTTGCGGAGTGATACCAACTGCACTCTACCTCTTATCCTAGCTAGCAATCTCCAGAGTGGTGCCAGCAGCAGGAAAGAAGAGATCTTCAGGTCAGTGTGAAGCATGCTGTAATAGTATAGGGCTGCTTTCACACTGATACGCTGTCGTTTACCCACACGGCGGGTGCAGTGCAGTGTACTTGCAGATTTCCTGTGGGTTTGCTGTGCTTAGCCAAAGACTTCTATTATATCCTGTGGGTTTGGTGCAATTTCTGAAAGCACATCACACCTGCAAAATATAATAGAAGTCTATGGCAATGTGCAGCTTACCCCGCAGTGCAGGTAACCTGCAGCACATGAGTGTGAAAGCAGCCTTATAGGGGGTTTTACCACCCCCAACTATACATGTGAACAAGTACTAAGGGTGCCACTGCCAAATTCAAATAAAGTCTCTTTCACAAGTGGGGCAGGCGACGCCCTCCTGAAAGTGTGTTTGACAGGTGGTGAGGAGGCAATGTCACCACCTGATTTAAACCCATGATTGGCATGCAATGCATATTATTGTGACACGGTAGTATGGCAATTAGAGGTGTAAATCAGGTGTGAGGAAGCGACACTGTGCCTGATGATCTTTGACCTTTCCCATGTTGTGCAGGTAGATCTCCACCTCTTCAAGGTTGCCTACCGCTGCCCTAAAGCCTAACTTCAGCCAAAATTATTACTTTTTTTTTTGAGTCGGCCAAGGAAGGAAAGAGTTCAAATTTATGACAGATTTTATTTCTGTCTGTGACCATTTTTTTTTTTTTAACTTAATTTCCCTGACACCATCACCCACATAAGACGTGCGTGCCATCAATGGGACATCAGGACAGGAAGGAACAGACAGCAATAAAAAAAAAGTGGTAGAAGTTCCAATCCTTCATCACTCTTTAAAAAATATGTTTTTGTTGTATCTTTTTCACCATTGGAGCAATTTCCCATGGCCTCTTATCCTAACAGAAAATGAGGGGAAATCCAAGCAGTTGAGACTATCGCAAGTTCCTTGGCCAAGTACCTGTGTACAGTTCTGTATTTAGCCACTAAAGATCTCAGGCAAAGTTCAGCATTTCCAATCCACTTTTTTTTTTTATTGTTGAGCACAAGCACAGACGCTCCACCCAGGATCCTCCTCCTAACATGTTTCAGCTCTTTGTAGAGCCTTGTATATTTATAGCAAGAGAAGGGATGCTGGAGATTAAATCAGCAGGAGGAGCAGCCATTTGCCAGAGGAGTTGAGCAGGGAAGCCTTCAATTACAGCTTCTGCACAACTTATGGCACCGTCCCAGAGATTGCCTTCTTAGCTCAGGAAAAAGGGGCTGAGATTTCTTAACCCAGGTGGGGGAACATGTAGATCTTACATAGGGGGCAAATATTTTTTTTCAGGCCCTAACCATAGACATTCTATTCACTTTTTGAATTGTTTACCAACATATTCAATACGTGTATCAACTGTAACAGGGCCAGGAAAACATGAATAATGGGAGCATATGTTCATAATAAATTGTATGTTACTAAACCCAGTAATATGAAAATAGTTGATCTGCCCCCCCCCCCCCCCCCCCCCCCACAGTTTATATAAATATTCTTTTTACACAGTGAGTAAACAAGTATGCTATGCTGCATATACAGAGTAATTTTACTGTTGTGGGTTTAGTAACACTTTAAAGTGGTTGTAAACCCTTACAGAAACCAAGTGATGTGGCTGGCCTCAGGTAATACACATGAAAACAAAACTTCCTACAGAAGTTGTACCTGTTTATCTGCTTCACTTCCTTCTCTACAGCTGTTCACAGCACACAGGAACAGAGCTGAAGCTTTCAATTGCAGACTGTGTGCAGGAGCTACATCCCCTTTCACCCTTTTTCTCTTGTTGTCAGGAAAACTTGCCAGTGGCTCATGCAGATAGCAGTGGAATGAGGAAGCAGACTGAAATTGCACTTAGTTTTCTGGACTGGGACAAGTGCATGCTTTAGAGGGATATGTTTTGTTCATACTTCATGTCTGAGGTTTACAACCACTCTAAAGGAGTTTGCAATGTGGACTAAAGGGAACAGCCAGGTTAATCTGCACCAAAATGGTATACAGTCTTGAATTGACTGTAGTCAGCTTACATAATGAAGTAAACATCAGACTGGTATCCAATTGTGTATCTTTCCACACTCATACCTTGACCCTGAACACAATTGTAGCTGGGTTTTTCAGAGGTAGTACAAGGAATGCAGTGCTCTGGGATGAAGAACTTGTCTCACATAACATGGAGAATGACCTGTAGACACACTGACCAAATTTATAATTTAAAAAAAATCTGTTTTAGAACTTTAGGAATTGTAGTGAAATATAGTTTCTCAGCTCTGAAACAGACAATGGCAGAGAATGATCCAGGGGAGCATGCTTGGATATAGAAAGCACATTCAGTAATTAAGTATTTAATAACTTGTTTTAATCCTGTTTGATGCTAGGTCATCTATGTGTTTAACCACTTAAGGACCACCGTATTGCCATTGTACGTCATCGCAATGGCACAGGCAGGCACAAGCATGTACATGTACGTGCCTGCCTTCCAGCGGGTGGAGGGTCCGATCGGACCCCCTCCCGCTGGATACGGAGGTCCGGTTCGCTGCAGGAGCTATCCGTGATGAGGGGATGGCCATTGGTTTCTGGCCACCCCCTCTCGATCGCTCCTGGCCAATGAGAAGCTTCCTCCCACTGTGTATTGTATACACAGGAAGGTGGAAGTGATGTCATTCTCCTCGGGGCGGTCTTTTTGACCGGACTACGAGGAGAAGACAGAAAGTAAGTGTGCACCAACACTACACTTACATGTAGGTACACACAGGCACACAACCCCCCCCCCCGATCCCCCCCGCCCCCCCAGTCACAGTGTCACTGATTGTAGTGATCATTTATTTACTGATCACTGCATTCAGTGTCAGTTGTAAAAGTAAAAACTGTCAGGGCAGTTAGTGTTAGGTCCAGGGTAGCCCCCTATCACCCCCCAATAAAGGTTTAACCCCCTGATTGCCCCTAGAGTTAACCCTTTCACCCCCTTTTGCCAGTGTCACTAAGTGATCATGTTTCTGATCGCTGCATTAGTGTCACTGATGTCGCTAGGTAGTTAGTTATTTTTTTAGGTTCACCGCCAGGTTTTTATAGCGCTAGGTACCCCGATATACTACCCAATAAAGGTTTTAACCCCCTGATTGCCCCTAGTTAACCCTTTCACCCCCTTTTGCCAGTGTCACTAAGCGATAATTTTTCTGATCGCTGCATTAGTGTCGCTAGTGTCGCTAGGTAGCTAGTTTTTTTTTTAGGTTCACCGCCAGGTTTTTATAGTGCTAGGTACCCCGATATACTACCCAATAATGGTTTTAACCCCCTGATTGCCCCTAGTTAACCCTTTCACCCCCTTTTGCCAGTGTCACTAAGCGATCGTTTTTCTGATCGCTGCATTAGTGTCACTAGTGCCGCTAGGTAGCTAGTTATTTTTTTAGGTTCACCGCCAGGTTTTTATAGCGCTAGGTACCCCAATATACTACCCAATAATGGTTTTAACCCCCTGATTGCCCCTAGTTAACCCTTTCACCAGCGATCACAGTATAAGTGTCACTGGTGACGCTGGCTAGCCAGTTAGTTATTTAGGTTCCCCGTCAGGTTTTTATATAGCGCCAGGGACCCCCATATACTACCTAATAAAAATTTGAACCTCCTGATTGCCCCTAGTTAACCCTTTCACCAGTGATCACCGTATAAGAGTTACGGGTGACTCTGGTTAGTTTGCTTTTTATAGCATCAGGGCACCCACCATTTATTACCCAATAAAGGTTTAACCCCCTGATCACCCGGCGGGTGATATCAATTAGGTTTTAGGGTCAGGGACTGCGTCGCCCCAGGCAGCGCTAGGCTAGTGCCAGTATTGCTAACACCCACGCGCAAAGCATAAACCTCCCGTAGTGGTATAGAATCTGAACAGATCAATATCTGATCTGATCAGATCTATACTAGCGTCCCCAGCAGTTTAGGGTTCCAAAAAAAACGCATTGTTAGCGGGATCAGCCCAGATACCTGCTAGCACCTGCTTTTTGCCCCTCTGCCCAGCCCACCCAAGTGCAGTATCGATCGATCACTGTCACTTACAAAACACTAAACACATAACTGCAGTGATCGCAGAGTCAGGCCTGATCCCTGCGATCGCTAACAGTTTTTTTGGTAGCATTTTATATTTAAATCCGGAAGGCAGTGCTTGGTTTTCGGGGTCCCGTGCGTGGCTAGGCTCCCAAAAAGTCCCCCACATGTGGTATCCCCGTACTCGGGAGAAGCAGCAGAATTTATTTTGGGGTGTAATTTGACTTATGCCCATAGCATGTGTGAGCAATATATCATTTAGTGACAACTTTGTGCAAAAAAAAAAAAAAAATTAAAATTCCTGCAACTTGTGGCAAAATATAAAATATTTCATGGACTCAACATGCCTCTCAGTAAATAGCTTGGGGTGTGTAATTTCCAAAATGGGGTCATTTGGCGGGGTTTTGTGTTATTTTGGCATTTTATGGCCTTCGAAACTGTGATAGGTAGTGAGGAGTGAAATCAAAAATTTGCACCCTTAGAAACCCTGAAGGCAGTGATTGGTTTTCGGGGTGACGTACGCAGCTAGACTCCCAAAAAGTCCCACATATGTGGTATCCTCATACTCAGGAGAAGCAGCGGAATATATTTTGGGGTGCAATTCCACATATAACTATGGCATGTGTGAGCAATATATCATTTAGTGACAACTTTTTGTAAACTTTTTTTTTTTATGTGTCATTATTCAATCACTTGGGACAAAAAAAAAATATTCAATGGGCTCAACATGCCTCTCCACAACTTCCTTGGGGTGTCTACTTTCCAAAATGGTGTCATTTGGGGGGGGGGGGTGGGTTGTACTGCCCTGCCATTTTAGCACCTCAAGAAATGAGATAGGCAGTCGTAAATTAAAAGCTGTGTAAATTCCAGAAAATGTACTCTAGTTTGTAGACGCTGTAACTTTTGCGCAAACCAATAAATATACGCTTATTGACATTTTTTTTTACTAAAGACATGTGGCTGAATAAATTTTGCCCTAAATGTTTGACTAAAATTGAGTTTATTCGATTTTTCTTATAACAAAAAGTAGAAAATATAATTTTTTCTCAAAATTTTCGGTCTTTTTCCATTTATATCGCAAAAAATAAAAATCGCAGAGGCAATTAAATACCATCAAAAGAAATCTCTATTTGTGGGAAGAAAAGGACGCAAATTTCGTTTGGGTACAACATTGCATGACCTCGCAATTACCAGTTAAAGCAGTGCAGTGCGAAATTGTAAAAAGACCTCCGGTCCTTAGGGTGTTTATTGGTCCGGGGCTGAAGTGGTTAAGTTATAACTTCTGAAGTCTTATGGCATCCTCTGGTGTACATGTTTGGAAATTTTCTAACAATAGCCCCAAACTAGACCCTGACTGTGCAAAGACAGAGGAAAAAGGGCTTTGCAGGTAGTAGCTTTTTTAACTAAAGGGTAAGTAGTTGAAATAAATACATGCTCAGGCTTGAATCTACTGGAAAGAAGATCCCTTCTTCATACCTGACCCATCAATCTACCTCCCCTCCTACTAATACCTGACCCTTCCACCTACCTCTGCATATACAATTGTTGTAGACTTTATTCATTATCCATCAAGACAATAAAATAATCCATAGCATAAAATGATAAATGCGTTTCTGCCCTTTCAAGGCCTTAGGCATTATGACTAAGGCCCAGAAGGAGCGGAAACGTGTTACTCTTTTTATACTATGTATTTTTATACTTTCTTGATGGATAACGAATAAAGTCTACAACAATTTTATTCCAAAGTGTGTCAGACTTCCATTCTTTTCATGGTTATCTACCTCCTCATACCTGACCTGTACACCTACTTCCTAATATCTGACTGTCCATCTACCTCCTGATACCTGACCTGCCCACCTAGTTCCTCATACTTGACCTGTCCATGATGAACCCTTAGGGGGTCATAGCACATCGCTATGATCCCAAATCTCTCCCATATGACTGCATATTTTCACGATTGCTCTTGTATCATCATGATTACCCACTTGTCGTCTACCGTATGTATTCTAACAATTGCAGCATGCGTGAGATATGGACAAGAAAATCAGGAAATATCAGGAAATAAAGTACAATGTGTACAATTCAGAGAGGGAAAGGAGAATTTGTGCTGGAGGTGGATTTGCTATGGGGTTGGGGGTTGTACTGGAATGTGGGGGGAATTTTTGCATGGGAAGCACGCTGCTGGGAATTTATCAAAACTGGAACAGCTGGAATCTTAAGCAGCCGTGCATTGCAACTAATCAGCTTCTTTTTTTTTTTTTTACCATAATTAACTGACAAACTGAAGATGGAAGCTGATTGGTTGCCATTCACAGTTGCTCCTAATTCTGGCTTCTTCACATTTAATAAATTCCCCCCTCAGTGATTACTTACATTTGACCTCTGCAATATGTGTAATACCCACTCCTGACCCCTGCACTCTGTGAGTTGCTTACTCCTGCCCCTTGCACTCTATGTGTAATTTATTCCTGACCCCTGCACTCTGTATTTTACTTATTCCAGACTTCTCACTCTCTACCCACAGTAAGCTCAGTTTTTATTTAAACATACCGTTAGGATTCTTACACTATTAGGCACAATTTGGCCAACTCACCATTCAGCACAGCATGCAATATTAACCCCTCCCCTTTCTCCTCCCCTGCCCCATCCTCATTACCAGTGGCCATGCTCGGTAGGGTGTCTGTAGATTTCATTTTGAAAACCTAATCTCCTTACGCTACAAGGAGTCGGAAAAACACAGTATTTAAAAAAAAAATATTTATTACAGGTACTTGTATGGCACCGCCAATTTACGTAGTGCTTTACATTTACAGTATTTTGTACATTCACATTAGTCCCTGCCCTCAAGGAGTTTACAATCTAAGGTCCCTAACTCACATTCATACGTACACATACTGGGGCCACTTTAGACAGGAGCCAAGTAAAAAATGATTTAATGAAAAATAGATTATAGTTAATTTTTGGAGAATAAGGGTATCGTTTAGTATCACTTTTAGCCCTTGTACACACAGTCGGACATTCCGACAACCCAATCCGTCGGATTTTGTCCGACGAATCTTGTCCGAAACTGTTGCATACACACGGACGGACAAAGTTGTTGGAAAATCCGATCTTTCAGAACGTGATGTCGTAATTTCATTACGATGAGACTACGTTCAGGCTAGTAGACAATAGCTTTGATGTAGGAATTTGATCTGAGCATGCGTGGCACTTTGTCCGATTGGAATTCTCTACACATGATCGGAGTATGTCCGATCGGAGCAGTTTGTCGGAAAATATTTCCGGCAAGTTGGAAAATTTGGTCTGACGGATATTCCGATGGAAACAGTCTGATGCATACCACACACAGTCGGAATATCCGACAAAACGCTCCGATCGGACACATTCCGACGGAATCTCCGACCGCGTGTACAAGGGCTAAGTGTGATTCTGCCCCAACTGCCATTTTTAAGCTATTTTCTCCATGTCTGAAATGTTAGTGATTTTAACAAAATTACAATACCCACAAAGCTATTTTGAGTTTTCACATAGATGTGATAAGATCATATTGTCTCAGCGAAAGGACACCTAATTGGTTATGTGGTGGTATTCGGTCATTTTGGTTATTTGCTTTTCTTAAAATAATTTTATAAACTACAGATGACAAGCTGGTCCCCTTTTAGATAATGTAATAAAGGCACCCCAATATGGCTCACTTCCTTTTTATACATGAAGGTATCTATTTGGGTTTTATTAATGACACACTGCAATAAAACCACAGCATATTGCACTACAACCCTGAAATGCACATAACCGCTAACTGAATCATAGTCATTTCCTTAACTAGTGAAAAAGTCCCCGCTTCATATTTACATGTGATGCAGGGGTCCTTTCCTAATTTAGCATTTTAGCAACTTAGTTCTGCTTTTGCTTTCCTGTGGACGGACTTTTTAATGTACAAATATCTATAGTCAGAGGTTAATGTAAACTATTTATTCATCTATATAGGGAGTTAGATTTTACCCATGACAGCTGTGGATGTTCTCATCAAGTGAGGCTTGGAAAAACCCCACTTTTACCTAAAGGAACCAGACACAGTTGGCCTTATACATGGGTCTTAGAATTCAGTGTTACAGTATAATAGTGTAGAGCTCACCACACATTACAGTCTGTTTGTACAATCTCTTTTAGATCTACCAACACCTAGGTAATAGAGCTGCACGATTCTGGTCAAAATGAGAATCCCTATTTTTTTGCTTAGAATAAAAAGATCACAATTCTCTCACAATTCTCACAACGTAAAATCTTTCACATTATACAAAAAAGATTGGGCTAACTTTACTGGTTAGTTTTTATTTTTTTCCCCCAAAAAATTGCATTTGAAAGACAGCTATGCGCATACAGTGTGACATAAAATATTGCAACAACCACCATTTTATTCACTAGGGTCTCTACTAAAAAAATATATATAATGTTTGAGGGTTATAAGTAATTTTCTATCAAAAAAAAAAACTTATTTTAACTTGAAACCAACAAATGTCAGAAAAAGGTTTAGTACCTGTTCACACTACAGCAACTTGGGATCCGACTTGGCAGACCTCAAGTCGCTGGACATAAGAAATTCCATTGAAGTGAATGAGAGCTGTCGACTTCAAGCCGACTTGTACCTATAGATTTCAATGGAAGTTGCCTCCAAGATCTTTATCTTAACTCCAAGTTGCCTCTGTGTTGCCTCTGTGTTGCCCCTGTGTTGCCTCTCGGTTGCCTCAAGGTTGCCTCCAAGTTGCCTCCAAGTTGCCTCACAGCGCCGTCCAATGTATGTAGCTGATGCTACATACCGTTTACACAGCCCTGACAGTGGGTGCATTTTTTAATGGTGGAAATGATTTGGTTTAGCCAACCTGAAGGAGCCGCTGTTTCTTTGGTCCCCTGTTCCTGTGCCATGACTCTGCAAATAACACCACGTATTCTGACTAGGGATGAGCTTCGTGGTCGAGTCGAACATATGTTCGACTCGAACATCGGCTGCTCGCCCGTTCGGCGAATTCCGAACAATATGGGCCGTTCGCGCCAAATTCGTGTGGCGCTCACGGCCCACAATGCACTGCGATGGCGCAGTGCATTGCTGGCTCATGATTGGCCAAGCATGCACTGTGACCCCGCATGTTTGGCCAATCACAGCGCCGGCAGCGAGGAGAGCCATGATTGGCCACAGGCAGGATGCCTGTGGCCAATCATAACTCAGGCTGTGTAGTACACGCCCCACACTATATAAGGCTGCCAGCACGGCGGCCTTGTGTAGTGTATTGGCGTCTGAAGAAGTTAGTGGGTGTTCTGTGTACCTTCAACACAGTATACACCGATCGTTATCGGACGATTTTTGGTTCTTGCTCTTCTGTAGTGGTTGTTGTCTGCGTGCCCTGACCGCAGTATACACCGCTATGTTCACCTATATAGCTAGCGATATATCTATCTTTTATAATAGAGCTTGCAGTCAGTGTTAGGAGCTTGTGCGTGCTGTCTGCGTGCTCTGAACCCAGTATACACCGCTATATCCACCTATATAGCAAACTATCTTGCTTGTTTTAAATAGAGCTTGCAGTCAGCGGTAGGAGCTTGTGCGTGCTGTCTGCGT
Source organism: Lithobates pipiens (assembly GCF_037356315.1). Taxonomy (NCBI): domain Eukaryota; kingdom Metazoa; phylum Chordata; class Amphibia; order Anura; family Ranidae; genus Lithobates; species Lithobates pipiens. The sequence continues at coordinate 280,935,052 of NW_027507784.1, read as the reverse complement.
GCTCTGAACCCAGTATACACCGCTATATCCACCTATATAGCAAACTATCTTGCTCATTTTATATAGAGCTTGCAGTCAGCAGTAGGAGCTTGTGCGTGCTGTCTGCGTGCTCTGAACCCAGTATACACCGCTATATCCACCTATATAGCAAACAATATTGCTCGTTTTATATAGAGCTTGCAGTCAGCGGTAGGAGCTTGTGCGTGCTGTCTGCGTGCTCTGAACCCAGTATACACCGCTATATCCACCTATATAGCAAACTATCTTGCTCGTTTTAAATAGAGCTTGCAGTCAGCGGTAGGAGCTTGTGCGTACTGTCTGCGTGCTCTGAACCCAGTATACATCGCTATATCCACCTATATAGCAAACTATCTTGCTCGTTTTAAATAGTTTTAAATAGAGCTTGCAGTCAGTGGTAGAAGCTTATGCATGCTGTCTGCGTGCTCTGAACCCATGATACATCGCTATATCCACCTATATAGCAAACTATCTTGCTCATTTTAAATAGAGCTTGCAGTCAGCGGTAGGAGCTTGTGCGTGCTGTCTGCGTGCTCTGAACCCAGTATACACCGCTATATCCACCTATATAGCAAACTATCTTGCTCGTTTTAAATAGAGCTTGCAGTCAGCGGTAGGAACTTGTGCGTGCTGTCTGCATGCTCTGAACCCAGTATACACCGCTATATCCACCTATATAGCAAACTATCTTGCTCGTTTTAAATAGAGCTTGCAGTCAGCGGTAGGAGCTTGTGCGTGCTGTCTGCGTGCTCTGAACCCAGTATACACTGCTATATCCACCTACATAGCTCTTCTCTATTTGAGCCATCTGCAGGAGTTAGTGGAAGTTGTGTGTGCCTCCAGCACAATATACACTACCCAATTGCTGTTTTTCCCAACTCCCTTCAGGCCATTACCATGTCTGGAAGGCCAGCAAGGAGATGCAGACAGGCGCGAGCCAATAAAAGAGGGCAAGCAGGCTCTGTGTCTAGAGACAACAGTGCTGGTCGTGGACGCGGTGCATCGTCATCATCAGCACGTGGCCATGGGACACGCTTGTCCTTCTTTTCGGCAGCTGGACATGTTGAGCCGCAACATGCCAATGACTTGGTAGAGTGGATGACCAAGCCCTCTTCATCCTCCTCATCCTCTCTCACCCAGTCTCAGGGTACTAGCAAAGCAGCTGCCAACGCATCGTCTAGACTCACCACGTCCTCCTGAGGAGTCTCCTGAACTCTTTGAGCGCAGTGTTGGGTACATGCTCCAGGAGGATGCCCAGTGTTTTGTAGGCTCTGATGATGATACTCAGCTAGAGGAAGGCAGTAGCGTAAATGCAGAGAGAGGAGATGCTCAAGAAGGACAGCAATCTGGCAGTCATGTTCCACAAGCTGCAGCATACTGCCAGGTTTGCTCCAGCGATGAAGAGGGAGGGGATGATGAGGGCACTGACTCTACGTGGGTGCCTGGTAGGAGAGAGGAGGAGGAGGAGGCACATGTCCAATGAGGCAGGATGCCCTCCGGGGGCCAGCTTAGGGGCAGCACACCAACTGAATCACACCGCAGAGCTCCGCCTGTGCAGGGTGCTGCCTCTGCGCGTTATTCTAAAAGTTCTTTAGTGTGGGCCTTTTTTGAGACGAGTGCATCAGATCGCACCGCTGCTATTTGCAACATATGTCTCAAGCGTATCTCGCGTGGCCAAAACATCAGCCGCTTGGGCACCACATGCTTGTGACACACATGTTGACCTGCCATGCAGCTCGTTGGCAAGCGTACCTCAAAAACCCACACCAAAGAACAAAGTGGACCTCTCCTTGCTCCTCATCAGCTGGGTGTCAGGTCACCTAGAGCCCAGGTGACAGATGCACACCGTAGGGTTAGGGGTGCACCGCAAGGTTGTGGACCCTACGGCTGACTGCTGCAGACGGGGGACAGATCCCACTGGGGTTAGAGCGTAAGGTTCCCCGGGGCGCGGAGTCTAAGAGCCAGCAGGTGTTCACCAGAGCCTCGAGTGGTGAGGATGGACTTGGCTGCAACTGGCTCCAGGTCGCGACCCCCAGGGTCCCCCAGCTCACACCCACAGTAGGCAACAGGAGGATAGGGATGGTGAGGGACAAAGCCAAGGTCGGGGCCACAAGCAGACAAGAATAGTCGGGTACACGCCAAACGGTCAGGGTCACAGGCAAGCAGGGATAGTCAGACTACGCCAAGTCGGTAACGGAAAACAGTAGCAGAGCACACGGCAGGAAACAGGAAGCTAACACACAAAGGTTGATCAGCAGGATAAGCTAGCAGTGCACAGGTTAATATAGAGTTGTCTGATAGGAGCTAGGGTGGAGCCATGCCAGAGGAAGGAAATAAAGGCAGTCAGGTGAAGCTCGGCTGGTCTCTAGAAATGAACACATGCAGACAGGTAAGCAGACGAACTCTAATGCATAACCATGACAGTACCCCCCCCTCTTACGAGGCCTCCCCCTTCCCCGCCTGGGACCAGGTTTAGAGGGGAACTTCAAATGAAACTTCCTCAACAGACGAGGTGCAAAGACCTCGGAAGCTGAAATCCACGACCTCTCCTCAGGGCCAAAACCTTTCCAGTGCACGAGGTACTGAAGAATGCCTCTACAGAGTCGGGAATCCAAAATTTGGCTAACCTCGTACTCCTGATCATCCTCAGAGACCGGTGCTACGGTAGAGAGAGGACGAGAGAACTTATTGAGGACTAAAGGCTTTAGAAGGGCAACATGGAAGGAGTTAGAGATTTTGAGGCTTTTGGGAATCTGGAGCTTGAAACAAACCGGATTCAGTTTAGAAATTATGGCGTATGGACCAATGAATCTTGGGGCAAATTTGAGGGAAGGAACCCGGAGTTTGATGTTCCTGGTGGAGAGCCAGACTTTGTCTCCTGGCTGAAGAGAAGGTGGCTTACGCCTGCGACGGTCAGCAAACTCTTGAATTTGTTGGCAGCTTTCTGGAGGGAATCATGAACGTCAGCCCACATGGAATTGAATGACTCCTGAACAGTAGCCAAAGCTGGAATGTCAGAAGAACAAGTCATAGGAAGAGGAAGCTGAGGATGTCTTCCATAAACAGTGAGAAAGGGTCTTTTCTGAGAACTGACGTTAACATGATTATTGTGGGAGAACTCAACGGAAATAGTGATGCCCAATCATCATGATGGGCAGAGACCAAGGTACGGAGAAAGACCTCCAACTCCTGATTAACTTTCTCAGTCTGGCCATTGGATTGGGGATGATAAGAAGAGGTAAAATCCAAGGTAATGTCGAGGGATTTGCAAAAGGCTCTCCAAAAACGAGAAGTAAATTGCACACCCCTGTCCAAGACGACATGAGAAGGAACACCATGAAGGCGGAAAATCTCTCGTACAAAAATGGGAACCAAGGCAGGGGCAGAAGGGAGACCAGGAAGAGGAACAAAATGAGCCATCTTGGAGAACCGATCGATTACTACCCAAATGGCCGTATTATTCTCCGATAGTGGAAGATCAGTGATAAAATCCATGGCGATATGAGACCAGGGCTCCTTAGGAATGGGCAAGGGCATGAGAAGACCAGCAGGGGCTTGAGTGGAAGATTTAGACTGAGCACAGACGTGACAAGCCTTAACATAGTCTTTAACATCCGAGCGGAGATTAGGCCACCAGTAGTGACGACTGATAAGCAGGAAGGATCGGAGGAACCCAGCATGACCTGCCACCTTGGAATCATGTCCCCAACGAAGGATCTTGGTTCTTAGCTCCGTGGGAACAAAGGTCTTACCAGGAGGAATCTTTGATTCCAGGGTGGTAGAATGGGCAACAATGCAAGAGGTAGGAATGATCGGCTCAGGATCAGGGTTGGACTCCTCGTCCAAAGTGTCAAATGACCTAGAGAGCGCATCAGCTCGACCGTTGCAGGAACCAGGTTTGTACGTAATCGTGAATTTAAAATGAGAAAAGAAGAGACTCCACCTGGCCTGTCTGGGGTTCAGACGTTTAGCATTCTGTAGGTACTGTAGATTCTTATGATCAGTAAAGATCGTTATGGAGTGAGGGGTTCCTTCCAAGAGATGACGCCACTCCTCCAACGCCAATTTAATTGCGAGAAGTTCCCAATCACAAATGGCATAATTTCTCTCTGCCTGAGAATTTTTTTTGGAGAAGAATGCACATGGTTGACGTTTCTTCTCAAAGTCCTGAAGAAGCACAGCTCCCACCCCCATCGAAGAAGCGTCTACTTCAATAAAAAATGGGTCCTCAGGATTTGGTCTCCTCAAGAGGGGTCCAGAGACAAAGGCCTGTTTCAGATCGTGAAACGCAGAGACAGCCTCGGAAGGCCAGTCTTTGGCATTCGCACCCTTCTTGGTCAAAGCGATAATAGGCGCAGCAATGGAAGAGTAATTCCTTATGAACTGCCTATAATAATTTGTGAAGCCAAGGAAGCGCTGTGTGGCCTTGAGGCTAGCGGGAAGGGGCCAGTTGGTAATGGCTGAGACCTTTCCGGGATCAATGCGAAGACCCGCACTAGAAACAAAACATCCCAGAAACAGGACCTCGGAACATTCAAAAGAACATTTCTCCATCTTGGCATAGAGATTGTTCTCTCTAATGCGCTGAAGTACGGTGTGTACATGGTTTCTGTGAGCAGGCAAAGATGAAAATATCATCCAGATAGATGACAACAAACTGGTACAGTAGATCCCTGAATATTTCATTGACAAAGTTCTGGAACACAGCTGGAGCATTACACAAACCAAAAGGCATAACCAAGTACTCGTAATGCCCGTCCCTAATGTTAAATGTGGTCTTCCATTCGTCACCTTCCCGTATTCGAATGAGATTGTATGCACCTCTGAGATCCAACTTAGTGAAAATGGAAGCCCCCTTCAACCTGTCAAATAGCTCAGATATTAGAGGTAAGGGGTAACGGTTTTTAATAGTCACAGTGTTTAAACCTCTATAGTCAATGCAGGGCCTGAGGGTACCATCCTTTTTGGCAACGAAAAAGAACCCTGCTCCTGCAGGCGATGAGGATTTCCGGATGAAACCTCTCTCCAGATTCTCAGCGACATACTCAGACATGGCCTGGGTCTCTGGAATGGACAAAGGGTAGGTACAACCCCTGGGCAGGGTTGCTCCAGGGACAAGGTCAATAGCACAGTCAAAAGATCTGTGAGGAGGAAGCACCTCAGCAGACTTCTTGCAGAACACATCCCGGAAATCGCTGTATGCCGCGGGAAGATCGGACGATACAGATGTGGTAGCAATGGGAAGTTTCCTCTTGGGGGTCACCTTGGGAAGACAAGACGAGAAACACGAAGGACCCCAGGCCAGGATCTGCCCAGATACCCAGTCCACATGTGGCGAGTGGAGCTGTAGCCAAGGAAGGCCCAATACAATGGGGGTAGAGGCCTTGGGTAGGATGAGGAAGGAGATCCACTCCTGGTGGAGTATCCCTACCGACATCCTAATAGGTAGTGTCTGGAAACGGATAGGGCCCCCTGGGAGCACAGTGCCATCAATTGCCAAGACTACTAGTGGAGTAGCGAGGGGAGAAAAGGTAAGCTTCATAGAAGAAGCAGTTCTCCAGTCCATAAAATTGCCGGCAGCCCCGGAGTCCAGATATGCTAGGACCGATTGGGAAGAAGTGCCTACATGGAGGAACACCGGAAGAAGGAGACGAGAAGGTGATGTTTCTGGGTCCAATACTCCACCTTCCAAATGTATTGGACCCGAGCGTTTCCCGGACGGAGCGAGCAGGAGTCACGAAAATGACCCTTGCCCCCACAATAAAGACACAAGCCCAGAGTTCTGCGTCTAGCACGTTCTTCGGGGGTTAGTCTGGTCCGGCCCAGCTGCATGGGTTCCTCAGCAGACAGAGGATGCTCCATAGGGCGATGGGGAAAAAGCTCAGGCTGACTAGAACCTGGGGGGTGCTGGCGTCTTTTTTCTAAGGACCTCTCCTGGAAACGAATGTCAATCTGATTACATAAGGAAATGACATCGTCCAGACCGGCGGGGATAGCTCTTCCTGCTAATTCGTCCTTCACTCGGTCAGAGAGGCCATGTAAAAAGGTTGCGACCAGGGCCTCATTGTTCCAGCTCAATTCCGCCGTAAGGATACGGAACTGAAGTGCATATTGGCCCACTGAACAAGATTCTTGGCGAAGGCGTAAAAGGGCACTAGCCGCAGAAGAAACCCGAGCTGGCTCCTCGAAGATGTTACGAAAGAGCTTCAAGAAGTTGGACAGGCTGGAAACCACTGGATAATTTTTCTCCCACAGGGGAGCCGCCCAGGCTAAAGCTTCACCGGAGAGGAGGGAAATTATATAGGCTACCTTTGCCCGATCGGACAGAAAGTTTTGAGGCTGGAGCTCAAAATGAATGGTGCATTGGCTGAGGAAGCCCCTGCAGGCCTTGGAGTCCCCAGAGAAACGGGATGGAGCTGGCAGTACTAATGAATGCTTGGATGCGACTGGTGCGATAGGTGCAGTCGCAGACTGTACTTGAGGCTGCAGGTTCGGGGTTCCCAAGGAAGCCTGTAGCTGCTCGAAGCGAGAAGCCAGATCTTGAAGGAATCACATCACCTGAGTCTGATTAGATTCCTGGGTCTCGAGTCTCCGCACTATGCCCTGCAATGGATCAACTGCAGGGAGCGGCACGTCAGCCGGGTCCATGGCTGATCAAACTGTCAGCTCACCTAGAGCCCAGGTGACAGATGCACACCGTAGGGTTAGGGGTGCACCGCAAGGTTGTGGACCCTACGGCTGACTGCTGCAGACGGGGGACAGATCCCACTGGGGTTAGAGCGTAAGGTTCCCCGGGGCGCGGAGTCTAAGAGCCAGCAGGTGTTCACCAGAGCCTCGAGTGGTGAGGATGGACTTGGCTGCAACTGGCTCTAGGTCGCGACCCCCAGGGTCCCCCAGCTCACACCCACAGTAGGCAACAGGAGGATAGGGATGGTGAGGGACAAAGCCAAGGTTGGGGCCACAAGCAGATAAGAATAGTGGGGTACACGCCAAAAGGTCAGGGTCACAGGCAAGCAGGGATAGTCAGAACACGCCAAGTCGGTAACGGAAAACAGTAGCAGAGCACACGGCAGGAAACAGGAAGCTAACACACAAAGGTTGACCAGCAGGATAAGCTAGCAGTGCACAGGTTAATATAGAGCTGTCTGATAGGAGCTAGGGTGGAGCCATGCAGGAGGAAGGAAATAAAGGCAGTCAGGTGAAGCTCGGCTGGTCTCTAGAAATGAACACATGCAGACAGGTAAGCAGACGAACTCTATTGCATAACCATGACACTGGGATCTCCAACCCCACTAGACCTTTAGTCCTCTCTGAAACCTGCTCTGAGAGGAATGAAGGTGTAGAATTAGGTGTGTCACAGCCAAGTGCTTCCGGGCACTCTGCTAGCAGTACACCCACGTCCGATTATAGCAGGCAAATGTCCCTGCCCCAGCTGCTGGACCGGCGAAAGAAGTTCACTCCCAGCCATCCACATGCCCAGCGGTTGAATGCTAGCTTGGCTAAATTGCTAGCACTTCAACTGCTGCCTTTTCAGTTGGTAGACTCGGCCCCCTTCCGTGAGTTTGTACAATGTGCGGTTCCTCAGTGGCAGGTCCCCAAACGCCACTTTTTCTCACGGAAGGCGATTCCGGCTCTCTACCGGCATGTGGAAGGCAATGTCCTTGCCTGGACAGGGCGGTCAGCGGTAAGGTGCATATTACCGCTGACTCATGGTCCAGCAGGCATGGACAGGGACGTTACCTGTCTTTCATGGCCCATTGGGTCACTCTTATGGCAGCTGGGAAGGATGCAGGACAAGGTGCAGTAGTGTTGGAGGTTGTTCTGCCACCACGCCTCCAAAATGCTACTATTGGTTGTGACACACCTCTCTCCTCCACCCCCCTCCTCTTCTTCTTCCTCCATGGCCTCTTCCAGTGCTCTGTCCTCAGAACCAGCGGTGCTCCGTAGGCGTTCCAGGGGCTACGCAAGTACGCAGGCAAAACAATGCCATGCCGTGCTTGCGCTGGTTTGTTTGGGGGACAGGAGCCACACTGGGGCGGATGTTTTGTCAGTTCTGCAGGGGCAGGCCGAGAGGTGGTTGACGCCATGCCAGCTTAAGCCAGGAATGGTGGTTTGCGACAATGGCACCAACCTCCTCTCCACCCTCCGACAGGGACAACTGACCCATGTGCCCTGTGTAGCTAACGTCCTTAACCTGGAGGTGCAGCGGTTCTTGGGCAGGTACCTGGGCTTACAGGATGTCCTGAAGCAGGCCAGGAAAGTCTGTGTGCATTTCCGCCGATCATTTAATGCCTGTGCTTGGCTGGCTGAGCTCCAAAGGGAGTTGAACCTGCCCAAGAACCGCCTTATATGTGACATGCCCACCAGGTGTAACTCAACGTTGGCCATGCTGCAGCGGCTGCACACGCAGCAGAGGGCCATCAATGAGTACCTGTGTGACTACAGCACCAGGACAGGGTCAGGGGAGCTCGGTTTTTTTCTCACCACGCCAGTGGGGCATGATCAGGGATGCATGCACTGTCCTGTCACCATTTGAGGAGGCCACAAGGATGGTGAGCAGTGACAGTGCATGCATCAGTGACACTGTACCTCTTGTCCACCTCTTGGAGCATACGCTGCGTGGAATAAGGGACAGGGCACTTGAGGCAGAACAGAGGCAGGAAGAGGAGGACTTCTTTGCCTCTCAAGACCCCCTTTATCCAGACAGTGTCCCTGCTGTGCCACCCATCACACAGGAAGAGGATGAGGAGGAGGAGGAGGAAGATGATTGTGTCAGCATGGAGGTGGAGGCTGGCACTCAGCATCAGCAGCAGCAGCAGTCTTGTAGGGATTATTTACAGTCCCAAGAAACCCGTGGACTTGTACGTGGCTGGGAGGAGGTAGCTGCGGATCATGTTGTCCTTAGTGACCCAGAGGACTCCGGACCGAATTGCCTCAGCTAACCTATGCTGCATGGCCTCCCTGATCCTGCAAAGCCTGCGGAAGGATCCTCGTATTCTTTGGATCAAGGAGAGGGACCATTGCACAGTATGCAATTGAGCTACTGGCCTGTCCTGCATCCAGCGTTCTTTCGGAACGCACCTTCAGTGCTGCTGGTGGCTTTGTTACCGATCACAGGGTGCGCCTGTCCACCGAATCAGTTGATCGACTGACCTTCATCAAGATGAATCAGTCTTGGATCACCCACAGCTACCAAGCACCTGAAGCTGATGTAACCGAATATTTTTTTTTTGAAATATCACATCCCTTCAAGACTGCCTATGCTGATGCTGAGTGACTGTCCTGTTATGGTGATTGTCTATCCTCTTCCTCCTCCGCTGATATGTTGGAAGAACATTTCTGGTTCTGGGTGATGTCATCAGCCCAATTTTTCTGCCCCTGTTTAACAGGGACGTTTAATTACAATTTTTGATGCAATGCTTTGCAGCAGGGCTAATTCCTGCACTACAACTAGAGTATATGGGAGAGGTTGCAGTGTGGTGGCACCAGCACCAGTGCCTAAGGCCCAATTTTTCTGCCCCTGTTTAACAGGGGAGTTTAATTACAATTTTTGATGCAATGCTTTGCAGCAGGGCTAATTCCTGCACTAAAACTAGAGTATATGGGAGAGGTTGCAGTGTGGTGGCACCAGCACCAGTGCCTAAGGCCCAATTTTTCTGCCCCTGTTTAACAGGGGCGTTTAATTACAATTTTTTATGCAATGCTTTGCAGCAGGGCTAATTCCTGCACTAAAACTAGAGTATATGGGAGAGGTTGCAGTGTGGTGGTACCAGCACCAGCGCCTAAGGCCCAATTTTTCTGCCCCTGTTTAACAGGGGCGTTTAATTACAATTTTTGATGCAATGCTTTGCAGCAGGGCTAATTCCTGCACTAAAACTAGAGTATATGGGAGAGGTTGCAGTGTGGTGGCACCAGCACCAGTGCCTAAGGCCCAATTTTTCTGCCCCTGTTTAACAGGGACATGTAATTACAATTCTTGATATAATATTTCACAGGAGGGCCCGTTCCTGTGCCCACCCAGAGTAACTGTGAGGACTCTTAGTGTTGTGGCACCAGCACCACAACCACCAAAGGTCAATTTTTCTACCACTGTTCAACAATGGCATGTAATTACAATTCTTGATATAATCGTTCACAGCAGGGCGCTCCAGCACCCACCAAGAGTCACTTTGAGGGCTTACAATGTTGTGGCAAAACCAACACCTTGTTCCGCCATTTCTGCAGAGCATATAGGGCATGCCCCTACTTTCAAACATCCAACTTACAAACATCTCCTACTTGCAAACGGAAGGAGACAACAGCAAGTGAGATGAAAAAAGATGGACGACAAAACAAATTATACAGGGGTGATAGCCCTTCCCTATGTTTTCCAAAAAGCTTAAAAATATTTTTTTTGACTGGAGCTACACTTTAAAAATGTACCAGTTGAAAATTACAAACAGATTCAACTTAACACAACAAACCTACACAGTCCCTGTCTTGTTTGCACCGCCTGTATACTGCTGTTCTGAGTATATAGGGCCTGGGGGCCACACGCATTTCCTTTTTTTAATATGGGTACGGGGTTCCCCTTAATATGCGTACAAGACCCAAAGGGGCTGGTAATGGGCAGGGAGGGCTACCCATGCCATTTTTCTCAATGATTTTCAACCATATTGCAGGAACCAGATATAACATTAAAACCGCAAGAAGTTTTAAATGATGTTATTTCCATTAAATGTAATTTTGTGCAGGGACTGTTCTAAACACGGTAAACACCTGGCACTTCACAGGCATACTACAGACTCCCCCCAGGCATAATATTTAAAGGAATATTTCATTTTTATTTATTTTTTCACTTTAATCGTCATTAAAATCAGTGCTCCTGCCAAAACGGCCATTTTTAAAAACATTTTAGGCATTGACCCATGTCCCCTGGGGCAGGAGCCAGGTCCCCAAACCCTTTTTAGGACAGCATCTTGCATATTAGCCGTTAAAATTAGCACTTTTAATTTCGAACGTTCGAGTCCCATAGACTTCAATGGGGTTCTAAAGTTCGTACGAATTTGGGGTCCATTCGAAAGTTCTGGTGCGAACCGAACCGGGGGTGTTCGGCTCATCCCTAATTCTGACATACCTGGCTTGGTGGGGAAAATTTATTGCAGATACAGAATATATATGCAGTACCACGGTGCCAAAATAAATATGAACAACAGTTATGATACAGAAAACAGTTAAGAGCAAAAATTATGCAGCAAACAGTTTCATAGTTTCATAGTTAGTTAGGTTGAATAAAGACACCAGTCCATCCAGTTCAACCTGAGTGAGTGTCTACAATTGTCCCTATCCTTGTACACTCACATTGGTCCCTACCCTCAAGGAGCCCACAATCCAAGGTCCCCATTCATATACTAGGGCCAATTTTGGACAGAAGCCAATTAACCTACCTGCATGTCTTTGGAGTGTGGGAGGAAACCGGAGTACCCGGAGGAAACCCATGCAGGCACAGGGAGAACATGCAAACTCCAGGCAGGTAGTGCCGTGGTTGGTATTTGAACCAGCGACCCTTCTTACTGCTAGGTGAGAGTGCTAACCACTACACCACTGTGCTGCCCAGTTGAACAGTAGCAAGAAGTATATTGAAAAAAACAATTGGCATATAGAGCAACCCATCCCAACCCCTATGCTTTGGAAATCCCAAGATTCCCAACTAAGGAGAGTTATGACACCATAACATTTCAGCAGGTAAGCAGTAATATACCATCTTTATTCTTCTGACCGGCTCATTGGGGCCAAACTTATGTCGGAGGACTTAGGATAATGTCCCTTTAAGAACTGATAAAAGCACTAGTTCTTTTTATGCCTGCAGGCAACACTGTTGGAGTTACTATGGGGATGTGGGGGGGTGCGGACTGCACCCGGCTGATACCCACCAGTTGGGTGACACCAAGGGCAGACTGGGCCAGGGAGCAGGGTGGCGATGCCCCATACAAAGGCTGCACTGGTCTGGCAGGGGAGCGCTGGCATCGGTACTGGGGACACCTGCCTTGCATTGGTGTCCGGGAGAGCTACAGGGGAGGGGGGTTGGAGGGGGGCAGGTAAAAAGGGTGTACACGTGGAGGAGTGATTTGGGGGGGCCAAGGGTAAGAGGATATGTACTGGGGTGCTTTGGGAGGGGAGAGGCCTTGTGCTAGAAAGGGGAGCCGATTTAAAATCCCCCAAACCACCTTCTAACACAAGTCCTCTCTACACCCAGAGCATCCCTCAGCAAATATCTGCCCCGCTCCAACCCACCTTCTATTACAATGCCTCTCCCATCCCAAAGCATCTCTTAATACATATCAGCTCCCCCACCTCACCTTCTAGCACAAGTCCTCTCCCATCCCAGAGCACCCCTTTCACAAACCATGAATCAGACTGAGACAGAAGTACAATTAAATCACACTTGTTTATTAATAAAAATAAAAAGCTAGTTCTAAAAAAAATAAAAAAAGGGCACTTTAAGAGTGTTCAGGCACCGGACACACAGCTGCCTATGGGAAGCTTTCCCAGCTTACAATCAGCTGATTGCAACTGGGAAGCTGATTCGTCTGTGTGTAGGTTGTGTTTAGGGCACAGGCAGTGCGCCCCGAACACTCCCACTCTACAATTATTTGTCTCTTTAGCTTCCTGTGCTGTTTTGATTGGCGAGGATCCGAGGACGGTGGGTGGTGCTTTTTTCGGCACCACTTCCGGTTTCCGGGCACTGCTCATTGTGCTGTGGAGTGTGGACTATGCTACTAGTGGTACGGAAGGCTACTCTGTGATTCTGGGCAGCTAAGGGTAACATAATTGCTGGAACTGCGGACTCCTCTCTCTTAGACTCTGATAGCTGCCCCTCTGCTCCGCACACACTTCCCTGCACTTCTCTGCTCAGTCTGTCATTCTCTAATCTCTTTACCCTACCCATCTTGACCGATCTGTAGTACTCCACTGACAACTCCTCACCCCTGGGGCACTTCATGACCGTCTTATTGAGCGGGCACTGTCAGGACCAGTTCTCCTGCAATATATGATCTTGTGGGATACGGCAGTGTGAAGTTTAGCTGGAAGGAAGGAATATTTCTACAGTCTGGTCTCTGCACACTGGCACTGCACGAACAATGGACTACTAGCAGCGGGGCAGCTGGACTTGAGTCAAGCTGAGCGGGCACCTGTTCTACTTTTGCCTTCCAGCTGGACTGTAGGGTGTCACCTGTCCTGAACCTCCCTGAGTACATGTAAAATGCCTTTTGCTGAATTTCAGCAGCTCCGCCTCCACTGTTCACCCACAGCCCAGCCAGAACTCTGTGACTGGAAGCTGGATGGGTGCACAGTGAACTGTGCCGCCTGTGGAGCTGCCTGTGCTGATCCTGCAGTGTCACTCAATATCTCACTCCTGTGAGTGAGATTTTGGATACAGCAGGATTCAGAGTGAACAGCACATATTACATTGTAATATGAAGAAATCATTCAACTCACCATAATGCAGAATCAGTGGGAGCCATGAGGGCGTCACTAGCCATGTTGCCTGCCACCAGATTCCATCAGGTGTCCCAAGCCGAGTCTGTCCTTACATCAGGTGCCCCATCAGAGGTACCTTCCTCACATCTGTGTCCATCAGCGGAGTCCCTCCTTACATCTGGTGCCCCTCTGACATCCAGACTGGCCCCCCCACATCCACAGACCGACCCCCCTGACATCCACAGACCGGCCCCCATGACATCCACAGACCGCCCCCCCTGACATCCACAGACCGCCCCCTCTGACATCCACAGACCGCCCCCCTGACATCCACAGACCGCCCCCCGACATCCACAGACCGGCCCCCACATCCACAGACTGGCATCCACATCCTCAGACTGGCCTCCACATCCTCAGACTGGCCCCCACATCTCCAGACTGGCCCCCACATCTCCAGACTGGCCCCCACATACTGCACAGACTGGCCCCGACATACTGTACAGACTGACCCCGACATACTGTACAGACTGGCCCCGACATACTGCACAGACTGGCCCCGACATACTGCACAGACTGGCCCGATATCTCCTGTCCTCCAGGCGCGGCAAGCCGTTGTTGCCACGCAGAATGACTTTGAACTGTAGCGCCCATCTGCACTTCGCAGACACTGGCAGCGGGGGTGGGCGGCGCCACAGCATCTGAGCTCTATTGAAGAGCAGCTTCTGGTCTTTTTTAAAATGGCGGCCGGCGGAGACATTGTCTCCACCGGCCGCAGACCTCTAGCAGCCGGCGGCGGCGAAAAACGGGACAAACCGAATTTCCCGGGACATTTCCCGGTACAAAATTAAATCGGGACAAATGTCCTAATCCCGGGAATGTCCCGGGAAATTCGGGACAGTTGGCAACTATGGCAGCCCCACCCCCTGATGTACACACACAGCATGGTGCTAGATAGGTGTGTGTGTAAAGCTGCAGCAGGCCAAAACTTCAATTGGCGGACATGAGAGACTGCAAAATTGGTGAGTCCGCTGTCAAAACTTGACAAATGCATATGTCCCTCTCCTCTGATGCTCTGAGTCTCTTACTACTTACTAAAAAAGACTGCCACTCCTCTGAAAAGCTGGCTGCTATATATCATCTGTGGTGCTGATCTATATGCTATCTGTGGTGCTTATCTATATACTATCTGTGGTGCTGGCTGCTATATACTATCTGTGGTGCTGATCTAAATACTATCTGGGGCACAGTGGCAGCATTCGATGGGAATAGTGGCAGCAATCGATGGGAACAGTGGCAGCATTTGGGGCACAGTGGCAGCATTTGGGGCACAGTGGCTGCCTTTGAAGGGCACAGTGGCTGAGTTTGAAGGGCACAGTGGCTGCGTTTGAAGGGCACAGTGGCTGCGTTTGAAGGGCACAGTGGCTGCGTTTGAAGGGCACAGTGGCAGCATTTGATGGGCACAGTGGCAGCGTTTGATGGCACAGTGAGGTTGCAATTGATGGGGTTTTTTTCTGAATTTTTCAGTTTGTTTGCGCCCCCCCCCCCCCCTAAAAATTTTGAGCTCCAGCCACCACTGCTTGTACTGCTCCTTTCCTCGTCTCAAGTGCAGTGATAAGTGGTCTGCTGGCAGTCTGATGCACACTCAGTGTAATGTCTCAGGCAGTGAGCTAGTAGCGTTTTTGCAGAGGATCACAGCTTCGGACTTATATACATACTATGTAGTTAAGTGGTTACACCTTATGGCAAATTACAGATAAAGGAACAAAGGTATGTTGAAGGATTAGTTGGGGTTTATTTAGAGAGTTTATATACAGCCATAACTTAGGTATCAGGAGGGTCAGCAAGGCATTAGCAGTTCAGAAGTAAAAAGTTTATGCAGTTCGGGTATACTTGCAGTGAGTTGAGTTATGCTGATGGGGACACTCCGTAGGTCTGGAGAGATGGTGGTGAAGCGTTCATTGGCCCAAAACGAAGAGTAGTAAGTGGGGGCTCTGTCCGGCCCAAATGAAGAGGATGAAGTGGGGCTCTGTCCGACCCAAACAAAGAGGATGAAGTGGGGCTCTATCCAGCCCAAACAAAGAAGATGAAGGGGGGCTCTGCCTGGCCCAAACTTGGAGAAGTAAGCAGCAACATGTGGCTGGTGCACTAGGCCTGGTAACAGGTTTCTAGCACGAACGATGAGTAATTGGCAGCAGCTGTTTAACCGGTTCCCGACCGGCGCACGCCGATGTACGTCGGCAGAATGGCACGGGCAGGCATATTGGCGTACAGGTACATCCAATCTTTAATGCCACTCTGCCATCGCTTGTGTCGGGACCGACATGAGTCCCGTCGGGGGTCCCGCGGACTCGATCGCCGCAATCGCCGTGGTCGCCGCGATCGTCTCACGGAGCAGCTGAACAGAGAAATGCCGTTGTAAACAGCATTTTCCCGTTCTGCCTAGCAACTAGTGACGCTGATCTCTGCTCCATGTGATTGGAGCAGAGATCAGCGTTCACTAAATGAAAGCCCAGCCTCCCAGAGTTAGTAACACACCCCTAGGAACACTTAACCCCTACACTGCCACGCACTGGTTAACCCCTTCACTGCCAGTGTCATTTACACAGGAATCACTGCATTTATATAGCAGTGATTGCTGTATAAATGACAATGGTCCCAAAAATGTGTCAAAAATGTCCGATGTGTCCGCTATAATGTCGCAGTCACAATAAAAATCACTGATTGCTGCCATTACTAGTAAAAAAAAATTATTAATAAAAATGCCATAAAATGACCCCCTATTTTGTAAACGCTATAACTTTTGCACAAACCAATCAATAATCGCTTATTGCGATTTTTTTTACCAAAAATATGTAGAATACGTATTGGCCTAAACTGAGGGAAAAAAATGTTTTTTTATATATTTTTGGGGGATATTTATTATAACAAAAAGTAAAAAAGAATGTGTTTTTTTCAAAATTGTCGCTCTATTTTTGTTTATAGCGCAAAAAATAAAAAACCACAGGGGTGATCAAATACCACCAAAAGAAAGCTCTATTTGTGGGAAAAAAGGATGCCAATTTTGTTTGGGAGCCACGTCGCATGACCGTGCAATTGTCAGTTAAAGCGACGCAGTGCCGAATCGCAAAAAGTGGTCTGGTCTTTGACCAGCAAAATGGTCCGGGGCTGAAGTGGTTAAATAGGAACAAGAGGAGAAGGTGATGTGGCTCTGACATCATCAGTGTGCTACGGAGATAGTGGAGATGACTGAGCCCCCCAGTGGATGGATCAGACATTACACTCAGCCCCTCTGAATGTTCTTTACAATCTGGTTCTCCTAAGCCCAGGAACAACAACTATCCTCCTATTCCTCTTCTCAGAGCTTCAATGAATATGGAATCTGTAGTTCTTTGCTCATTCTGTAAATAACTACATCTCCCACAATACTGCATTCCTCCCAGCATTTTTAGCAGTCCACGCCCACTTCCTCTGTGTATTTATATTGGCAGAGGGTGGGCTTAATACTGGTTGTACACAGTTCTATAATAGCAGTCTCTTCTTGCATGTCACGTTTACCCCTAATGCAGGTGGTCAGATACTATTGCTAGCTTTTCATTTTTCACCTATAGCAGCCCCCTACAGGCCTACTGGTACTCGGTTGCCCCCAGGACTTATACACAATGCTATAGTGCCTGGACAGGCAAGAACTGAGCAAAACAAACAGGTACTTGTGGTTGGTACATAGGCAGAGAGCTTCAATGACAGTACAGGTACAAGGCAAGGATCAAGATAGGGTGTCAAGAAGGACGTTCTGTTCACCCGGCTGTTCCCAGAAGTCTTACCTGCAGAATCCCTAGCAGAAGAGCCAACCGGTGCACACTGGTGTGAGTAAACACTGCCGGGCGCGCTAACACTGTCGGGCGTACTTGGGTGCGTGCTAATGCTGTCGGGCGCACGTGGTTGCGCACTAACACTGTTGGGCGCACGTGAGTGCGCTAACGCTGTCTGGCACACGTAGATGTGCACTAACGCTGATCTGGAGCACGCGTGTGCTTGAAAGCACCAATGGGCGTACGCTGGTGCGCGGTAATGTTAATGTATGCGCATGGACGTGCATGAGTATGTGCGCACAGGCATGCACCTAAGTGTCCTGATCTACAAGACACCTTCCTCTTTGATCTGGTGTGAGTGTTCCTGCTGCTCCTGCTCACTGCTGATCACAGTTCCAGCCTGCATCCGGTTCCCCGTCTGCTTCTTGGAATCCGGACCAGCCCTTTCATCTTTGACCTGCCAGGCACTTGTGCCCCTTCTATGCTCCTGAAGATCTGTCTGCTCTACCAGAAGTTCTTGAGCCAGAGGAATACGAGAAGCCGATCCCTGCATCCGTGGGCTCAACCACCAGGTACGTGTCAGAACCAGACAGCCATGTCCGAGCCCACGCAGGGAGCCTCTTCAATGGATGAACTTTGCCGCCATCTTGCCGGACTTACCCAAGCTGTGAAGAACCTGCAAGAAGGTTACAACCGACTGGAGAAGCAGGTTCAGGCCCTGTCTGCACCTTCAACCTCTTCATTCAGAACTTCCTTTGCTCCCTCAGTAGTAATGCTGCCATCCGATGCCCTCATTAACCTATCCATCCAGATAGATAGGCGACTAAGGGAGCGAAGATCAGAACGTTCTGCTGGTCCTTCTCGCTCAGTCTGGATGCTTCCCCGTGTAACCAGTTACCCTCAGTCGGCTTCTCCAGCTCCAGTGACTTCAACTCCAGTCTCTTCCAAGCCTATGCAGCTAGGCCTTCTGCGTCCTTCTCTTACATCAGAGGAACGGCAATGCAGGAGAACTAACAACCTTTGCCTCTACTGTGGAGAACCTGGGCACTATGTGAGGACCTGTCCCGCCAAGCTCTGTATGTGCCTCGCCACTTCCTCTTTTCCTGTTTCCACTTTGTCTGACAATGCTTCTCACATGGCTGTCTCCGCTCTCTTACAAATCCCAGGAGGGAATATCCAGGTCACCACAATTATTGACTCCGGAGCCTGCAGCGGTTTTATGGACTTGACTTTTGCCACCAGACACCATATTCCTTTGCGGCCCAGAGCGAGAGGACTTTCAGTTCACTTGGCCGACGGTTCTGCTCTTAAATCCGGGCCAGTCACCCAGGAAACACTGCCTCTGTTAACCACTATCTCCAAGAACCATCAGGAACTGTTATGCCTGGGCATTATTGAATCCCCTTTATTTCTCATCATCCTTGGCTGAGAGCCCATAACCCACAGATTGACTGGTCTACTGGGAGAATCAGCTTCCGTTCTCCCTACTGTAACCAACGCTGCTGTTAAAGACTGCTGAAGACCCCCCGTCTTTTTTATGTTTGGAAGCGGACAAGGAGATCCGCCAATCTGTTCCCTAAGCCTATCACGGTTTCCTGGATGTTTCAACAAGAAGGGTTCAGATACTCTCCCTCCTCACAGGCCATACGACTGCCCGATTGAGCTACTCCCTGGAGCCGAAATTCCTTTTGGGAGAATCTTCCCCTTAACAGAGCTGTAGTTGGGGACCCAAAGGACTTATATTGACAAAAACCTAGAGAAGGGGTTCATCTGGCCTCCTACCTCCCCTACAGGAGCAGGAATCTTTTTTGTAGAGAAGAAGGACCACTCGCCGCGTCGGGACCTCAACAAAATTACGATCAAGAATCGGTATCCTCTACCCTTGGTACCTGAACTATTCCAAAGACTGGGGACGGCAGCAGTATTCACCAAACTGGACCTTCGCGGGGCCTACAACTTAGTCTGCATCCGGAGTGGCGACAAGTGGACTGTGTAATGCCCCTGCCACATTGCAGCACTTTGTGAACGATATTTTCAGAGACTACCTCGATCTGTTCTTTATCGTTTACCGAGACAATATTCAGATTTTCTCCCCTTCTATGCCCTAGCACCGTGAACACGTTAAGAAAGTGTTAAGACTGCGATGCCATGGCTTATACGCTAAACCCGAAAAATGTGTGTTCGAGCAGCAGAGCATTCAGTTCCTGGGATTAATCATCTGTGTGGTAGGTATCCAGATGGACTCTCGGAAAGTTTCTACCATTTTGGACTGGCCTGCCCCTAGGGATAAGAAGGGCGTTCAGCGTTTTGTGGGTTTCGCAAACTTTTACCAGAAATTTAAGGGATTTTCCACTATCATCTCTCCTATTACGGAATTCACAAAGCAAGGCAGTCATTTCCATTGGTAATCCGAAGCCCAGAAAGCCTTTGTAACCCTCAAGAACCTGTTTACCTCTGCATCGGTCCTGAAGCATCCTGACCCAGCATTACCTCACATTCTACAGGAAGACGCTTCCGAAATTGCAGTAGGGGCAGTACTTTCTCAGAGACAAGGATTCAAGGCTCTCTTACACCCGATGCATTCTTTTCCCGTAAATTCTCTGAAGCTGAGAGGAACTACGATGTGGGAGACCGGGAACTATTGGCCATCAAATCAGCACTTGAAGAATGGCGGTACCTTCTGGAGGGAGCAGCACATCCAATCCTTATCTACACTGACCACAAGAATCTTGAGTATTTGAAAGTCGCAAAGAGATTGAAACCACGTCGGGCCAGGTGGGCACTCTTCTTTACTCGATTTGCTTTCCACATTACTTACAGACAGGGGGCAAAGAACACCAAGCCAGATGCCCTCTAGAGGATGTTCAGCCAGTCCAAGGCCTCTACATCCCCAGACATCATCCTGTCTCCAGGAAACTTCCTTTTGCTTTAGGAAGACTTGTTGGCCCAGATCAAACAAGCTTCTGTTTGTGCCTCTCCTCCATTTGATGTCACACTGTAAGCGAGGAACGATCTGTTGTGGCATCAGGATAACATGTTTGTACCCCAGGAGGTACGAGTTGCTGTCCTCAGTGCCTGCCATGACCACAAGTTAGCCGGCCATTTCAAGGTGCACAAGACATCTGAACTTCTCCAGTGTACATTTTGGTGGCCGCAGTTAGCAAAGGACTGCAGGAATTACGTGGAGTCTTGCACTGTCTGCACTCAGAATAAGGGCAGCAGATCCAAAGCCTGGGGTCTGCTGAAGCCTCTGCCCGTTCCTAAAAGACCATGGAGGATGGTCTCCATGGATTTTACCGTTGAGCTGCCTCCTTCTGAAAACCACTCTACCATCTTTGTGGTTGTGGACCGACTTTCTAAGATGGCGCATTTTCTTCCTATGAACGGTACCCCTTCTGCTGCCGAAACGGCCAAGGTCTTCATCAGAGAGATTGAGACTTCATGGGATCCCTGCAGATATTGTTTCCGATCGAGGGGTGCAGTTTACCTCAAATTTCTGGAGGGCGTTATGTGGTTCCCTGGAGATTAACCTCTCCTTTTCTTCAGCCTACCATCCACAGACTAATGGCCAGACAGAGAGGACGAACCAAACACTGGAACAGTACTTGCAATGTTTTTCCTCTTTCTCCCAGGATGATTGGGTTCCTCTCCTACCTCTCGCTGAGTTTGCATATAATAATTCTGTGCACTCTGCCACCAAGCAAACTCCATTCTTTGCAAACTATGGATTTCATCTCTTGTTCCTGTCAAATAACCTTCCGGAATGCTCGGTACCTGCTGCTCAAGAGACTTTAGCCTTTTTCAGTGCCAACAATAAACTTCTCCAGGAAACAATGTCCAGGACCCAGGAATACTATAAAGAAATCTTTGACAAGAAGAGGAGAGGGGAACTTAACTTGGAGCCTGGAGATGAAGTTTGGTTATCAACTCTGAACCTAAAGCTGGCATATCCTTCCACGAAGTTGGGCCCTAAATTCGTTGGTCCCTTTCCTGTGAAGAGGAAGATCAACAGTGTGACTTATGAACTGCAGTTGCCAGAGTCATTCCGGATTCACCCGGTTTTCCATGTGGCTCTACTCAAGCCCACTGTCCCAGATTCCTTCATTGGCAGAAATACCGGCCCGCCCGAACCTATTCTGATTGATGGAGAGGTTGAGTTTGTGGTGGTATCAATTCTGGACTGCAGGAAGAGACGTGGTCAGGTTCAGTACCTGGTGAAGTGGAAAGGGTATGGCCCGGAAGATAATTCATGGGACCCAGAATCCAACATTCATGCTAAAAGACTGATCCTGGCCTTCAAGAGAGCGCACCTGTGACGGAACCGATCCCACACTCCGATTGAGTGCTTCCGTCAGTATATCCCGCTTCCTCCAATCTGACTCCAATCAGATATTCCAACCGCTTACAAGCCCAAAACAAGACGACACTTGCTTAGCTGCTCAACATGGAATGCTTTATTAGAACCAAAAAGATAAGTATTTATAGTCCAGTAGAAGACTAAAACCTAACCTAATTAGCATGAGCTAATTATCTAATCATTGACCCAGACTGGTTGTCTGCGAGATAAGACTTTTCAGGGTAAGACTTTGTCTCCTAGCTCACTGATTTACTATTCAAAAAACTTTACCATAAACATAAACACAGGGTTAATTAGCACAAACAACAATACTCAATACTCAGACTAGACTCATTTACACAACATTATACAAGACAGTCAGGATGGCTGGAGGTGATGATATTAGCATCTAAGAGTTTGTGTCCCAATAGTGTGATTTAGTCTATTGCTAACATTGCATTTACATATCCAGAGTCTGTGTATCTTGGGGGGGGGGGGGGGGGCACGGACCTGACTCCAAGTAACACCACCTCAGGGGTCGCCAGGCATACAGCTCACAAAGAGCACCATTCCCCCAAATGCGAGGGCCCATAATCACAAGGCAAGAGGCTCGCATTCAGTCCCCTCCAAGAGCCTCAGTCCCAGCTAGGTCACATTTCTCCACTTTCGGCAGGAGACTAACACAGGAGGAGACCCCAAACGGGTTGACTCAGAAGTTCGTCAGGGGTTCCAGTCCTCTAATGCTGGTATCCACACAATACCCCAAATAATGTGTCCCAAACAGAGTATTCCTCACCCAGCCAACCTCTGCCTCTCTCAGAGAACATGCCTGATGCTGGGGAGAGGTGTGGACCAGTCCTGCCCTCTGGAGTCTCTTTAGCCGCAAGAGAGAAGACAGGGTGGTTGGGCTCAGGCCTACTGCCCAGAATCCCTGGGGTATACAGGTGGAGACTTAAGTCCCATCCACCTTTACAGGAAATCTGTCCTCTGTTGTGGGCAGAGGCCAGCAGTGCTTTCTTCCGTTGCCAGCAGTTCAGCTGGGCGTAGGAGCTTCCCTACATCATCTGCTCCAACTAACTGCTGGGGAGAGAGCCTGACTGCCCCAGCTCCCTGGACCTCCGCAGTTGTTGCGGGTGCTGGGCAGAGGTTGGTAGCACTCTGCCTGGTTGCCAGCACTTCTGCTGGTTTTCTGCTAGTGGAGACCACAGGCCCATCCACCGACACCAGATCAAGCTGCAGTTGTGAGGCGACGACTGCATTCTCTCCTTGGATCCTGATCTGCAGCACGTGATAGACTGCCACCTCCTCCACCTGGGCCTCCAGAATTGTGGCAGGTGTGGGGCAGAGGTCTTGGACCCTCTGTCTGGTTGCCAGCACTTCTGCTGGGGGTGTGCTAGGTGGTTCCTCCTCTACAGAAATGTCTATTAAATCCCCAGTCTCTGGAATTGCTAAAAGTGTGGGACAGAGGTCTTGGACCTTCTGTTCAGTTACCAGATCCTCAGCTGGAGAAGTTTGTTGTAACTCCATAGATGCTGCTGGCAGAAAATCACATGTCCCTGTCAGTGTTGTGGGAGAAAGGCCAACTACCTCTTCTCCCAAGAAGGCCAAAGCCACTGTTGGTGCTTGGCAGAAGTTAGCAGAACTCTGCCCTGTTGTCAGAACTTCAGGTTTGGGGACGACAATCTCTGGAGTTTCCACTGCCGATTCTCTGGCATGCTGCTGAACGTGTTCTAGCAGTTTCCTGTATGCCCTTTCCAGATGCTGTTCCTTCCTTAACAAATGGTCCAGATCAGGTTTAAGCTCTGAGACCTCTGCAAGACCAAGCATAGCCTCTCTGTATTCTCGCAGGCCCTCAAGTGTAGGTTCCCCTTCATTGCCAAACACAAAACGATCTGTAAGGCTCTCCCACAGCAATCCAGGGCCTCCAAAGTCATATCCCTCCGGAGAGCATTCTGTTGTCTTCCCTAAATATCCCTGCTCTGCGTGCCATTGCAGAGCCCGATAATGATTGTCCAGCTTTATCTCCTGCTGGATCAGCCTGTCCAACTCAGTCACTCATTGCTCCTGGGGCCGCTCTCCTAGGAATGCCATCCGCAATGCCCGTTGGTCACTGGCCCGTTGCTCTTAGGTTGGAAAGCGCTTGCCCTGTTTTATACCAGCGAGCTGGAGGGCTCCAATCCAGAGCTCCACCCGAATCCGCTGCCTCCAGGTATTCATCTTCAGACACAGTCCTGGTGTATGCTGAAAGGACGATCCGCAACAGCCCCGGGAACTATGATGCCAGGTCCATATCTCCGCTGGGGTGACTTAAGTCTGCTATCCTGATCTTGGATCCCAGTGGAGGTTTGGATGTCCTAGACTGCAGGAAGCAACCCACTGCTTGCCACCAATGTGACGGAACCGATCCCACACTCCGATTGAGTGCTTCCGTCAGTATATCCCACTTCCTCCATTCTGACTCCAATTAGATATTCCAACCGCTTACAAGCCCAAAACAAGACAACACTTGCTTAGCTGCTCAACATGGAATGCTTTATTAGAACCAAAAAGACAAGTATTTATAACCAGTAGAAGACTAAAACCTAACCTAATTAGCATGAGCTAATTATCTAATCATTGACCCAGACTAGTTGTCTGCGAGATAAGACTTTTCAGGGTAAGACTTTGTCTCCTAGCTCACTGATTGACTATTCAATAAACATTACCATAAACATAAACACAGGGTTAATTAGCACAAACAACAATGTATGAATACTCAATACTCAGACTAGACTCATTTACACAACATTATACAAGACAGTCAGGATGGCTGGAGATGATGCTAACATTGTATTTACATATCCAGAGTCTGTGTGTCTTGGGGGGGGGCACAGACCTGAATCCAATTAACACCACCTCAGGGGTCCCCAGGCATACAGCTCACAAAGAGCACCATTCCCCCAAATGTGAGGGCCCATAATCACAAGGCAAGATGCTCGCATTCAGTCCCCTCCAAGAGCCTCAGTCCCAGCTAGGTCTGTCACAGCACCCAACTAAGATGGCTCAATTGGGCATCTGGAGGCTGCCCCTTGGGGGGGGGGGGCAATGTCAAGAAGGACGTTCTGATCACCTGGCTGTTCCCAGAAGTCTTACTTGCAGAATCCCCAGCAGAATAGCCAACTGGTGCGCGTTAACACTGCCGGGCGCATGCAGGTGCGCGCTAACACTGTTGGGCCCACATAGGTGTGCGCTAACGCTGTCGGACGCATGCGCGCTAATACTGCCGGGCGCACCCGGATGCGCGCTAACGCTGTCGGGCGCATATGGGTGCGCGCTAACACTGATGGGCGTACGCGCATACTAACTCATTATGAAATACTTACCTTAGAATGAGGCGTCAGTATCTCACCTGGTCCACGCTGAGGTAGCTGACATGTTGCCTCAGCGTGTCTTCCGGATATCGCGGCCCCAGCGCTATGAGTGGCTGGAGCCCCTGTGTCGTCACTCCTGCGCATGGGCGTGGGAGACTTCTTTCCAGCAAAGTCCGTCGGCTGCCGGGCTTTCAGCCGAGAATCCCCCGTGTGCATTTTCTGCCGCAGCCAGCGGCTCATTGCAGGGGAAATAGATAGATTTTTTTTTTACCTACAGGTAAGCCTTATTATAGGCTTAACTGTAGGTAAAAGTAACAATTTGACTATACAACCGCTTTAAGAGGACTTGCAGTCCAGCATGTGGCTGCCATTACATTACAGTTCTACTTTCACTCTGTCCTTGGGGATTCTACCTCTAGTCTACAGTTTATGTGAATAGAATAGACTCTAGCAGTAACATCACTCCTCCAGCACACACATCAGGATTTCTTAAATAAGATCCCATCCCCTATACACAGCTTGGTCTTTTTCCAGTGAGATTACACCACTAGCACACACTGGCCTTTCCCTGTATCCTTCCTCTAGTCCTGTCTTTGGTTTCCCACAGAGAGTCTTCAGTGTGCAATCCCACAAATTGCATATTAACCAGTATCTATGTCATCCCCATAGACATTGATCTTGCTGGTCCCTTAAAGTGATTGTAAAGTATTTTTTTTTCTATAAAAATAACAAACATGTTATATCTCCCTGCTCTGTGGCAGTGGATTTGCATAGAGCATCCAAGATCCTCCTCTTCTCGGGTGCCTCTTCTGTAATCCTGGCCCCTCCTTCCAGTTCAATGTCCCCACTGTAAGCAGCTTGCTATGGGGGCACCCTTACCGAGCTGCAGTTCCATGTGTCCATTCAGACATGGAGCTGCGGTTCGGCCCCACTCCCTCTCTCTCCTGATTGGTTAACTGACTTTGATTTACAGCAGGGGGAGCCAATGGCAGCATATATAAAAATACATATAATATAAAAACATAATAACAAGTATAGTGCATATAGAGCTAATAATAGCTATGTAATTGCTTGTTGGCTCAACATGTTTCGCTAATTGCTGCTTCAGGAGATATAAGGCATTATATTGGCTACAAGGAAATACAAAAAGCAAGAAATAAGATATCAAACAACAACAACAATGTATTACAAATTAGAATATACGAATAGATTTCAAAGAAATTTTTTTAAATTAGACACTTACATAATGAATAAATAATTAGGGCATATAACATCCTAATTAGTGGGCTATGACGGTAATGGAACTCACATGCCATGATGTGCAATTATGGGGAAACTCATCTATGGTGTACTGTATATGATAAACAGATTTATAAAATCCTGCTTGTTAAAAAAGGGGAGCAGAGAGGGGACATCATCATCGTCCCCATTGCTGGACATCGAGTCCAGCAAAGGGGACCGCCGGGTAGGCACCTTATGATTCCTTGATGAGGATAGGAAAATGGGATTTTAAAGGTGCCACACAGACAAAATATTTATAAAAGTAACACATTTTTATTTTAACATTTTTTAAATCATGGCGCCGGAGGTTGTCCACGCATGCGCGTGAAATCACTTCCAGTGGGGATCACGCATGCACGATGGCTAGAATTGAAAGTCTGCATCCCCAGCAGCATCATTGTATGCTGGGGGAGGAGGAGAGGTTACATAAGGGACCCTTTTAACTGCTGTCATTGCAGCAGCCTGCTTCAGGAGATAGGACACTTCATACCAGATCTAGGTAAAACTTTAGCTACTTTTGGCTTGTGGCAGGATTGATGTGGCTTTGGTGTCCTTGGTGATCTGCAGTTATTATGTGTATGCCCATATGCTTTATTTTAGAGCCAATGGACAAGACTCTCTGCATTTAAATTTGGTATTGTGGTGTCCTTTTATTAGATATTTAAATAACCTAAATATAGATAATCTTTAGGAACAGTATTATGCTTCTCTGCTTGTGTTCCCTCTGGAGCTGATATATTGGTGGTTATAATAGTCACTCCTTGGGTGGTTTATATGTTATCATCAGTTAATTTATTATTCATTGTTGATTCTCTTCTCAGGCAGGTTAACATTGAATCTTGTACTCTCCCCTATGGTTTCACAGATATCTCCTTCAATTACCCTCCTGACACACGATCCAGTATATTGATTTTATCATATTCATACTGATGCTCAGGTAAGAGGGTCTCCTTTGATGGTCTTCATTCGCATGTATATATATATATATATATATATATATATATATATATATATATATATATGTATATGTATGTATGATCTATTGTTATGATTTATTTCATATATGTACAGTGCCTTGAAAAAGTATTCATATCCCTTGATATTTTCCACATTTTGTCATGCAACAGCCAAAAACATAAATAGATTTTATTGGGATTTTATGTGATAGACCAACACAAAGTGGCACATAAATGTGAAGTGGAAGGAAAATGATAAATGGTTTTCAATTTTTTTTGCAAATAAATATGTGAAAAGTGTGGGGTGCATTTGTATTCAGCTCCCTTTACTTTGATACCCCTAACTAACATCTAGTGGAACCAACTGCCTTCAATACTCACCTAATTAGTATTGAGTCCACCTGTTTTTAATTTAATCTCGGTATAAATACAGCTATTCAGTGAAGCCCTCAGATATTTGTTAGAGAACCGTAGTAAACAAACAGCATTATGAAGGCCAAGGAACACACCAGACAGGTCAGGGATAAGGTTTTTGAGAAGTTTAAATCAGGGTTAGGTTATAAAAATAATATCCCAAGCTTTGAACATCTCAGGGAGCACTCTTCAATCCATCATCCAAAAATGGAAAGAGTATGGCACAACTGCAAACCTACCAAGACATGGCCGTCCACTTAAACTGACAGGCCGGGCAAGGAGAACATTATTCAGAGAAGCAGCCAAGAGGCCCATGGTAACTCTGGAGAAGCTGTAGAGATTCACAGTTTAGGTGGGAAAATCTGTCCACAGGACAACTATTAGTCATGCACTCCACAAATCTGGCTTTTATGGAAGTGTGGCAAGAAGAAAGCCATGGTCGAAAGAAAGCCATAAGAAGTTCCTTTTGCAGTTTTCCAGAAGCCATTCTGGGGACACAGCAAACATGTGGAAAATGATGCTCTGGTCAGATGAGTTCGAAATTGAACTTTTTGGTCTGAAAGCCAAACGCTTTGTGTGATGGAAAACTAACACTGCACATCACCTTAAACACACCATCCCCACTGTGAAACATGGTGGTGGCAGCATCATGTTGTGGGGATGCTTTTCTTCTGTGGGGATAGGGAAGCTTGTCAGAGTTGATGGGAAGATGGATGGAGCCAAATACAGGCAATGATAGAAGAAAACATGTTAGAGTCTGCAAAAGACTTGAGACTGGAGTGGAGGTTCACTTTCCAGCAGGACAACGACTTTAAACTTACATCCCAAGCTATAATGGAATGCTTAGATCAAAGCATATTCATGTGTTAGAATGGCCCAAAGTCCACACCTACATCCAATTAGGAATATGTGGCAAGACTTAAAAATGTCTGTTCACAGACACTCTCTATCCAATCTGAAAGAGCTTGAGCTATTTTGCAAAGAAGAATGGCAAACAATTTCACTCTCTAGGTGTGCAAAGCTAGTAGAGACAAAAAAACTTGCAGCTGTAATTGCAGTGACAGGTGGTTCTACAAAGTAAATACAAATGCAGTTTACACTTTTCACATATTTACTTGTAAAAATTTGGAAAACCATTTATCACTTTCCTTCCACTTCACAATTATGTGCCACTTTGTGTTGGTCTGTCACATAAAATCCCAATAAAATACATTTACGTTTTTGGTTGTTACATGACAAAACGTGGAACATTTCAAGGGGTATGAATACTTTTTCAAGGCACTGGTTTGGCGAAACATGTAGAGCTGAAGTCACTGCCTCTCTGTCACAATCGCATGGATATTGTATGATGATTTTATATATGAAATGTTGATTTTTTTTTTTTTTTTTTTTTATGTTAAAATAAAATTTTGTCACTTTTATAAATAATTTGCCTGTGTGGCACCCTTAAAATACAATTTTCCTGTCCTCATCAAGATAATAATTCTGATGTCAAAAAATGAAAGTGTATCCTGTGACCATCTCCTTTAATTATAAGAAATAGACATGTATAGGAGTGTATGCGTATATATGAGAACAGAAAGATGAAGTTCACCAGTTTAGGTTCTCTATAAACACATGCATACATGATAAATATGCGCTCTTTGGGGAAAGAATGACCACAGTTTGAGGAATAGAAATGCAGAACGACTTGTTTCCAGTGAGGAATGAGGCTTTGCATGTATTCAGGTTGTGAATTTTGTTCTAAAAATGCTCATGAACAATGACTCTGTTATTTTCTAGGGAAATTATCTTCATATATGTCACCAGACCTTTATAAGGTCATGATGAGTAGAGATGAGCAGAGGTGAGCAAACAAAATAATCATTCAGTTTTTAGTCTGCGTAAGTTGAGCCTAAAACTTGCTTTCTAATATGTGCTCTGCAAATTGGCAAATCAGCACAATTCGATTTTATTTTATTTTAAATTGTGTGTATGCAAGGAGGGGCGGATGCTAGCTAAAGCCCCATACACACTATCAGATTTTCTACTGATTTTTGTCTTCAGATTTACCAAAACCATGTAGTGCAAGGGCCTGCCTGCATACAAATTGAAACTCCTAAGGTTTGACCTCATATTATATGGTTTTGTTAAATCTGAAGGAAAAAAATCAGCAGAAAATCTGATAGTGTGTATAGGACTTAAGGCTAGAGTTGGGCAGGGGAATTCCTGTCTGGTAGACCACTCCGGCCACCGGTCCAGCTTGCAGACTCAATAAACGATGGGGTCATTAGTCATGCATGGAACAGATTAGATAATTTGTGACCAATCTTTCCAATCACAATACACAATTTTTTACTTTACAGATAAGATACATTGTGGCTTACTCCAACAAAGAGCAGTTATTTAGAGAAACCATCATATAAAGAAAATAATTTCCAAACAAATCCACAAGTGGATCATACTAACAGCAACATACACTATAAATGCTATGTTAATAAGCATAGTACCTTTAGAGCAGCTGTGTCACACTAGGGATGCCTGTTTGAGGGACCTGCTGTGCAATTCATGGTTCCAGAAAACAGCTCATAAGTGGTCTTTTTGACAAATTAATAGAGCAGATCAGATCCTCTTTCTGGGAACTGTACTCTACTCATTGGGACATGATGGAGCTTAGAACATTACATTTTACTCATTGCAAGAAAGTGTCATTTTTTATTTTTTAAATAAGTTGGTGTTTGGTAATTCTGAAATGTACCCTGCAGAATCAGGTAGCTTTTTATGACAGAGACTCTGTACTCTGTACTACGAATCTTATAGAGATACATACAAACCTCAACACAAGGAAGGATCACAATAGTACATTGAAGGCAAAAAGGATCACCATGACACCTGGAAGGCAGGGAGGATCACTATGACACCTGGAAGGCAGGAAGGATCACTATAGCGCATGGAAGGCAGGAAGGATCACTCTGGCACATGGAAGACAGGAAGGATCACTATGGCACATGGAAGGCAGAAAGGAACACTATGGCACATGGAAGACAGGAAAAAGGGATCACTATGGCTCATAGAAGGTAGAAAAGAAGGATCATTATGGTACATAAAAAGGCAGGAAGGATTACTATGGCACATGGAAGAAGGGATCACTATGGCACATGGAAGGCAGGAAGTGGGGATCACTATGGCACATGGAAAGCAGAAAGGAAGGATCATTATGGTGCATGGAAGGAAGAGAAAGAGGGGACAGTTCACTCACCTGAGGGTGGATGGTCACCAGAATCTCAAGCAGTGACATCGGGATCACTGCTTTAAAATTCCCGCCCACACAACCTCTTCACAACCACAGAATTGGCTGCATGCCAGGGGTTGTGGGCGGGCACAGGTGACATGGTGATGAGGTGCAGCACACCTAGCTCACCTCCTCTCGCATTCTTCAGCCTGTAGGGCAGTGGGCGAGCTAGTGGGCGGACAGGTCAGTAGGAGGGGGAGGTGGGAGTCTGTGCAGTGTTCCAGCACTGGGCTCTGCTGCGGGATGGAAATCCCAAGATGGTCCTGGCGAATCCGGGATGGTTGGGAGGTATGGTATCTGTGATTCTTCCCAAGCATTGTCCAGATATGGAAGTGTCACTTCTATACTGGGACTGCAAATTAAAGTGAGCCAATCAGTCCATAAAGTCAGAAGCCCACTCGTCATAATTGCCATTCTGTTTATCTGTAAAGACTTCTTAAAGCATATTTAAATGGTAGCATCCTCCTAGATAGGTTGCTAGTAAGGATTAGGCAAATTTAGTTCTTGTGGCTTTGCCATAATCAGTAGAGCAGAATATGATTGCTTTGGTCTGCTCTGTGCTCTCCAGGCTGCACGTTTGATTGCTTCCCCCTGCCTTCTGGAGACTTATTATTATATTCAAAATATAGTGGGTGAGAGAATCAAATGAGCAGCCTGAAAATTTATGCAATTTATGCCTGAGTTTGGAGGGAGATATCCAAGTCCCAGTATTGTGGAAATTTTCTGAAGATGTGTTATGTATTGTCATAGTGTCTCCCAGTGTTAGTTATCCTGCAGCTGAGCTGACTGGGGCAGACTGGTTGACTGGTTGAGATCCGTCTGGTAGTGAAAAGCTCCTTGGGGATGTAGAGAAGTGTTTGCAGAGTGGGGATATGTCAGCCAGTGAAGGGCCTCTGTGGGATACACAGAACGATCGTCTGGGGGGATGTGTTCGCTCTGCAAAGACATTATTGGTTTAGCGGATGTGCACTCGTGTGAGCTTGTGTCACCCCTGTGGGCCCGATCAACAATTTGGGGGGGGGGGGGGGTGTAGCGTGCCCTTGCAGAAAATCTAAAAATAAAAAAGGATGTCTGAATCATTCAAAAACAGAGCCTCCCAGTGCAGGTCAAGATGAGTATGCAGCATAATAGAGAATTTGAGGTTGCCCCACCTACTTAGAGGGTCCCCACTTCTATTCTTTTTAAAAAGTCTGTATACTTACAGTGCCTTTTTTCAATGGGTTTTTAGACTGGTGATATGATGTAACCAGTACAGAGAAGAGAAAGTCTCACCACTCCAGGAACACACATGCAGATAGTAAACTCCTCTCTTGGCCCGGAGGCCACAGCTGCTGGTAATTGCCGATAGCAATAAACGGAAGTATACTCTGGACTGCCGCACTCTTCAGAAAAAACACCTTTCTTTATTAAAAAATCACAAAAAGAAAACAAAAAACACAGCAGACAAAGAAGGCTGACGTTTCGCACTAGCGGTAGTGCTTAATCATAGCCATCTTTGTCGGCTGTGTTTTTTGATGTGATTTTTTAATAAAGAACAGTGTTTTTTCTGAAGAGTGCGGCAGTCCAGTCTACTTCCATTTATATGATGTAACCAGTGTCGGCCCATCCATAAGGGGCACCCCTTCCATGCATCAAGCCCCCTCATCTACATACAGAGTGTCGGACTAGGAATTACAATGGGTGGGTGTGTTTTTTGAAGCATGTGATTAGCCAGAAGCTCTAATAGGCTTCAAAAAAGGGTGGGCTCAGGGCACATGGCACTGCAACCCAATCCTACCCAGTTGTGTGACGATAGTGAATGAATATTTGCTATTTTCACACTAAATATCCTCCCCACCAATCAGGAAGTGGGTCACAAGACTAGCTTCCCAATTAGACAAAATGGCAGGCGATCCTATTGGACGCTTAGCGCCTAGGAGGAGGAGCGAGGACACGCACCGCGAAAGCCACAATGCTGGAGATGAGGACGCCAGAGCCGCTGCCTGCAGCCCGCCACCCGTCACCCACCACCTAGATGGGGTAAGTGCTAGACCGACTGGCAGACAGCGGGAGGGAGGTAGTGTTTCCGCCCCAGGGGTGGGTGGTTGTTTGCCGCCCCACCCCCCCAAAGAAAAAACCACCAGCAGCCATTGGATGTCACATATCCAGTTTGAACTCTCTGGTAGTGGGCATATATCGGATGCTGCAGCATTCATTTATGAGCCAAGGTTGGCATAATGAACTCTGGGAGGGTATTGAGGAGTACCTACTACAAAAGTTCATATCACTCAGAGGTCTTTTTGAAATGTTTATTTGTTAGAGTATCAAATACAGCCAATGTTTTTTTCAGGGGAAAGGCCTTCCCCATGGTTTAAACGGTGGATGTTATTAAAATCACAATGAGATGCAATAGGAGAATTGATAAAGACTCTCAAATGTTAATGGCACCATGAACAGCTGGCAGGGATGGCTTAGTGACATACCCCCAGGGGGTGGGCTCTTGATGATTTGGGCTAACATTGAACCTGGATAACAGAGCTGTGAGTCTGCAAGGGGTAGCACCAAAGAGGAAGTGAGTATTTTTTTATCTTAAAATATGAAGGGCAATGAATATTTTATATTAATTATAAGCTGGAGTTGGGCATTAACAGTTAAGCAAATAAAGAATTCTTGCTCTACATAAAGATGGCCTAGGCTATAAAAAGATTGCCAAGACCCTGAAACTGAGCTTCAGCACGGTGGTAAAGACCATA
Source organism: Lithobates pipiens (assembly GCF_037356315.1). Classification (NCBI taxonomy): domain Eukaryota; kingdom Metazoa; phylum Chordata; class Amphibia; order Anura; family Ranidae; genus Lithobates; species Lithobates pipiens. Next base: position 280,901,424 of record NW_027507784.1, on the reverse strand, counting down.
CAGCGGTTTAACAGGACAGGTTCAACTCAGTACAAGCCTCGCCATGGTCGACCAAAGAAGTTGAGTGCACATGCTCAGTGTCATGTCCAGAGGTTGTCTTTGGGAAATAGACGTATGAGTGCTGTCAGCATTGCTGCATAGGTTGATGGGGTGGTGGGTCAGCCTGTCAGTGCTCAGACCATACGCAGCACATTGCATCAGATTGGTCTGCATGGCTGTCATCCCAGAAGGAAGCCTCTTCTAAAGATGATGCACAAGAAAGCCCGCAAACAGTTTGCTGAAGACAAGCAGACTAAGGACATGGATTACTGAAACCATGTCCTCTGGTCTGATGAGAACAAGATAAACTTATTTGGTTCAGATGGTGGCAAGCTTGTGGGGCGGCAACCAGGTGAGGAGTACACAGACAAGTGTGTCTTGCCTACAGTCAAGCATGGTGATGGGAGTGTCATGGTCTGGGGCTGCATGAGTGCTACCGGCACTGGGGAGCTACAGTTCATCGAGGGAACCATGAATGCCAACATCTACTGTGACATACTGAAGCAGAGCATGATCCCCTCCCTTCGGAGACTGGGCCACAGGGCAGTATTCCAACATAACAACTCAAAATACAGCTCCAAGACGACCACTGCCTTGCCAAAGAAGCTGAGGATAAAGGTGATGGACTGACATTGCTATGTAGATGAGGCATATCTAGCTATCACACATACAGATATCTCATGATTACTTCCTGAAACCACACTGTGGTATGTAATAGATTGAACTTGAACAGCCAAAGAAATACAGTAAAGAGGCTAGTTTCAAGTGAGGATGAATTTGCACAGACATCAAGGAACATAAAGAAGACTTCACTGTGGAACATCACTTCTGACAACCGGACCACACTATAAAAGACCTCACTGTTGTAGTTCTTAAAGGGAATTTCAGAACTATCCAGGAAAGGAAAAAGTTAGAACTAAGAACGTTTGAACTACTTTTTTTGACACAAAAAGTAACGGCCTAAATTTAGATTCCTTACTCATTATACTACAGTTTTAAGACCCCCTCTGTGACTGTCACCCCCCCAGTCTTATCTCACTAACTCTGCTGCTAGCTTTATTGCCATAAAGTAGAAAAGATGTAGCTTGATAGCTGCACTCCAAATTATTCAACTTTATTTCAAAAATGTAATTAAAATCATGGCATCTAGGCTTGTATACAGACTAACTGCACAGCCGCTGACATGTTTCACACCGAACATGGTGCTTAGTCATAGCTATGAAATAAAGTTGAATAATTTGGAGTGTGGCTATCCAGCTACATCTTTTCTACTTCAGTTCCTGTTGCAAACAGAGTCGGCACCCTGTGGGATTGTGGAGAAGTCATTACCTTGGAGCGGTAATTCTATTCTATTGCCATATATATTGATTTGTATGTGTTTCTTTCTCTGTTTTCTTTTCCTTTCCCTTTAGAGATTGTGTTTTTTTTTTTGTTTTTTACATTTTTAACATTCTACTAAAACTTTTGTGAATCAGTACTGCTTGGACCTTGAAGAAGGGGACATACCCGAAGGCTTATCCTGAAAAATTGTATGTTAGTGCAAATAAAAAAAGTATCACGGACTACTCAAATTTCTCTGTCACAATTGTACTAATACGGCTACAATCACCTCAAGTAAAAAGGCTGAAATGCAGTTTAACATCCTCTCTCTCTTTTTCTTTTGTTTTATGAACTCAGAGATACAGCAATTAGCCTAAGAACCGCAAATCAATTACATGTGCAAAGATAGGGGTTGGATGATAAAACAAGTGAATGTATACATTACAACCCGCAGTGTTTGTATGTGTATATACAGTGTATATATATATATATATATATATATATATATATATATATATATATATATATATATACTGTATATATTGTATATACACAGTATATCTACAGCTTATACTTTTTTTTGTAAATAACATTCTTTTTATATAGTGTGAGTGTCAGATAACTAGCAATACACTTTTACATATAGAGAAAATCTAAATTCGGGCTACTGCATTCAGGTAGCCGTGGCATACATAGTTGCCCGAATACCTGAACAGTGACTACATCTGATAAGGCCAAGAATTTTTAAATCGACATTTGTTCGGCCAGGTGGTGCTGACAGGGTCCCCCATGACTTGAATTGCAACTGATTCAGAAGGCATCATACAAAATCTACTATGGACTAGTTCTACACTGAATGTAACCAGTAAATTGTTGCTTAATGAAATCAGTCAACAGTACAGATAACTGAATATTTGTGGGAGTAAAGTGGTGTGTATTGTGGTGGCGTGGTTCACTTCACTCATTACCTTTATGCACGTGAAGTGGCCTGATCTTTGACAACTGTGACTCAAATGGGCCAATTCACTAGTCACAGAAATACACTATAATATACAATACCTAACCCAACGTCTTGTATTGTACACTTAAAAATATTAGGGTTCTTTTCCTCAAGGAAAAAAAAGAAAAACATTAGCATTTTTTTATTACAAACTTTTATTTGAAAGGATTAAAATAACAAAATGAGAGGTAACAAATATAGTACATGAATGTATCGTTACACTCCTATGAAATCACATAATATAAAGATAAAGTATATAAATATATACATCAATCTTCTTAAGAAACATATATGTACAGCATCTCACAAAAGTGAGTACACCCCTCACATTTATGTAAATATTTTATTATATCTTTTCATGTGACAACACTGAAGAAATGACACTTTGCTACAATGTAAGGTAGTGAGTGTACAGCTTGTATAACAGTGTAAATTTCCTGTCCTCTCAAAATAACTCAACACACAGCCATTAATGTCTTGTCACATGAAAAGATATAATAAAATAATTACAAAAACATGAAGGGTGTACTCACTTTTGTGAGATACTGTATTTATCTGTGACGTCATCGTATGACGAAATGCACAGTGTAGAGCGATGTGCTGATGTCACCGCAATGCCCGTGTCTTGGAAGGACGGTTTGCTGTATATGTGCTGGCTGGTGCTATTGATTTTAAGGTGTTCATGATATAATTTTATCATGTAAGTGCAATTTTAAATGGCCTTTTAAATAAAATTATAATAATTTTACGCTATGTGGAGCCTTTTATGTTTTGGGATACCCATGTGACATTACTGTAAGGAGGATGCTCCTGTCAGGGACTTACCAGCGATGGACAGGCACAGCTGCATGCGCAAGCGTGCTTCTTCTCAAACTGAGCCTCAGCGTGTTCACACTGGCAGGCATCGGTGCGTGCTTCCGGCGCGCACGTGTACGCGTTCACGTGCGCGCTTGCGTACGCGTTCGACGATACCGCTGTTTGCCGCCACTGAGCGCTTAAAGGTTCTCCTAGTGCGCTGGTGCGGCGCTGTTTCGTCTCAGCTCCTGTGTATCTGACTACCTGAACCTGAACCTGATCATCTGCTATTGTTACCGACCCGGCTTCGTCTGACTTCTCTGCCTTCTCCAAACCCAACCCGGCCCGCCTGACCTTGCTACCACTTCTGCCTGTGATTACGTTGCCGACCTCTGCCAGTTTTACCGACGCTTCCTTGCCGGCTGCCATCACCTGTCTGCTCGCCCGCCCCGTTCCGACCCTGCTCCAACCTGCTGCCTGTTCAGTGTTCTGCTGTGCCTGTGGTTCCTCTCATCGGCTCCTGTAGCTGCTGCTTGCATTTCTCAGCTCTTCTATCAACTTCCAGCCGTCCAGCCATCCAGAGGGATCTCTTCTCCGCTATCAGTCCCAGCGGCCCTATTCCAGTAGGCACTCCTACCCACTGTGCTCTCGAGACCGCTGTTCCCATTCCAGTGGCTCCTGAACCAGTGTTGTAAGAGAGGTCTCCTTCTACAAGTCGGGATTCAACACCAGGTACCTAACAGTACGAAACAGCCATGACTGAGCCCGCAGGAGAGACCTCTCCCATGAAGGAGATCTGCACGCATCTGGCGGCCCTTACCCAAGCTGTAAAGTCGCTGCAGGATGGCTACACCAGACTTGAAGGACAGGTCCAGAACCTTACTGATGCTGGTCACGCAGCTTCTGTTCCATCCTCCACACCAGTACAGTCTGTTGCCTCCCCATCTGTTGTCGTGCTTCCACCTGAGCCAAAAGTGCCCATTCCAGAGAGGTTCTCTGGGGATCGAACCAAATTTCGGGCATTTCGGAATGCCTGTCAGCTCTATTTTGCCCTACAACCACGGACTTTCTCCCTGGAAGCCACTAAAGTAGGATTTGTGATCTCCCTTTTACAAGGAGAACCCCAGACCTGGGCCCACCGATTACTTGAAGGAGACTCAGTCCTGACTCACTCTCTGCAATCCTTCTTTGAAGCCATGGCTCAGCTTTAGGAGGACCCCAAAGGACTGCCACAGCTGAATCTGCCCTGTTTGCGCTCCAGCAGGGCCGCAGACCGGCCGAGGACTATGTCATGGACTTTAGACGCTGGAGCGCAGACACTCAGTGGAATAATGCGGCTTTGAGGCATCAGTTCCGCATGGGGTTATCCGAAGGGCTTAAGGACGAACTTGCTCGAGTCGACATACCAGAAACCCTGGAGGCCTTGATCTCCTTGGCAATCCAGATTGACCGTCGTCTCCGGGAGCGACGATCAGAGCGCTCTGCTCAGAAAACCCGCCCGTTTTGGATGACAGCGAAGACCCCAACGCCTGCTTCCCGCTACTTACCTCCGCCCAGCTCTTATCCGGCCTGCTCGGCTCCTGACACCTCCGAGCCCATGCAGTTGGAACTAATGCGCCCTGCTTTACCCCCAGAAGAACGTGCACGTCGCTGGCAGCAGAATCTCTGCCTCTACTGTGGTGGTACAGGTCACTATGTCTATAACTGCCCTGTCAAGACAAGTAAGTGCCTATCTTCTGCTTCTACCGGTCTCTCTGCATTGTCTGCCAACTCAACCCACCTTGCTATTCCTCTTTTGCTACAGCTCCAAGGAAGGACGGTGACAGTCAACGCTATCATTGACTCCGGGGCGTGCAGCTGCTTTATTGATTCCATCTTTGCTGGCCAACAGGGCAACCCGTTACAAGACAAGATTCATGGACTTTCAGTTTTCCTGGGTGATGGATCTAGCATCAGTTCTGGGAAGGTAACTCAAGAGACTCTTCCCCTGCCTGTCATCATCTCCTCTCAGCATAAAGAATTCCTGACCCTTGATGTAATCTCCTCTCCAATGTTTCCGATCATCCTGGGCATACCCTGGCTCCAAGCCCATAACCCTCACATCAATTGGGTTACTAGAGAAGTCAAGTTTTCTTCTCCCTATTGTCTGAAGCACTGCCTAACAGACTCCACCAAGTCTTCTGCCTTCCTTTTATGTGTAGACTTTGACCAGAATCTACTCCAGACTGTACCCAAGCATTATCACGAGTTTATTGATGTCTTCAGCAAGAAAGGAGCAGACTCTCTACCTCCTCATCGCCCCTACGATTGTCCGATTGAACTGCTCCCTGGGGCCGACATTCCTTTCGGACACATCTTTCCTCTGTCAGAAATGGAGCAGGAGGCACTTAAGATCTACTTAGATGAGAACCTGGAAAAGGGGTTCATTCGCCCTTCAACTTCCCCAGTGGGAGCCAGAATTTTCTTCGTCACCAAAAAAGATCAGACCCTCCGACCATGTGTGGACTATAGAGAGCTAAACAAGATTACGGTTAAGAACCGCTACCCCTTACCTTTGATACCCGAACTCTTCCAGAGACTGAGGTCTGCTGTCATATTTACTAAGCTTGACCTAAGAGGGGCGTACAATCTAGTCTGCATTCAGGCCGGGCATGAATGGAAGACAGCCTTCCGAACCCGATTCGGGCATTATGAATACTTGGTAATGCCCTTCGGGCTCTGCAACGCTCCAGCCACTTTCCAACATCTCATTAACAATGTATTCAGAGACTTTCTTGATGTATTCATGATTGTCTACCTGGACAACATCTTAATATTTTCCAGATCACTCGATCAGCATCGGGAGCATGTCCGCAAGGTCCTAAGCCGTCTTCGTCAGCACAGACTTTATGCAAAGGCTGAGAAATGCGAATTCGAATTACAGAGGATCCAATTCTTGGGGCTAGTGATCTCCCCAACGGGCATTAAGATGAATCCCCAAAAAGTGTCTGCTGTGTTAGACTGGCCGGCGCCTCTGGATAAGAAGGGTGTACAACGCTTCATCTGCTTTGCGAACTTCTATAGGAAATTCATAAGAGGCTTTTCAGCTATAATTGCGCCCATCACGCAACTAACCAAACAAAGCTCTCATTTCTGCTGGACTCAGGAGGCCCAGAGTGCCTTTGAAGAGCTTAAAAGACTTTTCACGTCTGCCCCAATCCTCTGTCATCCGGACCCGTCCTTACCCTTCATTCTTGAAGTAGACGCTTCTGAAGTGGCCGTAGGAGCAGTCATCTCTCAACATCGAGGTAACAAGGACCTAATGCCCCCTGTGGGGTTCTTCTCTAGGAAACTCTCTTCTGCAGAGAGGAATTATGACGTTGGCGATCGAGAACTGCTCGCTATTAAAGCTGCCTTGGAGGAGTGGAGGTATCTGTTGGAGGGCGCTGCTCATCCGGTACTCATATATACAGATCATAAGAACTTAGAGTACCTAAGGTCTGCTAAACGACTGAGACCCCGACAAGCTTGCTGGGCCCTGTTCTTCTCACGCTTCTCCTTCCATATAACATACCAGCCCGGATCGAATAACGTGAAACCGGATGCGCTGTCACGCATGTATGACAATCCAAAGGACTCATCTGTTCCTGATACCATCCTTTTTACTCTTACAGACAGATCTTCTCTCTTTGATCAAAGAAGCGTCCTCTGACTCCACAAAACCCCCCGGGATCACTTTAACGTCCAGGGATGGCTTGTTCTGGAGGGGAAGTCAAATCTTTGTTCCCAAGAATGTTCGAGTCAAAGTGTTGTCCCTTCTTCACGATCATCCAGGCCACTTTGGGGTCCGTAAGACCCTTGAGCTCGTACGAAGCATGTTCTGGTGGCCCAACTTGAAGGACTTTTGTGAGAAGTACGTCAGCTCCTGTCCTGTTTGTATCCAGAACAAGACGCCAAGAAATCGGGCTTGGGGACTGCTGAAACCCTTACCTGTGCCTGACAGATCCTGGAGAATGATTACCATGGACTTTATAGTCGAGCTTCCATGCTCTGAGGGGTGCTCGGCTATCTTTGTGGTTGTAGACCGGCTGTCCAAAATGCTGTGGAGACTGCCTGCATATTCATTAAAGAAATTGTGAGGTTACATGGAATTCCAGCAAATATAGTTTCCGACAGAGGAGTTCAGTTCACCTCACATTTTTGGAGGGCCCTGTGTGAGATCCTGAAAATTGAGCTGGCCCTGTCCTCGGCCTATCGTCCCCAAACCAACGGTTTGACAAGACAAACGGAAAGGACCAACCAGACTCTTGAACAGTACATTAGGTGTTTCACATCTTTTGTACAGAATGATTGGGTCTCCCTGCTGCCCTACAATAATGCTTGTCATTCAGCCACCGGTCAGTCCCCTTTTTTCACCAATTATGGCTTTCATTTAACTTTTCTGCCTGACTTTCTTTCAGAAACCTCAGTTCCGGCGGTCCAGGAGACAGTGGAGTTCCTCAGCCATAATAACCGGGTGTTGCAGGAGGCAGTGGCTAAAGCCCAGGCAGACAGCAAGAGAGCCTTTGACCGGAGAAGAAGAGGGGAACTGACCCTACAGCTTGGTGGCCAGGTATGACTTTCTACCGATAAGATTAAATTGGCTTGTCCTTCCAGGAAACTTGCACCTAAATTTATGGGACCATTTCCGGTAAAGAGGAAAATCAATGAAGTTTCCTATGAGTTAGCCCTGCCCGAGTCGCTTAGGATTCACCCTGTGTTTCATGTGTCACTGCTGAAACCTGCCGTCCCTGATCCTTTCCCTGATAGAGGAACTAGACCTCCAGAACCCATCTTAGTGGATGGAAACGAGGAGTATGAGGTGGAAGCCCTCCTTGATTGCAGAAGAAGACAGGGATGTATTCAGTTTTTGATTAAGTGGAAGGGGTTTGGTCTGGAAAACAATTCCTGGGAACCTGACAGCAATATCCATGCCAGGCGGTTAATTCGTGCCTACTTATCTGCCCATCCAGAAAAGAGGGACTTGCTGGGCATCTGGATGCTGCCCCTTGGGAGGGGGCAATGTCAGGGACTTACCAGCGATGGACAGGCACAGCTGCGTGCACGCATGCGCACGCGTGCTTCTTCTCAAACTGAGCCTCAGCGTGTTCACACTGGCAGGCGTCGGCGTGTGCTTCCGGCACGTGCGCGTACGCGAGTGGTGTGCGCGTGCGTTAGGCGCGTGCATTGGGCGCGCGTGTGTGCACGATAGCGCTGTTTGCCGCCACTGAACGAATAAATGTTCTCCTAGTGCGCTGGTGCGGCGCTGTTTCGTCTCAGCTCCTGTGTATCTGACTACCTGAACCTGAACCTGATCATCTGCTATTGTTACCGACCCGGCTTCGTCTGACTTCTCTTCCTTCTCCAAACCCAACCCGGCCTGCCTGACCTTGCTACCACTTCTGCCTGTGATTCCGTTGCCGGCCTCTGCCAGTTTTACCGACGCTTCCTTGCCTGCTGCCATCACCTGTCTGCTCGCCTACTCGCCCGTCAATTTTGTTTGGGAGCCATGTCGCAGGACATGTTGCCAGTTGCCAGTTAAAGCGACACAGTACCGAATCGCAAAAAATGGTCTGGTCATTCCCCTGCAAAATGGTCCAGTCTGAAAGTGGTTAATAAAGGAATTGTCAAAAAATGTGTATTGCGTTTTTTTACTTTTTGACAGTTTTTTTTTGGTGAATGGGTAGAGGTACAATGTACTCCTACCCATTCACGTGGGGGGGTCAGGATCTGGGGGGCCTTTGTTAAAGGGTCTGGTATGGATTTTGGGGGGGACTCCGTGGCAATATTTAAAACATTTTTTGCTGTGGAGTTCCCCTTAAAATGTATGCCAGACCCAAAGGGAACCCACTCTGATTTTTTCATAGATTTTTCAACTATATTGCCGGCAGCCGGCAATACATTGCAGCCGTGAGCAAGTTTAAATTACATTTTTTTCCTTTAGAAACGTTATTTTGCTGCGGCACTGTTCTATATATCACACAGATGTGCCACTTTACAGGCAGATTAAGGGGACCCCCTAGGCACGATATTTAAAGGAATATTTCATTTTTATTGTTTCACTTTAAGCATTATTAAAATCACTGCGCCTGAAAAAATGGTTGTTTTAAAAACATTTTTTTTGCATTGATACATGTCCCCTGGGGCAGTACCCGGGTCCCCACTCAATTGTTATGGTAATAACTTGCATATAAGCCTTTAAAATTAGTACTTTTGATTTTTCATGTTCGTGTCTCATAGACTTTAATAGGGTTTGCATGTTTGCTCAAACATTTTACCTGTTCGCATTTTCTAGTGCAAAGCGAACCGAACCTGGGGGTGGGGGGGGGGGGGGGGTGTTTGGCTCATCCCTATTTGTAAATTAAAAACCACTGATCTTCAGAAGATTTTATATATACTGTATATACATATACATATACATATATATATATATATATATATATATACACACATATACTCTTTCTTGAATACCCACCTTTTTCTTTTGGGTTGATGTTTATGCTTCGCTTGCTCACTCTAATAACAATCTGGCGTTAAAGAATGTAGAATATTGTATACTGCAATGAACTAAACATATATATATATGTTTTACAATACGTCTTTTTACTAGATTGCACAAGTTGCAAAGTAAATTTGTAACCTAACTGTAGCATTAGAAAAAATATATGTTTTTACTATTTGTCACATAATGTTCAATGTAAATTGAATACAAGATTAGCAGATAAATCGCAACAAAAATTTCAGCGTTACAATCTGGTTGTACAATCCTCTTTAAAATATCCAACAGAAGATCAATACTAAGGTTGGCATATGACCAATAAAGCCTATTGAAGTTTTGGCAACTCCCCAGTGCAGATGAAGAACTGCACTAAGCTGACAACCAGTCCAAATACAAACAATGCGCTGGCCTCTTACATGCTACTGCAGATGACTAAGGTACCCCAGGTGTCACCAAGCCTGTACATAGTTCCCACATATACCTCCCCCGCTTATAACTGGGACCAACACCAAGTTGGAGAAAATTTGGCCAGGTTGGCCATTTATTAACAAGGTAAATAAATATAACATTCCTTAAAACAGAAACAATATACAAAATCCAGTACCTGTAACATAAAAGTTTGCCGGTCTTGGGAGGCACCAAAGAACCAAAATCAGGTTATGTATCTGCGTTACTAGATAATGATCCCCAGCCACACAACACCAGCTCGGGGACAAACACACTTCTCCACAGATAACTAAGGCCGCGTACACACGGGCGGACTGTTCGCCCAACTTTGTCCGCTGAACAGTGTTTGGGCGGACAGTCCGCTCGTGTGTGGGCTTTCAGCTGACAGTTTCAGCGGACAGTTTGACGGACAAGGTTTTTCGGAATTTCCGAAAAACTGTCCGCTGAAACCTTGTTTCAGCGAACAGTCCGCTCGTGTGTAGGCTTGTTCGTCAAACAAAGTTGCGCGCATGCTCAGAAAGGATTTTCACGGCGAAAGCTATAATGCAGTGTATAGGACGTCGTATTTTTCGTCCCGTCGTACGTGCCGTTCACGTCTTTGCGCACGGTTTCAGCAAACTGTTCGTCCGTCGTGTGTGGCCATGTCCATCCATGCTAAGTTTGAGCGGACTGTTTGCCGAAACTGTTTGACGGACAAAGTTGGGCGAACAGTCCCCGCGTGTGTACGCGGCCTTACTGTTATCATTGGTGGATTAACTGAGATCCAAGAGAGGACGCCATACCTTAGATGGGTCGCACTATGAACCCCCCAGCAACCCCACCTACATAGCAACAACCAGTCAATAAGGTAAGGGACTACCCCAGCCATGAAAAAATTAACCCTTTCCTTTCGTATTTTCCCTGCCCCACACCTATTTTATATTTTATTTTACTTTGGGCTTATCTCTCTCGTCTGATCTGCAGTCTTTATTCTTATTTTTTTAGAGGTCTCTAAGAGGGGGAAGTGGAAATGTTTTTTTTTTTTTCAACCTTAGTGCTACAACATAGAGAGCAGTAGTGTACAATAACTTACCATAACCAGAAGTCAGCAGTGACCTTACTAATTTGCAGAATTTGTGTTGGTTGCAGGGTTGATTGCACATCTTTGAGCTCTCTGACATGTTATTTGATAATCTGAAAACAGCTCTGTTGCTTCCAAAAAAATCTAGAACATTGCTTCTGCAGTAGAGGACTCTGAATATGTTATCTGACTCTGTTCCTTCCAACGAAAAAAATTTATAACATTGTTTCTGCAGTAGAAGACTGCAGTTGTTTTTGAGGTGCAGCGCATCCAAACTCTGCTGTGTTGCCGAGTGGCCCATAGTAAAAATACGTTATTACTTTGATGTTAAATACTAGTGTTATGGCTGCACCTACCTGCTTCCCAGTCGTTCCCAGGCTTACCTGACCCATTCATAAAGCCTGGGAGTGATCCATTGTGACTATAATGCCACGTACACACGATCGAACTGTATGACGTACTTAGTCCGTTGAAACACATTTCAACGGACAATCCGCTCGTGTGTGGGCTTCAGCGGACTTTTCAGCGTGCAGTCCGGAGTACTAAGAATTTCGGTTTGCACAACAATCTTTCCGTCGTACTTTGGTTTCAGCGGACAATACGGTCGTCAGTATGCTAGTCCGACGGACTAAGAATGGCGCATGCCCAGAAAGGATTTACAGGGCGGAAGCGTTCTGTCTTGTAAAACTAGTGTTCGTATTGAAGCTAGCATATTCGTCATGCTGCTAATTTTGTGTTTTTTTTAATATAGCACATTCTTTTCTTTTTCATAATGCAAGAAAAGTGAAGTTGCTTTGCTGCTTATATTCACACAGAGTTATCACAAATGTCTTTATTCATCCTCATCCTATGATTAATATTCCAATTCGAGAATAAATTTAAAAAACAAAAACGGACGAATTAAGCTGAAGTCTGAAAAGCACGAATCGTCTCTAACCAAACTTCCACTAACGCAAAGTCAGTAGAAGGAGCCCAAAGCGTGCTTTGCTGTGTCTTGGACTTCCTATTTCTAGTCCCGTCGTACGTGCTGTACGTCATCGCGCAAGCTTTCGTCGGACTGTTTGTGTATCCGTGTGTGGTCAAGTCCGTTCAGTGGAAAGTACGCCGGATTGTCCGTCGGATTGTATGACGGACTAAGTACGTCATACAGTTCGATCGTGTGTACGCGGCATAAGTGAGGCCAAGATGGCTGCCACTTGTCTCTATGCCAGTGATGGCGAACCTTGGCACCCCAGATGTTTTGGAACTACATTTCCCATGATGCTCCACTACACTGCAGAGTGCATGAGCATCATGGGAAATGTAGTTCCAAAACATCTGGGGTGCCAAGGTTCGCCATCACTGCTCTATGCCCTTGGAGGATCAGAGCAATGTCTGACGTTACTTGTGGTTACTCAACCATAATACATTTTTTTTTTTTTAAGCAAAAGTTACAAAAAATCAATATTTATTTTGCTTTTAACCACTTGCTTACTGGGCACTTAAACACCCTTCCTGCCCAGACCAATGTTCAGCTTTCGGTGCTCTCACACTTTGAATGACAATTACTCAGTCATGCAACACTGTACCCAAATAAATTTTTTGTCCTTTTTTCCCCACAAATAGAGCTTTCTTTTGGTGGTATTTGATCACCTCTGGGGTTTTTATTTTTTGCGCTATAAATGAAAAAAGACCGAAAAGTTTGAAAAAAACGCATATTTCTTTGTTTCTGTGACAAAATTATGCAAATTATTAATTTTTCTTCATAAATTTTGGCCACAATTTATACTGCTACATATCTTTGGTAAAAATAACCCAAATTAGTGGATATTATTTGGTCTTTGTGAAAGTTAGAGAGTCTACAAGCTGTGGTGCGAAACGCACAAAATTGATCACATCTGATGTACTGGTGGCCTATCTCGCTTCTTGTGACCCGAACAAGTCAGGAAAATACAAATACCCCCCAAATCACCCCTTTTTGGAAAGTAGACATGCCAAGGTATTTAGTACGAGGCATGGTGAGCTTTTTGATGTTTTCATTTTTTTCCCACAATTTTTTGCAAAATTAAGATTTTTCATTTTTTTTATTTTTTTCCACAAAATTGTCATTGTAATAGGTTATTTCTCTCACATGGCATGTGTATACCACAAATGACACCCCCAAAAAAATTCTGCTACTCCTCCTGAGTATTGCAATACCACGTGTGTGGGACTTTTTCACAGCCTGGCCACATAGAGAGGCCCAACATGCATGGAGCACCATCAGGTGTTCTAGGAGCATAAATTACACATCTAACTTGTTGACTACCTATTACACTTTTGAAGGCCCTGGAGCACCAGGACAATGACACGTGGCACTGATGACAGATGGCACTGATACGTGGCAATGATGACACGTGGCACTGATGACAGATGGCACTAATATGTGGCACTGATGACAGATGGCACTTATACGTGGCACTGATGACACGTGGCACTAATACGTGGCACTGATGACAGATGGCACTAATACGTGGCACTGATGACAGATGGCACTAATATGTGGCACTGATGACAGATGGCACTTATACGTGGCACTGATGAAACGTGGCACTAATACGTGGCACTGATGACAGATGGCACTAATACGTGGCACTGATGACAGATGGCACTAATACGTGGCACTAATACTTGGCACTGATGACAGATGGCACTAATACGTGGCACCTATGACGCGTGACACTGATGACAGATGGCACTGATAAGTGGCATTGATGACACGTGACACTGACAACAGATGGCACGTGACACTGACAGGTGGCACTGATGACAAATGGCACTGATGACACATGGCACTGATGACAAATGGCACTTATACGTGGCACTGATGACAGATGGCACTGGGGACAAATGGCACTGACAACAGGTGGCACTGGGGACAGATAGCACTAACAGGTGGCACTGGGGACAGATAGCACTAACAGGTGGCACTGGGGGCAGGTAGCACTGGGGTGGATGGCACTGGGGCGGATGGCACTGGGGCAGGATGGCACTGGGGGAGGATGGCACTGGGGGAGGATGGCACTGGGGGAGCATGGCACTGGTGCAGATGGCACTTTTATTTATTTATTTTTTTATTTCCACACTTACGGCTGCTGCAGCCGTTCATCTCTCCCCTCTCACACGCTGTCTGTGTCAGGAGGGAGAGCGGCGCTGAGAGATGATCTCATATGTTTACATATGAGATCAACTCACATTGGACATGCCGATCGTGCTGTAAACGGCCGCTGTGATTGGCCGTTTACAGCGATCTGTGTTTGCCTGTCTCCGGGGGACACGGCAAACACAGAACTTCACCGATGCGCGCCTGCGGCGGCGCGCATTGCGGAAGTAAACACCAGGACGTCCAGGGGCGGCCTCCCGGACGAAAGCGCCTGCTCTATAGCCGTCATTCGGCTATAGGGCGGGCGGGCGGGAAGAGGTTAAAGGTAAACAAAAGATGTGGGGTCTTTTTGACCCCAGATCTCTCAATTAACAGGACCTCTCATTCTTATTTCTATTACAAGGGATGTTCAAAAATAAATAAATAAAGGACAGTGTAAAAATAAAAAGTAAAACAAATTGGAAAAAATAAAAAATAAAGCTCCCCATCCGTCCGTGTTCGTGTGTAGAAGCAAATGCATACACAAGTCACGCAAGCATATGTAAATGGTGTTCAAACCACACATGTGAGGTATCACCGCGATTGTTAGAGTGAGGGAAATAATTGTAGTACAAAACCTCCTCTGTAACTCTCCGTCTTCTTTCCGTGTCTGCAGACTCCCACGGTGTGACTGCCCGGAATTGTGTGGCGTCACTTGTAGGCAAGACACACCTGTCTTTGTACCCCTCACCTGGTTGCCGCCACACACGCTTGACACCATCTGAACCAAATAAGTTTATCTTGGTCTCACCAGATCACAGGACATGCTTCCAGTAATCCATGTCCTTAGTCTGCTTGTCTTCAGCAAACTGTTAGCAGGTTTTTTTGTGCATAATTTTTAGAAGGGGCTTCCTTCTGGGACGACAGCCATGCAGACCAATTTTATGCAGTGTGCTGTTTATGGTCTGAGCACCCCCCCCCCCCCCCACCTCTTCAACCTCTGCAGCAATGCTGGCAGCACTCATATGTCTATTTCCCAAAGACAACCTCTGTATAGGACGCTGAGCACGTGCACTCAACTTCTTTGGTTGACCATGGCAAGGCCTGTTCTGAGTGGAACCTGTCCTGCTAAACCGCTGTATGGTCTTGGCCACAGTGCTGCAGCTCAGTTTCAGGGTCTTGGCAATCTTCTTATAGCCTATGTCATCTTTAAGCTGGCCATACATCTACAGATTATCTGCAGATTTTCTATGATTAGATGGAAAAAGTGCAACAGATTTCTCCATGTTCGCTAAACTGTGTGGATGGAGGAATCTCCCACTTTTTACATCTAACCATAGAAAATCTGCAGATAATCTATAGGTGTATGGCCAGCTTTATGTAAAGCAACAAATTTATTTTTTTTAGATCCTCAGAGAGTTCTTTGCCATGAGGTGCCTGACACCGGGGAGGGAAAATGGCTAATTCAGCCCAATTTGGAGATTTTCACTTAGCCTTCTACTCACTTTTGTTGCCAGCAGTTTAGACATTAATAGCTGTGTGTTGAGTTATTTTGAAGGGACAGGAAATGTACACTGTTATACAAGCTGTACACTCACTACTTTACATTGTAGCAAAGTGTAATTTCTTCAGTGTTGTCACATGAAAAGAAAGAATAAGGGGGGCGCATGCGCGGAAGCGTCCAAGATGGCCGCATAGACCGGGAGCTCCGCGCCACCCTGGACTAACGCTCGCCGCCACGACGTTCTGAGCCCTCGTTTCTACCGGCAAACAGTCACTTCGGATTGGGGAAAACGCAGGCTTCACACAAATGCCCGGTTCTAAGTCCCGACGGAACCCCAAACCCGCGCTTTCCACAGCGTTAGAGAGGTCAGGCCGATCCAAGATGGCCGCCGTTACCTCACAAAATACAGCCTGCAATGAGGAATCCATAGCGGACCAAGACTACACAGTTAAGCACCTCTCTTCAACCTCAACTTCAACTTCAAACGGCACAGTGAGTGAAATTCAACTCGGGACCCTATCCCCAGCATCCACAGACCCTCTTCTGAGTCATATTAGGGGGGAAAGTAACTCATCCATACAGCATATTTTACCTATAAGCTTTACCCCATGGGACATAGTTCCTAAAGATGCGCCCTCACCTCCCACAGACTTTGCCTCTATGATGAACGCATTTTCTCAAATGTTGTCCAGAGGTTTATCTCAGACTGCCACACAGATCACAGCTTCCATCCATGCTGATTTGCAACAATTAGGAACCAGGATTGATGTAATAGAGCAAAAATCAGATCAGTCATGCCTACGCATTAACCAAAACACAGCCAGGATTCAAGAACTCCAGGATCATTTAGAAACAGCCACAGCCAAAATTGACGACCTCGAAAATAGGTCGAGGAGATATAATTTCCGTGTTAGAGGCATTCCTGAATCTATCAAGGACATTCATCTCGCTATCCAAGACCTCATCAAAAGCTTAATTCCCACTATTTCACAAGATCGTCTAGAATTAGACAGGGCTCACAGGGCTCTGCAACCTCTTCGCACAGATGGTCTTCCTAGAGACATTATAGTGAAACCTCACTACTATTCAGTGAAAGAAGAGATAATGAGAGTTTCCAGAACCTCAGATTCTCTGACATTTCAGGATCATTCCATACAAATTTTTACCGATCTATCACCATACACAGTCCAAAAACGACGAGCTCTTAAACCTCTACTTCAAGTTCTGACGAGCAATGAAATCCCTTACAGATGGGCCTTTCCTCTCCGCCTGAATTTCTCTTATAATAATAAACCATACCACTTCTCGACGTTCCAAGATGGTGAACGGCTTCTGCTTCAATTGGGAATGATCACCCAGGAACTTCCACAGACTTCTACACCGAAAGGATCCTCGTCATCCAAACGCCCCTCACCGACAAGCCCCTTGACGCAAATATGGCAGAAACAGATGCCCAAGAGATCGAGGGAATCTCCACCAACCTGAAGATACACCTGAACTGTCCAATTTTTGTGGAAAGAAGGAAAAAAAAAGGACAGAAAAAAGGAAGAAAATTTTTTTTGTCTTCCTTACGGTTTGTCCTTAGGGCCGAACCTTTACCAGGACCGGGTTGACATTTGGTCCTGTTTTTCCTGGAAACTTCTCCAGGCTTTTTCCCACAGAAGACATTAAAAAGGATATTTTTTTTTTTTTTCTCTCTTTTCTAAAGTGGAAAATTTCAAAATATTTCTCCTTTTTGACATATAAATTTACTGTAATGCCTGTATTAAACCCCTCTTCCTCTATAATTTTATTTTTCTCTCCAACTGACCTTTTGGCTTTTTATTTGATGGTTTTTTTTTCTTTATTTTTATTCTTATAATGGCTCTTTTTGACATTAAGTCACGGTCACTCATATTGTAGAGGAAGAGGGGGGCAGTTGCACATTATTTATATTTCCCCTATGTTTATTATAGTCTGGGCTCAGATTTTTTTGTTTTAGTGCCTTTGAGATAATCAACCTATGTGGCGAGGTTGTCCAGGGTGGGTACAATGCACCCCCCTGTTTACTTCGATAGGAGAACTATTTCTCCTACCGGGGTTTGTTTACAGCGACCCTTTTGGGCCGCTTTGGGATTTTTTTTCCCTTCCTATTTTATTTATTGTATACATTACTAATTTTTTTTGGCTTGAATTGTTATTTTATATAATGCATATTCTGATGTACTTTTATTTTATTTCTATCTCCCTACTTTCTTATTCCCCCTTTCCACTCTCCCTTTCTTACCCTTCCCAGTCTAATCACATCTTCCTTCCCATCTCCCTTGTACAGGATCAGGGCCTGGTTGGATTCTCCTCGTTTTTTTCTCACAAGCATTTCCTCAAAAGAACAGGTGTCATCTCCTATCTGCCAGGGATCACCACAAAGACAGGTATTCCTTTTGTTCATAGTATTAACTCCTACATGCTCTTCCCATGAACTCTACCTCACCGGTACAATCTGATCTATGTATAATGTCCAATAATGTTCAAGGCCTTAATTCCCCAGTGAAAAGGCGTAAAATCATGCAACAATTTCATGCCCTCAAAGCTGATGTTATCTTGATGCAGGAGACACACTTTCCCATTTCTTATAACCCCATTTTCCTTCACAAAAACTTTTCTCAATTTTATCTAGCTAATGCTTCCAATAAAACAAAAGGGGTTGCGATATGCTTTGCCAACAAAGTTCATTTTCATCATTCTAAAACAATTAGAGACCCAGAAGGCCAATACATCCTGGTCTCTGGATCAATTAATACAGTAACATACACATTTGTTTCCTACTATGCTCCAAACTCCCGCCAGGACAATTTTTTTGAAAAGACTCTCTTGACGCTGAAATCCCATCTGAAGGGAATTGTTGTTCTGGCGGGAGATTCGAACATCCCATTTGACCTTTCCTCAGACAGATCCAATCCTACTAAGCCAATGCCCAAAAGACCTCCTAAATGCAGTCTTAGGGTTGCACATTCCATCCAATCAGCAGGCCTAATAGACATATGGAGAGAAATGAATCCCCGATCCAAAGACTACACTCACTTTTCTATCCCTCATAATACATTAACCAGAATAGACCATATCTTTATTCCTCCACATTTCATCTCTTTGGTTGAATCCTCCAAAATTTATGATTCCTCTCTCTCTGACCATTCCATCGTTTCATTAATTATTAGAGGGGGAGGAGGAGATAAACGACCGTTCCAATGGAGGCTTAATGAGTCTCTTCTAAACAATCCAGCTCACTGTGCGGTATTAAACTCAGCCCTTTCGGACTACTTTACAGATAATAATACAGACTCAATTTCGCCAGGCTCCCTGTGGGCGGCACACAAGGCGGTCATGAGGGGTAAAATAATTCAACTCTCAGCCCGACTCAAAAAGGAATACTCCGCAGAGCTTATACGACTCAAAGAGGAATTCCAAACACTTAGCAAAAGTCATAAAAAACATCCTACCCCAGAGAGCCTGGCTGAACTTGATAGAGCACGCATTGCACTTAATCTCTCACTCACTACCTCAGCAGAAAAACATCTGCGATGGACAGGTGCTCGCTTCTATTATCAAAAAGATAAAATAGGTGCCAAACTCGCGAGTAAATTGTGTCCTCGAACTCGTACCTTCGTCTTCCCTAAAATCAGACAATCGTCGGGTACCCTTACACAAAATCCGGTAGAAATTTTGAAATCATTTCATGATTTTTATGAAAACCTCTACTCTAAGACAACTCATACACATTCCAAAGCTAGAAATCAGTTCCTCGATCACCTCGATCTACCTTACATACATCAAACTCATAAAGAACTAATGGATGATTCCTTCTCCCCTGCCGAAATACTTGACGTCATAAAAGCCCTTAAATCAGAATCAGCACCGGGCCCCGACGGTTTCTCAGTCAGATATTATAAGACTTTTGGACCAAAATTAGCTCCCTACATGGCTCGTTTCTTTAATTCTCTCCGGGATGGAGCCCCCCTCCCGAATGATTCTAATACTGCATTTATCTCTGTTATTCCGAAACCTGGTAAAGATACTAGTGAAGTGGGAAATTACAGACCCATTTCGCTGATCAATAATGACCTTAAAATTATGACTAAAATATTAGCCAACAGAATGTCCAGTTTTATATCTAACTATATTCATAAGGATCAGGTGGGCTTCATCCCGGGGAGACAGGGAACGGATCAGGTGAGAAGGGCAATTGACTTAATATCATTATTGAATTCGCACTGGGACGGGGGCCCGGCACAAGAAGGCCTTCTGCTGTCTTTGGACTTGCAGAAGGCATTTGATTCTGTTTCATGGCCATATCTTTTTGAAATTCTCACCAAATGGGGTTTCGGAGCAAATTTTATGAACATTCTAAAATCCCTATATTCAACCCCCTCTGCTCAAGTACGTCTATTAGGCCACCTCTCTCAACCATTAGATATCCATAGAGGTACTAGACAGGGTTGTCCCTTGTCACCGTTAATCTTTATTATAGCTATAGAAACTCTAGCCATCGCCATTAGAGCAGATATAAATATTAAAGGTGTTCGTTGTGGTTTAGAAGAGCATAAATGTGCTCTCTTTGCTGATGATATGCTTATATTTCTGACCTCACCCTTAATTTCCACCCCCAACTTACTTCATCTCCTTCGGGATTTCGGAACTATTTCAGGTCTCCAAGTTAACATTTCCAAGTCAGTTGCTCTCAATATTTCGGTTCCCTCATTAACCATCTCCCGACTTGCGCCCTTCTTTCCCTTTTCCTGGGCTACAGATAGGATTCCCTATTTGGGTATTTCTCTCACCAAATGTGTCAGTAATTTATACAATGCTAATTACCCACCCGCCTTCAAATCTTTAGAAGCAGATTTAACTAAATGGTCTAAAGAAGGATTGTCTTGGCTGGGCAGGCTCAATGCAGTCAAGATGAACTTATTTCCTAGAATTTTGTACTTATTCAGAGCCCTTCCCATACCTATTAAAAAGTCGAATCTCAACAAATTCCAATCAAAAGTGATTGGATTTGTCTGGGGAAAACAGGGACATAGACTGGCGCGTGACATCCTGTTCCGCCGGACAACCCAAGGTGGTTTAGGACTTCCTAACCTCTTTTTATATTATCAAGCAGCACATCTAGCACAATTTTCAGCAATATATACTAAAACCAATTGTCCAGACTGGGTTTCTATTGAGAACCAGGCAGTACCTGACTACACATTAGATCATCTAATATGGAGACCAACAAAGCAAAGACCTGCCATATTGTCCCCAACGCTTTCTCAATCCCTAGAACTTTGTGACAGACTATACAAAAACGAACACCTGATTTCCCCACTGAGACCTCTCGTACATTTATTCCATAATCCTGATTTCCCTCCTGGCCTGAACATCCAAGATTTTCATTGGTGGTTGAACAAGGGCCTTTTCAGAATTGGACATTTCATTACACCAAATGGACCCATCTCAATGGGACACTGCTACTCCAAACTAGAGATGCCCGATTCAGAACAATTGAGACTTTCACAGATTAAACGTTTTATACATTCTCTTGAACTTGACAAACCAAATAGTTACAATGTTACGATTTACGAGCAATGGTGCTTAAAACATGGTCATCGCAAAGGAGGTATTTCCCTTATCTACTCGTCCCTGGCAGATAGGAGTGACAAACCGACATATGCTCGTTCTTGGGAAGAAGACTTGGACATCCAACTAGATACGGAATTGTGGTTTCAAGTTTTTAGACGTTCTTCTAAAGGTATTTTAAATATTTCCTTAATCGAAGCTAATGTCAAAATTCTAACGAAATGGTATTATGTTCCTGTGAGACTTTCAAAGATGTACTCAGAGATTTCACCGCTCTGTTTCAGAGGATGTGGTCTTTTAGGTACAATGTTACATATATGGTGGTCTTGTCCTCGCATACGAAACTTTTGGAATAACTTTATACATCTAGTGAGGAAGGTCACGAAAGCCCCAATCCCACAAGATCCTTCATATATCCTTCTGAACCGCAGGCTACACAATACCCCTAAACATACTCAACAACTAATCTTTTTTATGTGCTTGGGAGCCAAGATCACTTTAGCAAAAGCTTGGAAAACTTCTAGGGTTTCTCTTGTGGCTACCAGGCAAAAAATTTCATGGATTATGATTCAGGAACAAATAGTAGCTAAATTACGGAATACCACTCAACAATTTGAAATGACATGGGTTCCATGGGCCCAACACATCAAAGTACAATTGTTTCCAGGACACCTTCTGTCTTAAATTCTACATGGATGGAGCCAGGACCCTTAATCCTGTACATCTCTCCCTTCCTTACCCTCCCTCTTCTCTCCTGACTACACTTTCTACTTTTCCTTTTTTTTTTGTTGTTTTTCTTTAAGCAGGATTTCTCATATTTAGTAATTGATCAGATGTTACCTTATTCTACTACATTTTTCCTTAGTTAACCTTTGTGGTTCGGACTGGAGTTTACTAGTTCTAAAGAGTTCATTTGGAATTTAATTGGGAATTTTGAAGTCCAGCTGTTCACTTCCCTCCGGGGAGCACAATTTCTGGGTGCTGTCCGGGGGTTTAGAGGGACGTAGATGGGGAGTTCTTCGGCGGGAGTCCCCCGAGCTATCCCACTCCACAGTGTGAGCCCATTGGGGTGGAGTGGTGACCTTGGGGGTCTCCTTAGAAGTTGCCGATATGTTTATATCTTAAATCTTCTACACCTCACATTTAAATCTAATCAAATTCCTTCCTTTTTTTTTTATCTATGTTTCTGTATGTATATTTATATATATATATATTTATATATATATATATTTTTTTAATTTTTGTGTTCCTTTTTCTTATATACATCTTTATTACAAATTTTCAATGAAGTGGATCTATACACTCCAAGCCCTTCTTGACATATAATAGCCCCAAATTATATCTGTATAAGATACCTTGTATATCTTGACTTTTTTTCTGATTGATGCATCCTGCTTTATTTGAATTCTCTGTTTTTTTTTATGTTATGTTTTTGCTTTATTTCTATTTTCTGTCTATACATGATGTATTTACCAAAGAATGAAATTCAATAAAAATTATTGAAAGAGAAAAGAAAGAATAACATATTTACAAAAATATGAGGGAAGTACTCACTTTTGTGAGATACTGTATATATAAATAAATTGTTTGTCTGCGTGTATATATATACAGTGGTGTGAAAAAGTGTTTGCCCCCTTCCTCATTTCCTGTTCCTTTGCATGTTTGTCACACTTAAGTGTTTCGGAACATCAAACCAATTTAAACAATAGTCAAGGACAACACAAGTAAACACAAAATGCAATTTGTAAATGAAGGTGTTTATTATTAAAGGTGAAAAAAAATCCAAACCATCATGGCCCTGTGTGAAAAAGTGATTGCCCCTAAACCTAATAACTGGTTGGGCCACCCTTAGCAGCAACAACTGCAACCAAGCGTTTGCGATAACGTGCAATGAGGCTTTTACAGCGTCCTGGAGGAATTTTGGCCCACTCATCTTTGCAGAATTGTCCTAATTCAGTTACATTAGAGGGTTTTCGAGCATGAACTGCCTTTTTAAGGTCATACCACAACATCTCAATAGGATTCAGGTCAGGACTTTGGCTAGGTCACTCCAAAGTCTTCATTTTGTTTTTCTTCAGCCATTCGGTGGTGGACTTGCTGGTGTGTTTAGGATCATTGTCCTGCTGCAGAACCCAAGTTCGTTTCAGCTTGAGTACACGAACAGATGGTCGGACATTCTCCTTCAGGATCTCTTGGTAGACAGCAGAATTCATAGTTCCTTTTATCACGGCAAGTCTTCCAGGTCCTGAAGCAGCAAAACAGCCCCTACCACCACCATATTTTACTGTTGGTATAATGTTCTTTTTATGAAATGCAGTGTTCCTTCTACGCCAGATATACTTGGACACACACCTTCCAAAGAGTTCCACTTTTGTCTCATCGGTCCACAGAATGTTGTCCCAAAAGTCTTGGGGATCATCAAGATGTGTTGTGGAGAAATTGAGACGAGCTTTAATGTTCTTTTTGCTCAGCAGTGGTTTTCTCCTTGGAACTCTGCCATGCAGGCCATTTTTGCCAAGTCTTTTCCTGATGGTGGAGGCATGAACGCTGACCTTAACTGAGGCAAGTGAGGCCTGCAGTTCCTTGGACGTTGTTGTGGGGTCTTTTGTGACCTCTTGGATGAGTCGTCGCTGCGCTCTTGGGGTAATTTTGGGCGGCCGGCCACTTCTGGGAAGGTTCACCACTGTTCCATGTCTTCGCCATTTGTGGATAATGGCTCTCACTGTGGTTCGCTGGATTCCCAAAGCTTTGGAAATGGCTTTATAACCCTTTCCAGACTGATAGATCTCAATTACTTTCTTTCCCAATTGTTCCTGAATTTCTTTGGGTCTCGGCATGATGTGTAGCTTTTAAGGATCTTCTGGTGGACCTTACTGTGTCAAGCAGCTCCTATTTAAGTGATGCCTTGATTGTGAACAGGTGTGGCAATAATCAGGCCTGGGTGTGGCTAGAGAAATTGAACTCAGGTGTGGACAACCACAGTTATAGTATGTTTTAACAAGGGGGGCAATCACTTTTTCACACAGGGCCATGATGGTTTGGATTTTTTTTCACCTTTAATAATAAACACCTTCATTTACAAATTGCATTTTGTGTTTACTTGTGTTGTCCTTGACTATTGTTTAAATTGGTTTGATGTTCCGAAACACTTAAGTGTGACAAACATGCAAAGGAACAGGAAATGAGGAAGGGGGCAAACACTTTTTCACACCACTATATATATATATATATTTATGGTCCAGAGCCCTCAGACCGATACGGATAAGGATGACAAACAAGGTTAACATAAACTCGCTTCCTTGAAATGGACCTGAAAGTGTGCCCTGGTCTAACGTACGGTATGCCAAAATAAGGGGGCATACCTTAAAATGAAATGAATATGAAATGGGTGAAATGAGTACTCACTTGAGGAGTATGCTTAGAGAAATGCCCTGATAAAGGGGATGGGTGGGCGGGTATCGCGCACCGGAACCGACGAGGAAGACGGGCGGACGGCTGGTTATATACTCCACCGGGCTCCTCCCATAATTTCAGGCCACCATACTGGCCTTTCTATTTATGGTCCAGAGCCCTCAGACCGATACGGATAAGGATGACAAACAAGGTTAACATAAACTCGCTTCCTTGAAATGGACCTGAAAGTGTGCCCTGGTCTAACGTACGGTATGCCAAAATAAGGGGGCAAAACATCCAGGTAGGGGTTGCACTTTATTGAGACAAGACTTTCACTGGGTGAGTTTGACAAAGGCCTGGGCCATCTCTATTTGCAGTTTGAGTATGTAACGGGCAAAACAGGAGGACTTCCATCTACCCAATCTCTTGATAACATGGACCGGGACCCCTTGGCGGGAGGCAGTAGAAGCTGCTTCGATACGGAATGAATGTCCGGAGTAGTGAGCAGGATTGAGGTGAAGGATGCCCAGGAGTATCCTGACATGCTCCATGAACTGGGCTGCGTCGAGAGGTTTCGTGTGAAAAGGCAGAAGCGGGCCAGTTCCTGGTTGGTTGGCCAAAAGGGTCAACAAGCGGATGAGAACAGTGACCGGGCACCAGCGGTTGTTGGTTTTATAGAAGTGTATGTCCATACCCGAGCCAAGCTGCTGCGTCTTGGAGACTGCTAAGTGTAAGATGAAATGGTCTTCGTATCGGACCAGGTGGTGCTTGTACAGCATGCGTGCTGTGAGGCTACTACAAGTAAACTGGCTTGGTCGTAAGAAGCCGTAGAAGGCCAGGTGTATGGCTGCTTGTAAATGCCACTCATGTGGAGACCGAAAGGTGAAGTGGCCAGGATATCTGACATAGTTCTAGAACGTCTCCTGTGAAAGGCGGTGGTTTGGTGCTGGCCATCGGCTGGCGCTTCTGGACACTGCGCATAACAGCCCGGACGGTGTGGTAAGAAAATAAGGAGGGTACGGTAGGGTCCTGGAGGGACGTGAAATGTTGTACACCGGTCAGGTATAGCCGGATCGTATTAACGGATAACACCAACTGCGAGTGGCAGTAGGAAATGAAGGCTACGACTCGCTTGACACGGGACGTCACTGTGCTGTGATACGTGATCAAGCGGTTAAAGGCCCTCCAGGCTGACTGATAGGCCTTGAGGGTATTGCGGGAAAGGGGGTGATCGATAAGTTGGGTAGCCGCTAGGAGGTGAGGGGCTAATCCAGGGTTACTTGAGACCAGTCCGGGATAGCTGCTGATGTTGGTCCGGCTCCGGGTACCTGATCGGAAAAGAGACAAGGTTACAGCGGGAGAGGGCGTCCGCTGCCTGATTGAACTTACCGTGGATAAAGGAACAATAGATGTTGAACTGAAACAACAACAAGAGCTGGACCAGTTGATGTAGGAAGGACATAATCAACAGAGAGGACGCCTTGGCGCAGCCAGGAATTGCCAGTAACTGGGGAGGCCAGGGAGCTGCGAGCCGGAGGTGGCCAAAAAACAGCCGCAAGCCCGTGGAGGCCGCTGCGTCGGTCATCACCTGGGGCGAAAGGGAAGACACGGAGGGAATGAACAGGCATAGCAAGGACTGCTATTGCTGCGGGACAGTAAAACCAATAGGCGTGACACAAGGCGCGACCCTGAGGGATGATGCGCATAGCGAACTCAACATGCCGTGTAGGGACTGTAGGTGTCTTTTGGACGACTAGACTGGAGAATATGCGAGGATATAATATGCCCCTAAAGATGGCAGTTGTGATGGCGAGCGTTTGCCGTTGGCTATGGGCTGATGCCTCTGGATGCCCCGAGGTGGGGATCTTGCTGTATGGGCCGTAACGACAGATGGCTCTCCGTGCACTGTCAGGATAAGAAATGCTGAACGCTGGCTAGAAATAGCCTGGGCGTGCTACAGGAAGAAGCCAGTTGCGTGCGACAACATGATCCTGGTGCGGGACGGAAGCTGAACTCAACTGTCCTAAGGAAGAGACGGATAGACAGACAACAGTGAGTGGTTTGTAAGAAAGCCACGGGAGACGAGAGGCCAATTAAGTGCTGCTGAAAATGACGTGTAGCCAGTTTGTGTGCCACTGAGAACGTGCTTGCCAACGAATGATTGCAAGAAGTTATGCTAAGTCACGAGCCTTGGCGTGACTAAAAGTTGTGTTTAAACATGTGCTTGCGACAATTGCCCGGGAGTTTGTCACTGGAGATGTATACGTAGTGACTGTGAGCCATTCGTGTTACCGCATGTGCACTGAGAAGACTACAGGAGTTGTGCTTGAATGCATGTTTGGATGCGTGCTTGCGATGATTGCAAGATGTTACCCAGGATGCGTGCTTGCCATGACTGCAAGATGTTATGCTAGGATGCGTGCCTGCAACTAATGCAAGGAGTTGTGCCAGGACTCGTGCCTGCAACGACTGCAAGGAATTATGGTAGGCTTCATGGGTAGCCAGGCCGGAAAAGACAGAAGTCCATCCGGTCCAACCAAATCAAAATAAATAAGGTATCACACAACCCGACACACCCAATTCTACGCCCGCAGCTGATCCAGAGGAAGGCAAAAAACCCCCAACAGAGCATAGGCCAATTTGCTACAGCCGGGGAAAAAATTCCTTCCTGACCCCTCGAGAGGCAATCGGATTTTCCCTGGATCAACTATACCTATAAATATAAGTACCCCGTAATACAACGTACATTTAGGAAGGTATCCAGGTCTTCCCTAAAGCAATCTATTGAGCAAGCCAGAAGTGCCTGCCAGCAATGATTGCAACAAGTTGTGCCTGGACACCTGCTTGCAACGATTGCAAGAGGTCTATGCTCAAATGCGTGCTTGCCATGATTGCAAGAGAACTATGCTCGAATGCGTGCTTGTGATGAGTGCAAGAGGTCTATGCTCGAATGCGTGCTTGCAATGATCGCCAGAGGTCTATGCTCGAATGCCTGCATGCAACGATTGCAAGAGGTCTATGCTTGAATGCATGCTTGTAATGAGTGTAGGAGGTCTATGCTCGAATGCGTGCTTGTAATGACCGCGAGAGGTCTATGCTTGAATGCGTGCTTGCAGCGATTGCAAGAGGTCTATGCCCGAATGCGTGCTTGTAATGAATGCAAAAGGTCTATGCTCGAATGCGTGCTTGCAATGATTGCAAGAGGTCTATGCTCGAATGCGTGCTTGCAACGATTGCAAGAGGTCTATGCTCGAATGCATGCTAGTAATAAGTGCAAGAGGTCTATGCTCGAATGCGTGCTTGTAATGATTGCGAGAAGTCTATGTCTGGATGCGTGCTTGCAACGATTGCAAGAAGTCTACGCTTGGATGTGTGCTTGCAACGATTGCAAGAAGTCTACGCTTGTATGTGGAGAAAACAGCGAGACACGCCTAAACGAAGCTGTGTTTCCCTTTTGAAGGCAATCTACAATGAAATGAGGCCGAGGAGCAAGGCCCCCGGCAGGCATCCAACATTGAAGAATCAACTGGACCCAAGCCGGGAAGCGGTATGTGACAGTGAAATGAGAGAACCTGCCATGACAGAGATCCGGATCGCCATGCCACAACTTGCGACCGAGCACGAAACGGATTCTGGAGCATGTACTGAAATGAGGCCATTCCTGGGGCACGCCGAAACGAATTTGGTACACAGATGTGACTATTCGTACCGGAACGTGATAGGTGAAATGAAATGAAAAACCCATGACAAAGACAAGAATCAGAGGACGAGCCCTTGAACCAAATAGATGAATCCTGTCTTTGGAGCATGTACTGAAATGAGGCGTAGCAGCTGGGCACACCAGAACGAATCGGTGCGTAAGGAATGCGACAGGATTCGAATTGGAGCGTAATAAGTGACAGAAATGATATGCCATGACAGAGACAAGATTCAACGACTGGACTGATGGTTACAACAAAGAATCCGTCTCTGGAGCATGTACTGAAATGAGGCGTAGCAGCTGGGCACACCAGAACGAATCGGTGCATACAAGAATGCGACAGGATTCGAATTGGAGTGTAATAAGTGACAGAAATGATATCCCATGACAGAGGCCGGATTCAACGACTGGACTGCCGGTTACGGAAAAGAATCCGTCTCTGGAGCATGTACCGAAATGAGGCGTAGCAGCTGGGCACACCAGGACGAATCGGTGTATACAAGAATGCGACAGGTTTCGATTTGGAGTGTAATAAGTGACAGAAATGATATCCCATGACAGAGGCCGGATTCAACGACTGGACTGGCGGTTACGGAAAAGAATCCGTCTCTGGAGCATGTACCGAAATGAGGCGTAGCAGCTGGGCACACCAGGACGAATCGGTGCATAGAGGAATGCGACAGGATTCGAACTGGAGCGTAATAAGTGACAGAAATGGTATGCCATGACAAAGACAAGAATCAGGGACCGTGCGTGAACCTGCGAGTGACTCAGTCTCTGGAGCATGTACAGAAATGAGGCCGAACCCTGGGGCACTTCAAAGCGAATCGGTGCACCAGAGGTGCGACAGGATTCGCGCCGGAGCGCGGCTAGTGACAGAAATGTTTTGAAACGGTAGAAATGAGTGGGACTGAAATGACTTGAATGAGATGAAATAAGATACATAACACAACTGCATGAATGACGAGATATATCCGAACTGGAGCAGATACCAACCGATACGTGCGGACTGCTTGCTTTGTCGTAACAAGCAGTCGGCTGTGAGTCGAACGATTCGACCGATACTAAACAGAAATGCTCGGGGAGTCGAACGGTTTCGAATGTCGTACCTGCGAATGAATCGCCTGGCGTGATCAACCGAAGGTGATAACGACTACATCGAAAGTAGCAACAGTGACATGAGTACGAGAGCCACAGTAACATCCGAGCGGTTCGTGAGTTCAGGGAACGTTGAAGGGACATCGTAATACATAAACCGAAAAAGGGGGTGCCGAAGCCCTACCTGCGACAGGCGGCCAAATTCGATGGGTAAGACGACACTCCGACGGCGAAACCTACGGACGCTGATGAACGGGAAGACGGTCAAGATGGAGACGAACAACGCGAACGGGCTCACTGCGTCTGGTCTAGGATAGTCGGCCCTTGATATCTGACGTATCAGGTATCGCGCACCGGAACCGACGAGGAAGACGGGCGGACGGCTGGTTATATACTCCACCGGGCTCCTCCCATAATTTCAGGCCACCATACTGGCCTTTCTATATATATATATGTGTGTGTGTATATATATATATATATATATATATATATATATACAAACACACGCACACACACACTTTTTTTTCTCTTGAGGGAGAAAAAGTAAATTTCATTATTAATCAGCATCTAGAGTCTCATGCAAATCATTGCTTGTAAGGCTTGACTAAAGATGAAACCACACAATAGAAGCATTTGTGAGACAGTTAGAGGTTTGTGACATCATTTACACAATGAGAACTTGATTTTTCTTTCAGTTTTTGGATGTTCTTGATGTGATGTGTTCTTCATCTTCAGCTGACAAGATATTATGCGATGACTACTATGTATAACAGGTCAGTTATTTATTTATTTATGTTTTGCATTTTAATTTTATCTATATAAAATAGACAAGTGCAGTTAAAAAAAAGTAATAAGAGAAACATAGAAGTTCCTATTGCTGACCTCTCCTGAAAATTCTAGTTGCCTGACTGTCACGCTGAATCTCAGGTGTCAACACAGGGGAGAGTGATTCACTGAATCTCCGATCTCAAACAAGAATTTAGATAAGGACTGCTGACTTTCCTCTTACTTTCCCAACCTGTGTACATGTTTCTGGTCAGTGACATTTAATTATTAAGTATTACAGCCAAAGAATCATTACAGCAGCCAGAAATCAGCATTTTTAGAAGGGAATCTTCAATGGTAGCCCCCTTATTTAACAGAAGACATTTCCTTTAACATATTATTTGTAATATTCGTGTTTCTTGGAGTGTTGCTTTTTAGACATATTTTTCAAAAGCAATATTTTACTGTTTTTTGAAAATTGTTATTTCTTTCTAATGTTGCTTTTTTTATTTTAATCACCAAAAAAAAAAACATTTTTATTACCCTGTTTTGACTTAGTAAATGTCGTTGTTTTACTAAAGCTTGAATCACTATTTTATTGCAGTAGTTATTTTTTATTTTATATTTTTATAATATTATTTATTTTTATCTGGATGCAGTTTGGCGAATGTATTATTTTATCAGTGTGGCAAATTTTTATTTTAATTCTTTACTTCAGTGACAATTTGCACAAAGAAAGTACACATAGCAAGCATCAGTATAATAGGTCTGGTCGTGACTAGATGGGTAAAACATAGTTTTTTGGTGGTTTACCAAAGTAAAGATATTCCATAAGAGAAAAAATCAACAGTAATTCTTAAACCGGAGCTAGTGAATTCGCTGAAAGCAGGATGACTGTAAAGTTTCAGAAATAAAAGTAAAAGGATGTGATGCTTGACAGGAACATAGGTCGCAGATGGGAAGGGGAATCCAATTTCCCGCCAAAATGGTTGCATGTTTTCACAGAGAAAATAAAAGAGATACAGAGTCACAAAAAGGAAAGAGAAAGGAGCAGAGTGAAATAGGGGGAGTATTAGGGGTGAGTAGGCAGCAAACGTTCCTTCCCATAGCCATTAAATTTTGGCTTACACAAGACTAGGTGTGAGGAGCTCCCGGTAACCCTCAGGGAAGGTAAACTAATTCCAGTAAACCCATGTCTAGCTTTTTGTTTTCTCATGGATGATGTAAGGTCCTCCATGCTCATTGTATCATTCACCAAATTTTTCCACTGAGACA
Organism: Lithobates pipiens; assembly: GCF_037356315.1. Taxonomy (NCBI): domain Eukaryota; kingdom Metazoa; phylum Chordata; class Amphibia; order Anura; family Ranidae; genus Lithobates; species Lithobates pipiens. The sequence continues at coordinate 280,869,816 of NW_027507784.1, read as the reverse complement.
CCATGGGAGGACAGAGATTTCCATCATGCCATTGTACATTCCCTGGCTGCGTTGAGGAGGTTTCTCAGCAGGTGGTACGTTCTTTGGACAGTAACGTGAGGTGTAGGATGCATGCAGCTGGGTTCTGTTCTAGAGACAGATCAGTGAGATTGTGAATCAAGGCACAGACATCTCGAGAGAAGCAGTGGATCCGCGGACATGTACAAAAATTGTGGAATATTGTACCCCTAGCCATGCCACACCTCCATCAGTCAGAACCAACATCTGGCAATATGCACTGAAGCCTCAAAGAGATGGAGGACTTGTGTGTAAATAGAGAAAGAACTCTCTTTGTTCAGGTTTCGGGTGTAGAGCTAAATCTTTTTCTCATCCATCAAGGAAAGGAGAGACATAATTCTCTGGAGGAAAAGTCAATGTGGCATATGCCATGAAGAGGCCATGTCTAAGCCCTTGTACACACGGTCGGACATTCCGACAGAAAATGTCCGATTGGACCGTGTTGTCGGATAATCCGACTGTGTGTGGGCTCCATCGGACTGTTTCCGTCGGAATATCCGACGGACAAAGCTTTAGAGCTGGGCTATAAAACTTTCCGACAACATGATCCGATCGGACTTCGTCCGATTGTGTGTAGAGAATTTCCGATCGGACAAAGTGCCACGCATGCTCAGATCAAATTCCTAGACCAAAGCTATTGGCTACTAGCCTGAACGTAGTCCCGTCGTAACAAAATAACGTCACCATGTTACGTACGATCGGATTTTCAGACAACTTTGTCCGACCGTGTGTATGCAACACAAGTTTCGGACAACGACGGATTTTGTTGTCGGAATGTCCGACCGTGTGTACAAGGGCTAAGAGGAATGGTTGAGATGCAATTGCGTGACCATTTATCTTTGGTATCATAATAACATATAGGTAATATAATAGTACTGTAAAGCAGGGATATGCAATTAGCGGAACTCCAGCTGTTGCAGAACTACAAGTCCCATGAGGCATAGCAAGACTCTGACAGCCACAAGCATGACACCCAGAGGCAGAGTCATGATGGGACTTGTAGTTTTGGAACAGCTAGAGGTCCGCTAATTGCTTATCCCTGCTGTAAAAGATAAGTTCATCCTTGTAAAAAAAATATAAATGGTCATCTTTTTGCAGGTAAAAAAATGTGCATTCTTTCTTTTTTTTTTCTCGGGGCCAGGAAAGTATTGCTGATCGTGGCTGATCACGGGTGCCATCTAGCAAACTGTCAGTGTAAGCTGTCTACTTATACCTCGTATGAGTGGTTAGTTACACACTGGCAGGAAAAGACAATGAGCTACCTTGAGCGCTCAACAGTGCCCTGGTAGTTCATAGAGGACTACAAGCCAACAGCCACAAAGACTATGGGTAGTTGACGTTCTGCCATTCACAAAACCCTGTGGATGAATGTTCGGAGAGAAGATCCATGGCTTGCTGTCATTAGAGGCAGAAGATCGGCTGCAGGAGTGGGAACATGTTACATGTTCCACCCTAAAAATGGATGGAACATATTCACATGTAACATATTCCCAAAGGTGAACTTATCCTTTAAGATTAGTGATTTTATTCACTTTCATTGTTAAGCTGGATATACACATATAATTTTCGTTCAGCCCAAAGGCTTCATCCACGCTATACAGCGCAGTTGGGGCTAATGTATTCTGACAACTAATGCTGGCCATACACGGTTAGAATATCGTTCAGAAAAAACGTTTGCAAATTGTAAAATTTGTCGAACGTGCATGCGAGAACGCTAACATTGTATCAATAGATGCCGCCCAATATTCGACACATTAGCGATCGATAACAACATCAATAGTACAATTGCCCTCGATCGATTATACAATCAGCGGAAATGCGCATGCGCTGTCGATTTTTAAAACTATTTTCGTTCGATTACACTACTAATCTTTTGAAAATCAATTGTTTTTGCGAAAAAATCCAACATGTTAATTTTTTTTTTCGGCACAAAATTTACATTTCGAGAATCTAAATGTAACCACTAACGTTTCGAACATCGAACGATTGAGCATAACGGACGTTTTTCCGAACGATATTTTAACCGTGTATGGCCAGCATAAGGGATGATAATTACTGCATGCACCTGTCAGAAAGAGCAAAAACATTGACTGCTTCTGATTGGATTTAGCTGCTGTGGGGTTGACAATTTTTTGTCTGAAGCATTCAATGTTTTAATTGAATTATGTCTGTGGGAGGTGGTAGACAGGGCTATTAAGCTAGTGAATTTTGGGCAGTTCCATTGTGTACCCAGTTTTAGTTTTAAGAGTTAAGCCCCATACACACTATCATATTTTCTGCTGAGTTTTTTCCTTCAGATTTACTAAAACCATATAATATGAGGTCAAACCTTAGGAGTTTCAATTTGTATGCAATCGGGCAGGCCCTTCTACTACATGGTTTTGTTAAATCTGAAGGAAAAACTCAGCAGAAAATCTGATAGTGTGTATGGGGCTTTAGAATAAACCTGACTTGTTAAATTAGAATGTACAAGTGTGTAGGGGCCTTTAGAATTACCGTGAGGCTTTGGTTAAACCAGACCATGCCCTGATGATGCAGGGCGAAGCAATAGGTTCACATTAATGCCAGCATACTTAATTTAATATCCCCCTTTGTTTCCCACTACTATGTTTGCCCAGGATACTGAAATTACATACCCACTAGTTTCACTTGTGGGGGAGCAGGTAGCTCACTTCCTTTCCTCAAATGTGATGGCCCTAAAGTTTACCAACTGTCCCCTGGGGCACCTATTGCTGCCATACTGAAACATATTGGAGTCCTTAGTGTAAACTCCAAGCTGGGAAACTGAAGGAATCGTAAAGTCTTTTTCCTCTGACAACAGTGGTTTAGGACTATCTGAGGCTGCCCCTGCATGTTAGATCATTGCCCTATTCCAGATAAAACAACTGGATCAAGAAACTGTTATATAATGTTTATGGACACCTTTAGGACCCACTCACATATGTCCCTTGAGGTGCTTTGCGGTAACATGTTCAAAAATGCATGAATTACACATTAGTGTGTTGTGGTACCATTCATTTTCAAGTGCACCCTCTAACATACTAAGTCATTGCAGTGCACCACAATGTATAGCAACACACTACTGTGTGCTGTGTTTTTGGTGCGCTGACAGTCCCTTAAAAAATTGTGTTGTCTTAACGCAATGCACAGTAACGAGCAACATAATGCATGTAAATGAACGAGTGTGGTTAATAAACCACAAAGGACCTCCTGTGTCTGAATGGGCCCTTTACCTATGTTTTATAAATAATTGAAAACGGGCAGCACTCAAAAAAGGAATACATATATAAATATCCATTTCTCAAAGTGTGTCAATTATGCATAAATATCTCATATAGAATCCAAAATTTAGTTAAAGTCCAAATCTTAGTCCATGAACCCCAAGCATGTCTATAACATACAAAATATAATGTTTGAAAGAACTTCAGCTTCCAAAGCTTCCAAAGATCCAATCAGTTGTGATAGTGAGTGGATAAAGAGAGAAACACGTCAGTGCTCCACGCAGTGCCAACACAGAATCCTTACAGGATATATTTGACCACTGTGCACCATATAGAATTAAACGTCGTACACACAATTGTATTTTCGGCAGGAAATTGTGTGATGACAGACTGTTTGCCCAAAATCTGACCATTAGTACGCTCCTTCAGACAATTGTTGTACAACTATCGCCCAACAAATGTTGGATAGCAGGCTAATAGATTTTCGGTTGACAACGCTCTGCTGTCAGATTTACGTATCATCCGTCACACAAAAGTCCAAAGTACAAACACGCATGCTCGGAATCAATGCTCACCAAACACAACATTAGCAGAAGGTGCCCAAAGGGTGGCGCTCAAGAGCTGAAGTTCCACGTAGTACGTCACTATGTTCATGTTTGTTGGCCGACAATTGTGCACCGTTTGTATGCAAACCAGTTCCCAGCACACTCCCTTCGGCCAAAAGTCTGACATCTTGTCCAACAAAAGTCTGACGCCAACACTGCCATCGTGTGTACGAGGCTTTAAATCCTTCCGTTTTGGAGATGACCCATGCATTATAGAGAGAAAACGGTATACAGATTCTTTGTATAGGCACCACTCACCAGTTTTTAATATTTGAGTTCGCATTTGGATTAATAAATCGTCAGTTGGTTTTAAATATATTACCCTATGAGAGTTGCTTTTATTTTTATGTGTTTTCCAAAAACACAGCTTCAGGGAAACTGCATAGTGCTGTGCAGTTCCCAGAACAGGAAACGCTGTGCTTTCGAGTGCGTGGGGGTGTCATTAGGATAAACGGCACTCCCACACATCTGCTACAAGCATTGCATTTTTGCAGGGGTGTGAGAAGGCGTTCTTTACCCTGCACTCGCTCAGATGTGAACCTAGTCTTATGCGAAGAGGTAATAGCCTTCAAGTGGAATTTAATGGCTGCAGAGTATCTTTCTGACCACGTGACTGCTTTGATTGGCTCTCACAGTGGTCACACGATTAGGAGTCTGTCAGCAACAGCTTAGTAAGTGGTCTGGGAGTGCGCAGTGAGCACACTCTCAGCCAGGGGCAGACTGACAACTCATGGGGCCCCCGGGCAATAGGAGATTATGAGGCCCTCAGGCAATCAGAGATTATGGGGCCACACAGTAAACACAAACAAACACACACAGTATACAATCACACAGCATACACAGACATGTTTCTATTAGCTGAGAAGGTACTGGAGAGGTGGGGCAGCTATAATCTCAGGATTTTTAGACCAAAAGGATGTCAGTAAAGGCCATTTCAGAGACAGTTGTTAAAAAAAAAAAAATTTTTACATACTGTCCCTGGTTTACTGAGGCTGGCAACCCTGATGGGGCCCCCTAGTGGCATGGGGCCCTCGGGCAGTGCCCGAGTGGCCCAATGGTCAGTCCGCCCCTGCTCTCAGCACACAGCCTCAGACCTCCATGAGTGCATAAGTGTGGTACCTGTTAAGACTCAGTTTTTCTGCTGCCACCTTTATGTGCTACATGGTACATTCCTGCAACAGCACCGCAAAACCTGTAATTACAGACAAATGCTGGGTCATTCTAGGCTACACTCTAAGATACAGAAACAATGGGAAAGTTAACCAGACGTACAAGGTACATGAGAACATTGGGCAAATTACAGTGCAAGGGGACATCAATTGTTCAATAAAAAACTGTCAACAATCAAGAAACATAGATACTGATGAAAATTAGGATAAGTAAACCCTAAAGAAAACATGTCTTTGACTTGACTGTGACTAGAAGACAGCATTGCAAACAATAGAACCTCAGCGAAGCTGGCCACCCTACAATCAGCACAAATAAAAACTCAAGTGTGTTTCTTTAGTGCTACGTTTGTGCTGTTTTGTCCCATAAAAATTTACATTTGTGCTGCTTTTATTTTTAAGATATTAGCAATTGTTTTTTTCAGACTATGACATCACCTAGCCCCACTACAACAGCCAAATGGCACACAACCGGTCTCGTTGGTTAGTGCTACGTTTGTGCTGGTTTGTGCTGCTAAAATTTCCATTCTATCTTTTATCGTTTTTGCATTATTAAGGATTTATTAAAGGTCACCAAAGGTCACCCAGCCCCCTTGCAAAGCCCATATGACACGAAACTTGTCTTGTTGGTTAGTGCTACATTTGTGCTGGTTTGTGCTGCTAGCATTTTTATTTGTGCTGCTATGGATTTTAAGTTATAGCAGTTTATTTTTTCAAACCCAACACACTTTGCCCCCCCCCCCCCATAATCAGCACAAATACAAACTCAAGTATGTTTCTTTAGTGCTACGTTTGTGCTGTTTTGTACTGTTTAAATTTCCTTTCTGACTTTTATCGTTTTTGCGTTATTAATGATTTATTAACCACTTGACCCCTGAGCACTTAAACACCCTTAATAACGAGACCAATTTTCAGCTTTCGGTCCTCTCACGTTTTGAATGACAATTACTCAGTCATGCAACACTTTACCCATATGGAATTTTTGTTCTTTTTTCACACAAATAGAGCTTTCTTTTGGTGGTATTTAATCACCGTTGGGTTTTTTATTTTTTGTGCTATAAAAGAAAAAAGACTGAAAATTCTGTAAAAAAAAGATTTTTTCTTAGTTTCTGTTATAAAATTTAGCAGATTAGTAATTTTTCTTCATAAATTTTGGCCAAAATTTATACTACTACATATCTTTGGTAAAAATAAGTAAAAATTGGTGGATATTATTTGTTTTTTGTGAACGTTAGAGTCCACAAGCTATGGTGCCAATATCTGAAAATTGATCACACCTGAAGGACTGACGGCCTATCTAATTTCTTGAGACCCTAACATGCCAGAAAAGTACAAATACCCCCCAAATGACCCCTTTTTGGGAAGAAGACATTCCAAGGTATTTAGTAAGAGGCATGGTGAGGTTTTTGAAGTTGTAATTTTTTCCTACAATTCTTTGCAAAATCAAGATTTTTTTTCCTTTTTTTTTTTTTTACAAAATTGTCATATTATCAGGTTATTTCTCACACACAGCATATGCATACCCCAAATTACACCCCAAAACACATTCTGCTATTACTCCTGAGTATGTCGATACCACATGTGTGAGACTTTTACACAGCGTGGCCACATACAGAGGCCCAACATGCAGGGAGCACGATCAGGCGTTCTTGAGCACCCAGGCCAATTCTGACATTTCTCCCCTACATGTAAAAATCATAATTTATTTGCTAGAAAATTACATAGAACCCCAAAACATCATATATGTTTTTTTTTAGCAAAGACCCTAGAGAATACAATGGTGGTCATTGCTTTTTATCACGCACGGTATTTGCGCAGTAATTTTCTAACGCGTTTCTTTTTTTTTTTTTTAAACTGTTTTGTGCTTAAAAAAAACCCAGTAAAGTTAGCCCAATGTTTTTGCATAATGTGAAAGATGAAGTTACGCTGAGTAAATAGATACCTAACATGTCACTCTTCAAAATTGCACACGCTTGTGGAATGGCGCCAAACGTCGCTACTTAAAAATCCCCATAGGCGACGCTTTACATTTTTTTACTGGTTACATATTTTGAGTTACAGAGGAGGTCTAGGGCCAAAATTATTGCTCTCACTCTAACGTACGCCACGATACCTCACATGTGTGGTTTGAACACCGTTTTTATATGTGGGCGGGACTTACGTATGCATTCGCTTCTGCATGCGAGCACATGGGGACAGGGGGCTTTAAATTATTTTTTTCTTTTTAATTGTTCTTTTTACTTTATTTATTTTAGTTTGACATTTTTTTCCCCAAAAATAAATTTTTTGATCACTTTTATTCCTATTACAAGGAACGTAAACATCCCTTGTAATAGGAATAGGCATGACAGGTCCTCTTTACAGTGAGATATAGGGTCAATAAGACCCCCCATCTCACCTCTAGGCTGGGAAGCCTGAAATTAAAAAAAAAAAAAAAAAAAAAAATGGCAGGGTATGGCAGAGTATTGGCAGGGTATGGCAGAGTATTGGCAGGGTATTGGCAGAGTATTGGTAGGGTATTGGGTATTGCAGAGTATTGGCAGGGTAGTGCAGAGTATTGGCATGAATAAATGAATAAATGAAATGCTTGTATAGCGCACAATGCGAACTGAATTGCCTCTAGGCACTGTGGCGAGCTTTGATCATCTGCTAAAAGAGTAAGGTCTTGAATTTTTTCCTAAAAGCCAGGTGATTTTCTTCCAGGCAGATGTTGATTGGTAGAGCATTCCATAGCCGAGGCCCTTGGACAGCGAATCTCCGATCCCCCTTGGATTTATACCGGGCTTTGGGCACGAGGAGGAGGTTTTTGTTGGCTGATCGAAGACTGCAGTTTGGTGTGTAATGATTTATTTTCTCCATTAAGTATTGCGGAGCTTCTCTATGCACGCATTTGTGGGTGAGGCAAAGGGTCTTGAACGTGATCCAATTTTTTACGGTTAGCCAATGTAAGCTCCTCAGCGAAGGAGAGATGGATTCCCAGCCTTGCTGCCGTGTTTTGTATCAGTTGTAATCGCGCAAGTTGATATTGTGGTAATCCTATGTAAAGTGAATTTGCCTAGTCCAGTCATGAATTAATGATTGTTCCAACTACCACTCCTTTGTCATTCTTTGGGATAAAAGGGATGAGTCTGCGAAGCATGCGCAGCAGATGGTGAGATCCACTGACTACAGCTCCTATTTGCGCATCCATTGACATTTGTGTGTCTAAAATAACCCCGAGACTCTTCGCTTTGGTCTTTGGGGAGATAGTCTGCCCAAAGACGGTTGGTGGAGACCAGGAGGTTTTGGTTGTGGGCTTATGATTTGGGTGTAAGATAAGAAGCTCTGTCTTTGATTCGTTCAGCTGGAGGGAGTTAGTGGTCATCCAGTCCTCTATTGATTTGAGGCAGTTTTCAAGTTGTTGTTGGTGATCTTTTTTTCCATTGATCCGGAAATAAAGTTGCGTGTCGTCAGCGTAAGAGTGGAAGCAGAGATCTGAGCATCTGATGATTTGAAGGAGTGGCCGAATGTAAATGTTGAAGAGAACGGGTGACAAAGGAGAGCCTTGAGGGACTCCGCAGGTGACTGCCTGAGTTTCGGAGAGGAATTTTCCTAGTTTCACTGTCTGTGACCGATTTCCTAGGAAGGATGCGAACCATTGGAGATCTATGTCTTGGACTCCAGCTCCGACTTCTGACAGAAGCAGTAATCTTTTAACTCCCAGCAACATGCAAGATCTAGGGAAGTCTTTGTCAAGCCTTTTAACATGGAGTAACCCTTGTCATAACTTTCTGATCTCAGGGAATCCCTGCTAATAATACTATATCTTCAAATCACTGTACATTAGTGTGATGAGCTATAATTTTACCCAAAAGTGATAAAACAATTATGAAAAAGAGTCTGTAATCAGGGGTCAAGTCCTGGGGAAAAAAGTGTGGGAACTCCCACCCAAGATCCACTCCCCCACCAAAAAAAAAGTAGCAGAGTATTAATAGGGTATTGCAGGGTATTGGCAGGGTATGTATTGCACAGTATTGGCAGGGTATGTATTGCACAGTATTGGCAGGGTATGTATTGCACAGTATTGGCAGGGTATGTATTGCAGAGTATTGGCAGGGTATGTATTGCACAGTATTGGCAGGGTATGTATTGCAGAGTATTGGCAGGGTATGTATTGCAGAGTATTGGCAGGGTATTGCAGAGTATTGGCAGGGTATTGCAGAGTATTGGCAGGGTATGGCAGAGTATTGATAGGGTATGGCAGAGTATTGGCAGGGTATCGCAGAGTATTGGCAGGGTATTGGGTATTGCAGAATATTGGCAGGGTATTGCAGAGTATTGGCAGGGTATTGGGTATTGCAGAGTATTGGCAGGGTATTGCAGAGTATTGGCAGGGTATTGCAAAGTATTTCCTAGGTATTGGGTATTGCAGAGTATTGGCAGGGTATTGCAGAGTATTGGCAGGGTATTGCAGAGTATTTCCTGGGTATTGGGTATTGCAGAGTATTGGCTGGGTATTGCAGAATATTGGCTGGGTATTGGGTATTGCAGAGTATTGGCAGGGTATTGGGTATTGCAGAGTATTGGCAGGGTATTGCAGAGTATTGGCAGGGTATTGGGTTTTTGCAGAGTATTGGCAGGGAATTGAGGGGTTACATTTCAGTGAGCAGCAATGTGGGCACTGCAGATGCAGCCCCACAGCGCTGCTGACACAGATCTCTTCCCCCTCCGCTGTACCGATCGGTACAGAGAGGGGAGGGAGGAACGTGTTATGACGCCGGTTTGTTAACAAGTGATTGCTCCGTCATTTGACAGAGCAATCACGTGGTAAACGGCCACAATGAGAGGGCGTTTACCGTGATCCCAGCGGTCATGGATGCTCTCGAGTGCGCGCCCCAGGGGGGCGCGCGAGAGCGGAATTCTGGGAGGCCATTAATTAACGGCCTCTCACAGTTAAACAACCGCCCTGTAACCGTTAATCGGCTATGGGGCGGTTGTTAAGTGGTTAAAGGTCACCAAAGGTTACTCAGCCCCCCTAAAACACCCAAATGACACAAAACTAGTCTCGTTGCTTAGTGCTACATTTGAGCTGTGTGAAGTTGGCACCCCATGTTTGTAAAACCTGAATAAGAACAGTTCAGCGAAGCTGGCCCCCTGCAATCAGCACAAATAAAAACTCAAGTGTGTTTCTTTAGTGCTACGTTTGTGCTGTTTTGTGCCGTAAAAATTTACATTTGTGCTGCTTTGACATCACCAAGCCCTCCTACAACAGCGAAATGGCACAAAACTGGTCTCGTTGGTTAGTGCTATGTTTGTGCTGTTTTGTGCTGCTAAAATTTTTGTTCTATCGTTTATCATTTTTGCGTTATTAATAATTTATTAAAGGTCACCAAAGGTCACTCAGTCCCCTTACAAAGCCCATATGACACGAAACTGGTCTAGTTGTTTAGTGCTATGTTTGTGCTGGTTTGTGCTGCTAAAATTTTTATTTGTGCTGTTATGGTTTTAAAGTTATAACAATTTATTATTTTTTTTCAAACCCCACTCTCTTTGTATCGAGAATTTTTGTTCTATTTTTTATCGTTTTTGTGTTATTAATAATTTATTAAAGGTCACCAAAGGTCACTGAGCCCCCCTACAATACCCAAAAGACACAAAATTGTGCTGGTTTGTGCTGCTAAAAATTTTATTTGTGCTGTTATGTTTTTTTAGTTATAACAGCTGGTTTATATTTTATAACACCTCACCCACTTTGCACCACAAAACAAACACACTATTTGTTAGTGCTACGTTTGTGCTTTTTTGTGTCGTAAAAATAAAAATTTGTGCTGCTTTTATTTTTAAGATAATAGCAATTAGTTTTTTTCTAGACAATGACATCACCCTGCCCTTCTGTCACGTACCTGATTAGTGAGCTCCTGGTTAGACAGCAGCCATGGGAGCATAGCGAGGTATGAGTGCAGTAGACTGCGTGGTGTCAGCAGTCAACAGGTGGATGTGGCAGCAGAACCGGCTGGTGGCAGATGAGCTGGCATTAGCTGTGTTAATTTGGCACCCCATGTTGGTAAAACCTGAATAAAAATATACTATTCGTTTGTGCCGCATTTGCTGATTTGTGCTTCTTTCCACTCATACCATTAAATCCCATTAATGGAGACCACACCATAAATGGAGTAAAAAATTGGCTGTAGGAGCCTCTTTATTAACAAATATTCTTAAATGAACATAAACTGTAAAAAACATTTATTAAACCAAAAACCCATCAGTCACTAATTGCGCTGGTCTTTCACGAACCTCAAACTATATGTTCAAGAATGCACTGTGGTACCTTTTACTATACTAGGCCTCCAGCTGACATACTAGCTCGGCGATAACCCACTAACCGTAGTGCACCCATTAACCAATTCCAACTAAACCACATTACCTAGAATACACCAGAGGGACCTATACCACCGATGGGTCCTGAATCCTTCCTTATCCAAGATTTTTTCATTCTCCAGCAAAGAACAACCTTGGCCACAGCGCACAAGGGGAAGACCTTACCCTTGAGTGCCCCTCCACTCCCTCAAAGCTCTCTGAATACCATCCTGCAACCCCAGGGCCCACAAATCAATTCCCACCACATTGAGGTGTACCCCGTCACCCCAAAGGTATCCCCAAGTACAGTGGCTGATGAAGTTTTAGGATGGGGGGCGCAAGACCCCGCCCGTCCAGATTTGGCCCCTCCCACTTCTCATAAGCCACACCCCTTATAGAATCCACATCATATACCAGGCTTCACATTATACATGGGGCTCTGCACATCATATACCAGGCTGCACATTATACACAGGGCTCTACTAAAGCAACCTATAACTCGCACATATCTGCATTCTGCAACCTGTAAATCACACATATCTGCATTCTGCAACCTGTAAATCGCACATATTTGCATTCTGTAAATCGCACATATCTGCATCCTGCAACCTGTAAATCGCACATATCTGCATTCTGTAAATTGCACATATCTGCATCCTGCAACCTGTAAATCGCACAAATCTGCATTCTGTAAATCACATATCTGCATTCTTCAACCTGTAAATTGCACATATCTGCATTCTGTAAATCGCACATAACTGCATTCTGCAAACTGTAAATCGCACATAACTGCATTCAGCAACCTGTAAATTGCACATATCTGCAACCTATAAATCGCACATATCTGCATTCTGTAAATCGCACATATCTGCATTCTGCAACCTTTAAGTCGCACATATCTGCATTCTGCAACCTGTACATCACATTTGGGCGGGGTGGGGGGGGCATGTGCTGCCGCTGACCACCTCAAAAGTTTAAACAAGTAGTTAAGCTGGGGGGCGGGCAGGTGCTGCCGACGACGACCGAAAATGTGCAAACAAGTTATTAAGCGGACGAGGGCTGCCGCTGACCACCGTAAAAGTGACAACAAGTTGATAAGCGAGTGGGGGGGTTGTTTGTGCTGACGCCGACCACTGAAAATGTGCAAACAAGTTGATAATCGGGAAAGAAGAAAGGTAACAGCGCTCTCTGCAGGGACAACTCAATCCATACACCAGGTCTACTCACAGGTGCCAAGGCTCAATGTGTCCCAACATACTCCAATGCAACAGTAGTAACAAGAGCCGGCAACACTGTAATCCTTGAAGTATCGTTTATCTGTACATCAGAGTGAAAGCCCCCCCCCAAACTTGCAGGAGCCCTCATTATACTGCCAGCAGACACTCCTTTTCTTTGTGGCCAGGTTGTCCGGGGGTAGATGTGCCACCACCCCCCCCCCTCCCTGGAAAAAACTGATTAGAGACTTGCGCCGAGGTCATAAGTCGCATCCACATACTAATGTCCTTGTGATTCCACCGCAAGGACGGGCGGATAGATCTCTGCTGCCGGAACTGCTTGTCGTACCTCAACCATGCGGATTCCTCATAGCCCCGTAGGCCTCCCTGATCCCAAGATAACAGAAGAGCACCGAACAGTGTTCCGAATTCTTCTCCCCAACTACACTTGCCATAATGGCAAAAGCCTGCAGCCAATTAGGGAAAGTCCGTGGGATAAGCCTGTACAGCTGTTTTTCTTCATCCTCCTTTTTGCTCTCCTCTGGCTTGACCCCATCCAGATAACATTTTTCCAGAGGTAGCAGAGAGAATATCCTCACCTACTCACCCTTCCAAATTTTTTCGCAGAATTACGGCTTCAGGTGCGCACCCAGAGGCCCTTCAAAACAAACGTAAACCTCACATTTCACAAAGCCCTACAATCTGACTGAATCCTGTTTGGTAACGGCCTCCCCTGATGACGCAGCCTTGTCCCTCATTGTCAATTGCCACTACGGCGGGCACCGCTGTCGCAGGGGGATCAACCCTGAACACAGAAGACAGCCTTGTTGCCTCTGACCCACCCATCGGCGGGATCCACGCCGCCGACGCCATGGCTTGTGCACTCGTTTCTGGTTCAAATGGCTCAGTTTCATGTCATTTGGGTGTTGCAGGGGGGCTGAGTGACCTTTGGTGATCTAATAAATCATTAATAATGCAAAAACGATAAAAGATAGACCGGAAATTTTAGCAGCAAAAAACGACAAAAACTTAGCACTAACCAATGAGACCGGTTTCATGCCATTTGGATGTTGTAAGGGGGCTAGGTGATGTGATAGTCTGGAAAAAACAATTGCTAATATCTTAAAAATATAAGCAGCACAAATGTAAATTTTTATATATATATATATTCAGCAGTAGCCATGAAGGATATACTGTAAACCCACTCTGTGTGCATCAAATACCTTTGCAAACTCATATATTACCCAGTTAATATAGTAGTGATGTCATAACTGTGCAGAACACCCAGTAAGTATACCCACTAATGCCTGCCTGTAGAAAACTGCAGGGGGAAGATACAAGACCAGTCACCCTGTACAAAGAGAGAACACAGCAGTGATTGGTCTTTATTACATGGAGCTCCTGCACATAGGCAAAGTGCTTTCTTAAGCTGCACCCACAATAAAATAAAAGTTCATGTTTAAAATTGAGCAAATACCCATTACAGGGTATGATTAATAAACTGTAGAATGCATTTATTATTATTAATAATAATAATAATAATAATAATAATACCTGACACATATACTACAGGGGTACCTTTATTAAGTGGGTTACTTTTTCAACCAATCACTAAAACCATATTTATAAAGGGTGCTCATACTATTTACATGGTAGAAAAACATTTCTGGTCGAAATTACAACTTTTCAACAATTTATACTATTTCTGGTAAAAGCCGTTTGGATCTCTATATAACCTAGCAAGTTTGTCTCAGTTTCTACAGCTGGAATAACATCCAACATGCAATATGCAAATCAGTTTCTCTCCCAAACTAGGCTGCTAGCATAATTTATTTTCTGTGCTCGTATGTATGTTATTAAATTAAATAGGAATAGTTTTCATTACAATGGTGGATTGGATCACTTTGTTGGATTGGGCAGATCACAGATGGAGTGAACGTTCAATAATTCGCCATTCTCTAGTAAAAATATAGCGTGTTTTAGTGATTCTCTAGTTGGAGGTAGTGATGTTATTGTAAATTGTAAATTGAACTGCACCTGCATGCATTTTAACCCCTCCTGGGACCCCCCCCCCCCCCCACCGTGGATTTACATCGCTACTTTGCCGTTAAATACTCTTGTTGTGGCAGCAGACAGCTGCCATAACCCCGGTATTTTCTTCAACGGCGGGCGGTTCGCTTTAATATTCGGATTCGCCACAAAATCACTTTTATCGGCAGCAGGAGAGGTGCCCACCCCCCTCCTGCCACGTCAATGTTGTCTCCGCTGCTTACTAGAGCCATCGGTAGCAGCGGAGACAATCCGATGCTGTCCCCTGAAAGTCAGGAAGTCGAGTGAGGGAATTATGGCCCCCACTGGGTCAATGCCATTGGATGACGGAAGTGACATCAAACGTCCCTCCCATCCAACAACCTTAAAGGGCCAATTTTTTTTTTTTATTATTGCATTTAAGTGTAAATGTGGGATCTGAGGTCTTTTTGTCCCCAGATCTCACATTAAAGAGGTCCTGTCATGTTTTTTTATATTTCAAGGGATGTTTACATTCCTTGTAATAGGAATAAAAGTGATCCAAATTTTTTTATTAAAGGGACAGTGTAAAAATATGAAACAAAAAGAAAAATAAATAAGAAAAAATATATTTTAAAGTGCCCCGTCCATCCGCGCTAGCACGCAGAAGCGAACGCATACATAAGTCGTGCCCGCATAAGTAAAAGGTGTTAAGTATCGCCACGATCGTTAGAGCGAGTGAACTAATTCTACGAAAAGACCGCCTCTGTAACCTGTAAAAATGTTTAAACGTCGCCTATGGAGATTTTTAAGTGTCAAAGTTCATCACCTTTCTACAAGCAGGCGCAATTTTGAAGCATGACATGGGTATCAATTTACTCGGCGTAACATCTTTCACAAAATAAAATAAATTGGGCTAGCTTTACTGCTTTCTTATTTTATAATTCAAAAAGTGTATTTTATTCCCTAAAAATTGTGTGTGTAAGACTGCTGCACAAATACGGTATGACATTGCAACGACCACAATTTTATTCTCTAGCGTGTCTGAAAAAAATTAAATAATGTTTGGGGGTTCGAAATAATTTTCTAGCAAAAATTCCTGGTTTTAACTTGGAAAAACCAAGTGTAAAAAATAGACTTGGTCCTAAAGAGGTTGTAAACCTCGAAAAAAAAACAAAAAAATACAAACCCTGCAAGACAAAGGCATAATGAGCTAGTATGCCTCGCATAATAGCTCACTATAAAATACTTACCTCAGAACAATGCTCTGAATCGACGTCGGCACTCGGAGTACATGGCCGACATCTTCCACCAGAGTTACTTCTGGGTTTGCGGCTCCGGCGCTCTGATTCACCGGAGCCATGATGACATGACTCATGCGCATGCTCGCGAGAGCCACCGGTCATGGCACGAGTCCTGAAGAAATGGCACCAGCGGCCCGTTTCCTCAGTGCACATGTGCCAATGACGTCGGCAGCATGCATATACTAAATATCCCCTAAACTGTGCAAGTTTAGGAGATATTCACGATACCTACAGGTAAGCCTTTTTATAGGCTTGCCTGTAGGTAAAAAAAGTGGTGCGACAGAGTTTACAACCACTTTAAGTGGTTTCAAATAATAATTGTCTACCTGTAAATTAAAGCTCTCTTTGCATGGATTTGATCCTGCTTTGTCTAGATCACCATGTTTTTCATTTGCCTATTATACTATACTGTTAGACCCTGGCTTTTCACATTGTTGCTTTTGCTGACTTAGCCTAATCTGTCTTTTGTCATTCTTGCACCCCCAAGCATACTTTCCCACTTTGTGGTTTCAGTAGTGGTCTGATCTTTCCCATGAGAAAGACAACAACATTGATGTGATTATCCTTGCTTTTAGATGTCTGCATCCAAACTTTGCTATGTGCTTTCTTGTTTGGCATCCTTGTCCTTAACACTTTGCCTTGTTTGGAATTCTAGTCTTGCCTTTCCTGTTACCTTATTTTTAGTTCCTCATGATTTGGTTTCTTTATTTATTCTTCCTTGTTATGTGAGCCCTCAGTTCATGTTGAAGCAAACTTTCAATCATTTTTACATCTTTATTGCATTGTTTGCCTCTCCCCTTTTTAACAAAGCGCTTCAGACTTTCTTGTCTAGGCGAGAATCATATACCATGCGTCACACATCCCAGGAGACTTTGTGACTCTGTAGAACATACTGTGCATCCCCAGTAAAGCATCATCAGAGGACTAGTTGCTAGGACCTAAACGAGACAGCTGAATTCCTGATGACATCAGGAAAGTGGATGGCGACGTGGAACCTGGCATGTGGAGGATTGCAGTGGACGACAGCGGGCAGCACTGGAATTGCTGGGCGGGTTAGTATGTGATCTCAGCTTAACCTAGTAGATAAGATGGTAGGGGATATGATTAAAATAAATCCGGGAGGTAAAATTCCTCTTTAGCTCTTGCTATTCTTTAGACCAGCCTTTGTTGCCTGGTCTGCACATTTGGATGTACTTCTTCTGTCTAGCATTTGCCTTGTCTTGTTTTCTAATAATTGGCAGCCCTTGGTTTCCACCTGTCTTGTTGGTTGTTTATGTTTTCTTTCTATCACTGGTCACCAGAAAGTCCATTCTAGAATTTGTAGGCATTGGTACCCAGCAAACAGCTTCTCTAATTTGATACCCTTTGACTGTGCTGCTCAGTGAGAGCATTTGATCATCCACTGGAGACTTGTCTTGTGTTTGTAAGTCAGTTTATTTCAATCCTCTAGTCTCCTGGCTTTTTCTGTGCTTGTCTGTCTTCTCTCTCATTGACGTACCAGGTTCTGAACTTTGGTTTCCTTCTTAAATGTTGCTTTGAGTGACAGACATTGTTTTTGCTAGCTGTATACATTGCCCCAGAGCTAGCAGTATACAAACTCCTTGCCCTGGGCAGAATTCCCTTTCCGGCCATTCCACTTAGCAGTATGGTTTATCATATATTTGGGCCACATGACCAGATCAGCCAGCCCCATGCCAAGTATTAGAAATGAAACTGAATTTCCCTAATAGAGACACTGTTAGTGGCTGAAAGTACTTTATGGCAACTAGCACAGACAGTCTTTACCGTATATGCCCAGGAAGACAATACTGTATGACTAATAACATCTGAAAAAGTTCAGTGATGCTTGTGTTTTAAAGGTTATTGTTTCACTATTAGGTATCATCACATATCAGGACTCTGTATTCACAGGTTTTTCTTTCTATCAGAAGACAGCAAATTTAAGTGGCTATGAGTTGTCGTTGGCTTTCACCTATATGTGGATTATATAACAGCTTGTTCATCAAGTCGATATTTTGTTGTGATGAAGGCTTGTACTGGCATCTTTGACTTTGGATATGAGCACATTCCCAAGGTGTCCCATCATTGTTGGTGAAGGTAAGGGCTAATAAAACACTCCTAAAAGGAAATCTATGATGGTTTCTACCTACATGAAAAAAAAATTCTCTTTCTGTTTGACCAAATCTAAAGCTGGTCATTTGTGCATGAAATTCTGATTTGCTAAATCTGCCAAAATTAACTCTGTTGGTGGGCATGGCAGCAACACCCGCATCAACAAATATCAAATTTTCAATTAATTAAATGAGCCAAGTCAAAAATTGTTGGATGAACACTATCTACATCCAATCAGATGCAGGCACTGTTCTGTTTGGTTATTCTGCAAAGGGAGATTTGTCTTTCCACCCTTTATAGCATGGATGGAGGAATCTGTGAATCTATTGACTTTTTTTGTTCACCCTATACATTTATGGTCAGATTACATACTGTCTACATGCTTTACTGTCAGGACTGAGATTCCAATGAATACATGTACTTTATTTTTATTAAACCTCTAATAGCACCGCTCTGTAAAAAATTAACCTAAATCCTATAACTCAAACAATAATAAAAAGTGATAAATAAAGTGCTTTAACAATTAATCTATAACAGTGAAAACAACCTCGCTGCCTCCTTTATAAGAAATATGTCTCTCCCATGAAATCAAATCAATGCTAATAAATTCCAGAAGGTGCCAGGAAAAACGCTAGAAGTGTTAAAGTCCATTAAAATGTCCGTGCAAAAGTCCCACACATAATATAACTGTAATTAGCTGTGTTCCAATCCTGCAGGAAAGATGATGTGATTATTCCACTCCACAAGCAATCACTTCAAGTGATCCCCCTATGTGAATTGTGAGTTTCACTCACCAAATCGTTTTCCCTCACATATAAATGCTCATCATAAATCACTCAGGATGTACCACTACCTCTGAAGAGTCTTCCCATACACTGGTATGAATGATAATCCGGTGGTTCCTTATTGGGCAACGAAAAGGGAACCCGCATAGTGTATTATCATAAAAACATTAAAATGTATTAAACATCCAATAACTATTCACAGACATAAAGATGTTGAAGGCATATCATATATCCAAGCTGATCACTTAGCAGTGCAATTGGATGTCCCACACATCTTCAGCAACACCTCTAGGATAATTTGTAGTGTCAGTACAGATTGCCATGCCGCTGCACCCTGACTCAGCGTTTCATCCACTGATTTTTTTCAAAGGGCCATACTTTGTTTTTGTTGTGGTCTGAGATGCCTCACCCATGCCCTCATCTGAAAAATAAAGCTATTATAGGTAAAGATAGTAGAGACTACAGATGTGTTTTTGCAATGAGAGAAAGGAATTTCTGTTCCAAAGAGATGCTGTCTTTGGCAGTTTTATGATAAATGCATGGGCTAATGAAAACAGAAGCCAGCTTGAATGTTCTGATTTTCTTATATGAGCATTTCCGTAAGTGTTAGCCCGTGTTACCATAGACAAATGATCTTGACAGTGCAGTTTTTGTTATTTGACCTGTGGTTTCCAGCATGAAACTGAATGGGTTCCAAACGAAAAAGCACAAAGGTAGAAGAGTGTGCCAGCAGATTAACCACCAGAGAAAATTCAAATTATTGCATCACAAATGATTGCATCACAGATGTTTCACACTGCCAGCACATTATGCTATAAAGAACTGCCAAATATAGTGAATATTAACAGCAATGGGGGTTGGTTAGGAAAGGCAACTCCACTTTGCCCTGCAAGTGCACTTGGAAGTACAGTGACTCTAAATCTAAGGGGTAGATCCGAAATGTGTGGAAGCTCTGCTGATTTTTTATTTTCCTTGCGTGTCCCCCTCGGAGTGACTTTACTTCCAAGTGCTTTCTTTCAGTGAAAAGTGGATTTTTCTTTAGTAAATAACCCCCAATGTATTGAATCATATACAGTAAGCAACTTGAAGTGTATCCAAAGCCAAAACTGTTTCATTTGGTTTACGGTAGTGTGATAAGTAGCTAGAACCTCCGTTCTTGTTTTTTGCTGTGTGTGTCCACAGCACGCTGGGTAGATTCATCTTCTGTCCTGTGACGGTTGTCTGAAAGTGATGAAAGCCAACATTGTGAGTTTTCACCAGAAAAAGAGGTAGAGGAAAAATCTTCTAAAGAGGACACATGTTCCAATGACAGGTGTCTAATGGGGGAATTATCTCAATAATATCAAGCAGGTGAAAAGATAATGGTAGTAGTTTTAACCATTTTCTGCTCTATCCAAAAAAATAAAAAAATAAAAACATTTAGCTTTAAATATTCCTTAATTACGATCAAAAAGAAAATTATCCTGGATAATGTCTCAGGAAAAGATGGTCAGTATGCTTTTGGACTCCACACAGAAATTTGAAGCCATTTGGGAACCCTGGGCGACCTACATGCATATCTCCCTGAAGCTAGGATCCATACACCAGTTAGCTAATACTACCAAATTCCTGCCGGTCAGTCACTTATTGTCCTCTCACCATTTTCTAGTTTATTTTCGTCTTATTTCTTCTTCTTCTTCTATCTGCTTTCACTTCTTCTTGATACCCCCCTACCGGGTTTTTGCTGTCCCCTTTTCTTTTCATATTGGATCAGGATTGCTTCAATCTGAATTTTTGACCATAAATAGTGGCTAGATTTTAGGTCTATCAGGTCTCCTATGACCACTGAGTCAAATCATTAGGGACCATGTACTATATGTCTTTTTTATGGTTGTAAGCTCAGTATAATACTGGTATACTCTGATTCGCACAAACTTGCTACATTTAGTTCCCTATGTTTTTTTGGAGTTATTATTTCATTTCGGTAAATTTCTACTCTAAACTCTGTTATATAGCTGATCTATTTTCTTGCTGCTTCATTCTTGGAAAGTCTAAAAATGATTGTATTCGCTGCTCCAAGATAACTCATTACTCACCCTATTTTCGATATATCGAAACTGGTTTGATTTTGTTTTCATATGTCTGTTATAAATTATTCTCAATAAAAACATATTGAAAGTAAATATTCCTTAATGACAATATTAGGGATTACTGTATATCTTATGAGCAGAAAATCTATATCAAGTTTATATAACATCTACATGTGCAAAATATACATTTCAATAAAAAAAAATATAAATAACAAAGAGAACTCCAGATGGAATACAATTCACTGGCTGGCAGAATTGTGGATGGTGTGTTTGTGTCATTTAGGTTTCTCATATACACTTGGTGAGGGGTTCCAGGGTTGATGACTAATATAAAGAAAATAATATTTTTGTTTTCTGAATCTTGATAAGTTCTGACTGGGTCCTGGATCTCAGAGGCTCTGTAGAGATTTGGTTGAAATAAAGACTCAATTTTTAAGTTAAGCCAGACTTTTTTGAAGCTGTAGAGCTACGAGCCTTCATATTTGTGAGTTTATTATGCTCTGGGATGCTTTTTCTTTTGCTCACTCTGCTTTTGGAGCCTGCTGTGGGAAAAAAGGCTCACTGCTGACCTAACACTAAAAAGGTATGGGCGTTGCCTTTTTATGTTGTTGTGTTGGGGGAAACCCTGTTTGTTTAATTGCCTGGAGGAGCAGATTTTTTTTTTTTTTTTTTTAGCTTTATGTTTTATAAACTTGCTGTTCATAATGTATAAGAAATACAACAATGCATAAATATTATTTTAGTTAATCGGTGTGACCATTTTTGTGCAAATAATAATATGATAAGCCTTTTTACACTGACAGTTAAGTGGTCACAAGCACAAGCGGTTAATCATCTTCTGGTGCACCCATCATATTTGATTTAAAAAAATATTTAACTATGCCCAAAAATAAAATATATAATTTAGATAGGATTAAGAATAAAATGCATAAGATATTGCAAATAATATATTGCTCAATTTTAAAGGTTCTATTAAGAGAAGTGATATGAAATTCTTTGCTAAAGTATAATTGTTTGTACATATAGAACCATAGTTATAAGCAGTCTTAGCATAAGGCTCTTTTGGATGTTCCCTAACCTGTTCTCCAAAATGACGATATCATCAATGTCACCCAATGCTGATGTAATGCAAATTTCTACACTAATCTCAACTCTTTTTAAGCTATCAAACAGCTACTGAGCAGTACATGATTTACTTTGCCACAGATATCATCTTTAGCGCCTATGCATGAAGTAGTTGCAAAATGAATCACTCTTAGTTTTCTAATATTTAGGCAGAATTCACCCACTGTTTTCTCATTTATAAAGTGATCATTATAAATAAGGTAGCCTTTTCCAGTTAAAAGGAAAAGTCCAGATTGTCTGGATAAAACGGCCTACCCTACAAATAATTACACATATAAATAGTCCTTTTCTTCCTAAATCAATCTTTTTGATTCACAAAGCATTTTCTTTTTTTTTTCTTTCATTTTAGCAATGCTCTGTGCGTTATATCTTTTAAGTTTTGAATTCTGCCCTTAGTATTTAAACAATGTTTTTTTTTTTCAGGGATAGATAGGCGTTTAACTGAGTAGCAAATTTGAATTCATATATTTTTATTTGCTAGCTTTTTATGAGGAATAAACAGTAAAACATTTAGAAACAATTTTTTTATTCTTGCAATTTTTACCAAAACAAAGTTGACGTAATTTGCCATATATTTACCCCAAAATATAATCAACAAAATATGCTGATTAAAATGTTTTCACATTAGCGTGATTTTTACGTAACGTAGCAGATTGGTAAGTAAAAGTATGTGTTTTTCTTTAGGAAAGCTTTATTCCCCTTTTGTTGCTACTGTACAATGAACATTAAATCAAAAATGATTTACAGTTGTGTTTACATTTACTTCTACAGCTACTACTATGAAGCAGTCTGTAGAGGCATTAGAAGGCAAGAAGCTGATGGTATCAGCCTCAGGTCTTAGCTCTGGATGCTGGCCACAGAAGTCACTAAGACCAGATATAATTTTGAAATGGCAGCTAGGACTTAAGTAGGTAATGTTGCAACATTTTCAAAATCCTGGGGCATCTCAGTAGTGTGGCAGCGGCTGCTGACCATGCATGCACAATGCCCACTCTCGCTGGATAAGTAATAAGACTGGGAAAGGTGCTGGTGGCAGATCCAGGATTGAGGGTTACAAAATAAGTGTATCTGTATTAAAGGTGCAGTCGCAACCGAAAGTCAGAAACCATTTTTTTATTCTCTATGCTGGTTTCAGGTCATCAGAAAGTATTGTGACTATTGAATCAACACAATAACCAGGCAATAGCAATTTCACAAAGAGAAGTAAAGAACTTCCGGCCTGTTGTCCTCTTATGACAAGTTTTCTTTAATATAAAATGGTTACAAATTACACTCAGTATATTTTTTGACTGGCGGTGTTCAAAGAATACTGAAGGACAAAATGTGTAGGGGGTCATTTGCCTGAAGATAAATGACAGGAGAGATAACTGTTAAGCTCCCTGGCAGTATTCCCGAATCTGGCTCGGGGTGAGATTTAATTACCATAAGCGGTATTCCCGAGCCAGACTAGGGATCGCATCGCTGGATCAATGTAGTACTTACCTTGTCCCCTGGATCCAGCGATGTCTCCCCGCTGTGATCAGCGAGCCACCGTGTCTCGCTTGATCTGTAACAGTGCTGAGCTCCGTTCCCTGCGAGCATTGCAATGCATAGGGATGGAGTTTGGCGCCAAATTAAAAAAATTAAAAAACATAGTATAGAGACAGTATACTGTAATCTTACAGATTACAGTACTGTATCAAATAATTACACATTCCCTTTGTCCCTAGTGATTTGTCCAGTGTCCTGCATGCAGTTTTATTTTATAAATATTATTCTTTATGCCAGGAAACTGGAGATTGTCCATAGCAACCAAAAAATGTCAGTTTACATCAAAAGTGGTTATAGACCAGCTAGAAAACAGCGATAATAAATTAGAATCACTCGCAGAATTGAGCGATAGTAATTTGTGGGGAAATTTATTATCAAACACTGAAAAGTAATGACAGCGACAATTCTGCAACTCAGCATATTTCAGTGTTTTTGATTTGATTACATTATTGAATAATTTTTATTATTATTATTATTATTGGCAAACTCTCACGAGAGTGAGAGAGAGAGCTGTGCATGATGTCATAAACCTAGGCTTTTTACCAGACAAGAAACAGGAAGTGGGCTGTATAAGGTATTTACTGGCAGAATCCAGTAAATCCAAAGTTAAAACAACAAGGGCAGAAGATTTAATAGATGGAAAGATGAAAAAATGACTGAAGTTCCACTTTAAGCACTTAGCTAATGTAAGAGGCAGAGCAGAGGCTCTAGGCAGGGTACTAGTTTTATTACAGGCAATTAAATATTGTACAACTTTAAGGCATATTGTATGTTAGTGGGCTTTTGTTTGCATAAGACAGATTTTGCATTCCTATACAAGTCTTTGGAAATGTAGAATAGTCAAATGCAGGTAAGAAGGAAGCCAAATGCAGATGCACCGGAAATCTGAACTATTTAATAAGCATCTCAAACTGATGTCAAACTAATAACCATCAATGTAAGTCCTAAAAGTTACTTTAACAGTTTAGTCATGATGATGCTATATGTGAAATACATGCAGTTGATTTACTAAAATTGGAGAGTGCAAAAAATGTTGCAGCACTGCACAGAAACCAATCAGCCTCCAGGTTTTGATTTTTCTATCCAAACTTTAAAGCTTAATTGAACAAGCTGAAGTTAGAAGCTGATTGGCTACCATACACAGCTACACCACATGATGTACTCTTCAGTTTTAGTAAATCAAACCCCATGTATTTCACATATAGCATCATCATGACTAAGACTGTTAAAGTAACTTTACCCTAGAGATCCAGGCTACATACAGATTTGTATCTCTTAAAAAATACAGGAGAGTCTCTCAGTACATTGGCATGGTATGCATGGTATACAACATAATATAGTCTCAAAAGAGAAGGAAGCAATTATCAGCATTAACTAGTTAGGGAACATTCCCAAAAATATTTACATTTATTTTTAGGCCCCTTTCACATGGGTGGACCATTTAGGTCTCCCTGTCAATTTTTAAGGTGGACCTGAACGGGCGCCCCGTGCTAGTCTATGAAGCGGCGTATGTCAGCGGGGACATGTCTGCTGACATCCAATCCGCTCCGATCTGCTGAATCCAGATGGATAGAAACCCTATTTTCCATCCATCTGGCGGTTCAGATTGGATTAAACTGACAGGCGGTCCGTTTTCCTCTGATCCCCCATAGATTAGAGCGGAGCTCTGACAGGTCCATCCCTGCACAATGAGCAGAAACTGACCTGTCATCCGTCGGCTCAGCGGGGATTAACGGAGCGATCACCGCTGAGCAAGCGGAATCTGTCAAAATGGACAGCCCCGTATGAAAGGGGCCTAAGGAATTAAGAGGTAACCCTCTAAAGGGAAAAAAATCAGGCAAGAAGACCAAAAGATGGCTGCCGAAACAAGGGGGAAAAAATGGGAGGGAGACGTTAAAAGGGAAGAGGTGAGGGAAAGGGGAGGAAGGTAAGAAAATAAAAGTCCGGGGGGGTGCATTCTCTCTCCTCCCCATTCCCCCTGTCCTCAACCCAGTAAGTGAAGAGAAATACAACCAAGGCCTCACAGAAAAGGCAATTATGGGAACTGGTTGTTCCCTATTTTTCTATATAATTATCAGAAAAATGTCAAGTCCAGCAATTACCTATATGCATTTTTCTAATATATATATTTTGAAATCTTAACATGAAATGAAACCATCAATACGTCTCTACAGCAGTACTGCACAGCGAAAAAGTATACAGCGGTCTGAGAACTGGCTGAATAAGCAAAGGCTGTAATGAAAGTTCATAATTCTTATTTATATTTGGACAAGTATTTGTAATTTTCCCAGTGAAACCATTTTGAGGTTTTTTGAGAGCCTCTGTCTCCAAGGGCCACAGTAAGGTCTTCCATTTCTTGAATGTCATTAACCCTGGCGAATCATTGTTTTAAGGATGGAGGACTGATTTGTTCCTAGGAACTCGGGATTCATGCCCTGATGGCATTCAAGTGGTGGATTACTAACGACCTTTTATACCTCTTTTAGGACATGGGCATAAGGTGGAGTAATACCGCTTATGATTTGTCAGTTAGATCAAAACCAGTTACCTGCTGGATGATCTCCAGGACTGATCTTCAAAAGGGGCATAATATATATGGCTATCCAGAATATATTTATGAGAGAGCTTGGATGGGTGTCAAAACGGCAGAAAAATGTATTACTATGTGGAAAAAGTTTGGAAAGTACTGCTGGTTTCCTATACTATCTGGTCACCAGCTTGTATGAGATCATTGATACTTATTGCAGATAGATTCTGAGTGAAAAATAAAATCTTGCTCTTTTGTTTCTTCGAGAAAGTAATTCACGGGTCTCTTTCCCACTTGTTGAGAATAAATTACAAAAAGTGTAGCGCTAAAAAGAAAATATTGTGCATAAATCTGTGAAAAAATATATCACATCCACGTATATAGCCACGTAGACTCACGTGATTCCTATACCTTATGTTACATTGATTGACAACAAAAAGTGTTATACCACTTCCATATAAAAGTGTACTTGTATGCGTTCAAATATACACATAAATGAAAATAATCAACTTGAAAAAGAAAATGGTGAATAAAGAGTCATTTTTAAAAGGAGAAATTCAAGTCCCACGTGTACGATTGAATATCAGATGAACCATCCAATCCTAAAAGTATGACGTGCGAACACCCGTGTGCCAATACCACCACCTTAGCAGATGCAGGCTTACCGGATATTTCTGACCCAAAAGAATATATATTCCAAGGGTCATACACGCTTTTATGGTAACTGTAGAAAAATCAAACTCGCAGGTGCTGGAATGCCAAGATCTACAGAGAAATTTCTTCCAAACACAAATGGATATAAACAGGTTCTTTCCAAACGCATTCTTCCCAACTCCAAATGGTAAACATATAGAATGGAAAGATAAGGCTAAATAGTGTAATTCCGTTTAAAAATACATTTATTAAAAAAAGGTAACAAACTCACATTAAAGTAGTTTATCAAACGCTTTCAGTAAAAAATGGCGGTAGTGGAGTTCTCCCGACACGTTTCGTCCTCATAGACATCGTCTGAACCCCATGAAGCATGATCACCAATCTCTCTCTCTTCCTAGTCAGTCCCATCCTCCCCACAGTTAGAACACACATAGGGAACACAGTTAACCCCTTGAGTCCCCCCCTAGTGTTAACTCCTTCCCTGCCAGTGACATTTATACAGTAATCAGTGCATTTTTATAGCGTCACTGGTCCCAAAATGTGGCAAAAGTGTCGGATGTGTCCGCCATAATGTCGCAGTCCCGATAAAAATCACCGCCATTACTAGTAATAAAAATAAATAAATAATAAAAATACCATAAATCTATCCCCTATTTTGAAGAAGCTATAACTTTTATGCAAACCAATCAATATACACTTATTGCGATTTTTACCAAAAATATGTAGAGGAACACATATCAGCTTAAACTGAGGAAAAAAAAATATATATATATAAAAAAAAAGTGGGATATTTATTATAGCAAAAAGTAAAAGATATCGTTTTTTTTCAAAATTGTCGCTCTTCTTTTGTTTATAGCGCAAAAAGTAAAAACTGCAGAGGTAATCAAATACCACCAAAAGAAAGCTCTATTTGTGGGAAAAAAAGGACCTCAATTTTGTTTGGGTACAGCAACGCATGACCGCGTAATTGTCAGTTAAAACGACACAGTGCTGTATCGCAAAAAATGGCCTGGTCATTGAGCAGCCAAATCTTCCGGGGCTGAAGTGGTTAAGGACCCTCGGCTGCAAGCCATCTGGTCCCGGTGACTTACTTAAGTTAAGTTTTTCAAGTCTAAAATGCTGGAAGCGTCTTAAAGTGCCGAAGTACAGCTACGACGGTTCGCGTAGAGCAACCAACCTGCCGCAGTATAACCGCAGTGGCTGATCCGGAAGAGGTTAAAATATTTTTTAACTCCAAATGAATAAATAAAAATGACCAAAACCACTTTAAAGGCTAAGTTCACTTTTTTTTTTCTAAATTCCAGCTCAATTCCAGATTGATTGCATTTCATTTAAAAAACCTGCAGCTGGGAGTGGGTGGGTGGATGATGCAGGGTGTGTGCTAATGAGGTCAGCTGGTCAACTCCTTCCTGTGGCATGACCTACAGTCTGTAAGGACATAAGAAAGAAGCAATAGATACCTTTGGAATCATGGATGGATTACAGTAAGGTACATGTCTGTAGATTTTATGGAAAACTTTGATATTTTTGCAAAAAAAAGTACATGAATGCTATATTGGTGCATAGGGGAGCTGGAATTTACAAGAAAAAAAAGGTGAGCTTAGCCTTTAAGCTACTTTCCTAGACTTGCAATATTAACAGGCAAATAACAGGAAGACCCTGTGGACTATATATATAAAAATATATGTACAGTATATACAGTATATTATACAGGGAAGTTGTATGCAGTAGTGTATTTAGGTTTTGTGCTGCCCTAGGCCTGACTAAACTCACGATCTCCTCATTTAAATATGACCCACCCCCCCCTGTCAAGGCCACACCCCTTGCTGTTTAAGACCCGCCCTGAAATTTTCGAGTGGGGACACTAGTTCTGAGGGCCTGGGTGGGGTGGAGCAATGGATTCCCTTAATTTGCATATATTTCCTGTCACTTCCTGTTTGGCTGTGGGGCAGGAAGTGAAGGGAATTCTCTGCAATGGGGAAGAGATGGTAAAAAATAAACTGACAGGGGCTATAACCCTCCATTACTCGATCCAAAATGAGAAAAAAAAAGTGTCACCTATAGTTCTACTTTGAACACAAATTTCTAATAATTTTATGGAGAGGACTAAGAAGATATATCCATGCCAGTGGTGCAGCAGAAAACATATAGCACAGTGAGGAAGGTTTGTGGTCCAGCATGATAGGACAGTCAAAATTAGAAGCGGCGCCCCCCACAGTTGCGGAATGCCGGCCGCCCGCATACCAGAAACAGTGCGGCCGTTTTATGGGGGTGCTAGACTAATTTGCCTCTCAACCCAGTCCGCCCCATAAGACTGGCGCTACACTAACACTAACAACTTTTTCCGTGCTGCCCCCCTGCAAAGTGCTGCCCTAGGGCTGGGCCTCGTCGGCCTAGGCCAGGATACAGCGTTAGTTGTATGGTCTGGCTCTTAGTGCAGGAAGAGGGATCAGAAGACTGAGGTATCAATGCTTATTCTGGAGAAGGGGTACAACTTAGCTGTGGATTAACTTCTGGCAGCCTTCAAAGTTGTGACAAGTAAATAGTACTGTCTATACAATAAAACCTTCTTTGAAGGACAAAATACTCCCCCATGATTCCTCCTTTGCTAAATTATATTTATTAATAAAGCAAAAAAATCTATTAATTAATTAACTGCTTCGCGCCGCCCTATAGCCTATAAGACTGCTACAGAGCGGACGCTAACTGCCGGGAGGCCTCCTGTTTACTTCCGCAATGCACGCTCCCGCGAGCATGCATCGGGGAAGTTCTGTGCTGCCTGTGTCCCTTGGACACAGCCAGTCACAGATCGCTGTAAACGGCCAATCACAGCGGTTTACAGCGCGATTGGCGTGTCCAATGAGAGATGATCTCATATGTAAACATATGAGATCATCTCTCATCGCCGCTCTCCCTCCTCACACAGACAGCGTGTGAGAAGGGAGAGATCAACGGCTGCAACTGTCAAATACCACCAAAAGAAAGCTCTATTTGTGGGAAAAAAAGGACAAAAAATTCATTTGGGTACAGTGTTGCATGACTGAGTAATTGTCATTCAAAATGTGAGAGCACCGAAAGCTGAAAATTGGTCTGGGCAGGAAGGGTGTTTAAGTGCCCAGTAGGCAAGTGGTTAATGTTTACTGTGAATTTGGTTGATTGCTCTGACGTCATCATGAATATGTATTTTTTTTTTTCACCCACCTTCTCAGACAGAAGTACAACATGTAGGTTCAGTTTTGTCTAAACATCCCACACCACCACATCCTTACGTATGACACCAGTGACATGAGAATTACACAGAAGCCTACTGAGATCTATATCATTTTTTTGTCTCTTCAGTCGGCTGTCTTGTGTTTGTAGAGTCACTATACGTACCTGTGATCATCTAAATAGATTCCCTATGATGGACAATTAAACACAGGTAATTTTTGAACTTGTCACCAATGACCCATCTGTCTTTTGAATGAGTATGATAAACTCTGTATTTTGTTTTGTTGGTTATCATTTATTATTTATGTATCAAGTTGTCCATATACTAGTACAATTTTGTTGGAAAATTCTTGTTTTTTAAGTACTTTCAAATGACATTTGGCAAGTAATCAGATCTGAATTTTCGTACTTATGTTCGTGCGACATTAATTCATAGAAATCCATTAGTGTAAGGCCAGCTTAACTCTTTTTTTTACATTTGATTGAGCACAGAAGAGTTTGAACCCTTTTTGGCTTTTTTTGTTGCGTCTTTATATTCAGTTACAGCAGCATTTTTTTTTTCCTTTTGGGATAAAGGTTTTTTTCAAAAATAAATAAATGTTGATTAGACAGGCAGAGTGAAAAAAAAATGTTTTGATTTGTTATTTATATAAATTAGTCTAGTTAAATTCATTTAATTAGTTTTCAGAGTTCGTTTCGTGTATTTTTTCAAATATCAAAAGATTCGAATTGCATTAGAAAATTCAAATTTTGGATGGTTATATTCTTTCTATTCCATTCTATTCTATTTTTTTATATTCCATTCTTTATTTTCTATTTTATTATTTTCTATTATACTCTATTCTTTTCTATTCTATTCAGATTTGTTCTATTTGAAATTTGAATTTTGGAAAATGGTTATATTGTTATATACCTTCTATTCTATTATTTTCTATTTGTTTATTCTATTCTTTTCTATTATATTCTTTTCTTTTCAATTCAAATTCAGATTTATTATATTCGAAATTTGAATTTCAGAAGATGGTTATATTATTTTTATTCTATTCGATTCTGTTTTTTTCTATACTATTCTGTTCTATTCTTTTATATTCTATTCAAATTGATTCTATTTGAATTTTGGGAGATTATTATATTCTTTCTATTCTATTCTATTCTATTTAATTATATTGTTTTTTGAATTCTATTCTTTTCTATGCTATTCTTTTTTTTCTATTTTATTCTTTTCTACTCTATTCTTTTCTTATGTATTCAAATTGATTCAATTTGAACTTCGAATTTCAGAGGATAGTTATAAAAACAAAAAAAGAAAGCCTAGAAAAGAAAATGAATGCAGCCATCACATCTAAGAATTGGTGACCTGCAATATAATTAATGATTGCTTTGGGTTTAATACGGTACCACTTTCATTTTTAAAGGAGACCACATTTGATATTTTCTCTTTTTCAGTATCATGTTTTTTGAAATCGTATATATTCCTTATGAATTGTGTCTTATATACTTGTATTAATTTGTTGTGTACAGAAAGCTAGCAGGATATAAGACCTGAGAGGCATGGAAGACAGCAACCGAGAAATAGGAACCATCGTGCATAACACCCCGGTCACACCGATCGCCATATTTCAAAGTAGTGTTTTAGTGCTACTTCAGGTGCGACTTGGAAGACATCTGTGCGACTTCATGCACAGATGTCTATGCAAGTCGCACCTGAACGTGAAAAAAGTAGTTAAGGAACTGATTTCAAAATCAGTGTGACTCTGATGGAGCCGGACCGATTTGACCGCTTCTAAAGCGGACAATAAGGTGCGACTTGTCATACAATTTCAAACTGTCAAATCGCATTGGCAAGTCGCACCACTGTGACTGGGGGGCTGAAGCTTAACAAACACTTTAAAATCTGAATGTATTTTGCACAACCTCAATCACAATCTCTTTAGAATTAGCAAAGCAATAATAAGAATACCTACCTAGACTATTGAATTAATACCCTGTTTCCCCAAAAATAAGACCTAGCGTGATTGTCGGTGATGGCTGCAATATAAGCCCTACCTCCCAAATAAGCCCTAGTTAATGTCCTTGTAGGTCTTATTTTCAGGGTAGGGTTTATTTTCTGGGAAACAGGGTAGGGCTTATTTGGGGGGGTAGGGCTTATATTGCAGCCATCACCGACAATCACGCTAGGTCTTATTTTCGGGGAAACGGGGTATGTATACAATCAGGGGACTAACGAGTTGTTGAAGATAAGTCATTTCTAATCAATTTCTCTCACTGAGCCCTTTTGGCCTGTTAAATATTCCTTTCAAAGTATTTTGTTATATCTGTTCAATAAGTGCAAAAAAAAAAACCTGTTGATTCTGCCAGAAATGTTGTGAGCTGACTATTTCCTGGGCTCTCTTTCTCTGCAGCTCTGTTATCTGCTTTGTTCCCTGTTCTCTCTGTAAACGACAGAATACCTCCCTATGTATTGAAGATGAGGATAGGGGTATTCTGTAGTCTTAACACACTTCTTGTCCTAAGGTGACAACACTGGTCCTCCATAGATACAGTGGAGTAAGTGAGCATTGTCACCCTAGAGTAGACAGTTTGTTACTGGCAGGGGGTCCAGGTAAAAATAAAGGGGAAAAAAAGGCTGAGAAAAGGAAACTAATGCAGACACTACATCAAAGGGCAACTAGGCTGGAATATGTAAGAAGGCCAGTGTGGTGGCCTGAATTTATGGGAGGAGCCCGGAGGGTATTTAACCAGCCCGCTCGCCTGTGGTCTTTGTCGGTTTCCGGTGCGCGGCACTACGTCACTAGGCCGACGGCTCGTGTTTCGTTTCCATTCGGACAAAACGTCTCTCTCGTGGTTTTCTTTCCCGTTCGTTTGTACAACGTCGCCGGCTCTGTACAATGTCGCCAGCTCGACTGCCGCAGGTAAGGGTCTCGATTGACCTTCCTGTACTATTTTTAGTGTCGTTAAAACCTGAAATATCGAATCGTTTGTTGTGATACCGGTTGTTATCACTCAATACGCTCCAATTTCGCAGCGCCCTTCATTTCACGGGCGTCATTTCGGTAGATATTGCTGGTAGGAAAAATTGCTCTGTTTTAGTACTTGTTATAGTCTCGTTACCGTGTTCCACAGTCAAAATCGTTGCCAGTCGCGTCTCACGGCACAACGACTCCTACCTCTGCCATGGCTGGCTCACGTAGGTCATTTCATCATTTCACTCATTTTGTTACGCACGGCGCTCCGATTCGAATCCAGTCGCATCCGCTAAATGCGCAGATTCATTCCGGTGTGCCCCTAACTGCTTGGCCACATTTCAGTACATGCTCCAGAGCTCGTTCGTGGCTAATCGATCGGGTCTCTGTCATGGGAATTCATTTCACTGTCACCTAGTACGTTCGAATCGAAACCAGTCGCAGTTTTCGAACGCACAGGTTCGATCGACGTGTCCCAGTTACGTTGGCCTCATTTCGGTACATGCTCCAGAGCTCGTTCGTGGCTAATCGATCGGGTCTCTGTCATGGGAATCATTTCACTGTCACCTAGTACGTTCGAGTCGAAACCAGTCACATTTCTCAAGAAAATGCACAGGTTCGATCGACGTGTCCCAGTTACGTTGGCCTCATTTCGGTACATGCTCCAGAGCTCGCTCGTGGCTAATCGATCGGGTCTCTGTCATGGGAATCATTTCACTGTCACCTAGTACGTTCGAGTCGAAACCAGTCGCATTCCTCAGGAAAACGCACAGGTTCGATCGACGTGTCCCAGTTGTGTTGGCCTCATTTCGGTACATGCTCCAGAGCCCGCTCGTTGCTAAGCGATCGGGTCTCTGTCATGGGATCATTTCACTGTCACATATCACGTTCCGATACGAATCCAGTCGCGTCTACGATGCACCAATTCGTCCCGGCGTGCCCCAGGTATTTTCGGCCTCATTTCTGTACATGCTCCGGAGTCCCGTTCGTTGTCAGTCGCAATCGCGGCACGACCGATTCGGGCCTCTGTCATGGCATACTTTTGTCACTCATTTCACTGTCACTTACCGCGCTCCGATTCGAATCTAGTCGCATCTGTGATGCACCGATTCGTTTCGGTGTGCCCCAGTTGGTTACGGCCTCATTTCAGTACATGCTCCAGAGTCAGGATTCATTGTTGGTTGCAGGTTTCGGTTCTCTGATTCATGACTCTGTCATGGGAAATCAATTTCACTGTCACGTAGGACGTCCGATACGAATCCAGTCGCATCTACGACGCACAGATTCGTCCCGGCGCCCCAGGTATTTCAGCCACATTCCAGTACTTGCTTTACAGCATGCACGATTAACGGATAGTCGCAACAGCGGCACGACCAACTCATGCCTCTGTCATGGCAATCAAATAAATTTCACCGCCACGTACCGCGCTCCGTTTCGAATCCAGTTGCATACATGCACCGATTCGTTACGGTGTGCCCCAGTGCTTTAGCCTCATTTCAGTGCATGCTCCAGAGTCCGGTTCATCATCAGTCACAATCACGGCATGACCGGCTTATGCCTCTGTCATAACAGGTTTTCATTAAATGGACCGTAGTATACAGTGCCCCGTTTCGAGTGGGTCGCATCTGACATGCAAACACATCCCCAGGCACAGACTTCTGGCAATCGTTGCAAGCACGCATTCAAGCATAGACTTCTTGCAATCTTTGCATACACGCATCCAAGCATGGACGCACACAAGCGTAGACTTCTTGCGATCGTTGCAAACACGCATCCAAGCGTAGACTTCTAGCAATCGTTGCAAGCACGCATCCTAGCATAGACCTCTTGCAATCGTTGCTAGTACGCAGTCAAGCATGGACGTCTTGCGGTTGGTGCGAGTACGCATACAAGCCTGGACTTCTCGCAAGCGTTGCAAGCTCGCATTCAAGTGTAGACTTCTTGCAACCGTTGCGAGCACGCATTCAAGCATGGACGTCGTACAGTCGTTGCAAGTTCGCATTCAAGCGTAGACTTTTGCAATCGTTGCAAGCACGAATCCAAGCATAGACTTCTTGCAAATCATTGCAAGCATGCATCAAGCATAAATCTTCGTGCAATCGTTGCGAGCACGCATTCAAGCATGGAAATCTGGCAGTCGTTGCAAGCACGCATACAAGAATAGACTTCTTGCAATCATTGCAAACACGCATCCATGCGTAGACTTCTTGCAGTCATTGCAAGCATGCATCCAAGCGTAGATTTCTTGCAATCGTTGCAGGCACGCATCCAAACATAGACTTCTTGCAATCATTGCAAGCACACATTCAGGCATAGACCTCTGGCAAATCATTGCTAGCACGCATTCGAGCATAAGACCTCTTGCAATCATTGCGAGCAGATGTCCAGGCACAAACTTGTTACAATCATTGCTAGCAGGCAGTTCCGGCTGGCTCAATAGATTGCTTTGGGAAAAACCTGGATACCTTCCTAAATGTACATTGTAACGGGGTACTTATTTTATAGGTAAAGTTGATCCAGGGAAAATCCGATTGCCTCTCGGGGGATCAGGAAGGAATTTTTTCCCTGCTGTAGCAAATTGGGCCATGCTCTGCTGGGGTTTTTTGCCTTCCTCTGGATCAGCTGTGGGTATAGAATTGGGTGTGTCGGGTTGTGCGATATTTATTTGTTTGATTTGTGGTTAGGACTGGATGGACTTCTGTCTTTTCCGACCTGGCTACCCATGTATCTTACCATAACTTCTTGCAATCGTTGCAGGCACGCATCCTGGCATAACTCCTTGAAATCGTTGCAGGCACGCATCCTGGCATAACTTCTTGCAATCATTGCACACACGCATCCTAGCATAACATCTTGCAATCATGGCAAGCACGCATCCTGGTGTAACTCCTTGCAATCGTTGCAGGCACGCATCCTAGCATAACATCTTGCAATCGTTGCAAGCACGCATCTTGGCATAACATCTTGCAATCGTTGCAAGCACGCATCTTGGCATAACATCTTGCAATCGTTGCAAGCACGCATCTTGGCATAACATCTTGCAATCGTTGCAAGCACGCACCCAAACACATGTTCAAGCACAACTCCTGCAGTCTTCGCAAAGCACATGCGATAACACGAATTTCTCACAGTCACTATGAACACATTTCCAGTGACAAACTCCCACGCAATTGTCGCAAGCACACGTTTAAACACTACTTTTGCAATCGTGCCAAGGCTCGCGACTTAGCATAACGTCTTGCAATCATTCTTTTGCAAGCACACATTCTCAGTGGCACACAAACTGGCTACACGTCGTTTTCAGCAGCACTTAGTTGGCCACTTGTCTCCTGTGGCTTTTCTTACAAGCCACTCACCGTTTCCTGTCTGTCGGTCTCTCCCTTAGGATAGTTGAGTTCAACTTCCATCCAGCACCTGGATCGTGTTGACACACGCAACTGGCTTCTTCCTGTAACACGCTCAGGCTATACCTAGCCAGCGCTCAGCATTTCTCATCCTTACAGGGCCCGGAGAGCCACCTGTCTTTATGGCTTATACAGCAAGATCCCCACTTCGAGGCATCCAGAGGCATCACCCATAGCCAACGGAAAACGCTCGCCCATCACAACTGCCATCTTTAGGGACATGAAATCCTCGCATATTCTCCAGTCTAGTCATCCAAGCGGCCATCTACCTGGCCCTTTGTGGTTTTCCATGGCCTAGCCAATTTATTGTTGGTAGCACTGGCAGCCAGGTTCTACACAGACACTACTTGACGAATGTTCAAATCTGCAATACGGGCCATTCCCCAGGATCAATCTTTATGTCACGCCTCCTAGTCCTCCTCTCACGGACACAGGACCCTTCTTAGATCCTTAATTTGGATGCCATGGCAATAGCAGACCTGTCAATGTCGGAAGGTTCCTTACTGCATGGATTGATGTATCGGTGTTTAGACCGTCTACGATGCCCCTGTCGCCCCTGGTAGTGACAGATGCCACAGCCTACACAGGCTTCGCGGAAATTTTTGGCCACCACTGGTTTACAGGACCATGGCATCAGGGATACTCCTAAACCCCGGTTTACCTGGACTTCCTCCCTCTTCAGGCTATACCCGGTCATGACAGCCTCTCGTATCTGGGGTCATGTCAGGACAGGACAGGCTGTGGCTTTCACCACCGACAACTGGGCCGAGGCTCATCTTGTTATTGAAGCCAGGTCTGGACCGCTCTCGGTCGTGTCCTTCCTGCGCAGACCGCTGCAGTTAGCCCGGTGGCACCAGTTTAATGTCCATTGTATGTTCATTCCAGGCCTTCAGCAATCCCGCAGGCCAAGTTCTGCATAGTCGTTACTTGGCTCGCTACCAACTTCATTTCATCCTCCTCCTTGCAGTGTCTAAAACCCAGAAATCTGACTCCAGGATGGACGTCCATTTCTATAGAGAAGCAGGGCTTGGTATCAAGTAACCGTACTTGACTACCTACTGTCACTCCTACCGGAACGCGTAGACTCTAGTTCCCTATTGCTTTCGTGCCAACACTTGTGTACCTGCCAGTTTCCCAAACACATGGGGTTCTTCTACACAGCCTACACCTCGTCCCCGGTCCATACCGTGGACACTCTTTAGTATTTGAGCACCCTTGGCAGCATGTTGGCGTGGGTCCCAAGTCACGTCATTGAAAGACTAAGCAGTTGGGACCCTGCCTACCTCGCCCGGTACATTCCCAATCCTCGGGTGGAAATGGCACAAGCGTTCACCAAACTCGCTCAACTAATTAAGCTAAAACTAATAAAACTGCACCCCTACCTGAATGTTTTGCCCCCTTATTTTGGTATACCGACCATCAGACCAGGGCACACTTCAGGTCCATTTCATGTGGTTAATCTTATGGTAGAGGCTACTTGATCATATCCGTATCGGCCATAGGGCTTTGACCATAAGTAAGAAGGCCAGTGTGGTGGCCTGAATTTATGGGAGGAGCCCGGAGGGTATTTAACCAGCCCGCTCGCCTGTGGTCTTTGTCGGTTTCCGGTGCGCGGCACCCACCCTCCCTTCCCCTTTTCAGGGCATTTCTCAAATTCATTTCTCTTCACATACATTAATTTCTAATCTAGGGTATGCCCCCTTATTTTGGTATACCGACCATCAGACCAGGGCACACTTCAGGTCCATTTCATGTGGTTAATCTTATGGTAGAGGCTACTTGATCATATCCGTATCGGCCATAGGGCTTTGACCATAAATTACACTTTAACCAAATCTTAAAACATTTGACTTCAGTAGCCTACTGAAAGTTTTTTTTTTTTATAAATACTTTCAACTTGTTTTACCCCCTAAAGACTAGAGTGTATAAAACTACACCTTTCTGCTTTTTCATATTATGGAAAATATCTATGTTGGCCATTTTAAACTATTTAAGTTATAAGTATGTGCTTGCAATTATAGCCATATAAACCATAACTATGTGTTTGCACAGCATGCTATTACATCCATGATTATCCTAAAGGGATTTAAAGAGTTTACCTTAAGGCCCCTTTCACACTGCAACGACTTGAAAATCACGAGATTTTTCTGCGATTTTGCGGCCACGATTTTGCTGCGTTTTCAGGGAATGCCTGTATAAACTGACCTCAATTCACATCAAAGTCGGACCAAAGTAGTACAGGAACTACTTTGAAGTCAGTGCGACTTGAAGTCGCACAGATATGAATGGTACTCATTGGAAATCAGGATGTATGACTTGTCATGCATCTTTGCAGTCCCAAGTTGCAGGACAAGTCGCACAAGTGTGAAAGCGGACTTAAGGAAAAAATAATAACTGCACATATTTGTGTAGGAAAAAAAATTGCCTAAAGGGCCGGTTCACACTGGTCTGACATACACTCTGACTTCCAAAGCACAAGTCGCATGACATGTCAAAATCATTGGTTCCCTATGAGAGCCGTCATATCTGGTCCAATTTTGAAAATGCTTCCTGTACCACTTTGGTCCAACTTGGGCATGATTTCAGCCCATTGCTTTGAATGTAAGTCACATTAAAGTCGGATCATCATCTTAACTGATCCGACTTGTGGTATGCGACTTGTGCTCTGAGGATCTTGAGGGGAAACTCCACAGCAAAATAAAAAAAAAATGGCATGGGATCCCCCCCAGATCATACCAGGCCGAAGGGTCTGGCATGGATTTTGAGAGAAATCCTACACCATAAAAATAAAAATGAAAACGGGGTGGGGTCCCCCCCAAATATCCATACCAGACCCTTGTCCGAGCTTGCAGGTCAGGAAAGGCGAGTGAGCGAGCGCCCCCTCTCCTGGACCATGCCCTCAATGTGGGGGGGTGTGTGCACCCCAAAGGCACCTTGTCCCCATGTTGATGGGGACAGGGGCCTCTTCCTGACAACCATGGGAGGTGGTTGTGGGGGTCTGCAGGCAGGGGGCTTATTGGAATCTGTAAGCCCCTTTAACAAGTACCCATTCACCAAAAAATAAGTGTAGAGTTACAAAAAGCAAGAGACGGTTTTGGAAAAGTCCTTTATTAAAATTGAAGAATATCCCCCGTCATAGCTTCATGTCTTCTTCCTCCAGTTCTTCTCCCTCCGCTTCTTTTCCCTCTGCTTCTTTTCCCGGTTCTTCTACCTCCGCTGATTAGCTGATTATGTCTTCCTCCCACGACCTGATCCTCTTCTGACACTGGCTCTCGCTGTTGTGTCAGGTCAAGTGTCTGCCAGTTCTTATATAGCCATGGGACGTGGCCACCCGGGGTCTCCATGTGTTGTCACGAGGGGCGGGGTCTCTGGGTGATGTCCTCTGCTCACAGACCCCCGCAACTACTGCCCAGTCTTGTCAGGAAGAGGCTCGTGTCCCCATCAACATGGGGACAAGGTGCTTTGGGGTGGGGGGGCACAGAGCAGTTCAAAGCACCCACCCCCCATGTTGAGGGCATGTGGCCTGGTATGATCTAGAAGAGGGGGCACTCGCTCATCCCCCCTATTTCCTGACCTGCCAGGCTGCATGCTCAGATAAGGGTCTGGTCTGGTATGGTCTTGGGGGGGACCCCCCACCTTTTTTTTTTTTTTTTTTTGGCAGGGGGTTCCCCCTCAGGATCCATACCAGACTTAAAGATAGATCCCGTTCAATGAAGTCACATGGGAGTCAGACAGGAAGTCGCAGGTCAAAATCAGATTAGATGTTGTGCAACTTCCGTGTCGAAACAGGGTGAACATAACATTAAAGTGATATTAAAGGCAATTAAAAAAACAAATAAACAACAAATAAAAAAAAATAATTATACTTACCTGCTCTGTGCAGTGGTTTTGTACAGAGCAGCCCTGATCCTCCTGGTCCCTCCCTGCAGCTTGCTATGGGGGCACCCAAGTAGGCTCACTCCTAAGCCACTGCTCTGCGTGTCTATTCACACTCAGAGACACTACTTAGCCCCGCACCTCCCTCTCCTCATTGGCTCACAGGCTTTGATTGACAGTAGGGGGGAGGGCTGCTGCAAACAGAAGGTTTGCACCTATAATCAGAGGAAACTCTGTCCACTGTCACCGGGTGAAAGTAATGGGTAGGTGGGGGTGCTGAAACATCTCCCACTGCCCTCAAAAGGGACAGAAAGAAATGGATTACTACACTGTGGTGGGACATTCATTAATTAATTCTGGCACAAAGTCAGTCAGTGATAAACGGGAGCAGTGCGGATTTCAGCTTTTTTTTTTTAACAAATGTGTCACACTTACCTGTTCTGTGCAATGGTTTTGTATAGAGCAGCCCTGATCCTCTTCTTCTCGGGTCCTTGCTGGTGCTCCTGGCTCCCCCCCTTGAAGAGTGCCCCTAAAGAAAGATACTTCCTATGGGGTCACTGGTGTGAACTCGCTCCTGAGCCCCACTCCATGCGTCCATAGAGCCGCGGCTTGGTCCCACCCCTGCTCTCTCCTCACTGGCTCACTGGCTGTGATTAACAAGCAATCAGGAGTAGAGAGACCTGGGACAGCCGAGGCTCCCGTGCACATCGCTGGATCGAGAGAGGTCTCAGAAAGTTTTTTACCTTCATGAATGGAATGCATGAAGGTAAAAAAACATCAACCTTTATAACCACTTTAAATATACTTAGCGTTAGTGTGGTACGTTAATACACATGTATTAATGCGCATTATGCCACATCAGTCAATGACAAATCAGTGGTCTTCCAATACACCAAAACGTCCCTTATATTTCATTGCAGTGCTATTCAAAATGAATGGCACCATAATGTGTCAACGCATGTAAGGCGTGTTTATTCACATTGCGGTAAAAGAGACTAAATGTAAAAGGGGGGCCTTACTCATAAATTCCCCTCAGCTACTGGAAAATAGCACTGGGGCAGAATGAAACCTGCCGTGACAACTTCTAAAATGTGCACCTGTTTTGAGTAAAAATCTGTCTCAATTTCATAAAAAATCTGTCTCATCTTTAGAGGAAAATTCGTCAAAGACTTCTGCCGATCTGTGCTGCCCCAGGAATGGAAGGATAGGAGTCAAAATGTGCATTAAAATTAGTTACAAAGGCTTTGCTGAATCTGACTGTACACTAGTAGAATTTTTCATTTTAACCACTTCAGCCCCAGAAGAATTTACCCCTTTCCCGACTAGAGCACGATTTGCAATTCGGCACTGCATCTCTTTAACTGACAATTGCGCGGTCATGTGGCATGGCTCCCAAACAAAATTGACATCCTTTTTTTCCACAAATAGAGCTTTCTTTTGGTGGTATTTGATCACCTCTGTGGTTTTTATTTTTTGCGCTATAAACAAAAAAAGAGCGACAATTTTGAAAAAAACACATTATTTTTTACTTTTTGCTATAATAAATATCTCCAAAAAATATATAAAAAACATTTTTTTCCCTCAGTTTAGGCCGATATGTATTCTTCTACATATTTTTGGTAAAAAAAATCACAATAAGCGCTTATTAATTGGTTTGCGGAAAAGTTATAGCGTCTACAAAATAGGGGATCGTTTTATGGCATTTTTATTGATCTTTTTTTTTTTACTAGTAATGGCGGCGATCAGTGATTTTTATTGTGACTGCGACATTATGGCAGACATATCAGACAATTTTGACAAATTTTTGGGACCTTTGGCATTAATACAGCGATCAATGCTAAAAAATTGCATTGATTACTGTAAAAATGGCACTGGCAGTGAAGAGGTTAACCACTAGGTGGTGCTGTGGGGATTAAGTGTGTCCTAGGGAGTGATTCTAACTGTGGGGGGGGGAGGGGCTGTGTGTGACACGTTACTGATCAGCGCTCCCGATTTACAGGGAGAGCTGATCAGTGACAGTGTCACTAGGCAGAATGGGGCGATGCTTATTAGCATCGCCCCATTCTTCCTCACCGTGAGATGATCACGGGTATCCCCGTGGACATTGGGTTAGCGGGACCCGCAATCGCGGTCACAGAGCTCCAGGCGGGCGCGCACAGGTACGTCAATCTGCCTGTATGTGCCCTTCTGCCGTAGTAGATCTACGTGAGGCGGTTGGGAAGTGGTTATAATGTTGGTTTGATTTTCTAATGGTTATTGGGATCAGATCGATGTTTATTGTCAACTGCAGTGACAAGAAAGGAACAGGATAGAACATTTTTCTCAAACAGTGAGTGTGGTTTTCATTTGGGAAAGTCCATTCATTCCAAAATCAAAGGTAAAAGCAAAGGAAAATTTGAAGCACTTTCAAATAACATTTGTCAAGCCATCGAATGTACTTTTTTTTTTTACCAATGTTCGACAAAAATCTACAAATATATATCGCCAGTAACTGACAGGCAGCTGATTTGTTTCTACATTTGTTGCTAATTTGCTTGATAAATGTACCTCTGTTCTGGGCCCGTTGCAAGTGTCTAAGGGAATAGATGACAGTGTCCACCTCATTGTGTTGTGGGCTTTGTTGTAACCTTCCATCCATGTGGGAGTGTGAGCAGGGCTCAAGTCCTGCGGGAACTCACAGGAACGGAGTTCCTGTACTTTTTCCACAACAGGAACTCTTTAGCAGCCGCGTCCTGCAAGACTTTGAAGTATGCGAGTTGTGTGGCAGGTGCTACACCAGCAGCCGCCGACACAGCTCGCAATAGTAAGTGCCGCACACCTGACCATTCAGGCATTGCCAGTAGGGGGCCCCATGACAGCTTCCGCTTCGATCTATCTGTCAATCACAGCTAGCTGATGGGTAGATCAGGTCCCTGCTGCTAAGAGATTGTATTTAGTCAGACCTCTCATGATGTGCTCCTCCTTGCCGGCCCCTCCTGATTTTCTGTCTCCTCTTCCTCCCCCCCTTGTCCTGCATACTTGCTCTGTGTGTCCTGCTGAATCCCCCCTCCTCTATCTTCAGTGCCATATGATGAGAGAACCCAGAGGAGGAGCACAGCTATTCTGCTCACAGGACATGCAGGGAGAGAGGTGAGCTGAGGGAGGAACATCAGTTTGGGGTGGTAAGCTGAGCACAATACCTGGCAAAGTTTAATGCCAGGAGGGAAGTTTATGTGGAAATATGTGAAGGGTTGGAATA
The DNA here is from genome assembly GCF_037356315.1 of Lithobates pipiens. NCBI lineage: Eukaryota > Metazoa > Chordata > Amphibia > Anura > Ranidae > Lithobates > Lithobates pipiens. The sequence continues at coordinate 280,826,413 of NW_027507784.1, read as the reverse complement.
GCAGCGAGTGTGTGTTGGAGCCCTGCAGAGTTTGCAGCCCCCCCCAAGCTAACATACATCTCCTAAGCAGGAACACATCACTATCTCCCCAATCATTCTGTCCAGATAATGTGCAGTTCATTTATGACCTTTCCGTTTTAACCCTGTGTTATCCAAACTCTATTCAATGAAAAGTGTAAACTCACCACATAAACACTCCAAATACAAAATAAAATTCCCCAATAAAGATCAGAACATGATGTTCACATTTGCATGGAAGCACAATTAAATGAATGCTGATTATTCAGAGAATTACCGTATTTATGTTTATTGAGAATTGTTTTTTTTTATGTATTAACAGTTAAGCTTCATACACACAATACGAAAATTGGATGAAAAATACCACTTTTGAATCGTTTGTGCATATGAGCGTATCTTTTTTTATTTATTTTTTGGTGGGGGGAGTGGATCTTGGGTGGGAGTTCCCACACTTTTTTCCCCAGGACTTGACCCCCGGGTGTGAGAATATGTCGTAGTGACAGCCAGTAACCACAATTCACATATCTGTCATTTCCTGCAGCCCACTATTTTACATTTAATATCCTATTTTTGAAATATACAAAATTAGTTGTACAAAATTAGCCTTATTAATGAAGCTCTACCCCCCATAGGAGTTGCTAGATAGATGCTCAGGGTTCATTTTCCCAACAGTTGCCACACAGTTGCCCCACTGCCAGGCACATGGTTGCAGTCACTCTTTGTCTGAGTGAACAGTCCCAGGGTTTTCTCTTTGATGTTTTTCTTTTTGGGTAACTTAAATGGGGTTAGGGAATTGAGTGAGGTACTCCAGAAACTATGTAGAAATGGGAGGACACTTATCTTCTACAGAACTAATAGCCTGTAGTAACTTTCAGGATGGTAATCTTCCTCTGGTAGCCAATCCAAGCAAAATCCTTTCACTGGGAATTAAATAGACTAAGCTCTTCAAGACACTGGACACTATGTCCCCCTATGTCTATACACGCAGCTGACTCTAACATCCGAGGGATGGCCTCAGCCCAAATGTCTCAGGGATCTAGCTCCAGTATGTACTCACAAATGTCCTCAGAAAGGTTTGCAACCTTCCAATATCCTAGCAACATTCTCTTCCTTTCATACAAAATTAGATTCTCAGATAACAGTCCCTTAGTCAGCTCTCTTCAGCTTCCAGCAAAGCAGACCCTCAGGTAGCCCGCCCTGCAGGCACATGGCAGGATGGCGGGATGGCCTAAGGGAGCAAGCATCCCCCCTTAGGCTGTGATCTCCTTCTAAGGTAAAAGATGCTGCTCTCTGTCTCAGAGTATTTATACAGGCATCCAGCTACCGTCTGAGGGACCCTCCCCAGGGATTGGCCAGGGCTGTATGAATATTTAGTTTCCAATTAGACTCTTCCTGCCCACTAATTTCAAGAGCTTTTTGGCCTAGTCAGGGGAAACAGTCAGTCCTGCAACTACTGAAACATAGACTAGACCAAAAAAATCAGTGCCACACTGGTTATAGTGAGGCAAAACTAAATCCTAATGATTGCACCTATCTAGGAGGGTGCTACATTAAGTTAACATTAAAAAATATAGACTTTGTACTAAGCCTGGCCATAGAAGAGTAGATGCCTACTGTCAGTGAGAGGCCATTGGACATTTTTACGTGTGTCTTTTTTGGGTTTTACCCTATTGTAATTAAAGTGAAACTTTACCTCTAACAACTTGATAAAAATAATGTTCTTTAGCAAGGAACCTACATTCCACACTAGTAATTATGCTACCAAGATTAGTGTGTGCTGTAAATTGCCTCTAGCATTGCTCCCGTTTTATCTTGCCAGAGGCTGCCATTTTGCTGAAGCCCAGAACCCCTGAGCAGAGTCTGTTATTAGATCGACCTCTACTGGTTCTGATTTTTGCCACAGTGCCAATGTGCCTGAGTGTGTGCAGGGCAGGGCAGGGTGAAACAGTGTAATACTGGATTTTAAAGGAGAATCATCGATCAGGAGCTCAATTCATTTTGCACTCCTGTGACCCTTTTTCAGCAAAGAATGGGTTGAAGTCTGCTCTCTGCTGATGCCACAGAAGACGGTCCATGGCCGGTATAATCACGACAATGGAAGTTGGTATCTGCCAGTTCCCTGGATCCACACCTGGCTCAGCCTCTGAGCGAGCCACTGAGTGCCTGAATCAGCCAATCTTCCCCTTTCACAGCCCAGCGCTCCAGTGAGCAAAGAAGGGGGCAGAGCAGAGAGCTGCTGACTGACAGTCTGCAGCTCTCTGCGATTGGCAGTGTTCGACTGCTCGGTTCTCAGTGCAGAGGCGTCAGGGGACAGATGCAGCATCTCACTGATGCTGCATCCACCTATGTAAGTATTAATCTAGAAAAAAGTACAAACCCATACTTCTCTTTTAAACAGTATAGATACTTATTTTTAATGTTTTCCATAACCTGCAAAAGGGACCAGCCTGAAGTGATCTAGCAGGACTTCATTTTCTGACTAAAGTTACACTTTAAAGCTGATCTCCAGGTTTCCTGGCACTTAATATTGTTTTTTGGACCAAGATTCACTAAGTGCTGTACTGGATCTAAGCACTGTAAGCTTCAACTACATACAGTACACAGTGCTGGGTTCTAGCTATGAGAAAGAGACTTCCCTTCTCACACCCGGAACAATATGAGTTGGTCATTCTGTGAATGAATACAAAGCTTCCACTGATTGGCTGAGTTGGGCGGGCTGATGACATCACTCTTTCTGCCTCAGCCAATCAGTGAAAGCTTTGTATTGATTCACAGAATACAAAGCTGCCTCTGAATGGCTGCGCTCAGACTGGGTGTGAAATGGGAAGTCTTTCTCTGTTTAACAACTGGAACCCAGCACTGTGTACTCTATGTGGGTACATTAAGTGTTTAGAGCCAGTGCAGCACTTAGTGAAGGAAATAGTACATTCGGACCAGCTTGGAAACATGGAAATGAGCTTTGAAGGTTTTTGAAAATAACAGGAAATTGATGTATGAAAAAAGTCTGCTAACAGGAACATTTCTTGTTACACGTAGCAACAGTCAGCAGTCACATTTAATTTTCATAACCTAAATTTCAGAAGCTGATTGGATCTGAGGGGCATTTCATACAGCACACATCTTTGTAGATAACTTTGTTTTGGAAGGCGTGTAGAATGGGTAGAACCCTGCTGAGGTTTTTAATGCTGTCTGCAAACTTCCTCTAGTTTCCTCTCTACGCAAACAATAACAAAATATTTTTTTCAGTTGCGTGCATTAGCTTTAGAACCGGTTAGTTAACATCACATACTTTACCCCATTGGGAAGATCGCCCCTCACTTCCTGCCCTGGTGACAAAGTGTCCCCAGTAAAGGATGTAGGGGACTCTTGTCAACAAGGACAAAAACCCTTCCCTCCCCCACTTGATCCAAAACTAAAACAAAGGTTTTGCCTGGGCTTGGGCCTTAAGTAAATCTGTCTCCTTTTATTAGTAATAAAACTAATGTAAGATCCGGAGGGATTCATGCGTGGCCACAATTGATTTTATGATTGAAGGTGGTTCTATATACTATCAGAGTCTTTTACCTTCAGGAAAATGTGCAACCTACTGTGAATCAATGAATAAGGGCACACGGAGTGGTGTAATTTTACATTTTTCATTTCAGAACCAGAAGAAGTGGGATAATTGGAACCCACAAAATGCGTTGTATCTATTGACCAAGCATGGCTGACTTTATAGACGTTGGAAATGGGATAATTGGGATAATTGGAACCCACAAAATGCATCTTATTTAATCCCCCCTCTCATCGCCATCTAGTCTTGTTCATCATTTGGCTCTAATACAATAAAAGACATGTACAATATATAATAGGGCAGGAAGGTCAACTATTGTGAAATAATCATTTTCTTTTATTGTGGAATATATTGTGATGGGGGATGTGTGAGGGATGCTCAGTACAGAAGTTTTTTTTTACCTTAATGCAGAGAATGCATTAAGGTAAAAAAATTAAAAAATTAAGGCTTTAGAAACACTTTAAACACATGAATGGCCTTTTGACAATAAATAAATAAAGTGGTTATTTTTTTTGGTTTCAGCAAAAAACAGCCATTAGAATGATGAAAAGGAGAAGTAAAGCAATAATAGTCCTGTTATTATCTCTGTGCAGCATATCAATGACAGGTAAGTACAGTTACGTATTTTGTGCTTTCAGCGCGGTGTTACTTGGGTTCTGATACTTTAACCACACCTACACTTTAGACTCTTTTTTTTCCCCCGTTAAGCCACATCAATACAAATCCTCTAAGCAAAAACCTGTGCTGACTCAGATACTGACAGCAATAAATGTTTCAAAGAAATGACTCATTACGTTAAATCCAAATTTACTGTATAAACTCATTTGTCGCTGTTAAATATTTAAAGGTCCTGTTCATAAAAAACAAACAAAAAAACTGCTATTTCAAAAAAAATAAAAAAATTCCTAGGACTCTTACCATCTAGCCAGTAAAAAAACAAAAAAAAATACACTGTCTAAGTTTTTGCCCTAAAAATAGAGGTTTTAGTTGCTAATATTTGGCTTGCGGGTGTATGCTGATTATATATTTTTAAACTTTGGTGGAAAGGTTTTGCTGCCAGGTTGACTGCCTCTGGTCACCCCTTACTTCTCCTGTTGAAACTGTTATTTAAAAAAAAAACACATATAAGACCCTTACATATTGGCTGCACTAAATGATAAGGCAAGCCGGTGGTGGATTGATCATACTGGCATCCACTTATTTATATTTAGGGTTTATTCACACAGGTGCTCTGCCCCATAACGCATGAAGAACTGCTTTATTTTTCTGCCCTAGCACTGAGCTGCATGCAGACAGCTGAGTTTGATAGGTACACATGGATGGCTGCCATGCAACAGAGGAACTTGTAGATCTCAATGAAGTACAATTGTGGTAACACCATAGCACTCTTAAACAGTGGCAGCCCGTCCATTAGGGGCGCAGGGGAGCCACCCCCCTAAGCCATGCGTCCGGCCCCTAATCTACATGCAGGGCACTTGACGCATTAATTTCAATAGGGTTTTTTTTTCTTTGAAGCATGTGATTAGAGCCCGAGGCTCTAATTGGCTTAAAAAAAGGGTCAACTCAGGGCACAGAGTACTGCACCCTGAGTCCACCCAGTTGTGTGACATTAGTATATTAGTTAATATCCGCTAATTTCTTCCTGCTTCTCCTCCAACCGATCAAGAAGTGGGCCGATTGGTCCATCTCCTGCGGGGGGGGGGGCAGGTTTGTTTGCCACCCACCCCAAAATATTGAGCACCAGCCGCCACTGCTCTTAAAACATCTAAGGCAAACGCCACCACTCCAGCCCTGTGCCTCCTCTCCATTGTGGATGCTCTGGGTACCAGCACAAGTGATCATGGTATAAACAAAAAAGTCAGTGCTACTACCCATACGTCACATAGAAAGCAGAGCTCCCAGGTGCTCGATCCACAGTCATTGGCTGAGTAGAGAAATGAGGAAAAGATGATGCGCACTCCGGTGATTGCTCTTAAAAAATGTTGTATTTATTAACAAGCCACAGTGACCAAACACAAATACGAAAGGTTGACCCATTTCAGCCTATAAGGCCTTAGTCATAACCCAAATGATCATGGTGCTAGTGCTCATGGCTCATCCAAGGTACTAATAATCACAAACCGCACATTGGGATTGACTCCTTCATACACCTTTATGAATCCACAAGTAGCATAGCCACAGGCAAAACATCCCTGCCCAGGGACCACCCCTCCTTGATGCTTTTCACCATAATACACCTATAGCGCAACTAAAGGCAAAACTTTTTTTTCCATTTTCGATATCTTGAGGTAGCGTCATAGCCCCTGACAGATTTTTTTGCCATCTGTGTCCTATTGGGCAGACTTCCCATTGCTTCAAAGTTAGAGGAAATCAATTCAAAGTGAGGGAATCCCTAAATGTCACCAGAGTCAGCAGAACTAGTTCCCCATTTGAAGATTTCCCCTCTTTTACTACTTTGGAGACTACCCAGAATTTTGCTTTCAGTGATAATGGTAAACAGGACAACAGAGATTCAGACAGCAGTAAAAAACCGACAGATGTTGCAATCCTTTTGCACGCTATCCAAAAGTAAAAAATAGAGCTTTAGCCTTTAGCTATCCTTTAATTGTAAGGATAGATCCTATCCTGATGATTAAACAGTTTAATAGTGAACACGTCAAGGAGGGACTGTCCCTGGGTAGAACATTTTGTATACTTGTGAATTAATAATGACATATGACGTAGTCGATCCCAGTGTGTAGTTCTTGATTATGATTTTCACAGCCCTCGTCATGCATTGATTATTTCCTCCAGCTCCATAACTGAAGGTCCACACCCCAGAACGGACCTGGAGCTGGAATAGTCTTCAGATGCCTGTGCACAGCACCCATGATGCACTGATCATGGTTGAAATGCTCTGCAGGCTCCAATGCAAAAAATGAACAAATGCTAAATTTTTTTGTTTGTGCAATTTATAATTTATTTTCAAAAGGTGAACTGTGCCTTTTTTACTGATACAAACAACAATGAACAACTGACATATGCTTTAAGCCTACCCCAATCTTTCAAAAATGTTTTGGCTAAAATTGATATAGTACATTTGCATAAGCATCTTTTTTACCATGCTTATTCATATCTCTTGATCTTGCAGTTGCAGGTTGCGAACATCTCCTATGTTATGTCGATTACATAGACACCTTGACATGTAAATATAACAATGATAAAGATGGAACCAGCATCAATTTTAATTCATCAGCTGTAGAATGGTAAGAATCATGGTTACCCAGGCCTAATTGTCAAAAATGTGTGGGTATCAAAAATGCTAAATTATTTATGTACCACATAAACAATCACAGACACTTTATTGGACAACAAAAAGAAGAATTCCTGGCATTGGGCAAGGTGGAGAGGTGGAGAAGTGATGCATGCTCTCCACTTTGCCTAATGGCACCCATACCAAGTGGGTGACCGACTGTGTTCACAGAGCAAACTCCATGAAATGCTTATTATTATATGTATTGGCCAGTAAAACCCAGTGGCAGCCGGTGCTCAAAAGGTGAAAAACTGATTCCCCCCCACCCCCCCTCTCTGGAGATGATTGCAGAGAAAACAACACCACACCACAGTGCAACCACCACTCCCCACCCCCTGCGGGCGGCCTTCTTACCTTAGGAGGCAGATGGCCTGCCTGCCTGGGGTGACTAAAAATCTCCTGTCCTCCTCCCTCCCCTGTCCGAGCCGGGGAGTGGAGCCATGGCGGGTGAGTCATTGTGGCGGCTGCTGGGTCGGCCTTTCCCTCAATGCATCTCCTTCCTCCTCCTCCTCCCCCTTGGCCAAAAGGGTTGCGCAGTGTTCTGCTCCCGGAGCCCACCCTTTCTTGACACCTATTAGAGCATCTGGCTCTAATCACATGCTTCACCCCCCCCCCCCCCATTGGAATCCATGGTGCAGCGTCCCTGTATATAGATCACAGAGCCGGGCGCATATATGGGGGGGGAGGGCGCTACTGGTAAAACCTCTGTTTTGTCCTATGTTAAGGGAGGTTATGCTATATCTAGTAGTCAGAAAATAACTAACATTCCAGCATATCATGAATTCTGTAAAGCAGGGGTGCTCGAACTTTTGAAGAACGAGGACCACTTAAGTGATTTGGTAACTGGTCGCGGGCCACAATGAACTATAGGGATTTACCACCCTCCAAACCACAAATGTTCCAGAACATTCCCAATCAGCTGACCCATTTTACCTATCACAATACCCCCCATTGAAGTCAATCAATGGGGGGCTTGAAACTCCTACCACCACCATCCCATGAGGAAAAGGGGGGCCTTAAAACAGGCTATCTCCCGTTTCCTCATATTCGCTTGCTTCTGTGATGAGACACAGATGGGAAGCCTCGTGTTCGTCATTCACTGCGTGTGCTGCAAGTAATACGTTATGTCAGAGCTTACAGAGTTTCAAAGAGGGCAAATTGTTGGTGCCCGCTTAGCTGGTACCTCTGTGGCTGAAGTTGCCAATTTATCTGCGGTGTGGGGAGGTACAGTATCAAAGGTTATGACATCATATACAGTTTCCGGGAAAACGTTGTCTGGTAAGCATAAGACCGGTCAACGTGGTCAACTGACATCAGATTCCATTATCCACCATCTATGACTTACACTCGCCACTTTATTAGGTAAACCTGTTCCATTGCTTGGTAAAACTGCTGGTCTACTGGGATTTTCATGCACAACTATCTCTAGAGTTTACAGAGAATGGTCAGAAAAAGAGAAAATATCCAGTGAGCTGCAGTTGGGTGGACGAAAATGCCTTGTTGATGTCAGAGGTCAGAGGAGAATGGGCAGACTGGTTGGGATAGAAAAGCAACAGTAACTCAAATAGCCCGCTACAACCAAGGTATGCACAATATCATCTCTGAATGCACAACACATCGAACCTTGAAGCAGAAGAGCTACAGCAGCCGAAGACCACACTGGATGCCACTCCTGTCAGCTAAGAATCGGAAACGGAGGCTACCAAAATTGGACAATAGAAGATTGGAAAAATGTTGCCCGGTCTGATTAGTCTCGATTTTTCAGCTGCCACTTTCAGATGCTAGGGTCAGAATTTGGCATAAACAACATGAAAGCATGGATCCATCCTGCCTTGTATCCACAGTTTAGGTTGGTGGTGGTGGTTTAAAGTAGGTTTTCTTGGTACTCTTTGGGCCCCTTTGTACCAATTGAGCATTGAGTATTGTTGCTGACCATGTCCATCCCTTTATGACTACAGTGTGCCCATCTTCTGATGGCTACTTCCAGCAGAATAATGCACCATGTCACAAAGCTCAAATCCTCTAACCACTGGTTTCTTAAACTTGACAATTAATTCACTGTACTCCAATGTCCTCCACTATCACCCAATCTCAATCCAATTGGAACTTTGCATCTGCAGCAACTGCGTGATGTTATCATGTCAATATGGACCAAAATCTCAGAGGAATGTTTCCAAAACCTTAATTAACACCAGAATTAAGGCAGTTCTGAAGGCAAAAGGTGGTCCAACCTGGTACTAGCAAATACCTAATAAAGTGGGCGGTGAGTGTATATTTATCAATTCCCATGAGAATTCAAGCTGCTGGATGCCAAAAGTGGTCCAACACCATATTAGCTAACAATTTTGTTCTTTTACCGGGTGTTTCCAAATGTTTGTACAACCCCTGTATTTATTGCTGTATTTATTGCTGTTTCAAACCTTAATGTTGCTGATTTTAGAGCGACCTGGTCACTGCTGCGAATTTTTTAAGCATGGAACGATTTGGGAAAACTACTCACCATCCCTACTGCTACTTTGTTACACGTCAGGGATTGTGGGAGGAGTGCCTGTCCTTAAAGAGTAAATAAACCCCTATGGGTTTAACTTCCTCTTTTGCTCCATGCAAACCCTGCAATTAAAAGCATAATGGGCTAGTATGCATCACATACTACCCCATTATGTGACACTTGCCTCCAAACGAAGCCTGCGCTGTCCCCTGTGCAGGCCGCATTTATCTTCGCCCCTCTTCCTTCCACGGACTCTGGCTCTGTGACTGGCCGAAGCCACGTGAGATCACTCCCGTGCATGCCCGTAGGAGCCGTCAGTCACGGCACAGGCTGGGGAAGAAACCGCACGTGGTCCGTCTCTTCACAGCGCATGCGCCGATGATGACATTGGCGCACTACAAGTGAAATATCTCCTAAACTACGCACATTTAGGAGATATTTCTACTACCTATAATTTGGAGCAAACAGGGAAGGGATTATCACGGTGCCAAAAATAAATCGACAAGTACTTTTATAAAGAAAACTTTTATTCATCCAAAATTATACAAAATGTGATTAAAAAAGGGGTGCCGTCAGTACAAAGTAGTCACATATCAATAATGAAGCAAATTTTGATGACCAGCTAATAAGATGGTAAGTAACAGGCCAACTTCTTCCCTACTAGTTTCGCCAACACATTGGCTTCATCAGGGGAGTAGAATAAAGTGATGATCAAAAATTACTTTAGCACTAAAGAGAGAAAGAACAATAATATAATTATTAAAGTGCACGTTACAGCGAGTGACCAGCTGTCCGGCTATAAAGGGTCCCAGCCCTAGCCACTCCTCCTCCTAGCCCCTCCCCCACAGATGTCCCCTGAGAGGGTAACCCCCATCCTATCAACACTTGGCCAACATACCATGCACATCAAGCGAGGCAGGATAGATGCTCCCAGGCGCCAAAAAATAGCCAGCAAACACAGCCAATATAAGGTGGCTGCAGGGGGCTTGAAGTGAAATACTATAAAAGGTAGAGAGAAATAAATAGTAAATTAAAAAATAATATATTATATATAAGGCAATAAGCTCAATTAATTTTATTAAAAAAAAAAAATTAATTATATATACATCTCTATACATACCAAAAATCTATTATAGATTGGAATAAATGGGGCGCTGATCAAACATATTGTTAATTGGCTCTAAGAGAATCAGATGGTTCAATTATGAAGACAGCCAGACAAGGCTAAATAAAACAAAACAAAGAAATAATTTAATGCATAGAATACTTCAAGGATATGTGTCACAAAAATAGAGAGTGAGAGAAAATAAAAATAATTGAAATAAAAAACCCACACTAAATTCAAGTAGTGTGATTGGCCAATTTTCTTGTCAATCAGAAGGGGGGCTTTATAAGTGAATGGTTGATTTGCCTTTTCTGCTGGCTGTCGGGGCGCTGATGCATTGCATGATGTTTCAAAGGTATTCAGTGTTTTGTTACATTTGGTCACAGTTGTTACATTCTCTCCCACTATTATGCTTGTTGCTCAATTTGGCTTTTATCTTAGCTAAAATCTGTCTCTGGCTGTTTCACTCTTTATTCTTGCTGCTGAAGATGCACTGCTTAGCTTACTTTGCTCTCTGTTGTCTTTTAGCACAGGCTCCACGAATGTGTGATTATTGGCTTGAGTTCACACAGTGTTTCTTTGATGAATATTCTGGCGTTTTTTAATGTTATACACTACTTTAATTTAGAATGGGTTTTTTATTTAAATTATTTTTATTTTATCACACACTCTATTTTTGCGACACATATCCTTGAAGTATTCTATGCATTAAAAAACATGGGGCAAATGGCCCTGCACATATGTGAACTGTCCCTAAAAAAAAAAGTATAGCCAAAGCTTTTATGGTCAAGTAGGGAAACCTCTTCCTTCAAGCACCTCCCGCGCTGGGCACCTCTGCGATGCAGTCAATGCTATAGCGCTCTGTCTCCCCAAGATGACCACCCAATGCTTATAAGAACTTTGGGGATTTTTTTACGAAAGGAAAATCCACTTTGCACTTGAAAATGCACTGAAAGTGCACTTGGAAGTGCAGCCGCTCTAAATCTAAGGGGTAGATCTGAAATGAATGGAAGCTCTGCTGATTTTATCATCCAATCATGTGCAAGCTAAAATGCTGTTTTTTATTTTCCTTGCATGTCCCCCTCGGATCTACAGCGACTTTACTTCCAAGTGCACTTTCAATGCAAAGTGGATTTCCCTTTAGTAAATAATCCCCTCTGTGTGCAAAATCTGGTGCAGCTCTGCACAGAAACCAATCAACTTCTAGTTTTTATTGCCAAAGCTTAAAGTGGTTGTAAACCCACTTTGAAAAATAAAAAAAGACCTGGAAGACAAAGGGATAATGAGCTAGCAGCTCATTATGAAATACTGAGATTGAACCCCCCGCTGTGGTGCCCATACGCAGCACCGGCCAGCAACATCGCTCCCGGAGTTACTTCTAGGTATCATGGCTCCGGTGCTGTGATTGGCCGGAGCCGTGATGACGTCAGTCCCGGCGTGCGCGCAGGAGCCACCGGTAACGGCACACTATGTGGCATTGCTTCAGTGCACATGTGCCGATGACGTCGGCACACGCAGATACGTGCTGTTTAGGCGATATCCGGGGTAGCTACAGGTAAGCCTTATTATAGGCTTACCTGTAGCAAGAAGTGGATTGTAAGGGTTTACAACCACTTTAAGTGAACAAGCTGTAGTTAAAAGCTATCCATGCACAGCTGCACCAGATTTTGCACTCTCCAGTTTTAGTAAATCTACCCCTGTGTCTCTTTAGACACAGGCTCCCCCAAGGTGGTGCCCAAAATCCATGTCAGAAGACACGCTAATTTTATGCCAGGCTTTCTCTAGCATCAGTAGTAAGCAGTGGTTATGAGACCACTTTGGTTAGTATCAAGAATCAAATGAGAAAGCTCAGGTTAGCAGAGGCCAGTGCTGAATACCTGCCCACCTATCTACAGTAATATAGGAATCAGTCTGTTTATTATACATAATATATACCATTCCTACAGTCTCATTTTCCTATCCTCAGGTTAGTTGTACCTGCTAGGACTGACCACAACCTTCTTCCAAATTCAATCAATGGGCATTAGCAGCACATGTCTGGTGTAAGCAACTTTTTTGTTTTGCACATAAAAAGGAGTGCTCTGCTATTATTCAAGAATGCTGTAAAATCTCTTTGTGCTATAATGATCTCATACAATGACATGCACTAAGGGCTCACATCATCCATAGCGATCTGTCAGAATCCAGTATCTTTAATGTAGTGTATAGTAAGGAAATGGAAACAAAATTTTGATTGGTCAAAATAACAAATATTTCGTAGTACTTTCTTACTCCCCATCTAAAGCCTAGTTTTACTTTTCATACTTCAATATTACACATGCAAAATATCTGATTGGCTTATATTTTTATGTTTTTTTAAAGGACACTTGAAGAAGATGAGCATGAGAACTGTGAACTGAGTGCATCGGGTGACAAACATGAGTACACCTGCACCATTGATATGAAAGACTTCACTTATGACACTGAATGCACAATTTTCATAAATGCACCCATCAATGGGAATGATGTTTTAATTCAGAATTGTGGACCATTCATCATAGGAAAAAAATGTAAGCCAACAGTCAAGCTATATTTTCTACTACGGAAACATGATGTCTAGAGTGATTGTTGACCTAATCCTATTGTATTTTAAACAAGTCATTCTTGGAGTGGCAATTCAGCAGAGGGTTATCTAAACTCCTTTGGACCCCAAATCAAAATGTTTACTGACATTGCTCCTTATTACTACCCAGTATAACCAGCATGAAAGTCTCTATTAAACCTTCCATGCCAAAACCTGTTTCTGACATTTGTTGCTTACAAGTTAAAATCCATATTTTTTGCTAGAAATTTACTTAGAAACCATATATATATATAATATATATATATATATATATATATATATATATATATATATTTTACCAGAGACCCTAGGGAATAAAATGGGGATTGTTGCAATGTTTTATGTCACACGGTATTTGCGCATGGTCTTTCAAACTGATTTTTTGGGGAAAAAAAGACACTTTCCCTGAGAGACTCCATGGCAGCCTACGTGTGGGTTGACCCCGCCTCCACTCCAATGCTATAGGACCCCATTCAAATAAAAGAACACTCACCACTCCACACGGTGATCCTTTTTTGTCCTCCTCCATTTGGACCTACACATGCTGTTCGTTTGGATTTCGGACTTCTCTCTTTGCATACCTGTGCGGTGCAAGCTCAGTACCCAGCCATGGGCGGGCGAGTAGCTTTGAGGCTGGACGGTTCCCTGTATGAGGGTGGTTGCCTCGGTATGCCCTGGATGAACATTCAGGGAGCAGGCCAAGTCTTTCTGAGATTGCGCCCGCCCAGGCGGGTCGGGTGGGGGCTCGGCTATCCCTCTTTCGGGACGTCTGGGTGCCCTCGATCTCGGATTACTGGGTAGTCAGGATGGTCTCATTGGGCCACAGATGGACCTTCTCCAGCTCCCCTCCTCCCAGATTCGTGCCCACCCTGCTCCCTCGCTCGGAAGAACAAAGTCAAGTACTGTCTTCTTATGTGGATCTGTTAAAGGCTCAAGGGGCAGTAATTCAGGTGCCAAAGGAAGAGTGGTTTCAGGGAGTCTATTCTCCTCTTTTCATAGTTCGAAAGAAAAGCGGCTCCTGGCTCCCAGTGATAGCTCTCACTTATTTAAACAAATACATAGAGTATGGGAAATTTAAGATGGAAACTCTGTCGACTATTCAACAAGCCATACAGATGGGGGACTGGATGATTTCGATCAACCTGAAGGACGCCTATTTCCACGTCCCAGTAGAAAAGGATTTTCAAAAATTCCTAAGATTTCAAGTAGGCCAAGACCATCTCCAATTTATTTGCCTCCCCTTCGGGTTGACGACCTCTCCCCGAGTTTTTTCAAAGGTTCTCCTGGCTGTAGTGGCTTTTATCAGGTTATATCCCAAAGCAGAGAACAGTTGTTGGAACACCGGGAACAGGTGATCTCTACTCTGTCCAGTTTCGGGTGGCTTCTAAACCTGGCAAAAAGTCATCTAGAGCAGGTCCAGCGGCTAATATATCTAGGAGCCCAATTCGACACTCTGCAGAGTACTATCTCTCTCCTGGACGAAAAAATACCAACAATACGAGGGAGTCTCTTGGGCCCTATACACTCAGCACCTAAAAGCTTCCCAGTGTCTCAAAATCATAGGTACGATAGTCTCAACGGCTCCGATGGTCAAATGGGCTTTGTGGAGACTTCGCCCCTTCCAAGCAGGTTTTCTCAAGCAGTGGAAGTCAGGGGACAAAAATCAAAGTATTCATATAACCACAACCATGAGAGATAGCCTCTTCTGGTGGCTACAGTGCAAGAACCTGCTGAACTGTCGTTCCATCATCTCCTGGGTCACGGTCACGACCGACACCAGTGGGACAGTTTGGGGGGCTCTCTACAGATCGAATCTTGCACAGGGCAAGTGGGATGCTTGTCTCCCCTTACCGGGGTCGAATGTCCTGGAACTTCGGGCAGCCTGGTATGCTCTCCAGCAATTCTCTCACCTTCTGAAAGGGAAATCTGTGTTATTACGGATGGACAACACCATGGCAGTGTCCTACGTGAAAAGGCAGGGGGGTACTCTGAGCTCTACTCTTCTACGGGAGGTCAAACCCATCCTATCATGGGCACAGAAAAACCTGATGAACATCTCAGCGGTCTTTGTGCCAGGAGTTCAGAACTCTCAGGCAGATTTTCTGTCCCGGTCTCAGGGGGACAACAACGAGTGGTCTCTTCATGCTCAAACCTTCAAGTGGATCCTGTCATTAGGGGTCAGTCCAGAGGTGGATCTGTTTGCCTCTCCCTGCAATTTCAAAATGGAGAAGTTCTACATGCGAAGTCGTTGCAGTCAGGCCTGCAGGACTTACGCTCTGACGGACCAGTGGAGGTTCAGGAGGGCGTATGCCTTCCCTCCACTTCCCGTGATCCTCAGATTCCTTCAGAGACTCCGAGTGGAAGCAGTAGAGGTTGTGATGGTAGCTCCCTATTGGCCGAAAAGACCTTGGTTTCCCCTCTTGGTCCAACTCAGTGTTCGAGATCCCATACCTCTCCCTCTCAAGCTGGACCTTCTTTCTCAAGGTACAGTTCTGCACCCTTGCCCGGCAGTTCTGAGACTGATGGTCTGGTTCTTGAGAGGAAGAGGCTGGAATCCATTGGATGTGCATCAAGTGCAATTTCCACCCTGATGAGTGCAAGGAGATCAAGTAAGTATTCCATGTGGTGGTGGGAGCACTCTGGATAAGGAGGTTTTCTGAAGAATCATCACTTATATTTTTTTACATCAGGTGAAGAAATTATTGCTGCTTTATTGTTTGGACTTTTTTCATTTCATGTAATCATATATTACACAGTCAGTGTGGTTTTGTTGTTTATTTATAGATTTTAATGTTGCAGCGCTGCCACACTTTTCATTTTTCATACTGTTATCTGTGGGAGCACATTAGTGACAGCTGCAGCAATTTTAGGTTTATTATTATTAGTTGTATCATCCAATTATTCTGCATATTAGCGTGCCACAACTTTATTATAATGTAGATATGTAACATGTCATGCTTTGAAATTGTGCACACTCATGGAATGGCGACAAACTACGGTACCTAAAAATCTCCATAGCGATGCTTTAAAAGAATTTAACGGTTACCAGGTTAGATTTACAGAGGAGGTCTCTTGCTAGAATTGTTGCTCTCACTTTGTGACGATACCTCACATGTGTGATTGAAACACTGTTTATATTTGAAGGCGCAATCTTTCTTTCATCCACCTCTCCTCATTTATAGATTGTGTTTCATCCATAGAAGCTATAGTAAAACTCTATGAATAGAGAAGGGTGGCAGAAACGGCGGGCACAGTTGGCACTCTTGTTGAGTACATATGACGGGTCCCATTTGAGAGTGGCATTGGAAGATTACAGCAGCAGGGGTAGGGGGGTTATTGAGAGATGAAAGGTTTAAATGCAAACTACAGCCATCAGCACGAGAAACAAATTACATTCATTGTAGGTATTGTCCCTTGTGCTGATTTTAAAAAATATTTTTTTTTCACTAAACACCCCATTAAGGGCCCATTTAAGTGTGTGTAGAGGTGCATTTTTTGCTGGTCTGTTTGCTTTGTATGTGGACATGCATTTTGATGCATGCTGATGCACATTTCCAAAGCATTTTTCAATTTAGAATATGGAGTGAATATGGTTATCAGCCATTAACCAAAGCTGTTAATACCTGTTTGCCATATGTTATTTGCATTTTGATGTGCTGACTGATGTCAATGGGTCTCCCAACACACAAAAAGACCAGAAAATAGACATGTCATATTTTTCGAAATGAGATAGAAACAGATCATTTTTATTATGGGGACATTGAAAAATTGCAAAAATGGGCATTAAAGCACAACAGTGTACATGGGCCCTAAAAAAGGAGGAAGGGTCCCTCAGTAGCTTAAAGCAAATGTACATTTTATATATGAAAAAATACACAGTATAAGCAATCAATATGGAAAAGAGTATTGGAAAAAAGACAGGAAAAGACAGTCATTAAAATAAAAAGTAGAACCAACAAGTTTAGTGGAGGTCACGTTATCGATATATTGCTTTTTTAAGTGTTAATTGTTTTCTTTGCAAGAGCTGTGAGTGAAAACATCCATTCATCAATGTCATCATCCGTCTAGTGCCCCTAGTATACATGAGCCAGTGCTTGCGAACCTTGGCACCCCAGATGTTTTGGAACTACATTTGCCATGATGCTCATGCACTCTGCAGTGTAGTAGAGCGTCATGAGAAATGTAGTTCCAAAACATCTGGGGTGCCAAGGTTCCCCATCACTGGCCTAGACTGTAGACTAGAAAGCAGTAAATATACCTGTCTAAACCCACTCAGACAGACAGACAGACGTTGAACGTTGGTAGACTTAGGAAATAGGTCAGTGGTTTACTACAGGCAGGTACAGTGAATGCTGACATATATTAGAACACTATCTTCCACAAACAGTACAGCTGTGGCCAAAAGTTTTGAGAATGACACAAAGTCTGCTGCTTCAGTGTTTTTTAGGTCTTTTTGTTAGATGTTACTATGGTATACTGAAGTATAATGACAAGCATTTCATGAGTGTCAAAGGCTTTTATTGACATTAAATTACATTAACTTTATGCAGAGAGTGTTGACTCTTCTTTCAAGACCTCTGCAATTCGCCCTGGCATGCTGTCAATCAACTTCTGGGCCACATCCTGACTGATGGCAGCCCACTCTTGCATAATCAATGCTTGGAGTATGTCAGAATTTGTGGGGGTTGTTTTGTTCACCTGCCTCTTGAGGATTGACCACAAGTTGTCAATGGAATTAAGGTCTGGGGAGTTTCCTGGCCAAGGACCCAAAATTTTGATGATTTGTTCCCCAAGCCACTTAGTTATCACGTTTGCTTTATGGCAAGGTTTTTCCATCATGATGGAAAAGCCATTATTCATCACCAAACTGTTCTTGGATGGTTAGGAGAAATTGGTCTCGGAGGATGTTTTTGTACCATTCTTTCTTCTTAGGCAAAATTGTGAGTAAACCCACTCCTTTGGCTGAGGCTATGGTCTCAGGATTCTTTACTGTTGGCATGACACAGGACTGATGGTAGCGCTCACCTTTTCTTATCCAGACAAGGTTTTTTTCTGGATGCCCCAAACAATTGGAAAGGGGATTCATCAGAGAAAATTACTTTACCCCAGTCCTCAGCAGTCCAATACCTGTACGTTTTGCAGAATATCAGTCTGTCCCTGATGTTTTTCTGGAGAGAAGTGGATTCTTTGCTGCCCTTCTTGACACCAGGTCATTCTCCAAAAGTCTTCACCTCACTGCGTGTGCAGATGCACTTACACCTTAAACAAATTATAAAAGAGTTGACTTAGCTACATCTCTAATAAGTGTATACAGAGGAAAGAGCTTCATAGACCACTAAGAACCCACTTAATCTGTCAACATCCCAAATAGCAACTACAAAAAAATTTAAGCCCAACAAGGACTTTATAGACAGATAGGGGGAGGGTGCGAGTAAGAAAAAAAGTGTAATAATAGTAATTAATAAAAAAGTATGACAAAAGTTTATTGGTTACAATCCAAAAAAAAAATTCCCAAGGGGGGGACATGAATACATAAAAATCACAACATGATTCAACATATATGCAAAAGCACCCTGATCATGAGGTAAGCTGGAGCACCAAACCAGCCTTTCATGGAGTAAAAGGCCACCAGGGTTACGAAGGTGTTCACAGCTGGACCCGAACCCAACTTTCTGAAATGTTATGTAATTTTCCATCCTCGGGGAGAAGATGAGGGCGCAATATGTCTACAAAAGTAATCATCATAGGTATAAAAAACAGATGTATGTTAGTAGTATGTTCCAGCAGCATATCCAGACCAGCTTAGCATAACAGAGGTAGATGCATCCAGAGAGGCCAACTCCGTGCAACATACGGGGACCGTAACAAGTAAGATACAAGTGTATCACCTCTCATGCAAAAGGAGAGTGGGCAAGTTGTGGAGAGATGTCAATTTGTCTAGTCTGGAGCTGATAGAAAATCATCGATTTAGGAAAATTGTATACAGTGAGGCACAATGCCAAAAATACTGAAAGGTAGATTTTGGGTTTACCCTTTAAATAAAAGCAACAGAATGTCTAGGAGTGTGTGGGGTGGGAAAAACATGTCGTTGCCAGAGTTCAACTAGAGCTCTCACAGAGAAAGTGGTGTCACTGTCTGGCAGAGGTCTATCAATCGCAAAAGTGGCTAAGTGGAATTACAAATCATTTGGTAGATGACATCATTCCCATTTTTATTTTAATTTCAATAGTGTATTCAGCTGTTTGTTTGGGGATCAGCTTTAGTCAAATATTCATATTTTATTTCTGTTACCTTCTTTCATGAACAGTTAAACCACGGGCACCATTCAATCTCACCGTCTCTTTTTCTGAGAATTACAATTTTTCCTGGAGAACACTCTATGACTCAGATACATATAGAAGTAATACGCTGGCCTATGAATTGAGCTATAAGAAGTATGCTGAATCTTGGCTGGTAAGAGTATTTGCATACAGTGAATTTGTCTGTGGTTGAGCAGTGGCTACAGAGCAATTCTTCTATTACTGTGTTTTTATAGAACCAAAAGACTGTCCAGGTTTATGAAGATGAGAAAAGCTTGGTCCTCTTGCGATCACTATTTGAAGATGATGAAATGTATGTTGCCAGGATCCGGGCTCAACCGAAGACCTTATATTGTGGCCATTGGGGTAGCTGGAGTACACCGGTGTCATGGCGAACCCCAGCAGATAGCATCAGCACTGGTAATACGTAGTAACATATATACTGATTATAGATGGTTCCTCCTGTAACCAACCTACCGATTGGCTTACATTTTCTCTGATTTCTTGACTTTAGTTGAAGAATATGTAAACCCAACATTCCATATTCCATATACGTGCCTGCTGTACTATGTACTTGTATGAAAAATGATCCTGTTAACTTTATATTGCTTCCTTTGTGTGGAATCCCTGGTGTTCCTGCCAGTCCCTCTGCCTTCCTATCAAAACTGACCACACTAAGCAGGAAAACACGCCATGGTCAGTTCTCTAGCTGTGCTGGGAACTCAGACTGCTCTCCTTCAATGATCAGACCTGTCCTGACACACAACTCCTGCACAGTCTTTCACTGTCTTTCCAGTCTTTCACTGGAAAGACCAGTGTGCTGCTGTTTCTCTTCCTCTAGCTCTTATGCAGTTAAAAACAGAGGGATTGCGATCACATACAAAAAAAAAGGGAAAAATATATTTATGATGTTTTTTTTATATCTGTATACAATTGTTTTGCCTTACGTTTCTATTTTAAACTGAATGGGTTGTTTTACAGAGTGATCGTGTACAATCACTTTAAGTGAATTTAGAAATGAAGCACCATAGTGTAATATTCATGTCCAAATACAATTTACTCCAGGTATATATTGGAATAAAATGGCAAACAATCTATCATTGTGACAAATTTGTATGTGGACTTAAATATCATGGTGTGGTGCTTCAATTCTAAATTCACTTATCCACAACCCAAAATGTGTAGCTGCCAAACCAATATTAAGACTTTTTTATTTACTACGGCATGACAGCAATAAACAACATTTAAAGAATCCAGCTTTTTAACCACTTTCCCACGCTTTTTATTTTCAGTTGTGGTGTGTCATCTCAGTGTAATAAAAATATTCATATGTTAAATGATTTAAAAAAAAAATTAATTTTATGCATTTGTTTTGAGTTTTTCTCAAAACCTTAAACAAAATCCTTTTCTTTTATTTTTTTGTTTCAGAAAACTCCTGGCAAAAATGGGTCATCATTATAGTAATGGTGCTGTCTCCTCTAAGTGTGGCAATTACCATTCTCTGTGCTTGCAAAAGGCGAAAGTGGTAGGTTTTTTTTTTCCTATTTTTTTTTTTTTTTTTTTTTAGATTATCTGGTGTGATTACAACAGCAATAAGCAATATTAGCAATATTAATAAGCAATAATAATATTATTTACTGAGAAGCGTTGATGACCTAGGAGTGATGTGACAAATTTCCAGCCTACATATGGTATAAATAAATAAATGATTGGTGTATTGTCAATCATGCTGCATCTGGAAGCATGTAATACTGATTGCTGTAAAAACAATAAGTACTTAAAATATTTTTTGGGGGTTTTGGATAGAGTGGAGAGGGATTAGAAAGCTGTCAGTTATTATTGCTGTCTGTGCCCCACTGTTAAGGAGATTCACTCTCTCTGTTTGTCCTGTTGTCCTGACTGAAATTGTTGAAAAAAAAAGATATTTTCTACTTTGTGTTATAAGAAAAATCAAATAAACTCAATTTTAGTCATACATTTAAGCCAAAATGTATTCAGCCACATGTCTTTGGTAAAAAAAATGTCAATAAGCGTATATTTATTGGTTTGCGCAAAAGTTATAGCGTCTACAAACTAAAGTACATTTTCAGAAATTTACACAGCTTTTAATTTATGACTGCCTATCTCATTTCTTGAGGTGCTAAAATGGCAGGGCAGTACAAAACCCTCCCAAATGACCCCATTTTGGAAAGTAGACACCCCAAGGAAATTGCTGAGGGGCATGTTGAACCCATTGAATATTTTTTTGTGATTGAATAATGCCAAAAAAAAAAAGTTTACAAAAAGTTGTCACTAAATGATATATTGCTCACACATGCCATAGTTATATGTGGAATTGCACCCCAAAATATATTTTGCTGCTTCTCCTGAGTACGGGGATACCACATATGTGGGACTTTGGGAGTCTAGCCGCGTATGGCACCCCGAAAACCAATAACTGCCTTCAGGATTTCTAAGGGTGCAAATTTTTGATTTCACTCCTCCCTACCTATCCCAGTTTCCAAGGCCATAAAATCCCAAAATAGCACAACCCCCCCCCAAATTACCCCATTTTGGAAAGTAGACACCCCAAGCCATTTACTGAGAGGCATGTTGAGTCCAGGGAATATTTTATATTTTGCCACAAGTTGCGGGAATATTACAAACTTTTTTTTTTTTGCACAAAGTTGTCACTAAATGATATATTGCTCACACATGCTATGGGCATAAGTGAAATTACACCCCAAAATAAATTCTGCTGCTTCTCCTGAGTATGGGGATATCACATGTGGGGGACTTTTTGGGAGCCTAGCCGCGTACGGGACCCCGAAAACCAAGCACTGCCTTCAGGATTTAAATATAAAACGCTACCAAAAAAACTGTTAGTGATCGCAGGGATCAGGCCTGACTCTGCGAACGCTGCAGTTATGTGTTTAGTGTTTTGTAAGTGACAGTGGGTGGGCACTTGGGTGGGCTGGGCGGAAGGGCAAAACGCAGGTGCTAGCAGGTATCTGGGCTGATCCCGCTAACAATGCGTTTTTTTGGAACTCTAAACTGCTGGGGACGCTAGTATAGATCTGATCAGATTAGATATTGATCTGTTCAGATACTATACCACTACCGGAGGTGTATGCTTTGCATGTGGGTGTTAGCGGTACTGGCACTAACCTAACGCTGCCTGCGGTGATGCAGACCCTATCTGACCCTAAAACCTAATTGATATCGCCTGCCGGGTGATCAGGGGGTTAAACCTTTATTGGGTAATGGTGGGTGCCCTGATGCTATAAAAAGCAAACTGATCACTGGTGAAAGGGTTAACTAGGGGCAATCAGAGGGTTAAAACCTTTATTAGGTAGTATATGGGGGTCCCTGACGCTGTATAAAAACCTGACGGGGAACCTAAATAACTAAATAACTAACTGGCTATCCAGTGTCACCAGTGACACTTATATGGTGATCGCTGGTGAAAGGGTTAACTCTTGAGGCAATTAGGGGGTTAAAATCTTTATTAGGTAGTATATGGGGGTACCTAACACTATAAAAACCTGGCGGTGAACCTTAAAAATAACTAGCTACCTAGCGGCACCAGTGACACTAATGCAGCGATCAGAAAAACGATTGCTTAGTGACACTGGCAAAAGGGGGGTGAAAGGGTTAACTCTAGGGGCAATCAGGGGGTTAAAACCTTTATTAGGTAGTATATGGGGGTTCCTGACGCTATATAAAAACCTGACGGAGAACCTAAATAACTAAATAACTAACCAGCGTCACCAGTGACACTTATACGGTGATCTCTGGTGAAAGGGTTAACTCTAGGGGCAATCAGGGGGTTAAAACCTTTATTAGGTTATATATGGGGGTACCTAACGCTATAAAAACCTGGTGGTGAACCTAAAAAATATCTAGCTACCTAGCGGCACCAGTAACACTAATGCAGCGATCAGAAAAACGAACGCTTAGTGGCACTGACAAAAGGGGGTGAAAGGGTTAACTCTAGGGGCAATCAGGGGGTTAAACCTTTATTGGGGGGGTAGGGGGCTACCCTGGACATAACACTAACTGCCCTGACAGTTTTTACAGTCACAACTGACACTAAATGCAGTGATCAGTAAATAAATGATCACTGCAATCAGTGACACTGTGACTGGGAGGGAGGGGGTGTCGGGGGGTGATCGGGGGGTGACAGTGTGCCTATGTGCACCTACATGTCAGTGTAGCGTTGGTGCACACTTACTATGTCTTCTCTCCTCGCCGTCCGGTCAAAAAGACCGCCCCGAGGAGAGTGACATCACTTCCTCCTGCCTGTGTTTACACTACACAGGCAGGGGAAGCTTCTCATTCGCCAGTAGCGATCGAGAGGGGATGGCCAGAAACCAACGGCCATCCCCTCATCCCAGATCGCTCCTGAAGCGAAACAGACTGCCGCAGCCAGCGGGATGGGGTCCGATCGGACCCCCCGCCCGCTGGAAGGCAGGCACGTACGGGTACGTGCTTGGGCCTGTCCGTGCCATTCCGCCGACGTATTTTTACACGCGGTGCTCTTTAAGTGGTTAAGCACTGTATATATGTACCTTCTACAGAACAACCAAATTTATAATTAGTAGAAGGGAAGGGTTCTTTTCAGTCTTGTCCACTTGGCCTCCATTTGACTTTCTCTATGCACGTGTGATGGATATTTGGGCTCCAAGGCAGCAGAACAGACAGTATGCCCATTCCACCCTTTTGTTGAGATATACGCTGATGGTCAACTTAAGTTTTGAAGTGAACCTGCACTTACAAACATATGATAACTCTCATAAAATTATCATTATTATTATCAATGAAGGAATTGTGTAGTAAAAGAAGCAGATGTGCTACTGTGGTTATTCTCCATTTTAAAGAAAAAAATAGTTGCTCAGTTTAGCTGTCAGTTATAATCCATTGGCTTTTGTACTTAGTCACTGGACCAGAGCAGAAATGAGATAAGGACTTCTGATTTTACATTGGATTCCATTTTCTTCATGTTTGCCCTGGGTCTGTGAATCATACATATTATAATGCCAGAGACAGCCAGAGAAACAGCAGGAGGAGGTTAGCAATGGCAGCTTCCGTTATGACAAGTTTATTTTAAAGTTGAACTCCAGGAATGATATTTTTGCATACTTTTATTCTGCCAGCTTGGTATGCATATCTGATATCTGGCGGTCCACTAGGGAAGCTAGCAATCACTGTACTGTGAGATCTTTAAACTTCTAGGGTCAATGCGAGTGGCTTGACCTTGGCACACATTCATTTTCAATGGATAAAAGGTGTTCTCTGCTGATTGATTAATTGAATAAGATTGTAGTGACTGGGAATAGATCTACTTTAAAATGTATAATTAAAGGAAACGTATACTAAAAGAGATATGTGACTTACTATTGTTGATTTGCTTTTGATTACAGAGGAAATGACCTTGTGTCAACCTTGCTAATAATATAAGTAAATCTTTATCTGCTTTCTTTTTTCTATCGTTAGTCTATGGAAGAATGAGTGGGTATTCATACCCGACCCTGCATCTTTCTTTAAGCCACTCTACATGGTTCATCACGGAGATTTCAAGGTAACAAAATACATATTCTAAAATGTTCCATTAGTCATTAGTAGCTTTAGCATCCAATGACTTTTTTAGCACTGAGAACAGTTGTATATATAGAAGAGGTCTGTGGGAGTGAGATGATGCACAGGGTGGGTGCAAAGGTTAAAATGACATAAGCCTGCTAGGGTTCTGAGGTTTGCTGCTTAGCTCATTCTTGCTGTATAGTAATGATTCTATAAATGGATCCAGACGCATTACATACAAGAAATCACATGATCTGTAATAAGTGAACAGCTACTTCCACATTTCACGGGCTATGTGTTAAATATAAAACATGGTTTGATGAAAATAACCTCTGATGTTACTCATACTACATTACTTTTTAAATATAAAACTGAAAAAAAATAATTGTATATGTATAAGACACAAACTAATTGAAAAGCCATGTGCCACAAACCAATGTAATAAAACATTGGGTGCCAACCTGCCTTTATTCCATTATTATATCAAATGCTGTTCCTAAATTGCAAGAAATAAACAATAAATTGCCCTTTTAGTAATCTGTGCTATACACTTGACTTATAAAACATTTTGCCTTCAGTCTCACAGAGTTGTAATTATAGGTATTGCATACCTCCCAAACATGATGCCATAAACATTTAATGGCACCCATGTTTGTCTAACTAGGGCAGCATGGTTGCTTGCAGTGTGGGAAATGCGCACAGAACACACCTTTCCTGCACTGTGTTTTAGTGTGAACAAACCCTTAGGGAGAGAGAGGGAAGGATAACTATGGTACATGGGAGGCAGGAAGGAGGGATCACTATGGTACATGGAAGGCAGGAAGAAAGGATCACTATTGTACATGGAAGAAAGGAAGGAAGGCTCACTGCTGTACATGAAAAGATGGCAGGAAGGATTACTATGGTACATGGAAGGAGGGATTACTATGGTACATGGAAGGCAGGAAGAAAGGATCACTTTGGTACATGAAAGAAAGGAAGTATCACTATGGTACATGGAAGGCAGGAAGGATCACTATGGTATGAGGAAGGAGGGGTTCAATATTGTACATGGAAGGGAGGAAGGAGCGCTATGGTATATGGGAGGAAAGAAGGGACACTATGGTATATGGAAGGCAGAAAGGATAACTATGGTACATGGAAGGCAGGGAGGATCACTATGGTACATAGAAGGCAGGAAGGATCACTATGGTATATGGAAGGCAGGAAGGATCACTATGACACATGGAAGGCAGGAAGGATCACTAGGGTATATGGAAAGCGGGAAGGATCACCAGGGTATATGGAATGCAGGAAGGATCACCAGGGTATATGGAAGGAAGAAAGGATCACTGTCACACATGGAAGGCAGGAAGGATCACTATGGCACATGGAAGGCAGGAAGGATCACTAGGGTTTATGGAAAGCAGGAAGGATCACCAGGGTATATTGAAAGCAGGAAGGATCACCAGGGTATATGGAAGGCAGGAAGGATCACTGTCACACATGGAAGGCAGGAAGGATCACTATGGCACATGGAAGACAGAAAGGATCACTAGGGTATATGGAAAGCAGGAAGGATCACTAGGGTATATGG
The DNA here is from genome assembly GCF_037356315.1 of Lithobates pipiens. Taxonomy (NCBI): domain Eukaryota; kingdom Metazoa; phylum Chordata; class Amphibia; order Anura; family Ranidae; genus Lithobates; species Lithobates pipiens. Next base: position 280,799,921 of record NW_027507784.1, on the reverse strand, counting down.
AAATCAGGAAGGGTCACCAGGGTATATGGAAGGCAAAAAAGATCACTGTCACACATGGAAGGCAGGAAGGATCACTATGGCACATGGAAGGCAAGGAAGGATCACTATGACACATTGGAAGGCAGGATGGGTCACTATGTTATGGAAGGCATGAAGGATAACTATTGCATGTAAAAGGCAGGAAGGATCACTATGGCACATGGAAGGCAAGAAAGATTGCTATGGTATATGAAAGGCAGGAAGGAAGGATCACTATGCCCCATGGAAGGCAAGAAGGAAGGATCACTAGGACACATGGAAGACAGAAAGGAGCACTGTGACACATGGAAGGCAGGAGGGATCACTATGTTACGGAAGGCAGGAAGGATCACTATTGCATGTGAAAGGCAGGAAGGATCACTGTGGCAAATGGAAGGCAAGAAGGATTTCTATGATATATGGAAGGCAAGAAGGAAGGATCACTATGCCACGTGGAAGGCAAGAAGGAAGGATCACTAGGACACATGGAAGACAGGAGCATTGTGACACATGGAAGGCAGGAGGGATCACTATGTTATGGAAGGCAGGAAGGATCACTATTGCATGTGAAAAGCAGGAAGGATCACTGTGGAAAATGGAAGGCAAGAAGGATTGCTATGGTATATGGAAGGCGGGAAGGCTCACTATGGCATATGGAAGGCAGGAAGAATTGCTATGGTATATGGAAAGCAGGAAGGATCATTATGGCACATGGAAGGCAGGAAGGGTCGCTATGATATATGGAAGGCAGTTAGGATCACTAGTGTCCATCCTCTCCACCCACTTTTCTGTCATTCCATTTTAAATGTTTTTCAGGAATCTTCCCCACAAGTCTTGGATTCATACCCACAGTGCATGCCCTACAGCACATCATCAGGGGACTGGCTGTCACTACCTAGTTCTTGTAGCTGGCCCCTAATGATGCACTGTTCTGCCGCTGCACACCCCATCTAACACCACCATTTTCATTGGATCCGCACAGAACACTGGGCGTGTATGTGTTTTGTGTGTAACCCAACACAAAAAAGTAAGGGGGGAAATTCGGTGGTAGTGCAGTTCTCCCTTGAGATAGAAGGATGCGAAATGTGGTGATTACACAGAAACCTATGTTATTGTGTATAATAACAGCACACTTTTGTGTAAAAACTCAATTATTTTGTACCTTTTGCACACAATAGTTATGTCAGCTTCCTGCCACTTCCTCAAAGGAAGTGATTAACTAGAAGAAAATAACATTTGCATGCCTTCAAACCTTGCCACTTAACCATACACAAAAATCTGATGTGGCAGTTTTTCAGCATTTCTTTGTTTAGTCGTGTCTGTTTTGTAAAAGGAACACAAAATTGACTCATTAATCATAAGAAATATAAGGTAGAAAATACTATTGCGGAAACTATCGAAGAAATTGAAATGGTGGGGTTGATTTACGAAAGGCAAATAGTGCAGTTGATTCTGCAAGTGCAATTGCTCCAGAGCTTAGCAAATAAGGTAAAGCTTCACTTTGCAAAGAATACCCAATCACGTGCAAAGAAAATTAAAAGGAAATAGCATTTTTGCTTGCACGTGATTGGATGATGGAAGTCAGTAGAGCTCTCACTCATTTACTAAGCTCTGGAGCAACTGCACATGCAAAGTGCACAGTCTATTTGCCTTTAGTAAATCAACCCCTGTATATCTAAAGTCATAATTGTTTGGATAGAGCGGGATGTGTTGATACTCCTGTAAGGTTTTTATTTTCCATCTGTGTTCCTGCCATGCAGATTAATCCTTTCTATCTGTTCTAGTAATCAGTGTTACCAGAACATAAAGGGGTTGATTTACTAAAGTCAAATAGACTGTGCAGGTGCTCCAGAGCTTAGTAAATGAGCAAAAGCTCTGCTGTCTACCATTGACCAATCATTTGCAAAACTGCTTTTATTTTATTTTCCTTGCACATGATTGGGTATTTTTTGCTAAGTGAAGCCTTACCTCATTTACTAAGTTCTGCAGCAACTAGCAATACAACTGTACGCAATGGATATAGTAAACGTATCACCACAGAGTGGTACTGTGGATACTGCTACGATACTCAGTGTATAGAGAAAAGAAAAAAGAACTAAAGGGGCTCGGACTGTATAGGCAAAAACACTCTAGTATACTAGTAAAAATTCAATTTATTGTACATAGAAAAATATTAAAAACATTGGAGCAAGACCATATCTCAAAATCGAGTAATATAATATCAGTGTGCAAGGCCTGTATACAAGTAAACTATACACTCTTTTAGCTATTAAAGCACCTAATGGTGATTACACCAGGTGTAGCCAGTATAGCAATTCATCAAATAATTTAATTAGATTAAACAATAATAGATTATATAACAACTTGCAACTGATTATTACAACTGTTGGAGCTCTACATGTTACACGACTTGTGCTTCTTCAGGAGATTCAGAGAGACGGACTTGCTGAAAAAGCATAACAAAATCAATAAACAAGAATATATATATATATATATATATATATATATATATATATATATATATATATATATATATATATATACAGATTACTACAACATCATAAAACATAAGGATATTATTTAGGGAAGAGAGAGAGGGGTAAAAAAAGTTTTTTGTTTTTTTTTTCCATTGTGATCTGCTATGATTGGTTACAGGGATCACATGGTACCAGAAGTGGGTTGGTACAGTAATCAGTCATCGGCTTTGTCCAGCAGACACTGGATCTGTGACCAGCTGTGTCTGGCAGACACAGGCGGTCATAGATCATGCCTTGACTATAGGCCAGGCGGGAAATGGTTAATGCACATTTTCCAGCTGTGGAGGCCTGCACGATATTATGCACTGTATTTTATAGTTAAGCTAGCCAATCACAGATTACATTTGGGCAGATTTCTACTGAATTTGCCTAAATTTGAACTATGAGTAGCGCTATACACATGGGGTGGATTTACTAAAGTAGGCTGTTCGCTTTGCAAAGTGCAGTTGCATTCTGCAAGAGCAGTTCTCTGCTGATTTCCATCATCCATACATGTGCAAGCAACAAAGATGTTCTCTTATTTTCCTTGCACATCATTGGTTATTCTTTGCAAAGTGAAGCCTTACCTCATTTACTAAGCTCTGGAGCAGGTGCAATTGCATTTGCAAAGTGCACAGTCTTTTTGCCTTTATTAAATCAACCCCAAAGAGTACTCAGAGCATCTTGAATTATCTAATGGTAGAGCACAGCAGAAGTTCCCTGCTTTCAGATGGGCTGTCTCAAATAAAACATGTGAAAAACAGCCACAAGTGTTGTGATCCCCATCGGCTGTAGGTATCCACACCTCCAGGGTGCCAAATACCCCCCCCCCCCCCATCACATGTTGTAGTTCCTTCCACTAGCTTCTAAATAAATACTAGCCAGTGGGAGGAACCACAACATGCAGCAGGGGAGTAGGCATTTGACAAAATATAGATAAGTATGCAGCATTTTTTTTTTCCAGGGAGGATTTATTTAATTTTAACCCCATAACCAGTTTGACCACTTTAGTACAAGGAACGATTATGTACGTTTAGCATTAAATAGTAATGGTTTGGCAGTAAAATCCATCATGCAAACAGCCATCTAATGTCTGTGGTCAGTCAGTACTGGAAGTTTGGTTCGACTTTAGAAAGGATAATGGGCAGAACGGGTAAAAAAATTATCTTTTTTTCTCAAATATGCAACAGCTACTATATTACGTGTAAATAACCAGCTAAACCACTAAAAAATGTTTAAGTGATGCATTTTCCACCCACATGGTTTTTATTGTGAATGTCACTTCACACATGGAGGATGTGGTTTATCAAGGTTAATACAAAATATATACCAACAGTAACCATTAACCATATTAATTGTATTTGTTTTTTTATCAAAAAGAAACATAAAAGGCTGCATGTACACCTGTCTGATGAGCAATGAAAATATATTTCCTTTGCGTTTTAAAAAAAAAATGTACAGTAATAGTGTTTATGTTCATTTCTTTAAAAAAAATTCTAAATTTTTTTCTTTTTAGCCAGGTAAATACAAAATACCACATATAAATAATTTATATATTAACTATTTTCAGCTCTTTCTGTGTTTACCAGCCTAACCCTAATTGTTTTCCCAATATACTATAGAATAGACTTTATTCAGCAAATACATATACATATATGGCTGGATGAGCCTCACTCATGGTACTTGCACACAATATTGAACATCAGATTACTGGCAGAAGATTCCTGCATAAAAATGCAATCCATTATGGGGTAAAAAAAAAATCCAAGGATGGGTACTATGGTAAATGCGTGGATTTACATGTTTTTGTACAAATGGTGTGAAAATTATTCTAGCTTTACTTGGTCTAATATCGAAAACGAATAGGTTACTAAAGTTACAAAAATTCTCATATGACAGAATACAAATTGAAAAGCAATGTAATGTATTGTATTTTATTGTAACGTATGCTTTCATTTCTGAGCATTCATGGTCACACAGTTTTTATTGTACAAATACTGTAATAATTACACGAAAATCGTTCTGTTATCTTATGAGAACATTTTTGTGCATGTTCCTTCAGATATTGTTTGCAAAAACTGCCATAATCGTCTCTCAAAAGCTGTGAACTAACAAACAGATTATCGGACGATCGTTCCGAATGTGTTTTTTCTTTTTCGCCAAATATTCTCATTGTGCGTACTAGGCATTACCCTTTACAACTTCGTAGGGAGTTTCAGTTAGCGGACTTTCTATTTTGACATCCATGCTCACCGCATTCTGAGTTTCACCAAACGTCACCTTTATGCTTTGTGATTGGTGCTGGTTAACCGGTTCTGCAGTTATACTGCGGCAGGTTGGTCCGGCTGCGTGAGATGTCGTAGCTATATGTCTCGCGTGCAGTCGGCTGGGAGGGAGGGGCCGCGACTATGGGATTCGATCAGCAACTGATCAATCCCCAGGCCCAGGACAATGATATCTGGCCTGGACCTGGTGATCGGTCCTGGCGAATGAGTTGCTTCCCCTGTCACGTAAGTTGTTTAAACACTGACAGAAGTGATGTCATCTCTCTTCCTGTCGGTCTTTTCTGTTCCAGACCGAGGAGAGAAGACATCCCAGAGTGAGTTGCACAACACTACACTGACACCAGGTCACGTAGGCACACAATTCACCCCCCGATCACCCCCTCAGTTAACCCCTTCACCACCTGTCACTGCGTCACCCAGTACATCATTCAGATTTTTTTTTTATTGCTGTACTGGTGTCATTAGTGACACTAATCAGTGTTCGGGCAATTAGTATTAGACCCAGATAGGTCTACGGACCCCCCCAACCCCCCCCCCCCCATAAGGGTTTAACCCCTTGATTACCCCCTGTCACCTGTGATCACTGTATAGGTGTCACAGGTGACGCAGTTTAGCTATATTTTTTTTATAGCGTCAGGGCACCCGCCGTATTTTACCCCATAAAGATTTAACCCCCGGACCACCCGATGGGTGATTAAGGTTAGGTTTTAGTGTCAGATATGGTCTACGTCACCCCAGGCAGCGTCAGATCAGCATCAGATCCCCCTAACCCCCCCAATAAAGGTTTAACCCCTTAATCACCCCCTGTCACCAGTGATCACTTTATAATTGTCATGGGTGACGCTCTTTAACTATTTTTTTTTTTAGCGTCAGGGCAGCCGCCGTATTTTACCCAAAAAAGATTTAACCCCCTGACCACCTGGCGGGTGATCAAAGTTAGGTTTTAGCTTCAGTTACACCCTCACACGCACCATACACCTCCCTTTAGTAGTATATTGTCTAGGGTACCCCCTACCCCCCTAACCCCCCTAATAAAGGTTTAACCCCTTTATCTCCCCCAGTTAACCCTTTCGCACCCTGTCGCCAGTGTCCCCAATCAATCATTTTTCTGATCGCCGTATAAATGTCACAGGTGGCGCTAGTTAGCCTGTTAGTTATTTAGGTTCACCGTCAGCTTTTTATAGCATCAGGTACCCTCATATACTACCTAATAAAGGTTAACCCCCTGATTGCCCCCTAGTTAACCCTTTCACCAGTGATCACCATATCACCATATAAGGCACCCTGACAGATAGTTCTGACGACGGAGTTGTGGTCCCTGCCAAGGTCAGGCGTACCAGACCCCGATCTTCTTCTGCTGTCATTGAGGTACAAGAACCGCAGGTCCCTCGTATGGAGCAGAAAGCCAATACTAGTGCCGCTATTCCTTCTTGTGAACTGGCAAGCACCAGCGGCCTAGTACATCCTGGTCATACATCCGGCACTGCAGTAACAATTGGTGATATGGCAAGTCCCATAAGTGCAGTTCAAGCTTGTGAGGTGGCAAGCACGAGTAGTGTTCCGCTGCCACCAAGAAGAAGATGAACACAGGCCCGTCGAGCCAATAATGCCCTTCCTGCTGTATTCGCCATTCCTAATTGGGAGCCCACCACTTTTGCAGCACCCGTACTTCCTCCATTCACTGGCCAACCCAGAATTCAGGTGGAAATAGTCTATAGCTCTATTGTGGACCAAAGCAATTTGTATGCTGATCAATTCATCACTGCTAATCCCCAGCTGACCCTTGCCAGAGACTGGAAATCAATTATGGTTTCCGAATTTAAGACCTTTCTGGGCCTATCACTCCTCATGGGCATAACTAATAAGAGTTGTGGTCATATTGGTCCACTGACCCAATTCATCAATTGCCCTTGTTCTCTGCCTCCATGACCAGGACACGATACGAGCAGATCTTACGGTTCATGCACTTCAATGACAATGAACTCTGTCGTCCTTGGAGTGATACTGGATTTGATCGGCTCTACAAAATTTGGTCCCTCGTAAACCACTTGAACCAACGTTTTGCAGCCTTGTTTACTCCCAATCAAGTTGTCTACGTTGATGAGTCCCTGATTAAGTTTTCTGGCCACTTGTCTATCAAACAGTATCTTCCCAGCAAGCGTGCCAGATACGGGGTCAAGATGTATAAGCTCTGTGACAGGGCCACGGGCTATACATATAGTTTTATGGTTTACGAGGCAAGACATAGTCACATAGAGCTGGAGAACTGCCCTGACTACACAGGGAGCGCTGCTAAGATAGTGTAAGACTTGGTGTCACCCTTATTCGGAAAGGGGTACCACTTGTATGTGGACAATTATTACACGAGCGTGACACTTTTTAGTCACCTTTTTGATTATGGAATTGGAGCATGTGGCACCGTGCGATCTAATAACCGGGGCTTCCCCCAACAGCTTGTAGAATCCAGACTTAGACGGGAGGAGAGAGCCTGCTTGAAGTGTAATAATTTGTTAGCAGTGAAGTGGAGGGAATCACTGAATGTTTTTGTTCTGTCCTCGCTTCACGCAGACACGACAGTCCAAATTCCTACGGCGACCGGTGTTGTGGAGAAACCCCTCTGTGTCCACGAATACGACCTTAACATGGGAGGGGTGTACCTCAACGACCAGCTGTTGGCGCCGTTCCTAATTGCCCATAAGGCCAGACGCTGGTACAAAAATGTGTCTGTTTATATATTTCAAATGGTCTTTGCTGAACGCTTTTGTGCTTTACAAAGCTTCAGGACGGACTGGATCCTTCCTTAAATTCCAGAAAGAGATCGTCAGAGCCCTTCTGTTTACAGACTCTGCTCTTGCCCAAATTCCCAAGCCAAATGCAGTGAGCCGGCTGCATGAGAGGCATTTTCCGCATGTCCTCCCTAGTACTCCTACCTAAAGAACACCCCAAAAAAAGATGTCCCGTCTGCAGAAAACGCGGATTTAGGCATGACACCCGCTTTTATTGTCCCTCCTGTCCTGACCAACCTGGTCTTTGCATTGGTGACTGTTTTGAACGCTACCACACACTAGTTGAGTATTAGCGTAGGGTATAGTACCACACAGTCCTAGGCACACTAACATAGGGTCTCGAAAGATGTGATGGCCATCACATTTTGAGAGACCCTAATCTGCCATGTTCACTCTACAGTTTTTTTACAGTTTTTACAAAAGTGAAAAAAGTGAAAAAAAAAACAGACACACAAAAACCGTTTGGTTGTATTTTTCTTCTCTCTCTCTATTGTTCTCTCTCTTATGTTCGCTCTCTACTGTCTGCTCTACTGTTTGCTCACTATTGTTCTATATCTATTGTTCTCTCTCTGTTTTATTTTTACTATGTTTTGTTGTATTTGCTTTGCATGGATTCAGGTGCAGCGCGGGTTTATTTATCTTGACAGCAACAGCGCTTGCTCCTATCATACATAAAGCCGTGACTCCAACGCTGTTAGAGGTGATTTCACCACCACAGTTAAAAAAAAAAAAGAGCACATACACCAAAGCATGGGGGCAGGCGTGGAGGAGCGATTCACTCCTAACATTAGGGGCGGATTGCCCCCATGCTTCGGCATATATTTTTTTAGGCACAGATTGCAATGTTTTATTTTTACTATGTTTTATTGTATTTGCAGTGCAGGTATGGTAAGTCTTACTGTTATACTGTAATGTTTGTTTTATTGTTAACCATCATTTGCTTAGCAGGTACACAATTCAGCTGCAGCACAGGTTTATTTATTTTGACAGCATCAGTGTTTGCTCCCACAATACATAAAACCGTGACTCCAGCACTGTCGGAGGTGATTTCACCACCATAGTTAAAAAAATGGTGTATGCCCATCATTAGAAGTGGGAGGATGAAGGGGGGTAATCTAATGGTGGGCATACCCACTGATCAATCTCTATTTTTATTCAGCCCACAGGCTGCAATAAAATACAACAAGGACCAGCAACGCACTGGTATGTTGCTGGGCTTTGAGTGGTTATACCAGAATGATGCCTGCAGGCTTTCATATAAAAGAAATCCTAGCGGCTAATTGGCCTCTAGACTGCTTTTATAAGCAGTGGGAGGGAACTATCCCCCCCCCCCACCATCTTTCATGATTTTCTCTGGCTCTCCTGTCCCAACAGGGAACCCAAGAATGCAGCCGGTGGTTCAGCCAGCTGACCATAGAGCTGATCAGAGACCAGAATGGCTCCAATCATCTCTATAGTAAGAAACCGGAAGCTACAAGCAATTCAGCGCTTTTGGGAAATTAGCATAGCATTTTATCACAAGATCTTGGTGTGGTCAGATGTTTTGAGGGAAGTGGAGAGATCTAGGGTCTAATAGACCCCAATTTTTTTTCAAAAAAGAGTACCTGCCACTACCTATTGCTGTCATAGGGGATATTTACATTTCCTGAGATAACAATGAAAATGATAAAAAAGAAAAAAGATGAAAGGAACAGTTTAAAAATATAATATATAAGCAAAAAAAAAAGCACCCTTGTCCCCCTGCGCTCATGCGCAAAGGTGAACGCAAGCTTGGTCTGGTGTCATATGTAAGCAGCAATTGCACCATGCATGTGAGGTATCACCACGGAGATCAGATTGAGCGCAGTAATTTTAGCAGTAAACCTCCTCTGTAAATCTAAAATAGTAACCTGTAAAGGCTTTTAAAAATGTATGTAGTTTGTCGCCACTGCACGTTTGTGCACAATTTTAAAGCATGTCGTGTTTGGTATCTATGTACTCGGCATAAAATCATCTTTTTTATTTCATCAAACATTTGGGCAATATAATGTGTTTTAGTGCATTAAAATTAAAAAAGTGTGTTTTTTCCCCAAAAAAATAGCGTTTGAAAAATCACTGCGCAAATACTGTGTGAAAAAAAATTGCAACACTCACTATTTTAATCTGTAGAGCCTTTGCTTTAAAAAATATATAATGCTTGGGGGTTCAAAGTAATTTTCTTGCAAAAAAAAATTCTTCATGTAAACAAATAGTGTCAGAAGGGCTTTGTCTTCAAGTGGTTAGACGAGTGAGTGATGTGTGACATAAACTTCTAAATGTTGTGCATAAAATGCCAGGACAGTTCAAAACCCACCCCAAATGACCCCTTTTTGGAAAGTAGACACCCCAAGCTATTTTCTGATGGGCATGTTGAGTCCATAGAATATTTTATATTTTGTCACAAGTTGCGGGAAAATTACACTTTTTTTTTTTTAAAACAAAGTTGTCACTAAATGATATATTGTTCAAACATGGCATGGTTATATGTGGAATTAAACCCCAAAATGTATTCTGCTGCTCATGTGTGAGACTTTTTGGGAGCCTAGCCGTGTACAGGACCCTAAAAACCAATCCCCGCCTTCAGGCTTTCTAAGGGAGTAAAATGGTGATTTCACTTCCTCACCACTTCCTCCCCATTGTGCTATCTTGGCATTTTATGGCCTTCGAAACTGCGATAGGTAGTAAGGAGTGAAATCAAAAATTTGCACCCTTCGAAATCTTGAAGGTGGTGATTGGTTTTCGGGGCCCTATACGTGGCTAGGCTTCCAAAAAGTCTAATGCCCTGTACACACGGTTGGACTTTCCGAAGGAAAATGTGCGATCGTATCGTGTTGTCAGAAAATCCGATCATGTGTGGGCTCAATCGGACTTTTTCCGTCGGAATTTCCGCCACACAAAGTTTGAAAGCTGGATCTAAAATTTTCCGACAACAAAATCTGATCTTTTAAATTCCATTCGTGTGTAGACAATTCCGACAAACAAAGTGCCACGCATGCTCAGAATAAATTACGAAACGAAAGCTATTGGCTACTGGCCCGTTTATAGTCCCGTCGTACTTGTTCTACGTCACCGCGTTCCGACGATCGGATCTATCGAAAACTTTGTGCGACCGTGTGTATGCTAGATGCTTAGATGACTAGGCAAAATCAATCTCTCCTATAGAAAATCTTCTATATGTCATGCACTCTCGTTAAGTGGAGGAAAATTGGAGATGTTTGGGAACAAAGGCATTGCAGTAGTGGTGTGATTCAGGGCCAAGCTAACCTCTAATTCTGGTTCCTTGGGCCCATCTTCAACCCAGGTAAAATGTGAAGTTAGTAGATTGGGCACCAGAACGATATACATTTTTTTGGTAACTGTCATGTAGTCTGGAAGGCAAAGTAGCTGTAGTGGAATTTACTAAAATGGGCCGAAATTTTTTGAAGCAGCTGCGCATGGTAGCTAATCGACTTCTAGCTAAAACTTGTTAAGTTAAGCATTCAAAAGGAAAGCTAGAAGCTGATTGGTAGCTGTGCAGTTGCAACAGATTCTGACTGCACCAATTTTAGTAAATCCCCCTCAAAGAGTTTTTATTAATAGTTTCAGGCATCCACAAAGAGAAACACAAACTTGACATTTCTTGTTAGAATATAGACACAATTATACATGTAGCAACTTAAAAAACATACATCTACAGGCCAGAGGTATGAACACTACAGTATACTTTATTTCAGGTGCTTTCTGATATAGGCCTCGTTCACATGGGGCATATAATACTGTATTCCTGAACAGGGCCGCGTTTACCGTTTACGGTGTTCCATGTATCTCTAATGAAGGCAGCCATATTGATGTCTATTGGGACACAGCCCTGCTGTGTCCCAATATGATGTCCGTGTGGGTGCAGGCGTGTTCCCAAACTCACTCTGTGTGCATGCATGTCACATGCCCACAACCACAAGGATTTCATATTGGGACACAGTGGCTGTGTCCTTACAGAAATCAATGGGACTGCCTGCATGGAACACCCAGCCCTGTACAAGTGAATGACGCCATAGAGAGGCTTCTGTGATATGTAGATGTGTATTTCCAAATGAAGGTGAAATTACTGCTTTCATTGGGTTTCCTCCATATGTAGGCATGTGCTTTACACACCACCAGATCTTACAGCAGTAGCAAGATGTTTGCTCTGCTGAAGCTTTACATTTTGAGATTAAAGCCCATGTTTAGTTAAAAAAAATTATCAGCACAAGGGACAGTACTCCCATTCAAGAAGAGTCCTTTGTGCTGGCAACTGCTGTCTTAGTTAAAGTCTTAAGTCCTCTGCCCCCCCCCCCCCCCCCATACCCCTGCAACCGTTGGACCGGTATAGGCAATCATCAAGAGTACTGACTATTTCTACCCTTTCTACCCCCTCCTCCATTCACATAAACTGTACTATAGCTTTCATCAAGGAAAAGAGCCTTGATGAATATAGGGCAGGCAGATAAATGAAAGGCCCGCCTCCTCCACTCATAGAACACATTACATAGATGGAAGCTATAGTACAGCTTCTATGAATGGAGCGGCAGAAAGCCAAAAACTTGATAGGTGCCTTTAACAGGTCCATCAACTATCAACTGTATTAATCCCACCCAGCAAAGGACTGAAATTTTCAACTAAGACAGCAGCCACTAGCACAAGGGATACTTCTCATTGAATGTTAGTACAATCCCTTGCACTGATTTTTTTAATTTATTTAAACTAAACTTAGGCTTTAATACTAGATATCAGCAGGCAAAATCTGTAATTGCAGATAGAGAATTACAATTTTCTATAAATTCCCTTTACTTGTAAAATATTTTTCATTAGCTAAATAATTAGAACTGACAGAAATAACCAGAAAGTGCCTTCTGCTGCCACATAATCAGTGGTTTATATATTCATTTTTTTCAGAGCTGGCTGGGTTCTTCTTACTACCAATCAACACCATTTGATAGCATGGCATTCCCAGAAATCTTTGAAGTCTACAGCCAAGGTTTACTAAAGAATGCATCTAAGCAGAATCTCAACAGCTTCGAAAAACAGAAGTTTTTACTTACCAAGCCATGCCCAAGTAGAGACAACCAAAACTTCAGGAAGTGTGACTGTAATAAAACAATTCTAGACCAGGTCTTTGAAAATCTACCCATGGGCACTCAGCCTTGTCCTCACTTCAACACCAGGGATGGTCTGGAAGCTGCCATGGATGAGAATGCAGATGACAGCTACCCTTATGTTAACCTTGACAGCAACAGCAGCAAACTGTTGAACCCCATGCTTGAACAGAAATCAGATTCTCAAGCTGCCATAAACTTTTCAGCTCACTCTAACGTTCGTCTGCATGAAGGTTTCCTGGGACAAAATATAAGTATTCTGGACTTGGTGCCAGCTTCACCAGAAGGATGGGAGTTTCAAGATTCTCCAAGCCAGGATGATGATGAAAATGTTTTTTACAATGACAATTATAATGCCTTTTCTCCAGACTCAGGGGATAGTGCTGATTTTGGCTATCCTAGGATTTGCTTAGATTTGGACACCATTGACAGTGGTTTCTGTGATTCTGAATGTGGGAGCCCAGTGGACAGTGATTTTGGAAGCAAAGACACACCGCCAAAACCACTCAGCTCGGACACCTACAGTAGAGAAGAAGAAATTTATGAAAGAAATTATGTGAAACAGTGGGTGCCAAGTCATTCTGTATTAACTGAATCCACAACAAAAAAACTAACAGAGTAAAGTATTTTATCTGGGTCTTTAAATACTTTGATGTGTATCTTTGAATGCAATGGTTTGATCTATGCAGACACTTTTCTTTAAAGTTTCACCAGCAAAATGATGGAAGATGGAAGGGTGGGATTTGGTGGCACTGAGAGCCAAGCGAAGGTCATCCATGCAATAGCATAAGGCAAAAACAGATTTCGATAAAGCCTTTGGTCCCTTTCTCCCGTAATCCATTTGGAAATCTAAAATGCTAAATTTAATACGGATATTGGAATTTTGGTCAGGACTTTTGAATTCATGAAAATGTCATCCAAATTTGACAATCAACTCTACTCCCTACAGGGGACACAGACAACAATTAAAGCCTAATAGAGGCACTAACCCTTATCCAATTTATTCAAATCAAAATATTTCAGATATAGTTTCACTTTTCAGCTGAAATTTCTTTGTGTATTTTCTATTATTATTATTATTTTGCCTTAGCTTAACTAACCTTGCCTCCTGTCATACAGTTTCAGTCCCATTGATGTAGCAAATAACGACAACTCTGATTAGACATAAAGCATAATATATTTCAAATCAATAGGAAGGTCAGAGTATTGTATCAATAATAGCTACCTATAACTGATTGCTGGTGTTCCTGCCTTGATGGCCATTGTTTCAAATCGGACAAGGTAGCCAGAATGGAGTTTCCACCCACTGCATTCTCCATTGAGTACTATAATAAATATATTAACTGTCTTCCATCTAAAAAGAACTCTGTTTGCTAAGCACTGAACACAGTGCATAGCTAGCATGTACAAATGAAAACCACCATTGAATGTATGTAGGGTATGTTCTATGTAATTAAGACATGTGAGCACCTAAATGCTTGAAATCTCTCTGTTTTAATCAATGGATGGTTTTCATTTGCTGACCATGCTTGTTCACTGCTTACCAAGAGTACCAGTAAGCAGTTTTTTTCTATGGATTTTGGAAAACTGCAGCTTGAAATAATTAGAAAAAGTGAAACGATAACAGCAATAAAACTGGAGTGCTTGCTAACAGTGAGCAACTCTATTCCCTAATTGATTATCCTAGGGAATAATAGGTAATACTGCATTGGTCACCATGTGCAACAACTGTCCTTGTGTTCCTATGTTATTTTCTCCACTCTTTATAAAAAGGCTACTTAAGCCTTGTACAGTACACACTATCAGTTTTTTTTTTCATTCAAACCAGCGAGCTGAACAAAAAAAAACAGGTGCTCAGGAAGAAGGTCCTGTACTAACAATCTGATGTTAGTATGGTGATCGACAGACCTTTTTTGGTCATGCCCCTTTGACAGAAGCCAGACCTTTGATCAGCTTCTGTCAAACTGGCTGCCGTACACACGGGCTAAACATCGGCCAGTTTCTATTGAACTGCCAGGTATTTGGCATGTGTGTATGGCCCTTTATTATGGCTTACTCATCAGTGGTGCTGCAACGGATTGGTTGTTTTTAGAGGTGCAGCCATGGGTACTTCTTCACGTCTAGTAATACCAATGGCAGCATCTTCCCTAACAACTAATTTGTGTTATGCCGCGTACACACGGGCGGACTGTATGGCCTACTTAGTCCGTCGAAACACATTTCAGCGGACAGTCCGCTCGTGTGTGGGCTTCAGCGGACTTTTTCAGCGTGCAGTCTGGCGTACTAAGTATTTCGGAATTTTCGAAATTCTGTCCGTCGTACTTTGGTTTCAGCGGACAATCCGCTCGTGAGTAGGCTAGTTCGACGGACTAAGAATGGCGCATGCTCAGAAAGGATTTACACGGCGGAAGGTTGCATTGCTGTGTATTCGACTTCCTATTTCTAGTCCCGTCGAACGTGCTGTACACATCATCGCGCAAGCTTTCGACGGACTGTTTGTGCATCCGTGTGTGGTCAAGTCCGTTCATTCGAAAGTATGACGGAATGTCCGTCGGATTGTATGACGGACTAAGTAGGCCATACAATCCGCCCGTGTGTACGCGGCTTTAGAAGGACTGATTTCAGGGAAGGGCTAACAGTATAAACAGCCAAGTGGATACAGTATAAGTGCTTGTGTATATGTGCAAATACTTTAAAGTGCACACTTGCATTTGAAATCAGTTTCTGAGATGAGTTAGAATTCTTTGACAGGTGCATTTTATATGAATTTGACCTCTTTCTGGACTATACTTTTAAGCTGCATCTCCTTGCCCCAAACTACTTTTGCTTTCCCATTGACTTGTTTGGGGAAAGTAGTTCTGATCTGAAAAAAATAAAATCAGTGACATGGGCCCCAACTCTTTCCCTAAAAGCCTTTTTTAAACTGGACATGTAAAGTTGACCATACACCAGTAGAATTGAATTAAATAATGTTAATTTTCAGAATGTTTGAATGTATAATGGTTAGTGGTGTCAAATCAACAGTCATTTTAGTAATGACAAAATTCAGAGGAGCAGGATAGAAAAAGTTTATCATCTCGTATCCAAAGAAAATTCTAACCGTGAATGTGATTTCCTTTTCAGAAAAATCTTACAAATTGTAATGCACATGTGCTAGGCACATAAGAAACATGTTTATTAAATCTGGAATTCCATCCTACTTAGCACATCCAGGTTCAATGTTAAGGTCCTTAAAGAAAATATGTATGAGACTTGCTTAACCTGTCAAAGGATTTGAACTTCTGTTCATGCAGTTTTGAGACTTACACAGCTCTACTACTCAACATAACCATTTTGTGCATATCATGATACCTGTTCTTCTGTGCTGCAATTCAGTAATGCTTACATGTCTCTTCCATACCCCCAAGTTTGTGAATGGACAATGAAGGAACAGTCGCTTTGGCCAGAGGTAACACAAGGCTGAGAACTATCTCTCCAACCACTTGTGACAATATATAACCAATGCTGTAATGTGACAGGAAGGGGACTGAGTCATGCGTTCTTCCAATATCTGGATGCACCAGGTGTTTCCTTTACTAACAGTAGCTAAATGGGGGAGTTTGAAAAAAAGAGCATATACTGCTGAGGGTGGTAGTAAATCAAACCTGGTGATTTGGTCTGCAGGGGAAAAGCACAGGTATGCCATGAATCGATAACAAATTTGATTCTAATAGGGATGAGCTTGTATTCAGCTTGGGTTTGGTCTGAACCCATGTTCGTGTGATCCCAGAAGGAAGCTGTCAGTGGCAAGCCAACTAACTGCAGAAAAATGATTCGCTGCCCCACAGTTGCCCATGCACAAAGGGATGGGGATGCTTATGATATCATTCACCTAATTTATTAACATTACTGATATGCCTGGTTGTTAGGATCAGCAGCATGGCCAGATGGACTGCAGACACCCTGTTGGGTATTTCTGCCAAGAAGCTGCTTCTCAAGTCCTGGAACACAAGACCAATGGATATGGCTATAGTAACCCCAAGAACCAGGCAACACCAGTTTTGTAGTACACCAGAAATAGAACTGTTTATTGGAACAAGAATACAGGCTTTTATACACTTGAGGAGGAGGTTACCCCCTCCTGATCATATTACCCTAACAATACAACTGTAACCAGAAACTTGAATTCACATGAGCTAATTAACTAATTATTTAAACAGCCTAGGTGACTCAGAGGCCTGACTTTTCAGGTCAGCCTTGTCGTCTTCTAGCTCAGAAGACGCAATCCACATTATCATAAGTCAAAACACAGGACACCTTTACACAATAGCAGGAGCTCCCAATAGCAGACTGTCTGTCTCCTACATTGTACAGAGGCCAATGTGATCAGCTCTTTTAATTAACATGTGTAGTTCAGAATCAAATAAACCAGGAATAGTCTTTGAATATTTCCTGGGAAACATTATGGATAAATATTACTGTCCCATTTTCTTGGTCACCCTGTGCCCCTAATAGACACAGGATGACTTAAACATAAGAGGAACATGGGGGGGCTGAAAAAGGTTTCCCAGTTCTCTCCAAAAGCCCCTGTCCCCGCTAGGTCTGTCAAAGGCTACACTCAGGAAATTAGGACCAGACAATATATGCTTTACGTGAATTTTATTTACAGGAAAACAAAATTCTTCCAAACACCAGCAAACATGAAAGTATAAGTGAACCAAAACACACAATCACAGTATACTAATAACTAACAAACAGAAGCCTAACAACTAATTATATACAATATATACAAAATGGGGAACACCGAAAAGCATGGAAAAACTAAAGGTGCAGGGAGCAAATAGGAAGGGGGAAACAACAATGGGATCGGGAACAAGGGAGAACATGTACAAGGTGGCAGGGTACGGGGTAGGAGCAAGAGGAGCGTCTAGGCAAATACAATCCGGCAGCAGCAAAACACTAGAGCCAGAGGCACTTAATGGGGGGGGGGGGGCAAAATACTCTCACAGCAGCCAACATCAGATGGAAACTGATTATTGGGTCTGCTGGCTGCTGAGCCATACCCAGTGGTGGACACTGAAATTACCATCCTCAGCCCAGGGAACCACAGTGCCACTAGCAGGTGATCTAGTTCCTGACACTTTTACTGACAGCTTTCTTCTGGGTTCAGATTGAACCCAAGCCAAATACAAACTCATCTTTTGTAACTAATAGTTACACAATGCTACAGTCCTGTTCTGGCTGTCATTGCACTTGACTTTGTAAATAACCACCAATGTACATAAAACCCACATGAAGGCCCTTCAGCTTTAAGGGCACTTTCACACTGGGGCGGGGGGGAGCTTTAGGTGGTATTTCTAGCTATTTTTAGCCCTTTAGCGCCTGAAAAATGCCTCAGTGTGAAAGTAGCCTAAAGGAATATGAAAATCGGCATAAGGTCTAAAGTTACAAATATATTTTAGTTTTAGTTTTTAGAAATGGAAAGCCCCTGTAAATAGTTACTTCTGTATGTATATATCAGATGAGAAGGAAAAGGTGTAAATTCTCCTAATGAATAATTGATTTATAAATAGATTTTCACTGAAGCGGGAGAAAAGAGAAAATCCTAAAACTGTGATGTGATAGGTCTCCAGCACTTAGGGGTTGATTTACAAAGACTGCAAAATCTGGTGCAGCTCTGTATAGAAGCCAATCAGCTTCCAGGTTTTTTTCGTCAAAGTTTAAAGTGGATGTAAACCCTCATATATACCCAGTGAAGTGAACAGCCTCAGATGATACACAGGGATGAAACAAATCCTCCTACATAAGTTTTACATGTATATCTGCTGTCTTCAATTTTATATACTGAAACCTCAGATCATTTTAGGAGATTTTCTCTTCCTGTTTAACACAGAGTGTGAAGTCTGGGCATACAGCCAAGACAGCTGATTGGAGGAAAGGCACACACCCCCTCTCCACATAGGCAAACTCTCAGAGGTGTTCTGTGACACAGCAAGCTGTCTGCTAATCTATTTATAGCTCCCTCCACACAAAATGCAGCCTGCTTTTATCTCGTGTCTGAGAATTTGTCAGAAGTTATCAGGCTGATAACAGAAGAACAGAGCAGCAGAAAGCTACAGGACATAGGGCATTCTCAAAGAGAGATAAGAAAACAATGCAGATATATGTGCCCAGCTCAAATTTCATGAATTGGGTTTACATCCATGCAAGCTGAAGTTAGAAGCTGATTGGCTACCATGCACAGCTGCACCATATTTTGCACTCTACGGTTTTAGTAAATCAACCCCTTCTCCAGAATCAAAAGTATTAAATTATTTTTCATCATTATTTTCTTTTTTACTTGCACTTGATTTCTTTACTCTTTGACTTGCTTTATAAAGTGGCTTGCCTTTTACTTCAATAAAGACTTATACCTGCCATTACATAGAATGGATTTATGTGACAGAAGAGAACAATCCAAATAAAAGATTGTATTTATAAGTGTTGCTGCTTTTGTTGTTGTATTAAATAATCACCATAACCTGATTAGTGGTTGAATAGGAATGAACATAGGAAGCCATAACTGCTCTATGCTATTCGTATGTGGCCCTATATATGTAAACTTGAAAGGAGCTGCGCTAAAATATGACAACACTCATCAATTCAATATAGTGCAAAAAACACCATAATAACACTTAAAATTTACTATAACATGCAAATTATGCATAAAGTGCTCTGGAAATATAAAGTGCAAAAAGTGACATAAAGTGCTTCAAAAATATCAAATACATATAGTGCAAATCAACAGTGACAAAAATGAAAACAGATAAATGAATATAAATAATTCAAAAATTTAATTATATATAGATGCCTAATTCATGTGTCAATAGCACACAAAACAATAGTAAATAGATCCAATAAACAGGACCATGTGTCACTATCACGTGTAAATTAATCAAAAATTAATCCATTAAATAATAGTCCACAGATATTCTATAGATCTTCAACACCAACGTGACGATTAAACTTACACCCAAAGATGTCTGTGAGCCACCTCCACCACATATAGACAAACTGCCGCTTACCGGAACTCAATGGTCCCTTATTACAGGGGACCACACAGCGTATTGGATTTGGACCACAGCCCAGGATGGAGAAATTATCACAGGACTCTTATAGCTAGTTTAAACCATCCACCACAAGGGGCCGCACTTGCGCTCCAATGAGGAAAAGATATCCAAGCACCCCCTGGTTAATCCTGAGGTATATGGCAAAGTTCTGCACTGGAGTGCAGGGCTCATAGAAAGACAGGAGTATCTTTGTAGTAGTGGTATGCTGAACTTACAGAAACAGAGAGGTAAGAATATACACTCACCGGCATGTGCATGACTTATACCAATGGCTTATATAAGTGTACCTGAGGGGCAGGGAATGCCTCGGCTGCTTATGATTGGCATAGAACAGTGACAGCTTCCTGGCGGGCTTTTTTACATGGGTTCAGACTATAAACCGACCACACCCAAGCTCATTCCAACAGCTGAATCCTACTGATCATTTTAGGCCTCATGCACATGGATTTTTATTAGCTCCAATGTGCTCAAGCATGAAATTCACAGCACTTTTTCCCACCCTGGGAGCTGCATGTGCTGTATACTGTTGCCAATACATGCAAATTGCTGTACATGGCCATACGCATGTGAATGCTGACTGCTTCTGCATCAGCATTTACTCCTACATGCGTGTAAAGTGCATTTCCCCAAACACACCATTCCCGTTTGGGGAAATACACTGTACATGCATACATGGGTAAACACTGATGCAGACATCATCATCATTTACATGGGTATGGCTACATACAACCATCCACTTGTTTTGGAGTGTTATGCAGCACATGCAGCTCCCTGGGTGCAAGAAAGCCCCTGGATGTTTCATAGTTCCCAATTGTCCCTGATTTTGAGTGACTGTCCCAGATTTGGAACAAAGTTTCTCTGTCCCTCTTTCCTCCTCATTTGTCCCTCATGTTGGTCTAATCTATATAACTGTATATAAATGCATTTTTTATCTTTAAAAAAGAGTTTTGCAGTGCTAAACCTTTCACCCAAGTTCCAAATTGCTGCATTTGTAAAATTCAAAAAACAATATAAAGGAATATTAAAAAGAATAGTAAAAAGTGTTTTTTGTTTTTTTTTGTATATTTCTCCTTTAAAGGGGTGTGGCAGAAGATGTATCCTATGTCTACATACCTTTGCTAATAGATATCCCTCATTCCCATCTAAAAAAGTTGGGAAGTATGATGTTTACTCTTGAGGACATTAAAGCTAATAAACCTCTGTGTGTTTTCAAAAACTTGCAAAACCTAATACACTTCAAAAATAAAAACTTCTGTGTGCATGAGGCCTTAAAGAGGAAGTAAACCCTGATGGGTTTACTTCCTCTTTGATTCCCTGAAAAGGTAAAGTATAATGCAGGGGCGGATCCAGAGTCTAGTCTCGGGAGGGGCACTTCTATAAAATATGTTTTTTTGGGGGCAATTTATATGGGAAATGGCTGATATTGGCACTTCAATCATTACAGCACCATGGTTGTTATGGTATCAGGATGATTGAAGCACATTATTTCTATTAATACATTGTAATATAAAATTAAATGGTTCAACTCACCATAATGCAGAATCAATGGGAGCCCTGAGGGTGTCTTTCGCCATGTCGCCTGCCACCAAATGCGGATTGTCACTTGCCACGTCACTTGTCACCAAATACGGATTGCTACTTGCCACGTAGCCTGCCACGCATTGCGGATTGTCACTTGCCACGTCACCTGCCACACATTGCGGATTGTCACTTGCCACATAGCCTGCCACACATTGCGGATTTCCACTTGCCACGTAGTCTGCCACACATTGCGGATTGTCACTTGCCACGTCACCTGCCACACATTGCGGATTGTCACTTGCCACGTAGCCTGCCACACATTGCGGATTGTCACTTGCCACGTCGCCTGCCACACATTGCGGATTGCCACTTGCCACGTCACCTACCACACTTTGCGGATTGTCACTTGCCACGTCACCTGCCACACATTGCGGATTGCCACATAGCCTGCCACACATTGTGGATTGTCACTTGCCACGTCATCTGCCACACATTGCGGATTGTCACTTGCCACATAGCCTGCCACACATTGCGGATTGTCACTTGCCACATCGCCTGCCACACATTGCGGATTGCCACTTGCCACGTAGTCTGCCACACATTGCGGATTGTCACTTGCCACGTCACCTGCCACACATTGCTGATTGCCACTTGCCACGTCGCCTGCCACACATTGCGGATTGCCACTTGCCACGTCACCTGCCACACATTGCGGATTGCCACGTAGCCTGCCACACATTGCGGATTGCCACTTGCCACGTAGCCTGCCACACATTGCGGATTGTCACCTACTGTGTCACTTTTCTGCTAAGGTGTTCTTTTGTTGAGTTTAGAGTGAAGATAGGCAGCAGAGAGATGGTGTAATCTCTCTGCTGCACACAGCTTCCTGCACAGTGAGGGCAGAACTGGAGGGATGCAGGGCAGTGAGAGATGATGTCATCTCTCTGCTCCCCTGCCCGCTGGCTTCCTGATTGGCCAGCAGCCCTCCTAAGCTGCCCAGCTGCCCCCCTCACCCGTCCACTCTGCACAGTCACCCGCGGAACCGGGCGCGCTGGTACCCGCGGAACCGGCCGCGGGTACCCGCGGAACCGGCCGCGATTGTACCCGCGAAACCGGCCGCGCTGGCACCCGCTGGGCATATTCTCAGAGGGGGCAATTGCCCCGTTGCCCCCCCTGGATCCGCCGCTGGCATAATGGACTACTATGCATCGCATAGTAGTCCATTATGTGTCACTTACCTGACACAGGAGCCAGCGAAGTCACCGCTGTCCCCTTGTGTACGGAGCCTCCATCTTCTTGGTGGGTCTCGCTGCTCCGGTGCTGTCATTCGATGGAACCGCGATGACGTCACTCCAGCGCATGCGCACGGGAGCCACCACTCGCGGCGTATCGTCGTTAACAGCGGCGCGCTCAGTGCGCTTGTGCGCCGCTGTCTTTTGGCAAATATCTCCTAAACTGTGTAGGTTTAGGAGATATTTCTTGGACCTACAGGTAAGCCTTAATCTAGGCTTACCTGTAGGTCAAAGTGGTTTGTAAGGGTTTACAGCCACTTTAATTAGTGTAAACCTACACAAGGGGGCTTAGCTCTAATACAGGCCACAGTAACAGTAAAGGCAAAAGGGAAAAATGCCTTGCTAAAAGGTCTTGCTAAGAACAGACACCACAAAATGTCTACTATTACGTTTATAAGCTATAATGTTTCCTCTGTACCCTGCTCTGATTTAGTTCCCATTTTTACTGGGTCCTCTTCACTTTGCATGATTTTGAGGTTGAGATTTCCCAAAATGCCCCATCCAGGTCCAGTGTCAGAAACCTTACTGGCCAGTGGCCATAAATTCAATCTCATTAACAGTAAAAAGACAGTTCACAGGGATCAGCCATCAGACCTGTGAAAGTATGGCTATAGTAACTAATCATAACTAAATCAGTGAAGAGCATTGAAAATACTTTTCTGTAGGGATTTCTAGTAAAGGTAATAGTAGGCATCTTGGGGCTGGTGTTCTTAGGAAGGACCAAACATGTGAAATGAGAATAAAATGGAATACAGAAGATTCAGATTTCTGCTCCCACACAGAGTTTAGCGGCCAAAATTTCCAGAGGTCCAACACACCCAGTGGACAGTGCTCCATTCAACAACATTCTGCTTCTATAAATAGCCTGACTGTATCAGAATAAAACTATGTGTTCATCTGAAGTTGGCCATCGATGGATCGAATCTTCACCGATTCAGCAGAGACGGGTCGAGATTCAATCCATCTGGGGGCAGGCTGATTGTACTCAAGTTGATCCATCAATTGACTTGGGTACAACCAGCATGTTGAATTTCTAGCATGCAATTACTGCCAACAGCTATAGTTGCTAGCAGCAATCACTGTGTTGTCCTGGCAGAGACAGATCCCTGCGCCCCCTTGCTGGAAGAACACAATAGCTCAGTAGGAGGGATTGCCTGATCAACACTAACTGTGGTTGCAGGAAATAAAGTTGCATAATCTATGACCTGCTTAATGCCTGTTGCACGCTAGCAGGTTTTTTTTGTTCAACCGAGTGGGCTGAATGAAAAAAACCTGAAGAGTTCGAAAGAAGACGCTGTACTAACTATTCAATGTTAGTAAAGCGATCTCCCCCGCTAAACTATTGTATTCTGACAGGGGGACTGATTGCATGATGTAAAAAAAAAAACACAAGTATGCTGATAACAGGACTTCTTTACCCAGGCAAGCTGAATGCAGACTACGTTTCCCAGAAGATCTGCCAAAGGGGTGGGAGCCTATATAATCTAAAGCCTGGGAACTTTCGGGGCAAGAAGGAAGGAGACTATGAGGGGGTCAGGATGTGTGCGAGACGGCAGTGTGGGACTCGGAGGACTCAGGCCTGGTTGGGTTGCATCAAAAAGCCAGAAAGAGGCACTGCATTGCTGAGAGGCAGGAGAGTCGACCCTGCAGACTGCTGGATTGTGGTATCGGCATTGCTTCTACCACAGGGACTGACAGAACCCCTCCTTCGCTCTGCTAAGTCTACAAACTGGGTGAGAGGGTTCCAAAACCCAATCCATCACAAGCTAGAAAGTGATTCTGTTGGACAAATTCTTAGCCATGGACAAACCACTACAATAACATCCCTTAATTTGAATAGGTACAAGAGGATTTGTGGGATTTTTAATATTGCAAATATTAATACGGTGATCCAGAAGGATAATATAAAATTATTTTATTTAAACAATGATAAAATCAATTATACAGCAAGTACATAAAGTATAATCCTTATGGGTACAGCAATTTAGATGGAATGCCCAACATGTTTTGCCCACAACCTGTTCTTCCTCAGGGGATGTTCGATTGAAGTACAAGCATTCTCATAAAAAAAAAAAAAAACAATCATATCAATACAAAACGTTTGATTATAAGAAAAGGAAATGTATTTATTATTTACAAATTGAGAGAAATTATATATAATGAAATTAATTTAACATACATGTGCACATTCAACCCGAGGATATCCTTACTTACCCACAGTATATACTACGATCAGTGATAATTCAGGGAGTCTGCAACCGCCACGGAAAACAAAGAACTACAGAGGCATTCAAGGACCAGCTAAGGATAACATAGATAATGATAATGTAACTAAATTATGTAACAAAGGATGGGAATAATTCTCCAAAAAACAAACAAAAAACAATACAATAAATAAACTTACAAACAATAGTTTGCAAGAACGCTCAACACCAGGGACTCTCCAAAGCAGGGTAATCGTGTCTAGAACTTGAAAAAATAGACATGGAAAAACTTAAATGATATGCAATGAAAAAGATCATCACAGACATCAAGCATTCAAATGAATGCTCCACAGAGTAACAAATCTCCCAAACAACAGGAAATAAAGCTAAGGCACTCTACTAAATGCATAGGATGCAAGAATAGAGAGACCTTCGATCATAAGACAAATACCTGGTGTCCTGCAATGGCGCATGTGTCACTGTGGTTCCAGCAGTGTCAAGTGACCAGAACAAGTGGCTTTAAATAACCCCCATCCGGCCAGCAAGGCCAGATGCGGGACAAGATGACTGCACTGTGCATGCGCTATGTTGTTTCCAGTTGTTTCATTTTAGTACATCTTGCATCACATTTTGCCACACTGAGACACAGACTTCCTAGCCCATTTAGTACCTGCAACCTACTGCTTAGTGACTCCCTATTGACCTGGTGTCTGTAGTTCCTATCACTGACTGATGAGTGACTCCACAGTGGAAGCACATGCATTCTGATGATGCTGCTTACTGTAATGGCTAGTCATAGGTGGAGGTAGTGGACCCTTTTTTGCTACAATGTTATATTGGTCAGGCAACGCACTGACACCTTTGCAGCCATTGTGCAATTTGCTGGATGCTCAGTGTGCACATGTACCTTTAAGAAGGGGTGGGCTCCCTTCAGCCCATCTGCCCTCCACCTACTCATCAGAATACAGTGCAAGGGGTTGTTAGAGGACACAGGGAGAACATGGGCAGGAGGTGGAGCAGACCTAGCCCATCTCTCCCATTATGCAGCCTGTAGAGTGGCAGGCGAGCTAGCAAGCGGGCATGTGCATGAGTGGGTGGGGGAGGTGGGGGATTTTTGCTGGCTGGGCAGTGCATGGCATGGTGTGCACTTGAATGACGGATTAGTGGAGTCAAGTGCCAGAACATGTTCCGGGACTGGGCTCCGCTATGGGCTCAGATTCGCAGGACACCGGGTATTACTTGAAATCCCGGGAAAAATCCAGGACGTTTTGGAAGTGTGCATCAGACCAGCTCATCACCTATAGGGGTTCAATTCTTCTGAAGTCTACTTCCACCCCTTCCTCAACTTTAGCCATTCTACATATACCTTTCCCAGTTTCTCACCATCAGGCCATGGGGAACTTTTATTATTGCTGTACCATTCTCAGGAAATTTTGCTCCTACATAAAAGGAACTCAACCCTGATGTGCACCAACTAGGGCCCCTTCAAGCATGCAGAAGAGTTTGTTCCAACATTTTAAAGGGATATCAAAGGGGTCAATATTATTTGCAATCTCATCTGTATAGTTAAACCCTGTTCCCAGCCATTGAGAATCCAGAAGTGAAATAGCCCAATTTGGCACACTTCAATATACTGCAGTAAAACTGCACTAATGCACTTATATTTACTGCCGTAAAGGCGCATTGAGGCACTTTATTATACTGCACTAAGGCACTTTGATATACCGCCATAAAATTGTACTAAGGCACCTCGATATACTGCAGTAAACATGCACTAACACACCTCAATATATTGCAGTAAACTTGCACTGAAACACTAAACTGACATTAAAGTAAAAATGAATGGTAACACTACATTCACATTGCACTATCACTATATTCACGCTAAACTGTCACTCTACATTCACAACAGAATCACAATAGCACACTATAGCACACTAACTTGCTATGAGTAATGAACAGAGCCCTGTTCTATCCATCTCTACTCCAATATCATGCTGCAAATGGCTGCTGTGGGAAAGATCCTTTTATAGAGGGGGGTGGGTCCATGAGCTATGATTGGGCACAATCATCATTACTTTCTCCAATCATCACTCTGATAGTGTTCTGTTAACTAACTGGGGAAATCCTTAATTGATTTAGCCAAACTATGCAGCGAGCAGTGCATTGTGAGGGGCACAGTGGGCTGAACAAATGGTCGAACGCTCTGACAATTCGGGTGTTTGTCGGGCAGCTAATGTTCGGCCCAAATTTGTGCTTGGGCCGAACCGTTTGTCCAACACTAGTCTATACTTACAGGAGTTTGGCCATTTACACTGCCCATCATTCAAACTGAAGCATATTCCCTTCTTCTAGACAGACAGTGCAGAAGACTGGGCACCGGTGGATTGCCTAGAATAAGAGAGCTTTTGAGGTAGAAAAAGATTGAACCACAGGCCAACATCTTTTAACCCCCACTTTAGAGAAAGATGGACCAAGAGTTTTTGATGAAAAGCCTTGTCAAACTTAAACCAACCGATACCACCGAAATTCTTATATGCCTCGAGGATGATGTCAATATGCTGTAAAAGTCTGAAACTCTTTTCCTGAAATTTCTCACATAAGACACTAGAGAAATCACAAAAGGCCTGAAGCCAGTTGTTAAAAGTCCTTGACATAGGTCTCCTCCTGTAATCATCGGCCTTGTCATCTTTTTTCACTTTTCAAAATAAATTCTTGGCGGAAGTGAGCAGAGAGAATGTCAGCAAACTCTTCCCGCCAAATCTTTTCCTTAACTGACAAAGAAAGATGTTATCCTAAAAGTGAAAGTTCACAAGGAAAATATTCTTTGAAACATGTTAGCGGGAATATTCTGACACTTGGCTTACTGAAAACCGGATAAGACATTAGAAGAAAGCACAGGCTCAGAAGTATTGAAAGAGACCTGAGCATCATTACCAAAAAGGCCACTAGATGGCGCCCCAAATCTCTGCAGTAGCATTATCGCTAGGCATAATAACCGAAGCTGGGACAGCCTGTGTATGAGTTGATGAAGAATATAAATCCCTAACCAGCCTAGCTAACAATTCTTAAATGCTATTTATTAAGTAGAGATGGACCGAACACTCGGTTCGGTTTGTGCCAGAACTTTCAAACATTGCAAAAGCTCGGACCCGAATGCAAACCCTATTGAAGGGCCAGAAAAAAATCTAAATTCCCCATTTTGAAGGCTTTTATGCAAGTTATTGGCAATAAAAAGAGTATGGGGTCCTGGCTACTGCCATAGGGGACATGTACCAATGCAAAAACAACTTTTAAAAAAGATTGTTTTTAAAGAAGTACTGAGTTTACTGATGCTTAAAGTGAAACAATAAAAATGAGAAACTCCTTTAAATATAGTGCCTGGGGGTACCCTTAGTATGTCTGTAAAGTGGCGCGTGTATAGAACCTGCTGCAGCAAAACTGACATTTATACCGAAAAAAATGACATTTAAATTGCTTTTCCCTGGGAGCTTTCTTTATTTTTTAAACAACAGCTCGGGGAGCCAGTCTGAGGCCACAGTTTGGTACACTCGGAACAAGATTAGAGAGTTTTTGGCTACATTCTGGTGTCTCTTTGGTGGACTTTGGATGGAAATAACAAATTTTTGCACCACAGCGAGCAAGCTTTATGTGAAGAAGCAAAATTATAGTACACTCAGACCAAGATTAACATTTTTTTTTAGATAAAGTCTGGTGTCTCTTTCACAGACTTTGGATAAGTATAGAAAAATTGGGCTTTGGGTGTTGGTAGTGCCTCCACACCATAACCCTACAGAGGCAATCTTGATATAAGCAAGAATTGGCCTTGCTTTGAAAAAATTGATGCACCCTTAAAACAGTTGCAGAAAAATCCGTCTTTGGGTGTTGTTGGTGCTTTCAGCCCATAACCTTATAGAGGTACTTCTGGATAGGCCCTCAGACAGCCTAGCAGCCAGATGTCCTCCTGGAATAGGCCTTAGGTTTCTGGCCTAGCAGCCCAGAGCAATACAACACACAGCTACACAGACAGCTGTTCGGGTGGCACAGAACCCCGATCACCTGACTCCACCCAAATAAATAGGCTCTCCCAGCAGGCCAAGGGACCCAAGAAAATCCCCGTCCACCAGCTGAAACACCCCATTCTTTCATAATCTGTCCTTGCTATGCCCTTGTCGTTTCTAATGTCACCAGCTACAACGCCACCTAATGACAGAAGAGAAAAGTGCAGCAATTCCAGAATTAGGGGGAAATCAATTGATCTCCTAACAATTGGCCAAGGCAACTATCACCTTGCAACTAAATTTGATAACAACCCTGCCTAAACATCTGGGTGCTACACATTAAAAAGGGAATTTACTCCAGAGATAAAACAATAATCCTGCCACTTAATAAAACACTGGTTCAGCCACATCTGGAGTATTCCATCCAGTGCTGGTCACCAGTCCTCAAGAAGGATGTGCTGGAGCCGGAGAGAGTCTAGAGAAGGGCAACTAAATTAAGATGGGGACTGGAGGGCCTCAATTATGAGGAATGACTACAAGCGCTAAATTTATTCACCCAAGGAGGAGAGGAGATATGATAGCAATATACAAATATCTCAACAATGATCCCAGCATAAATATGAAACTTCTCAGTCCCAGGGAGTGTAATGCCATGTACACACGACCGGACTTTCCGGCAGAAAAGGTCCGACGGTCTTCCAGACGGACTTTTGACGGAGTTACGATGGACTTCAGATTGAACGGACTTGCCCACACACGAACGGACTAAAATCCGTTCGAAAGTCCATTCGTTTTGAACGTGATGACGTACGACGGGACTAGAAAAGTAAGTTCAATAGCCAGTAGCCAATAGCTGCCCTTGCGTTGTATTTGGTCCGTCGGAGCAGCATACAGACAAACAGTTTTCCCGATAGGAATTGACTCCGTCGGACAGATTTTAAACATGTTCTATTTCTAGGTCCGTCTGATTTTTTAAAGAAAAATGATCAGACTATCCCACACACAATCGGAATGTCTGACGGAATGATTCCGTCTGAACTAGTCTGCTGGAAAGAAAGGCCACACAATGAGACTGGAAGAGAAGCAATTTAACTTTAAGCTGCGTAGGGGTTTTTCCACTGTCAGGGCGGTATAAACATGGAATTCTCCTTAATGGTGGCACAGACAGCAATAAAAACTGACAGGTGTTCTAATCCCTCTCCACTCTATCCAAAATTAAAAACAAAGTTTTGCCTTTAGTTATACTTTAGAGAGGAACTGCAGTCTGCTCACAATTTGTAATAAAAACATCTGTGCCATTCTGAAGCTTCGCTCCAACCACTTTGTATATTATTTTATATATACTGTGATTTCGTGCTTGCCAAATATGCTGCAGAAATCTCCCTCCACTGAGTCTGGCTGCAGCCATTTTAACTGTGGGCAGCTAAAGCTGCTACCTGTTCACTTCCTGGATTTAGACAGACACACATCCAGCTCTGCAGCCCTGCAGCTTTCATTGGCCCTCTTATGACTCATCCCCCCTCCCTTCCTGCCAAAATCTCACGAGAGTAAGAGAGAGCGAGCTGTGCATAATGTCATAAGCCTGGGCTTTTTACTAGACAAGAAAAAGGAAGTGGGCTGTATAAGGTATTATATCATATAAATATATAGTATAAAATGTTTCTTAACCCTCCATCATATAAAATATACTATATTGACAACGCTAAATATTTAATACATTTCAAATCAATATATATAAAAATTATATATAAAAAAAGAGACGACAGTTCGTAATTTACAAGGGATCCACCAAAAAGGTTTTTTGAAGCCCAAACACGTGATTATGAAATCTCCACTTCAGTGTTCACAAAGTGAGGAAAAGAAAGTCCATCTCCAAGCCAAAGACACCAGTGCAGAGCAGCTTCACGATCAGTGACACCCCTTATGGTAAAGAACTTACCAGAGCCCGAAGGGTTACAGGCACATCACAAAAAAATTATTGGCTCCTCTGATTCCTTGTAGCGATGCTTCCAATTAAACCAATACCCATAAGGTTGTCAGATTGAATAGTTAAAGGTTCCTTGATTTCCTTAAAACTCTATCTTTGGTTTAATAGTACTCCACTTAGCAAAGATTCACATGTAGAAAAAATAAAAAACATGTTCCATAGTGCAAACCATTTTTTATTATATAAACTTCTCGTGCGCTAATAGAAATATACGTACACAGTTTAAAATTGTTAAATCATTCATCATCATTAGTATCAGACGCCCACAGATGAAGACGTAGTGACGAAACCGACGAGACCAAGCAGCTGTACGTCATCGCAGAGGAGAGGGTTTGAGTGATAGCCCGGGACCCGCCGTGGACGCTGAGACTGTGTGTTATCTTTCATTCTCAGGACTGCGTTGAGACAAACCTGAACTTACTGTGATTGATACTAATGATGATGAATGATTTTACAATTTTAAACTGTGTACGTATATTTCTATTAGCGCATGAGAAGTTTATATAATAAAAGACGGTTTGCACTATGGAACATGTTTTTTATTTCTTCTACATGTGAATCTTTGCTGAGTGGAGTACTATTAAACCAAAGATAGAGTTTTAAGGAAATTAAGGAATCTTTAACTATTCAATGTGACAACCTGATGGGTATTGGTTTAATTGGAAGCATCGCTACAAGGAATCCAAGGAACCAATAATTTTTTTGTGATGTGCCTGTAACCCTTCGGGCTCTGGTAAGTTCTTTACCATAAGGGGTGTCACTGATCGTGAAGCTGCTCTGCACTGGTGTCTTTGGCTTGGAGATGGACTTTCTTTTCCTCACTTTGTGAACACTGAAGTGGAGATTTCATAATCACGTGTTTGGGCTTCAAAAAACCTTTTTGGTGGATCCCTTGTAAATTACGAACTGTCGTCTCTTTTTTTATATATAATTTATATATATATTGATTTGAAATTTATTAAATATTTAGCGCTGTCAATATAGTATATTTTATATGATGGAGGGTTAAGAAACATTTTATACTATATATTTATATGATATATGATTTATTTTATGATAGCAGCTTATAATTGGATTAGATTTTGATAACTTCCTTTCCGTTTGAGCGCTGGGATCATTGAGGAATATTTTTATATTGTTTGGTGATATTAGTACTTGTATAAGGTATTAAATAGCAGAAAAAAATGTTTTACTATCTAAAGTTAAAACAACAAGTGCAGAAGATTTAATAGATGGAAAGTTGAAAAAAATTACTGAAGGTCTGCTTTAAGCTTTGACAAAAAAGACCTGGAAGCCGATTAGATTCTATGCAGAGCTGCACTTTTAGTAAATCAACCTCTTAACCATCTATGCCATACTTTACATATGCTATGCTAACCAACACACGTTTCCATTTAGTAAATGTGTAAATTAAAATTAGTTAAACATATGAATGAGTAATAAGAAAAGTTCAAAAAAAAAAAAAAAAGCACAAGGCAATTACTGTTTACCAGGCGGTAGGGCTTTGGGTGGTCTACAGATGTAATGTGTAGGTGGGGTACGTGCTAAACTGACATTATTGCAAATGTCCCCTGTTTTCAGGCTAGACTGTGGGCTAATTTCTGTAAATGACACAACTGGAGGAAATTTTACACTTCTAAACAAATCGCATTGTCTTAACCACACACACATCTAGGAGTCCAGCTGCATAATAAGTACCTAAGGCTAAGACAGTAAAGAGGGTTTACAATTTAAATGAAATTAAAAGCATTTGTTTCAAAAACAAAAAGTCAAATTTTAATATGATCAAACAGCAGGTTTGATAATATATGCTTTAGTAAAAAATATGTAACATATGTACAGTGCAGGAAAATGTAGAACGTGCAGTGGTCAGATATTGGTAACTTAATTCCCCTTTTGATGGCTAGCCAGTGAGTGCAAAAATAATCCCCATTGTCATTGCTTGTGGGAGGAAATAATCCCCATCATTGATGTTTGTGGAAGGTAAAATAAACCCTATAATTGGTGTCAGTAGAAGTAAAAAAGCCCATCATTAGTGTCAGTGGCAGTAAAAAAAAGTCTCATTGTTCATGTCAGAAGGTTTAAAAGAAGCCCATCCTTGATCCCAGTGGTAAGAAAACTACCGCTTCCAACTAGAGTCATGGAGGTCTACCTTTCACTTGGATACTGTTTTTGCCAGGTATCCCAGTATCAGCGTATGCCGATCTCTTTATCTGTCAACTGGGCTCCTCATTGGTGACCGGGTCCACCCACAGTTCCCAGGCAAGACTGCCCAGACTGACATTCAGCCATCTGCACCTATTATTTTGTGAGGGAATATCCTGTTTTGATTTTTTGGTTGAAGACTTGCTAATATATACAAGCTGTTTTTCCAACACCAACATTATATTTGCTGAATATGGGTAATTAAATGGAAAATTGCCTTATCTTCTGATGAAGTGAACTTTGTTTCATGAAACGCGTTGAGCAGCAATCCTACAGCACTACTGTATAATGTACATCAAAGCATGTTTTTTTTTATAAAATAATGCTTTTTTCACTATGTGTATTTTGTATATTGAATGTGATTAATAAAGTCCCATGGGCAAAATTTCTTTCTGTGGTATGAAAATGAGTCTATTATTGAAGTCAGTGGGAGCAATATGACCCTTAGTGTTGGTATCAATAGGAGAATATAACCCTCATCATTGGTGTCAGTTCAGCCCTAGCCCAGCATTGTTGTGCAGTGGTACTGCTCGCACACTTCTGCACTGCTGCTTCTGCTGCAGAAACTATACTTTTACTGTCAGGCAGGTGATTGCGCATAATTAGAGTGCCGGATTGTAGAACAAATGGCATTCGCTGCCACTCTGCACAGTGTTCTGGATCCTGCTTGACATCATGCGAGATGCAAATACAGCGTGACAGTGTCAAAAATCCTAGGACTGTTCCACAGGATTCTGGGACACTAGACAACTATCAGGGAAAAGGATCCTTATTTTTAAAAAGTGACAGTTATGTTAAATCGAAGAATAGTTCAGTAATAAAATGAAAACCTTACAAGAATGACGGTGTGAGCAGGTAAACTGTATATAGCACTGCATCCCTAACTATATCAAAAAACACAAAAACAGAAAACATATGGGATTTTTAAAGTGCAAAGATTACCTGGAATTAGCAGAAAACCACTAATATGAATAAAAGTACATTTAACATGTAGGCAGGTGCAGTCTACTTTCTGCACTGCAAGTTGTGCTCTTCCAGAGCGGTACTGCCGCTGGAAAGGAAGTTAAGAGGAACACAGTTCCTCTATGGTTTCCTGAGTACTGGGAAAACATTGGATTCTGCAGCCCCATGGGACTCTGAAGGCCATATTGGGTCAGGCAGAGCCTATCTAAGGGCATGGCTCCCAGATTTGGCATGCATTTGCAAGTTGGTAGAGTAGGGACAGGTACCCTGCCTAGTAGGGACAATACTACTGGCAGGGAAACTATCCTGACTAGGAGGGAAAGGGTAGGGCTTGCAATTTCTCTAGACACCCGCCTGTTGGGCACAAGATGACCAGACTGCATTATTCTCCTCTCTGCAGATGCTGACAGCTTGGCTACATTCTGCTTTCTACATGCTGTGTTCCCGGTTTGGCTGCCTTCCCAGCGCGTTATTTGTGAACTGTTTCTGCATTATTTCAACAAGTTCTTTAATTGCACTTGGACTGAGTGTGTTATTCCACCGCCCTGCACCCCACCTACAAACATATCTTTATCTGTCCTTTGAAATCAGGGAAAGTTGGGAGTTATGCCCACACCCTCATAATACTGAATATATTATTTCCAAAAAAGTCAACATACGACAAATAATACCACACAAATGATACAAAGCAGCGATATACAGTAATGATCAAGTGTTATATAGTAGGTGCAGGATGGGGGGAACTTGACCAGTGTAGAACAGATGTCCCGAACCTTGGCTGAACGGCCAAACTCAACTGACCCCCCAACCACTTTATATACCTAACCCAATAACTGAGACCACACAGTGAGTGGAGTAAAAAATGGTCATAGAAGCCTTTTAATAACAATTTCAACTTAAATTGACATAAGGAGAAAAAACATTTCATGAAAATAGAAACATATAAGGCTCTAAGCCTGTTGGTCTTTGAGGCACCCCAAGAATACCTTCCATTACACACTGTGGGACCTTTCTCCTAATAGGCCTCCAGCCACAACACACTGGCTCAGAGACGACACACTACCAGCAGTGCAACCATTTCCATATTCCAGTTAAACTGTCATTAACTGGAATGCACCAGAGGCACACATACCATTGATAGGTCCCGCCCCATTCACTTATCCTACACACAGTTTCCCCTGTCCCCTCTTAAAGTGGGAGCAAAGTTAAAATTTCAAATTTGGCCTTGTCAGGAACCATGAAACAGACTGAGACAGAAGTACAATCAAATCACACTTGTTTATTAATAAAAATAAAAAGGTAAATAGAAAAAAGCGTAGTCAAGCATAGCCAGAGTCCAGTAGCCAGATCGGGTAGTCAGCCAGTCCAAAGTTCATAAACCAGATAGGGTAATCAGCCAGTCCAGAAGTCAGGGATCCAAGGAGAGCAACTGCAAGCAGGATAAGAAGCCAGGAGGTATGTCAGCAAGCCAGTCTTGAAACAAATAGCAGGAGATGGTTCCTTGTGATGTGACCACACAAAGGCAAAGGAAAGAGTGAGCTGTAAGGCTTTAGATAGGCAGGTCAGACGAGCATCATCGGGAACAGCTGCTAAATGTGGAAAGAGGAGAGCTGGCAATTAGCCGACAGCTGAGCGGCCAGCCCAGAGGAGGAAGGGCGAAGCCAGCCCTGACAGGCCTACAGGTAAGAGTTTAAAAAAATCTTACCTGTAGGTGTATTTAAAATGGCTTGAACTGATATTGGCTCAAGCCAATGGCATCACTGGCTCATGTACAGTACTCTTTGCATTTACAGAACACTGAGTGTGTCATGAAAGCAGAGAGCACAATACCACAATCGTGACTCCCATGCGAATGTGCAGGAATGACGTCATTGCAGCCCAGCCATTAAAATGGCTGGAGAGCGTGAGTCAGGAAGTAAGACAGTGCAAAGATGGAAGTAGTAGCACGCTGCTGGAGGGCTCTGTTTGGGCATGCTAGCACATTATGGCATTAACCTGCAGGGGACCATTTGAATTTTTTTTCTTTTTGCTTTAACCACTTCAGCTCCGGAAGATTTGGCTGCTCAATAACCATGCCATTTTTTGCGATATGGCACTGCGTCGTTTTAAATGACAATTGCGCAGTTGTGCAATGCTGTACCCAAACAAAATTGACATATTTTTTTCCCCCACAAATAGAGCTTTCTTTTGGTGGTATTTGATCACCTCTGCCTTTTTTGTTTTTTTAGAATTCTTTTATAATATGAATCCATTAATGACCAAGTAATAATAAGCCTACAGCTGCCAAGCACTTCTATATACTCCCTCTAATATTATTTAACCACTTGAGACCCGCGCTATAGCCGAATGAGGGCTACAGCGCGGATCTCCTTTTCCGGGACTATGTCTATTGACGTAGTCCCGTGCACGAGCGGCCTGCGCGCCCCCTGAGGGGCGCGCGCGGCGCGCTCTGTGATCGGCGAGTCTACGAGACTCGTCTGATCACCGATCCGTGCAAGGGGTCGATCCCGACCCCTTATCACGTGATCAGCTGTCAGCCAATGACAGCTGATCATGTGATATAACGGAGCCGGCAATCGGCTATTATTCCTCCTCGCGCTGACAGCGCGAGGAGAAAAAAAAAAGCCAATCCCCGACTGATGTCCCGATCACGGCCAGCCCTGCCAGTGCCCACCTGCCCCCTGCCAGTGCCCACCTGCCCCCTGCTTTGCCTGCCTGAATAAAAAATGTGTCCCCCCTGTCAGTGCCACCCAGCAGTGCCCATAGTGCCACCCAGCAGTGCCCACAGTGCCACCCAGCAGTGCCCACAGTCTGCCTCAACAAAGGTGCTGCACCCCAGTGCCACATATCCGTGCCCATCAGTGCCGCCCATCAGTGCCCAGCAGTGCCACCTATCAGAGCCACCTATCAGTGCCACCTATCAGTGCCCATCAGTCCCATCTATCAGTGGTACCTATCAGTGCCCCTTAGTGCCACCCATCCGTGCCACCCATCTGTGCC
Source organism: Lithobates pipiens (assembly GCF_037356315.1). Classification (NCBI taxonomy): domain Eukaryota; kingdom Metazoa; phylum Chordata; class Amphibia; order Anura; family Ranidae; genus Lithobates; species Lithobates pipiens. Next base: position 280,762,926 of record NW_027507784.1, on the reverse strand, counting down.
ACCCATCTGTGCCATCTTATCTGTGCCCGTCTTTGCCCATCAGTGCCGCCTTATCTGTGCCCATCGGTGCCGCCTTATCTGTGCCTATTAGTGCCGCCTTAACTATGCCTATCAGTGCCCACCAGTGCAGCCTATCAGTGCCCACCAATGCAGCCTATCAGTGCCCACCAGTGCAGCCTATCAGTGCCCACCAGTGCAGCCTATCAGTGCCGCCTCATCAGCGCACTTCAATGAAGGAGAAAAATGACCTGTTTGCAAAATTTTATAACAAACTATTAAACGTGATTTTTTTTTTTTTGCATCTTTTTTTGTTTGTTTAGCAAAAAATAAAACTCCCAGCTGTGATTAAATACCACCAAAAGAAAGCTCTATTTGTGGGAAAAAAATGATAAAAATTTCATTTGGGTACAGTGTTGTATGCCCGCGCAATTGTCATTCAAAGTGCATCAGCGCTGAAAGCTGAAAATTGGTCTGGGACTGAGGGGGGTTTAAGTGCCCAGTAAGCAAGTGGTTAATGATGACTTACAAAAATTTTTTTTGCATGTCCATCTGCATGTGTTTTACCCCCCCATCCTCCTCTCTGGGTCCCACAACGTGGCCCCCTGTAAGCTCAGTGGACTATGCACCCACCCAGAGGGCGCGGGGGGAACATGTGGCAGCGATGGGATCACTGGATGGCTATAATCCTGCAATGCTGACTCGTGCGACACATCCTCATGTCCTCATACACCCATTGGTAACTATATCTCTATATGCATGGAGACATAATTTTGCTTAATTTGAAATACTATACCTATATATATATTTATATTGTCCAAAGTCTTTAATTAGATATTTTGACATTTCCCTAGAATATAAATGCCCCTGAAGAGACTGGAAATCGCAAGGGTCGAAATGCATCAGGGTTTTTCATGCGGATACATATGTTACGAATACAATTGGCAAACCATGCCTGTACATAGAGTTTTTTTGCTATGAGTGATGTTCCATGTTTGTATTTGTCACACTACCTATATGGATGATGCATTATTGTTCATTTGGAATTACTATTGTCTGTTAAATAAATGATTTTTTTTACATCAACTATTTTCACACCAACTCTCTGCTGCTAAAAAACCCCTGGGGAAATTTCCTGTGTTTGTTAGATTTATGGCATTTTTATTATATATTTTTTTTTTACTAGTAATGTCGGTGATTTTTATCGGGACTGCGATATTGCGGCAGACAAATTGGACACTTTTGACACATTTTTGAGACCATTGAGAATTATACAGCGATCAGTGCTATAAAAATGCACTGATTACTGTATAAATGTCAATGCCAGGAAAAGGGTTAACACTAGGGGGCTATTATTGGGTTAAAGTGATTGTAAAGGTTTGCTTTTTTTTTTTTTAAATAACAAACATGTCATACATACCTCCACTGTGCAGTTCGTTTTGCACAGAGTGGCCCAGAATTCCAGTCCCCCGGTAGCTCTCGTGGCTCCTCCTCTTATCAGATAACCCTCTAGGAGATGTCTCTCCCGGGGGTTAGCTTGCGGGCACGCTCCCGAGTCCAGCATTTGCGTCCACAGACAAGAATGTTAGACTCTGCCCCTGCCCCCCCGGTCATTGGATTTGATTGACAGCAGCGGGAGCCAATGGCTGTGCTGCTATCAATCTATCCAATCATGAGCCGAGAACCCCGGGCAGCGCGTTCCTGTCGGGCCAATTTCCATGGCTCAGGTAAGTAAAACGGGGGGCTGGAGGGTTATTGACTGCCAGGTGTTTTTTCACCTTAATGCATCGAATACATTAAGATGAAAAAACACAAGGGTTTACAACCCCTTTAACTGTGTGTCCTAGGTGTGTTCTAACTGTGGGGGATGTGACTGACTAGGGGAAGAGAGAGATCGGTGTTCATACTTAGTATGAACACACAATCTGTCTCCTCTCCCCTGAGAGAACCGGTATTTGTGTGTTTACACACACAGATACTGTTTTTCTCTCTGTCACGAGCGATTGCGGGTGCCCGCAGGGGCGGATCCAGGGGGGGGGCAACGGGTCAATTGCCCCCTCCGAGAATACCTGCAAAGCCGGTTCCGCGGGTCTAATCGCGGCCGGTTCCGCGGGTCCAATCGCGGCCGGTTCCGCGGGTACCAGCGGGCCGGTTCCGCGGGTCCAATCGCGGCCGGTTCCGCGGGTAACCGCGCGGCCGGTTCCGCGGGTACCCGCGCGGCCGGTTCCGCGGGTACCCGCGCTGAGTGGATGGGTGAGGGGGGGGGCAGCTGGGCAGCTTAGGAGGGCTGCTGTTAAGGTCTTCAGGTGGTGAGTCTGACTTAGTGGAAGGGGACCGCTCTTACGGCTCTGGTTCTGGTCTCACTGGAATGGGAACAGGGAGACCGGAGCACAGCGGGGTAGGAGAGTCCAGCCAGGTGCAGCAGCAGGCACTGGATAGGAGAGGATCCTCTGGAGCAGGAACTCGCAGTGGCAGGAAGGCAGCTAGGAGAAGACTGCAGACCGTGGAAACAGGATGGCAGGCTCTTCAGGATGCAAGGTACAGATGCAGGAGCAAGCAGGAACTGGCAGAGGTGTCAGGTACAAGCAGAGGTTCGGCAACAGGTAGACAGTCCAAGAGAGGTCAAACAAGCCGGGGTCAGGGCAGGAGAGGTCAACAGAGTCAGACGGAGCCGGGTCAGGTATCAGGTTGGTAGCAGACGGATCAACAGGTTTCTTCAGGCACAAGCTGCAGACGAACAGCACAGAACGACTGCAGCTGCTCCTTTAAAAAGGGCCACTGGCGCCAAATAGCGCTAACGCACACATGTGCGTGCGTATGCCGCGCGCACATCCGAACGACGTGCACCCGCTCATGCTTGGAGACGCGCGTGCCCACGACGACCCGCGGCACGAACGCGCGTGCGCGAACGGACACCCGATCGTGCAGAACGGGCGGATTCCTGACATTGCCCCCCCCACAAGGGGCAACCTCCGGGTGCCCCTAACGACTCTCTTCTCAGGGTGTGAAGTAAAAAAGGCCTTAATTAATCTATCTGCATGTAAGTTGGCAGCAGGTTCCCAGGAATTATTCTCTGGACCATAACCCTTCCATTTAATTAAAAACTGACCTTGTCCATGACGTCTTCTAAAATCCAGAATGGCCTCCACTTCATATTCCTCATTGCCATCGATCAACACAGGATCAGGAGGGCCTGTTCCTCTACCGGGAAAAGGATCAGGTACAGCAGGCTTAAGCAGAACTACATGGAAGACCGGGTGAATTTTCATGGAAACAGGCAAAGACAGTTCATAGGATACTTCATTGATCCTCCTTTTAACTGGAAATGGACCCAGAAATTTGGGTGCCAACTTCTTAGAGGGGCAAGCTAATTTCAAGTTAGAAGTGGAAAGCCATACCTGGTCCCCGACTTGAAGGATCAGTTCTCCCCTTCTTCCCCGATCGAAGTTTCTCTTGCTATCCGCCTGAGCCTTGGTTATGGTCTCTTGGAGGATTTGGTTGTTCCGCTGCAGAAAAGATACGGTGTCCTGTACCGCTGGAACGTGGGATTCTGAAAGAATATCAGGAAGAAAGGACAGGTTAAAACCAAAATTAGCAAAAAACGGGGATTGGCCGGTGGTAGCATGGCTGGCATTGTTATAGGCGAACTCCGCCAAAGGTAAGAGGGAAACCCAATCGTCCGGAACAAAGGATGAAAAGCACCTAATGTATTGTTCAAGGGTTTGGTTGGTGCGTTCCGTCTGTCCGTTGGTCTGCGGGTGGTAGGCGGAAGACAAGGCCAATTCTATTTTCAGGGCCTCACATAAGGCTCTCCAGAAACGAGAGGTGAATTGCACCCCTCTATCAGAAACAATATTGGAAGGTACCCCGTGAAGCCTGACTATCTCCTTGATGAAGATGTGAGCCGTCTCCGATGCGGTGGGTGTTCCCTTCAAGGGTAGGAAATGGGCCATCTTAGACAAACGGTCACAGATCACAAAGATGGCTGTACAGTTCTCAGAAGGGGGAAGTTCCACAATGAAGTCCATCGTAATCATCCGCCAGGGGCGGTCGGGTACGGGAAGTGGTTTAAGCAGACCCCAGGCCCGGTTTCTGGGGACCTTATTCCGGCTACACACAGGGCAGGAATTCACATATTTCTTGCAGTACTCCCTCATGCCTGGCCACCAGAAGGAGCGCTGTACCAGCTCCAGAGTCTTGCGGACACCGAAGTGCCCGGCGAGAGGGTGATCGTGGAGGAGGCCCAAGACCTTTATTCAGACGTCCTCCGGGACAAAGATTAGATTGTCCTTCCAAAGCAGACCTTCTCTGGAAATAAGCGTAACTCCTGGAGGACTGGAGGACACGAGGGAAGCTCTCTTTAACAGGGACAGGAGGTCCGGCTGGACAAGCAAAAAGGTGTTGGCAGGGAGGATGGTATCAGGGGGTGCGATGTCCTTGGAGCTATCGAACATGCGGGAAAGTGCATCTGGCTTTATGTTTCTTGACCCGGGGCGGTAGGTAATATGAAAGCTGAACCGGGAGAAGAAGAGGGCCCAACGGGCCTGCCGAGGTTTCAGACGTTTGGCGGTACGGAGGTACTCGAGGTTCTTATGGTCTGTGTAGATAAGTACGGGGTGTACCGCCCCCTCCAGTAGAAATCTCCACTCCTCCAACGCAGACTTGATGGCAAGTAGCTCTCGGTCCCCCACATCATAATTTCTCTCTGCCGGAGAAAGTTTGCGAGAAAAGAACCCCACGGGGTGCATCAGGTCATCTTTACCTTGACGTTGGGAGACCACCGCCCCTACTGCTACCTCAGAAGCATCTACCTCCAGGATAAAGGGTCTTGATGGATCCGGGTGCCTGAGAACGGGGGCAGAGGTGAACAGATTCTTGAGTCTCTGGAAGGCGGCCTGCGCTTCGGGTCCCCAATGAAAACGTATATTTTGTTTGGTGAGCTGAGTGATGGGAGCGATAATGGCCGAGAACCCCTTTATGAATCTCCTATAAAAATTAGCGAAACCCACAAAGCGCTGGATTCCCTTCTTGTCAGTGGGAGCTGGCCATTCGAGAACAGCAGAAACCTTTTGCGGGTCCATCTTGATGCCTGCTGGAGAGATTTCTAGGCCGAGAAATTGGATACTCTGCTGCTCAAATTTACATTTCTCGGCCTTAGCGTAAAGTCCGTGTTGCCGGAGCAGCACTCTGCTGACGTGCCCACGATGCTGTTCTAGGGACCCGGAAAAGATTAGAATATCGTCCAGGTAAACAATGATGAAGATGTCCAGAAAGTCTCGGAAAACATCATTAATCAGGTGCTGGAAAGTGGCCGGGGCATTGCAAAGTCCGAAGGGCATTACTAAGTACTCGTAATGCCCAAAACGAGTCCGAAACGCAGTTTTCCACTCATCGCCTGCTCGTATTCTGACCAGATTGTAAGCTCCCCTCAAGTCCAACTTAGTAAAGATAGTAGCTGACCTTAATTTTTGAAAAAGCTCCGGAATGAGTGGTAAGGGATAACGGTTCTTAATCGTGATCCGATTTAACTCCCGGTAGTCCACACAGGGCCGAAGGGTCTGATCCTTCTTGGTAACAAAGAATATTCCGGCACCGGCAGGAGATGTGGAATGGCGGATGAACCCCTTCTTAAGGTTTTCGGTGATGTAGACCTTTAGGGCTTCCTGCTCTTTCTCGGAAAAGGGGAAGACACGCCCGAATGGAATCTCTGCCCCAGGAAGGAGCTCGATGGGACAATCGTAGGGGCGATGTGGGGGAAGAGAATCAGCCCCCCGTTTACTGAAAACATCCAGAAACTCTTGGTAGGACTCTGGAACTAACTGACACAAGTCCTGGTCTGGATCCAGACAGAGGAGCGTTCTGGGCTGTACCGAAGCTCCGGGCAGACAGTGGTCCTGGCAGTAAGAGGAGGGGAAACTCACTTCCCCGGAAGACCAGTCAATGGAGGGGTTATGCGCCTGAAGCCACGGAATACCCAAGATCACAGGGAAAAGTGGTGATGAGATAACGTCCAAGGTTAGCAGTTCGGCATGTTGGCAGGAAGTGGTAGTGGGTAGCGGAAGAGTCTCCTGGGTAACTCGGCCAGACTTAATTTGTGAACCATCAGCCAGGAAGATGGAAAGTTCATGGGGTTTCTTCCGAAGGGGGATGGAGTGCAGACTGGTGAATGCAGTGTCGATGAAACAGCCGCAGGCCCCTGAGTCAAGGATAGCGCTGACGTGAATCATTCTTCCCTGCAGCTGGAATGAGAGCAGAAGAGCGACATGGAACGAGTTGGAAGGCAGAGTTACAGGGTTGTGAGACACAGAAGAAAGGCACTTACGTGTCTTAACAGGGCAGTTGATCACGTAATGTCCGGGGCCGCCGCAGTATAGGCACAAGTTCATCTGCCGGCGGCGGGCTCGCTCTTCAGGTGACAGGGTAGGCCGGAGTAACCCGAGCTGCATGGGTTCTTCAGATGCTTGGGCGGCACTGGCAGGTCTCCCTTGAGAGGATGGAATGAAGAAGCTGGTCTTTGGGATTGGGTGGAGCGTTCCGCCCTACGCTCACGGAGCCTCCTATCGATCCGAATGGCCGAAGCGATTAAGTCCTCCAAGGAATCTGGGGTTCCAACACGGGCCAACTCATCTTTAAGGCCCTCTGACAGGCCCAAGCGGAATTGATGTCTTAGGGCCGACTCATTCCACTGGGTATCTGCGCTCCAGCGTCTAAAGTCTGATACATAGTCTTCTGCCGACCTCCGACCCTGCTGGAGCGCAGTTAATGCAGATTCCGCGGTAGCGGACCGCTGAGGATCCTCGCTGAGGATCCTCGTAGAGCTGGGCCATTCCCTCGAGAAAGGTAGCAAGGGTCTGGGTGAGAGGACTGTCATTTTCCAGGAGGTGATGGGCCCAGGACTGGGGCTCTCCTTGCAGAAGAGAGATAACGAATCCCACTTTAGTAGCCTCCAGAGAAAAAGTCCTAGGCTGTAGGGCAAAGTATAGTTGGCAGGCGTTACGGAAGGCCCGGAACTTGGAGCGGTCCCCGGAAAACCTCTCTGGAATGGGAACCCTAGGTTCAGGTGGAAGCGTCATCACGGCTGGTTGAATGGCAGGCTGAACAGGAGGAGGCTGAGGAGCGGTGATTGGAGGACCGGAGGTAGATAGGTGTTGCACACGTTCCTCCAGCCTGGAGTAACCATCCTGAAGGGACTTCACTGCTTGAGTCAGGGCCGCAAGATGCGAGCAGATCTCCTTCATGGCGGAGGCCCCTTCCGCAGACTCAGACATTTTTGGCTGTTCGTACTGTTAAGGTCTTCAGGTGGTGAGTCTGACTTAGTGGAAGGGGACCGCTCTTACGGCTCTGGTTCTGGTCTCACTGGAATGGGAACAGGGAGACCGGAGCACAGCGGGGTAGGAGAGTCCAGCCAGGTGCAGCAGCAGGCACTGGATAGGAGAGGATCCTCTGGAGCAGGAACTCGCAGTGGCAGGAAGGCAGCTAGGAGAAGACTGCAGACCGTGGAAACAGGATGCCAGGCTCTTCAGGATGCAAGGTACAGATGCAGGAGCAAGCAGGAACTGGCAGAGGTGTCAGGTACAAGCAGAGGTTCGGCAACAGGTAGACAGTCCAAGAGAGGTCAAACAAGCCGGGGTCGGAGCAGGAGAGGTCAACAGAGTCAGACGGAGCCGGGTCAGGTATCAGGTTGGTAGCAGACGGATCAACAGGTTTCTTCAGGCACAAGCTGCAGACGAACAGCACAGAACGACTGCAGCTGCTCCTTTAAAAAGGGCCACTGGCGCCAAATAGCGCTAACGCGCACATGTGCGTGCGTATGCCGCGCGCACATCCGAACGACGTGCACCCGCTCATGCTTGGAGACGCGCGTGCCCACGACGACCCGCGGCACGAACGCGCGTGCGCGAACGGACACCCGATCGTGCAGAACGGGCGGATTCCTGACAGCTGCTGGCCAATCAGGCAGCCAGCAGGCAGGGGAGCAGGGAGATGACATCATCTCTCACTGCCCTGCATCCCTCCAGTCCTGCCCTCACTGTGTAGGAAGCTGTGTGCAGCAGAGAGATTGCATCATCTCTCTGCTGCCTATCTTCACTCTGGGACCCAACAAAAGACCACCTTAGCAGAAAAGTGACACAGTAGGTGACAATCCGCAATGTGTGGCAGGCTTCGTGGCAAGTGGCAATCCGCAATGTGTGGCAGACTACGTGGCAAGTGGCAATCCACAATGTGTGGCAGACTACGTGGCAAGTGGCAATCCACAATGTGTGGCAGACTACGTGGCAAGTGGCAATCCACAATGTGTGGCAGGTGACGTGGCAAGTGGAAATCCGCAATGTGTGGCAGGCAACGTGGCAAGTGACAATCCGCAATGTGTGGCAGGTGACGTGGCAAGTGGCAATCCGCAATGTGTGGCAGGCAACGTGGCAAGTGACAATCCGCAATGTGTGGCAGGTGACGTGGCAAGTGACAATCCCCAATGTGTGGCAGGTGACGTGGCAAGTGGCAATCCACAATGTGTGTCAGGCAACGTGGCAAGTGACAATCCGCAATGTGTGGCAGGTGACGTGGCAATCCGCAATGTGTGGCAGGCTACGTGGCAATCCGCATCTGGTGGCAGGCGACGTGGCAAGTGACAATCCGCAATGTGTGGCAGGTGACGTGGCAAGTGACAATCCGCAATGTGTGGCAGGCTACGTTGCAAGTGGCAATCCGCAATGTGTGGCAGGCTACGTGGCAAGTGGCAATCCACAATGTGTGGCAGACTACGTGGCAAGTGGCAATCCACAATGTGTGGCAGACTACGTGGCAAGTGGCAATCCACAATGTGTGGCAGACTACGTGGCAAGTGGCAATCCACAATGTGTGGCAGGTGACGTGGCAAGTGGCAATCCGCAATGTGTGGCAGGCAACGTGGCAAGTGACAATCCGCAATGTGTGGCAGGTGACGTGGCAAGTGACAATCCCCAATGTGTGGCAGGTGACGTGGCAAGTGGCAATCCACAATGTGTGTCAGGCAACGTGGCAAGTGACAATCCGCAATGTGTGGCAGGTGACGTGGCAATCCGCAATGTGTGGCAGGCTACGTGGCAATCCGCATCTGGTGGCAGGCGACGTGGCAAGTGACAATCCGCAATGTGTGGCAGGTGACGTGGCAAGTGACAATCCGCAATGTGTGGCAGGCTACGTGGCAAGTGACAATCCGCAATGTGTGGCAGGTGACGTGGCAAGTGACAATCAACATTTGGTGGCAGACGACATGGCAAGTGACATCCTCAGGGCTCCCACTGATTCTGCATTATGGTGAGATGAACCATTTAATTTTATATTACAATGTATTAATAGAAATAATGCGCTTCAATCATCCTGACACCATAACAACCATGGTGCCGTAATGATTGAAGTGCCAATACCAGCCATTTCCCATATAAATTGCCCCCAAAAAAACATATTTTATAGCAGTGCCCCTTCCGAGACTAGATTCTGGATCCGCCCCTGGGTGCCCGGCGGTAATTGTGCCTGGCGGCCACTCGCATTTGCCCCCTGGGCTCCGGTGGTGTCTTAAAGGACTGATGTATAGTTACGGCGGCTCGCCCAGGGGTCGGGAACCGGTTAATTATTAAAGTAGGACTCAATCCGTATCTAGAGCAGCCTTTCTCAACCATGGCTCCATTGAACCCTGGGGTTCCTCTAGAGGTTGCCAGGGGTTCCTTGATTAATGAGCATCCTCTGCCTCTCAGATGAGTAACTACTGACACCAATGGTCTTTTTTAGCTGTCTGTAAGGGGGGAATTCATTTAGGGTCCTCCACTGACCCTAAATGTAAAGAGCATCCTTCCCTTTTCACGATTAACTACTGTACTATGAGCTCTAAAAATAGTAATTATTATGAAAAAAAAATTGTGTAGGCGCTACATCCTTCCCACATAACTCCACAAGGTGCTCAGACCTCGAGGCTGGCGACACCTCCAGTGTACCATAATAAGGTAAGGGATGGTCAGCACTCAGAAAGGCATCCAAAAAATAGTATTCCTTTATTGAAAAGACATGTCTAAGGCCGCGTACACACGGGCGGATTGTCTGCCCAACTAAGTTCGTCAGACAATCCGACAGACAGTCCGTTCAACTTTTGAATGAACGGACTTGACCACACACGATGAACAGACAGTCCGCTGAAAACTTGCGCGATGACGTGTACAGCACGTACGACGGGACTAGAAAAACGACGTCCAATACACTGCAATGCAACCTTCGGCCGTGTAAATCCTTTCTGAGCATGCGCCATACTTAGTCCGTCCAACTTGCCTACACACGAGCGGACTGTCCGCTGAAACCAAGTTTGGACGGACAAAACCAAGTTTGGACGGACAAAATTACGGAAATTCTGAAAGACTAAGTCCGTCAGATTGTCCGCTGAAAAAGTCCGCTGAAGCCCACACACGAGCGGATTGTCCGCTGAAACGCGGTTCAGCGGACTAAGTTGGGCAGACAATCCGCCCGTGTGTACGCGGCCTAAGCCCTTGTACACACGGTCAGACTTTCCAACGGAAAATGTCCGATCGGACTGTGTTGTCGGATAATCCGACCACGTGTGCGCTACATCGGACTGTTTCCGTCGGAATATCCGACCGACAAAGTTTTAAAGCTGGGCTATAAAATTTTCCAACAAAATTATCCGATCGGACTTTGTCTGATCATTTGTAGAGAATTCCGATCGGACAAAGTGCCACGCATGCTCAGGTCAAATTCCTAGACCAAAGCTATAGGCTACTAGCCTGAACGTAGTCCCGTCGTAAGGAAATAACGTCATCACGTTATGAACGATCGGATTTTCCGACAACTTTGTCCGACCGTGTGTATGCAACACCAGTTTTGGACAAAGTCCGTCTGAAAAAATCTGACGGATTTTGTTGTCGGAATGTCCGACCGTGTGTACATGGGCTAACGGTGTAAAAACAGCTGACACATTAGTAAGTCCTTAGTCATGGCTGATAAAAAACAGAAAAAAAAAAAAACAGAATAAGCAACATTTACAGTAAATAGCATATAGAAAGGCCACATGATTAACCAGCATAGGTGACCACGTCTGAAATGGTAGGCTGTTTTTACAGCCTTGTCTTTTCAATAAAGGAATACTATTTTTGGATGTCACTGATCAATCCCTTTTCTTATTATCTTATTATGGTAATTATTATCAGGGGTTCCATGAAACCAGAAAGGTATTTCAAGTATTTCTTCAAGCTCATATAGAGAGCTGCTATGGAAGTTGGAAACGACTGTAGTAACACGCTCTACACAATGATATTCACAATCTTCCAGGCCCTTCCGCTCTGCACACTGAACACGGAGATTTGCTTGCTCACCACCTTCACCATGCAGAGAAACTCTTATATTTTTTTTAATATATACAGAGTATTCTGTGATGGGATGTGGTAGATTGTGACATCATCTGCCTGTCCTCTTCACCTGGTCCATATGGTTTCTTCAAAGTCTTTATTCTTTTCATGTACCCTATTTGAAACACCCTAAAAATATCTCCTAAACCTATCATCCACTGCCGCTGAATAAAAGCTTATCACTTCAAAATTAGTATAGCACGTCAAAGAGAAGCTTTTTGATTTAAAAAAAAAATTTCATTCCAGTAGATGGCACCACAAACTTACAGTATGTTTCCATGTATGCGGGCGTGTGAGAGAGTGTGAGTCCTCCTGAAGATCTCCTAATATAGAAAAATACATTCTTCTATGATAAAATAGATGTCAGGGGCGGATCCAGGGGGGGCAACGGGTCAATTGCCCCCTCCGAGAATACCGGCAGCTAATGACAGCAAAGCCGGTTCCGCGGGTCCAATCGCGGCCGGTTCCGCGGGTACCCGCGGGCCGGTTCCGCGGGTCCAATCGCGGCCGGTTCCGCGGGTACCAGCGGGCCGGTTCCGCGGGTCCAATCGCGGCCGGTTCCGCGGCTACCAGCGGGCCGGTTCCGCGGGTCCAATCGTGGCCGGTTCCGCGGGTACCCGCGCTGAGTGGATGGGTGGGGTGGGGGGGCAGCTGGGCAGCTTTGGAGGGCTGCTGGCCAATCAGGAAGCCAGCAGGCAGGGGAGCAGGGAGATGACATCATCTCTCACTGCCCTGCATCCCTCCAGTCCTGCCCTCACTGTGTAGGAAGCTGTGTGCAGCAGAGAGATTGCATCATCTCTCTGCTGCCTATCTTCACTCTGGGACCCAACAGAAGACCACCTTAGCAGAAAAGTGACACAGTAGGTGACAATCCGCAATGTGTGGCAGGCTTCGTGGCAAGTGGCAATCCGCAATGTGTGGCAGACTACGTGGGAAGTGGCAATCCGCAATGTGTGGCAGACTACGTGGCAAGTGGCAATCCGCAATGTGTGGCAGACTACGTGGCAAGTGACAATCCGCAATGTGTGGCAGACTACGTGGCAAGTGACAATCCGCAATGTGTGGCAGACTACGTGGCAAGTGGCAATCCACAATGTCTGGCAGACTACGTGGCAAGTGGCAATCCGCAATGTGTGGCAGACTACGTGGCAAGTGGCAATCCACAATGTGTGGCAGACTACGTGGCAAGTGGCAATTCGCAATGTGTGGCAGGTGACGTAGCAAGTGACAATCCGCAATGTGTGGCAGGTGACCTGGCAAGTGACAATCCGCAATGTGTGGCAGGTGACGTGGCAAGTGACAATCCGCAATGTGTGGTAGGTGATGTGGCAAACGACAATCCGCAATGTGTGGCAAGTGGCAATCCGCAATGTGTGGCAGGTGACGTGGCAAGTGACAATCCGCAATGTGTGGCAGGCTACGTGGCAAGTGGCAATCCGCAATGTGTGGCAGGCAACGTGGCAAGTGACAATCCGCAATGTGTGACAGGTGACGTGGCAAGTGACAATCCGCAATGTGTGGCAGGTGACGTGGCAAGTGACAATCCGCAATGTGTGGCAGGCTACGTGGCAAGTGGCAATCCGCAATGTGTGGCAGGCGACGTGGCAAGTGACAATCCGCAATGTGTGGCAGGCTACGTGGCAAGTGGCAATCCGCAATGTGTGGCAGGCAACGTGGCAAGTGACAATCCGCAATGTGTGGCAGGTGACGTGGCAAGTGGCAATCCGCAATGTGTGGCAGGCAACGTGGCAAATGACAATCCGCAATGTGTGGCAGGTGACGTGGCAAGTGGCAATCCGCAATGTGTGGCAGGCTACGTGGCAATCCGCATCTGGTGGCAGGTGACGTGGCAAGTGACAATCCGCAATGTGTGGCAGGCTACGTTGCAAGTGGCAATCCGCAATGTGTGGCAGGCTACGTGGCAAGTGACAATCCGCAATGTGTGGCAGGTGACGTGGCAAGTGACAATCCACATTTGGTGGCAGGCGACATGGCAAGTGACATCCTCAGGGCTCCCACTGATTCTGCATTATGGTGAGATGAACCATTTAATTTTATATTACAATGTATTAATAGAAATAATGCGCTTCAATCATCCTGACACCATAACAACCATGGTGCCGTAATGATTGAAGCGCAAATACCAGCCATTTGCCATATAAATTGCCCCCAAAAAAACATATTTTATAGCAGTGCCCCTCCCGAGACTAGACTCTGGATCCGCCCCTGATAGATGTAAGCCTAAACATTAAATCTTTAACATGCCAATGTAGTTTCAATAATTATTTTCAAAAATGTTAGAGCTGCAATTTATTCATTTAATATTAGAAGCTAATCCTGCTTTGAAGGTCCTTGTTTAGGCACTTCCTGTTGTGAGGTGGCAATGCTCTCTCTTTATGCCAAATTCCTCTCCTACCTTGTCACCCTCTCGCATGCACTTCAGTGGAAGCTAGGAGCACCCATGCTGACTCATATTGCAAAGGCATGGTCCACCACTGTCACTGCAGCAATCAGCCAGAGGTGACAGTATTGAGCCCAATGTCAGGAACGCAGCAGCAGACTCTTCTGTAGTGTACATCAGACCCCCCAGTTGCTCTCTCATTCATCCCTCCATTTGGCCCTGCACTTACGCCTGCTGGGAGCAGGACCAGAGTCCAGGGGAGCCAAGCCGAGCCGAAGTGTCAGGCGTGCCTGGATGACATGTGCGCCTGGATGACATGGGAGGAAGGAGAATGGAAGCCGTGCTTCTCCTCTCAACCAATCAGGTCTCAGGAGCTGCTTCCTGATTGGCCTGGGAGGAGAATCAGGAAGACAATAGCGAATATTAATTCACTATTGTTACACAAGTGGGTGGGAATCACCCTTTTTGAAGCCAATTAGAGCCTCCAACTCTAATCATGTGCCCACCTTTTTGAAGCCAATTAGAGCCTCCAGCTCTAATCATGAGAAATGAAAAAAAACCACATTGGAATCCATGCGTCCGGCACCCTGCATGTAAATTCGGGACTGGGCCCATGGATTAGAGGGGCAGTGCCCCTGCGCACCTAATGATGAGCCGCCAATGGTGTACATAATGAAATCAGTATAGAGCAGGGGTCTCCAAACTTTCTAAACAAAGGGCTTCAGACTTTAAGGGGGCCATCGGGAGTAAACAATCCCCCATCAATATAGAGCAGGGGTCTCCAAACTTTCTAAACAAAGGGCTTCAGACTTTAAGGGAGCCATCGGGAGTAAACAATCCCCCATCCTTGGTGTCAGTAGGAGGAATTTTACCCCATCACTGGTGTCATTGAGAAAAACTGTGCCCCATCAGTATAGAGCAGGGGTCTCCAAACTTTCTAAACAAAGAGCTTCAGACTTTAAGGGGGCCACCAGGAGTAAACAATCCCCCATTCTTGGTGTCAGTAGGAGGAATTGTACCCCATCACTGGTGTCATTGAGAAAAACTGTGCCCCATCAGTATAGAACAGGGGTCTCCAAACTTTCTAAACGAAGGGCTTCAGACTTTAAGGGGGCCATCTGGAGTAAACAAGCCCCCATCCTTGGTGTCAGTAGGAGGAATTGTACCCCATCACTGGTGTCATTGAGAAAAACTGTGCCCCATCAGTATAGAGCAGGGGTCTCCAAACTTTCTAAACAAAGGGCTTCAGACTTTAAGGGGGCCATCGGGAGTAAACAAGCCCCCATCCTTGGTGTCAGTAGGAGGAATTGTACCCCATCACTGGTGTCATTGGGAAGAATTGTGCCCCATCACTGGTGCCATTGGGAGAAATTGTGCCACAACATTGGTGGCAATGGGAGAAATTGTGCCCCATCATTAGGCCCCATTGTTGGTGTCATTGGTAGGAACTGTGCCCCATTGTTAGCATCATTAGGAGGAATTGTGGCCTTGTGTCAGTGAATGAAATAGTGCCCCAAGGGCCAAGCAAAAGGCTGCATCTGTCCCACAGGCCGCAGTTTGAAGACCACTGGTATAGAGAAAGGCAGCACTTCCTCCCCTCAAATAAACACACTGCACTCGAGGCAACTGCCCTGCCTGCATACCTCCCAACTTTCTGAGATAGGAATGAGGGACACCTATTAGCGAAAGTATGCAGGCATAGGATGTACCCCCTGTCACTCTCCCTTAAAGGAGAATTGTACAAAAATAAATTATTGTTATTATGATTATGTTACTGTAAACCCACAAGTGCTTTTTTACCACCACTATTCCTTTGTACTGTCTTTTGGAATTTTGCAGCCATTTAGAAATGGGATGAAAGGTTTAGCACTGTAAAACATGTTTTGTAAGATAAAAAGTGCATTTTATATACATCTCTAGAGATTAGATGAAAATGAGGGACAAATGAGGAGGAAAGAGAGACAGAGGGACATTGTTCCAAATCAGGGACAGTCCCTCAAAATCAGGGACAGTTGGGCGCTATGCCTCCTGTTTCTCCCAGGTACCTGCCCTGCATGCTGGTATTACTGGTACAGGAATCAATAAATAGCAATAATATATTACGAGAAGATCTTCTTTTCCTCACTCTACTAGACATTTATACAGGTCCCTGTTGAAGAGATTTTTGTATTGCTACTGGTCCCAGCAAGATGTGAGAAGTAATCTCACCAGTAGGAACAGCAATGAAAAACCTGTCAGAAGTTCTAACTTTTCCCTGCTCTATTCAAAACAAATGAGATGTTTTGTCTGAGGTCGGGTTTGTGGTCATTACAGCATGTTCAGATTATGCACATTTATTTAGATTAAAAAAAAGCCTTTCTACTTAGACATTCAAACTTACATTGAGAAAATGCAAACATAATTTATAACAGTATTAATCAGATTGCAAGACCTAGGGAGATTCCCGTAGTCTATTTCCCATGCTCTGATTGGTTAATTAGATCATTCAATAAGAAATATTGCAGTTACAAAGAATACAATATAACCACACTACATCCTGTTAAGCAGGTAAATGAACACGTTTCACTCTTTACCCTTGATGGGATTTTTTTTTTTTTGCACGCATGAGTAAGCAAATGAAGAGCATATGATATTTTTGTAATTTTTTACTGTTCTGGAAAGTTTTGTCTAATAAAAAAATGTTTAAAACTGACATCACTTTCTTTTTTAATGCTTGTATTGTAGACTTTTACATATACTGTTGAAATACACTGATCAGCCATAACTTAATGACCATTGGCAGTTTAAGTGAATAACATTGATTATTTTGTTATACTGGCATCTGAAAGTTGGTGGGATATTTTAGGCAGCAAGTGAACATGTCCCTAAAGTTGATGTTTTGAAAGTAGAAAAAATGGGCATTGCAGTTTGTTGTGTATGTGGCTGCGTAGCTGTAAACCAGTCAAGGAACCCATGTTGACCCATTTCCATGGCCAAAAGCACCAACAATGGGCACATTGGGCAGAACATTGCCCAAAGCATCACACTGCCTCTATCAGTTGTGTCCATCACAGAGCAATGAAAGAAGATGGCCTGATCTGACCAATCACAATTTGTTTGCATCATGTGAATTGCAGCGTGCATATGTGTCGCTTACCTGGGGAAGAGATGGTGCCAGCATGTGGTATGGGATAAAGACATGCTGATGGAGGCAGTGATATGCTGTGGGCAATGTTCTGCTGGAAAACCTTGGGTCCTGCCATTCATGTGAATGTTACTTGACATGTACCACCTACCTAAACATTGTTGCTGACCAAATTCACCCCTTCATGGAAACAGTATTCCCTGGTGGCAATGGGCTCTTTCAGAAGGATAATGCGCCATGCCACACTGCAAAAATGGTTTGAGAATGGTTTGAGGAACACAACAATGAGTTCAAGGTGTTGGCTCGGCCTCCGAACACATCTCAATTCAAACAAGCATCTGTGGGTTGTGCTGGAAAAACAAGTCTGATCCATGGAGGCCCCACCTCACAATTTACAGGACTTAAAGGATCTTTTACCAACGGCTTGGTGCCAGATACCACAGCATGCCTTCAGAGGTGTAGTGGAGTTCATATCTCGATGGGTTTGTTGGGTGGTCATAATGTTATGGCTGATTGATAAAGATTTTTCAAAGGGAGGTTCACAGACAACTGAGAGACAATGGGGTTTATTTACTAAAGGCAAATCCACTTTGCACTAGAAGTGCAGTCGCTGTAGATCTGAGGGGGACATTCAAGGAAAATACAAAACAGCATTTTTGCTTGTACATAATTGGATGATAAAATCAGCAGAGCTTCCCCTCAGTTAAGATCTCCCCTCAGATCTAAAGAGACTGCACTTCCAAGTGCCCTTGCAGTGCAGAGTGGCTTTGCCTTTAGTAAATCAACCCCATTATGTTGCCTCTTCATTGCCTGTTTTACCCCTGAAAAGTGCACCATCACACTGCATCCTGAATTACAGGCTATTGCAGGGCAGTGGAGGTGCAGCCTTATTCACTTGAAAGGGTCTCGTTTAGTGGCGATACTACCGCATGGCATAGAATATCATTTTTGCCTGTGCGCTAATAACAGAATTGCAATCACAGCATGTGTACAGCCCTCAACAGTTGCACGTTCTCTTTTAGGTGGACATCGGGAGGGTTGTAAAAACAGTTTGTTGAGCCAAGCAGGTGACAAATGTTTTATTTTTATTTTTTCAGTTTTGCAGCTTCTTATGTCCCCTCTTTGGTGCAAGCTTATTCACTGGACAATTAACCCTATCACTTCCTCCATCCAGTAAGAAGGCAGATGTCACAGGAAACTTTAAAGGGGACTTATCTTCTTGACTATGCAGTACAGCAGAAGGTTGTAAATCACAACTAGAAATGTTTTTCTCCTCTGATTTGTGAGAATGGGGCCCACAATCCCTTCATCAGCAAATATTCTGCCTGGAAGTCTCTGTCATAACTAAAATGGGCTTTTATGTTGGGTTAATGGCACGTACACACGATCGGAATTTCGGCCAGCAAAAGACCGATGAGTGATTTTCATCGGAAAATGTGGCCATGTGTAGGCTCCATCTGAATTTAGCTGGCCGAATTCCCACCAGCAAAAATTTGAGAGCATGTTCTCAATTTTTCCAATGGAAAACTTTCTAAAAACTCAGGCATGCTCAGATTCAACTGCGAGATGGAAGCTATTGGCTACTGGGTATTGAACCTCCTTTTTCTAGTCCCGTCTTACGTGTTGTACGTCACCGCGTTCCTGAGGGTTGGAATTTGGTGTGATCGCGTATATGCAAGACAGCTCGAGCGAAATCCCGTCGGAATTCCATCGGGAAAACCATCAGAGGTTCTTCCGACCAAAATTCTGATCACGTGTACGTGGCATAAGAGTTGATTTTACGGTCTCATCTTTTTTTTTTTTTTCTCACAGTTTTGCACCAAATTATCAAAGTTGTCTGCCCATTTAAACAACTGTCTACATTTTCTGGCCACCACTTCATTATCCCCAATCGACTTCTCACTCTGAACATTATTTTAAAGTGGTTCTAAAGGCAGAAGTTTTTTTTATCTTAATACATTCTATGCATTAAGATAAAAAAAATCTTTCTGTGTGCAGCACCCTCCTCAGCCCCACTAAAACCTACCTGAGCCCCACCTTGATCCAGCGATGTGCCACTTGATCAGCCATGTCCAATCACGGCTGAAAGCTGAAAATTGGTCTGTGCAAGAAGGAGTATAAGTGCCCTGTATTGAAGTGGTTAAAGTACAGTTAAAGCCAAAAATAAACATGTAATATATTGCATACAATTCCTAAGATGTAGTGCTTCAGCCAGTAACATACCTCAAGCCCTAGAATAATACCACTCATTTGTCCTTCTGTATCAGGTCAACAGAAACAAGATTGGGCTATGGTACCCAACCCCTCTTCTATTCTTCATAACTCAGAGAGTTTGATTCTGCAGGGCTCAGAACAATGTCACTGATAACAGCCAGCACAGGCAGAAAGCACAGCAAATTATCAGTTCATGAATCAGATCAAAGGATTTTTTCTTTAACTCATTAACCTCTTGGCACTGACGGTCTGTAAATATAAGGCCTTTCGGCGGGTGGACCGTAACGCTGAGCAGCCGCATATTTGCGCTCCAGAATACAGCTGTGCAGAGAGCGTGTGCCCTGCGCATTCCCGGCACAGATTTCAGCACAGTTATCAGAGCTTTGACACTGACATAAATCCGGGCCTGCCACCCGGCATCTGAAACCCCTAAAGAGCCAGGAGGCACCAGCGCCAAGGGGTTAAACAGATATAACAAAATCCTACCAAGTTCATTATTAGGGTTTACATACACTTTAAATACAAGAGGAATGCACTTAAGACCAAGCTGCATTTGCCCAATGACACATGTCCAAAAGCCTGTTGGCACAGGCCCTGAGTCTCTACTTGGGACATGGTTTTGATGTAATCTCCCCCTCTGGAATCTCTAGTAAGCTTATCTGTAGCCCAGAAATTATTGTCTTTTATACTAATGCCACGTACACACGATCGGAATTTCGGCCAGCAAAAGACAGAGGAGAGCTTTTCATCGGAAAATGCGACCGTGTTTATGCTCCATCGGAATTTAGCTGGCCAAATTCCCACCAGCAAAAATTTGATAGCATGTTCTCAATTTTCCCGATGGAAAGACTTTCTATTAGAAATTCCGATCGTGTGTATGCAATTCCGACGTGCAAAAACTCCCGCATGCTCAGATTCAACTACGAGATGGAAGCTATTGGCTACTAGGTATTGAACTTCCTTTTTCTAGTCCCATTGTACGTGTTGTACGTCACCGCGTTCTTGGCGGTCGGAATTTGGTGTGACCGTGTGTAGGCAAGACAGTTTGAGCAGAATTCTGTCGGAATTCCAATAGGAAAACCATCAGAGCTTTTTCCGATGAGAATTCCGATTGTGTGTACGTGGCATAAGTCCTTGACTTTTTTTTAGAATATTCATAAACAGGGTGTTTTTAACCCCCATTCCACAGAATCAAAAAGTTTTCTCTTTTCTTAACCATGAATTACCTTTTGTAGCATCCAATGTATAGTTTCTTTCCGGAGGGAATTTTATACAGTATATTACACATTTTGATTCATGCAATAGGAAATCCCTGATCTTGAACACCACATTCATACTAGTTTTATGAAACGTGGATCGTTCCAATTACCACCCTTACCACTCTGCAGGACATACATTTAGAACATTTTTTGAGTCTATCTTTTGCACCTTAAAAAGCTAAAGAGTGAATTAAAAAAAAAACAAGCCATTATACTGTAGAAGCTACTTTCATAGCCAAATTAGTGGATTTTTAAAGAAAATATATTTTAGCCTTTTTTACAAGAATTTGACCCAGTATTTTGTAGTTTTATGAAACATGCATCATTCCAATTACCACCCTTACCACTCTCTTTCAGACATCTGCAGGACATACATTTAAAACATTTTTTGAGTCTATCTTTTGCACCTCGAAAGCTAAAGAGTGAATTAAAAAAACTAAAAACATTATACTGTAGGAGCTACTTTCATAGCTAAGTTAGTGGTTTTTTTAAGAAAATATATTTTAGCCTTTTTTTTAAGAATTTGACCCAGTATTGTGTCCCCTCTCAGTAGGGGTCAAAGTGTTTTACTTATTCTCTGAATAAAGTAAGATTTGGAGTTTGAGAAATACAGAAATAGATCCTTATCCCCATACGTTACTCAGGGGTTTTTTGCTTGCCCAACAGCCCAATTCTGTCTAAGTTTCTTACCTCATCATTAGTCTGTAAAAGTAGGTCGTTGAGTAACTTTGTCTAAAAATTGCACTGTCAGTATGTCAGCTTCATTATCAAACATGTCACTATACAGTATACAGCAACCGTATAATATTTTTTTCAGAAAAACTCTACTTTTAACATTTAGGTCTTTGTGACCCAGTCCAGTAAATTTGCTGTGGTTGACATGATGGTATCTGTCTTCTCTAAACTAGATGAGGCAATTTCTCAGTCTTCTCTTGCCCCGTGATCAGACTGCAAGATTATAATCAGTCAGGGAAAAATGAAACCAGAACGAAACTATTTTTAACCTTTACAGCCAAGAAAGCTGCCATCTTGGCCTCAGTTTGATCTGGAGTCCCCATGGTACTGCACATGTTATCAGCCATGACACCAGCTATTTGACAGCTTGACAGTTAGGTTGAGAGTAGAGTTGCTCCAATACCGATATTAGTATAGGGAGTCCTGGAGCAGAGGAGAGAAGGGGATCAGCGTAAGGCCAGCATGACATGCTGTCAAAGGGCATAGCTGTTCTCCTTTAAGAGAAGGGGAGGAGCCGCAGCAAGGGATGTGCTCGCTGGGAGCGAAGGAAACAAAAGGGGAAGAGGTGATATCAGTCAAGAGTGGCGGGGAGAAAGATTCCCACCCACCACTCAAATTATTCTAATTTGAGTGGGTGAGGCAGAAAGAGGCTGGGCAGTGGTTTGGGTCTGTGAGGAGGAGGAGATGTATGTTATATGGAGATATAACATGGTTGTTACCCATCTGAGGATGGGGTATCAGGTAACTTCCGGTTATGAGGGTTTAACCAGGAAGGGGTAAAAGTAGGTCACTGCGAAGGTTGGGTACCGTCTCACAGTCCAGAAGTTGCGACTGGAGACCTAAAAGTTGATACGAAGTTTGTCGCAGTGACCAGTGGTGTGTGTTCCCCTCCAAGACCCCAAAAAGTACAGAGAAGGTGATTATAAAAGTTATTTTAAATGTTATTTATTTAAATTATGTAAATTTGTTAATAAACAGCTGGAAAGGCCATTTACTCCAATACCTTGTCATGTTTTTTGTGGGGAGGGATTTGGAGGGATTAGAGATTATGTTTAAGGGGTGGAAGAGACTGGGGGGATAAGTCCTTCAGATGTCATGGTATCGGTGCCGATACCGAGCATTTGCATGAGTTGTTGTACTTGTGCAAATGCTCTGATGCCTAATCCGATATCTGGTCAGCCTCAGAGATGATTAGTGCAGTGGTGCAGGCAGTTACAATCACCGATCTCCTTGTGTGGCGTTCAATAAAGCAGCTGACAGCCGCTTCTCCTCCTCTCCCTTCCGTGGCTTTCAGCTGCTTTATTGAAAGCCACACAGGGACATCGGTGATTGTAACTGCCCCCACCACCACACCGATCATCCCTGACTGTCTCTTGTATCCTCCTCTGGGTCCTCAAAGTCCTCCTCTGGTCCTCCTCCATGTCCCCCTCTGTGCTTCCCGGCTCCTTGATGTTCTCCAACATGTCCTCCTCCGGTCCCCCTCTGCCCACTAAGCTTACCTGTATCTGATAATGAGAGCAGTGTGTGTGTGGTTGCTGAAAGCTTGCTGTAGAGCAGAGTGTAGTGATTAAAGGTGATACAAGCAAGCTTTCTCATGAACCTGTAATTTGTGGGTGATGGAAGGTTGGATGCCATGTAGCCCTCTGTGATGCAACAATGAAACCTGCTAATACTGCTGTTTATTTTACTCATATAAGTCTCATTTTATACAGTCTATAAGCCCCTTTCACACGGGCGTTCTGTATGTCCATTTCTCATCCATCCGAAAAATGGATGTTAGCGGATGATTTGCTGACATCCGATCCACTGACATCTGATCCGCTGACATCTGTTTTTAAACCCCTTTTCTTCCCCCCTCATTGAGCACACTGTATATAGCTGGTTGCTAAGGAGGGGGTCAGGAAGCCAGCCGGCATGTCCTTAACAACCGATGAGTTATCAGCTGCCAACTGAATGTTAAAAAAAAAAATGGCGGCAAAACAAATCACAAGAAAAACGGCGTGAGGGTCCCCCCAGGTCCATACCGAGCCCTTCGAGTCTAGTATGGATTAAACTGGTGTGGAGTCCCCCCAAAATCCATGCCAGACCTTTATCAGAGCATGCAGCCCGGCAGGTCAGGAAAGAGAAGGGACGAGCGAGTGCCCCCCCCAACCATACCAGTCTGCATGCCCTCAACATGGGGGGTGGGTGCTTTGGGGCAGTGGGGGCTCTGTGCCCCGCACCCCAAAGCACCTTTCCCCCATGTTGATGGGGACAAGGGCCTCTTCTCAACAACCCTGGCTGGTGGTTTTGGGGTCTGCAGGTGGGGGGCTTATCAGAATCTGGAAAAAAGATCCTGCCCCCCCCCCCCCATGTGAATGAGTAGGGGTAAATCGTATGCCTACCAATTCACCAAAAAATCTGTGAAAACTGAAAAAAAAAAGAGCCGGTTTTTGACAAGTCCTTTATTAATAGATCTGAGCTGTCTTTTCCTGCCGTAGTCTCTCCTGGTGCCATCTCTCCCATCGCCATCTTCTCCTGCCGCCATCTTTCTCAGTGCTGCCTTCTCCCATTGCTGTCTTCTCCCTCGTTGCCGATTACCTGTTAAAAAACAAAAAAGCCACTGTTATTCTGTTGCTGTCTTCTTCTGTTGTGCTGTCGCCCACTGTCTGGCATGGCTATATAATAGATGCCAGACAGCGGGCGATTGCACAACAGAGGAAGACAGCAACAGAACAACAGCGGCTTATTTGTTTTTTAGCAGGTAACTGGCAACGAGGGCGAAGACAGCAGCAGGAGAAGGCAGCACTGAGAAAGATGGCGGCAGGAGAAGATGGCGATGGGAGAGATGGCACCAGGAGAGACTACGGCAGGAAAAGACAGCTCAGATCTATTAATAAAGGACTTGTCAAAAACCAGCTTTTTTTTCCCCTTTTCACCGATTTTTTGGTGAATGGGTAGGGATACGATTTACCCCTACTCATTCCCACAGGGGGGGGGCAGGGATCTTGTTTCCAGATTCCGATAAGCCCCCCAGCTGCAGAGCCCAAAACCACCAGCCAGGGTTGTTGAGAAGAGGCCCTTGTCCCCATCAACATGGGGGAAAGGTGCTTTGGGGTGCTTTGGGTTTGATGGCATGAAGACTGGTATGGTTCATGAGGAGGGGGAGCACTCACTCTTCCCCTCCTTTTCCCGACCTGCCGGGTGCATACTCGGATAAGGGTCTGGTATTGATTTTGGGGGGGACTCCATGCCCTTTTTTTTCAATTTTGGCATGAGGGGGTCCACTCTGAATCCATACTAAACCCGAAGGGCCTGGTATGGACCTGGGGGGGGCCCCACGCCTATTTTTTCACAATTTTTATTTGCCGGCATTTTTTTTTAGATTCAGCTGTCAGCGGGGAACCCCTCTGACAGCTTATGACTCATCGGTTGTTAAGGACATGTCGGCCCAGCCCCCTCCTTAGCAACCAGTTATATACAGTGTTAGAAGTTCAGTTCAGTCACTTTTTTTTTTTAAACGGATATCAGCGGACATGAAAATGAATGTAAAAATGCACATCCTCATCTGTTTTTGATCAGTTTTTTTACAAAAAAAAAGAAAAAAAACGTGTCTGAACTCAACTAAAAAACGTAACGCCTGTGTGAAACCAGCCTAAGTCATTTAGTCCTTTGTCAATTTGACATATAATGTCCAGTTTTTTATTTTTTTATTTACCAGTTATTTTAACCCTTTGCAGACAGGTACTAAAAGCACTCTACTGCGTCTATAAGGTACATCTTTCTTGATATTATTCTTTACTATTATCATTTTTACATACTCACTTTCACTAGTAATTTCATCCAATCTAATTCTAATCCAGGTGGCAGAGGTTTCTGTGCTTACAGCACACACCAAGCACAGGGAGTGAGTTGTCAAAGACAGTTCCCAGTCTTTAGTAATAATAGGGAGCTGGTGGGACTGGCTCCTGATCATGTGACCACTGTGACAGCCAGTTTTTTCATGTCAGAATTTCTTCTCTTCCCATACAAGTCAGTATGACTACAAAAGAAAATTGAAGCAGGTTAATGCACCTATCAGATAAAGCGTATATATTACCCCAACACTTCATATTCCTGATATGTGCCTGCTATACCATGTACTTGTATAGGAAATTAATCCTGTTCTATTTGTATTGCTTCCTTTATGGTGTTCCTACCAGTCCCCCTGCTTTCCTAATAAAAACTGACTACACTAAGCAGGAAAGCACAGCATGGTCAGTTCTCTAGCTATGTCCTGACACACCCCTGCTGCACAGCCATTCACTATGAAGCTCAGTGTGCTGCTGCTTCTCCTCCCCCAGCTCTTATGCTGCTGAGAACAGAGGATCTGTGATCATTATTAAAAAAGGGAAAAAAGTTATTTACAATGTTTGTTTGTTTTTGTATCTATACAAAAATATTTGCCTTTAATTTCCATCTTAAACTGAATGGGTTGTTTTACAAGGTGATTGTTTACAATTACTTTTATTCTGAATGATCCCCGAATCGCCTCGGGCTGATCTTAATTTACATTTAAAGCCAAAAATAAACATGGAATATATTGCATACAATATACTAAAATTTGTTTTCAAGCTTTTTTACATTCATTTTCATCTGTTGCTTCAGCCAGTAACATACATCCAGCCCTAGAATAATAACTAATTTGTCCTTCTGTATCAGGTCAACAGAAACAAGATCGGGCTATGGTACCCAACCCCTCTTCTATTCTTCATAACTCAGTTTGATTCTGCAGTACTGGGAACAATGTAATTGAGCCAGTACAGGCAGAAAGCACAGCAAATGATCGGTTCATTAATCAGATCAAAAGGTATTTTTTTTAAACTCATTAACCTCTTGGCGCCGACGATATGTAAATATGTGGCCTCTCGGCGGGTAGACCTTAACGCTGAGCAGCCGCATATTTGCATTACAGAATGTAAATACAGCCTTTCAGAGAGCGTGCGAACTGAGCATTCCCAACACACTTATCAGAGCTCTGACAATCTGACATAAACCCGGCCTGCCACCCTGCATCTGAAACCCCTTAAAGTGTCAGGAGGCACTGGCACCAAGGGGTTAAACAGATATAACAAAATCCTACCAAGTTCATTACTAGGGTTTACATACCCTTTAAATGCAAGCAGAATGCACTTAAGACCACACTGCCCAACGACACATGCCCATAAGCCTGTTGACACAGGCCCTGAGTCTCTATTTGGGACATGGTTTGGATCTCCCCCTCCAGAATCTCTAGAAAGCTTATCTGTAGCCCAGAAATGATTGTCTTTTACACTAAGTCCTTGATTTTATAAACATAAACAGGGTGTTTTTAACCCCCTTTCCACAGAATTGAAAAGTATTCTCTCTTCTTAACCATGAATTACCTTTTGTAGCATCCAATGTATAGTTTCTTTCCAGAGGGAATTTTATACAGTATATTAAACATTTTGATTCATGCAATAGGAAATCCCTGATCTTGAACACCACATTCATACTAGTTTTATGAAACATGCATCATTCCAATTACCACCCTTACCACTCTGCAGGACATACATTTAGAACATTTTTCTATCTTTTGCACCTTAAAAAGCTAAAGAGTGAATTAAAAAAAAAACAAGCCATTACACTGTAGAAGCTACTTTCATAGCCAAATTAGTGGACTTTTTAAGAAAATATATTTTAGCCTTTTTTACAAGAATTTGTAGGGGCCCTCTCAGTAGAGGCCAACGTATTTTACTTCTCTGAACAAAGTAAGATTTGGAGTTTGAGAAATACAGAAATAGATCCTTATCCCCATACGTTACTCAGGGGTTTTCTGCTTGCTCAACATCCCCCTTCTGTCTAAGTTTCTTACCTCATCATTAGTCTGTAAAAGTAGGTCGTTGGGTAACTTTGTCTAGAAATTGCACTGTCAGTATGTCAGCTTCAAACATGTCACTATACAGTATACAGCAACCATATCATTTATTTATTTATTTTCAGAAAAACTCTACTTTTAACATTTAGGTCTTTGTGACCCAGTCCAGTACATTTGCTGTGGTTGACATGATGATATCTGTCTTCTCCTACTAGATGATGCAATTTCTCAGTCTCCTCTTCCCCCATGATCAGACTACAAGATTATAATTATACAGCAAATTACAAAGTGATGGGCTGCAGCAGGACTGATCTGCGCCAGACACTTATTACAGGATTTGCATGATTGTGTAATTTCTCAGACAGGATCCCAGTCCAGGAACTAAATTCTAAATCTGGATAGCGCTTAAACAAAGATGGCTCTGTGATTCTGGAGAGGAAACAAATAGGCAGGTATCCTACTCTTGGTTAGTCAGTCTACCTGACTCCCCAGG
This sequence comes from Lithobates pipiens, assembly GCF_037356315.1. Taxonomy (NCBI): domain Eukaryota; kingdom Metazoa; phylum Chordata; class Amphibia; order Anura; family Ranidae; genus Lithobates; species Lithobates pipiens. The sequence continues at coordinate 280,735,456 of NW_027507784.1, read as the reverse complement.
TTGGGGGGAAAGGGTTAATGTTAGTGCCACCTTCTCTTGTGTGTTTGCAGGTTTTCCTCAGTGGTTCTGCCTCCCTACTGTGTGATATAAAGGGAGGAGGCCCAGATCCACAGGGGGAAAAAAAACCTAGAACAAGCACGGGAACCCAGAATGGTTTAGGATGCATGTGCAGAGACTCTGAATTCTGTCTCAAGAAGCTTGTTGGAATGCCAACCCTTCGGAATACTCCCAAGGAGCTGTCACCAGTTTGGACTTTTCCCAAAGATGCTACACCCATACAGGTAACCTGGAGCAGCCAGAATTTAGTTTAGTTAGGGAAAGAACATTGCCACATGTTGTAAATGTTCTGCCCAGTATTCAGTAAAGTTGTTTACTGTGCTTAAAGCCTGGTCTGAAGTTACTCAAGGAGTGCATGTGGGTTCCTGGCATATCTCTCTAAGGAACCAGGGTCTGAATTAGCACATTGGGGTCTGTGAAACATCACTACAACAAGAGGTTAACTTGCAAGGAAGTTGCTATGAGTAACCAGACAGAAGAACAGCAACCAGTCATTGGCGTGGTACCTCAATAGATTCTCTGGTAGTGCGAGGGTCTGGTGTCCAGCTCCCTCCTTAGCTGTCTGTCTTCGCTGGTCCCTGGGAGCGGAGTAGCGTAACAGAGATCTAATACTCGTTAACTTGCTATAGAACAAGGGTTAGGTGGAGAATGTATGAGATCTGCATTATGTGTTCATCGGGACCTGTTATTGGGAATGAGGTAACAGAGGCAAGCTGACTAGTGGAGTGAACACATGCTCTGCATGTCCATCCTAATGCAACACGTACACTTGTTCAAGTGTGTAGGACAAGGGACAACATCTTCTGGAGAAATTCTGAATACAAGACTACACACAAGAGACTCATCTCAAGTTGGGATGTTTGACTTTCCCATGACCATGGCACTCGTCTGGTCCCAAGCATTGGGGAGAACAACTTTGGGCATGACGTTACACCTGTGCTAGTATGAGTGAGCCTGTTCATCGCCTGGTGTATACCAAAAAACCCACCCTGGGTTAGGCTTCCTATATGACTCACACTTGGCACCCAACGAGTTAATGGGGAACATATGGAGGAGGTGTCATCCACCTACTACAACACGCACACTACCCCCTTACAAACACATGATAGTATTGCCAGAGTACTGTGATCTCTGAGAATTATTTAATACCTGCATATTAGGTAGCATGCATGTACCTAAACTCCAGGCAAACAGCTAAATACACTGATTAAATAAATATGAGAGTTTTTTTACTTGCCAGAATTTTTTTGTTAATGTCCATCTGGTCCTGGAATCTCTCTGGTTATTACTCCAAATAAACATAAAGGGGATTATTTACGAAAGGCAAATCCACTTGGCACTGCAAGCAGGGCAGCCATCAGAAATTTTGGGGCCCCCTTACACACATTTAGGCCTGGACCCCCCCTGTCTGACCACCAACATTCCCTAGGGCCCGCCCACTGGCCGTCCCACCAAATCCGCCCACTGGTCATCCCACCGAGTCCCCATCCAGTCCCCAGCATCATCCATCCTTCTCCACAATGTATCCCCATCCACGCCCAGCACCATCCATCCATCCATCCCTCTCCACAATGTATGCATTGTGGAAAGGGGTGGATGGGGATGCATTATGGAGAGGGATAGATGAATGGATGGTACTGGGCGGGGATGCATCGTGGAGAGGGATGGATGGATGAATGATGTTGGGCGGGGATGGGGATGCATTGGGGAGAGGGATGGATGGTGCTGGGCGAGTATGGGGATGCATTGTGGAGAGGGATGGATGGATGGTGCTGGGTGAGGGTGGGGATGCATTGTGGAGAGGGATGGATGGATTGATGGTACTGGGTGGGGATGGGGAGAGGGATGGATGGTGCTGGGCGGGGATGAGGGTGCATTGTGGAGAGAGATGGATGGATGGTGCTGGGCGAGTATGGGGATGCATTGTGGAGAGGGATGGATGGATGGTGCTGGGCGAGGATGGGGATGTATAGTGGAGAGGGATGAATGGGTGAATGGTGCTGGGCAGGGATGGGGATGTATTGTGGAGAGGGATGGATGGATGGTGCTGGGCGAGGATGGGGATGCATTGTGGAGAGGGATGAATGGGTGGATGGTGCTGAGCGGGGATGGGGATGTATTGTGGAGAGGGATGGATGGGTGGTGCTGGGTGGGGATGGGGATGTATTGTGGAGAGGGATGGATGGTGCTGGGCGGAGATGGGGATGCATTGTGGAGAGGGATGGATGGTGCTGGGCGGAGATGGGGATGCATTGTGGAGAGGGATGGATGGATGGATGGATGGTGCAGGGTGGGGATGGGGGTGTATTGTGGAGAGGGATGGATGGTGCTGGGCGGGGATGCATTGTGGAGAGGGATGGATGGATGGCACTGGGCAGGGATGCATTGTGGAAAGGGATGAATGGATGGTGCTGGGCAAGGATGAGGATTCATTCTGGGGAGGGATGGATGATGCTGGGTGGGGATGAAAATGATCGAGTTGCATTGTGGAAAACTGATGAGAATGTCTCTGGGTGAGGATGAGAGTTACATACTGAATAGGGGCTCTCCACCCAGAGCCATTCTCATAAATTTTCCACAATGCAACTCCATCATGCCACTGATGCCAGCTTGTCAGGCTCGGCCCTCAGGTGTCCCATCCAAGGAGAAGGATATTAAATAAATTCTAAATATACAGCCAGCATATTGGGCATAGCAGCACACAGTAAACTTTTGTGACTGACCCTTCAAGCTGCTCTCTGGTATTTATCTGCATGCACCTGATAGGGCAGGCTGGCTGCTGACGAGCTGACCACACCCCCTGCCTGTGCAACCCCTGCCCTTGTCCCAGCCAATCACATTCCTTGTAAAGCAACCTAGCAGTAGCCAGCAGGCTCCGCCTCAGCAGGGGAACGAGTGCTGGCCTGCGATCACCTGCTGAGGGGGGCGGAGTCTCTGGCTTCATGTAAAGCTCTCCACTCCTCTATCAGCGGGAGGGGGGGTGCTAGTGAAAGGAGGCTACATAGCGGCCGGGCGCCATGCAGGCTAGAGGTGGCGCAGGTGATCGATTTATTTCATGTGCTGCTGTATGGGGAGCGGGCCCTGGTGCAGGCTCGTGCCCCTTACTTGAGTCCTGCCTATACCCCCCTGATGGCGGCCCTGAAGTGGAACTGCATTAGCTCAAAATCTAAGAGGTAAATCTGAAATGAGTGGAAGCTCTGCTGAATTTATCATCTAATCATGTGCAAGCTAAAATGCTGCTTTTTTATTTTTCTTTCATGTCCCCAGATCTACTGTGATTTTACTTCCAAGTGCACTTTTAGTACACGTCAAGTACACTTGCAGTGCAAAGTGGGTTTTCCTTTAGTAAATAACCCCCAAAGTCATTGTTATAATGCTCCCAGAGGTCCCAAAAGTTCACACTGATCATACCATTATGCCATATTGAGAGAGATTCCCTATAGGCCAGGGATATGCAATTAGCAGACTTCCAGCTGTTGCAGAACTACAAGTCCCATGAGGCATAGCAAATCTGTGACAGCCACAAGCATGACACCTAGAGGCAGAGGCATAATGGGACTTGTAGTTTTGCAACAGTTGGAGGTCCGCTAATTGCATATCCCTGCTATGGTCTATTAGAAGACTGGTGTAGCCAGGGCTGCTGATAAGCCAGTACAACTGGCCCTGTAGTACCGGGCCTGGCCAGCAGGGGGGCGGCAATATACTGTAAAAAGGGAATGAAAGAATGCCAAGTAAAAAAAAGTGTTTCCCTCCCCTTTTCCAGCCCGCTCACATTTCACTCTAAACAGTGCTGGAGTGAGGCTGAATGTGGGAGCGAGGAGGGAGACATACGAGATATGACAACAGCAATACAAGTTCTGCAAGGACACACAGCTGTGGCTGAATGGAAACAGGATAGTCGGGGCCACAGTAACATGAAGTTAGTCGACTGCAGTGTCTTCCAGATATCTGTGTCAGTGAACAGGTTACTGATCAGCCTCCCCTCCCTCTTGTCTTGCTGGTTACTTTGTTTTCTTTTATCTGCCTAGCCTGACCTGCACATTGTCTGATCACACTGATATGATCTCTGGAAGACTCTGCAGCAGCTGTTAACCATTTGCGTTTATAATTAGCTATTTAGCCAGAGCTCTGTGTGTGCTGCACAGATTGTTTTTTTGTTTGTTTTTTTGTATTTACTGCTGGTTTAGGCTAGAAGCTTCACAGCCCCATTAACTGGTTACTGCCCTCCACTAATCCTGAGCAGTTCACTGTTTGTAAGAAAATGTGTATTTTGGAAATTGTATGTGAAGCTGTCTTCTGTCACTTGGTTGTACTTTCTAAGGAAAATCACTGACTTGATTTTGCAGAGCTGGTTTAAATAGAGTGGATCAGCCCTGTGGTAATATATACTTGTACACTGGGTTCAGCCATAAACGCAGTCTCTGACCATCTCCCGAATCAATCATGTCTGCAATCCCTAACCGTCTCCTGTACTATGTCTGCAGTGTCTGATCATCTCCTGTACTATGTCTGCAGTGTCTGATCATCTCCTGTACTATATCTGCAGTCTCTGATCATCTCCTGTACTATGTCTGCAGTCTCTGATCATCTCCTGTACTATGTCTGCAGTCTATGATCATCTCCTGTGCTATGTCTTCAGTCTCTGACCATCTCCTGTACTATGTCTGAAGTCTCTGACCATCTCCTGTACTATGTCTGCAGCCTCTGACCATCTCCTGTACTATGTCTGCAGTCTCTGATCATCTCCTGTACTATGTCTGCAGTCTCTGACCATCTCCTGTACTATGTCTGCAGCCTCTGACCATCTCCTGTATTGTGTCTGCAGCCTCTGACCATCTCCTGTACTATGTCTGCAGCCTCTGATCATCTCCTGTAGTATGTCTGCAGTCTCTAACCATCTCCTGTACTATGTCTGCAGTCTCTGACCTATCTCCTGTACCATGCCTACAGCCTCTGACCATCTCCTGTACTATGTCTGCAGTCTGTGATCATCTGTTGTACTATGTCTGCATTTCTGACTATCTCCTGTACTATGTCTGCATTCTCTGACTATCTCCTGTGCTATGTCTGCAGTCTCTGACCATCTCCTGTGCTATGTCTGCAGTCTATGATCATCTCCTTTACTATGTCTGCAGTCTCTGACCAAATCCTGTATTATGTCTGCATTGTAACCATCTCCAGTGGTATGGCTGCAGTCTTACCATCTCCTGTGGTATGTCTGCAGTCTCTGACCATCACCTGTGGTATGTCTGCAGTCTCTGACCATCTCCTGTATTATATCTGCAGTCTCTGACCATCTCCTGTATTATATCTGCAGTCTCTGATCATCTGGGGCAGATCCTGGGTGGGGCTGAATGAGGCCCTGTCGGATCGGCTGTACGGGGCCCCATGATTTCTATCAGTGGCCCTGGGTGTAGCTCTGTGCAAATCTTGTTCTCATAGCCCTACCTGTGGTTTTATAAATAAAGCGTACAGTTTAGGGGTTGATTTACTAAAGGCAAATACACCGTGCACTCTGCAATGTGCAGTTGCACTCTGCAAGAGCAGTTGCTCCAGACAGGGCCGTCTTTAAGGCAGAGTAAAAGGGGCAGCTGCCTTGGGCCCTGTCATTGTTGTGGGGCCCAAAGGAGCTGCCTCATACTTGCCAACTATCCCAGTTTAAATTCCCTTGTCCCTTAAAGTTTTTGTCCTGTCCTGTGTCTTGATATCTCAGTGTGAAGTGCTGCTACTAATGCTGCCCAGATCTGCCCTATTGTTGTGTACAGATGATTTGCCTGCAGACCCTGTGTTTACATGTAAATAAACGGCATTCATATGTAAATAGTGGCGGCATTACTAAGCAAATTGCTGTTGTCGGCAGCATTGATATGTAAATAAAGGCGGCATTCATATGTATATCATGCTCCACTGCAGTGAGGATTGTGCAGTATTACTGTACAGTGATCTCTAGCAACTAATTAACAAGCATCAGTGAGCCGTAATGTGTACTGTAACCTCTAGCAATCAGTAAGCAGAAATGATATGCTGTAACTGCTGCTGACCAATCACAATTGCTGCCTGATCTGATACTGTAAACTGATTTTAAGTCTAGCTGCTATGTATTGTATGTCTCAGAGCAGGTGGAGAGTGAAATTGAATTGGGGGCCCAAGATATTTTTTGCCCAGGGTCCAATCAATATTAAAGACAGCCCTGGCTCCAGAGCTTAGTAAATGGGCAAAAGCTCTGCTGACTTCTGTCATCCAATCATGTGCTAACAAAAGTGCACTTTGTAAACTGAAACCTTACCTCATTTACTAAGCTCTGGAGCACTGCGCTTGCAGAGTCCAACTGCACTTTGCAAAATGCACATTCTTTTTGCCTTTAGTAAATCAACCCAATGTATTATAAATAGCATATTATCAAGAAAAAACACTACAAATGCACTGCAAGTGCACTTGGAATTGCAGTCGCTGTAAATCTGAGGGGAAGATGCCGATAGATTCAATAGATGCCAAACAGTGACAACTTCTCATATGTCTTTAGTTCCACAAGCAGATTTGGGATAAATACCAGAGGATTGGTTCAAAAAAATATAGTAAGTCATCTGTGAACGCCGCAATTTTCAGTGATACGGTGGCATCCAAATGCAGGCCTGAGATGTTTGGATCATCCCTGATGAATCGCAGGAAGAGTCAGGATGAATATCAGAGGTGACAAGGGGCACCCCTGTCTTGTCCCATTTGCTATCCGAAACAGAAGAAAAGAAAGACAAATAATACTCCCAAAACAGGTCAGCTATATCCTCTGTAGCATGGATTTTATTGTGGGTATTACTAATGCCGCGTACACACGATCAGACTATCCGGCAAACTTAGTCTGGCGGCCAAACCGCCGCAAAGTCTGCCAGACTGTCCGAACGAGCGGACCTGCCCACACACGGCCCCGCCACCCCAAAGCACCTTGTCCCCATGTTGATGAGGACAAGGGCCTCTTCCCGACAACCCTGGCCGTTGGTTGCCGGGGTCTGCAGGCGGGGGGCTTATCGGAATCCAGGAGCCCCCTTTAATAAGAGGGCCCCGGATACCGACCCCCACCTTATGTGAATGAGTATTGGGTACAATGTACCCTTACCCATTCACCTGTGAAAAAAATGTAAATAAAACACAACACACAAGGGTTAAAAATAATTTATTGCACAGCTCCGGGGGTCTTCTTCCGTCTTAGGGGGTCTTCTCACCGGACTCCTCCGCTATCTTCTGCTCTTTTGCTAGCTCTTTTACTAGCGGAGGAGCCCGGCTTTCTTCTTCGCCGCCATCCTGGGGTCTTCTTCCGACTTCGGGGGTCTTGTCCCCCTCTTCAGTTCTTCTTGCCGGGCCTCTGCGTCTTCTTCTAGCTCTTTTACAAGCGGTGGCCGCTGTCTTCGACGCCTTCTGCTCTTCTGTTCTTCTCTTCTTGAGCTGTTGACTCTCTGGCCACAATGACAGGGACGTGGCACGCGGCGACTTATATAGGGACATCGCCGGGTGATGTCCCCGCCCATTATGATGTCACAGTCCCAGAGGATCCTTGCATATATACAGTGTACACCATAATTAAAATTCTATACATTTTTATTTCTCTAAAATATTGATCCTTAGTTCTTTAAAGTACATGACTTCTGGCCATAAAGCTCATTCATCAACATATAACACTAATTAAAATCCTATATCACAGTAAACCATTGCTCCTCCCACCCTTCAAAAAAGATACTTTTATTCTTGTCATTTCTGAACAAGATGTTTTCCAAAGTCCTGCAAGATAGTAACATTGGGGGACAATGTGTTTCGTGGGTTTTTAGAAATCCCTCATCCTTAGGCTACTTTCACACTGAGGCATTTAAAAAACGCCTATTTAACGCACAAGCGTTTTTGCCGCTTTTTTAAGCATTAGCGTTAGTATAAAAACCCACCCCATTTACATCACATCCTGACCACTTCCTGAATTTCATGGGTGAAGAGTAGGGATGAGCTTCGTGTTCGAGTCGAACGCATGTTCGACTCGAACATCGGTCGTTCGTGCGTTCGCCGAATTCCGAACATTTGGACCGTTCGCGGCAAAATTCGTGTGGCCCACAATGCACTGCGATGGCGCAATGCATTGCTGTCTCACGATTGGCCAAGCATGCACTGTGACCCCGCATGCTTGGCCAATCGCAGCGCCAGTAGCGAGGAGAGCAATGGTTGGCCACAGGCATCCTGCCTGTGGCCAATCATAGCTCAGACTGTGTAGTGCACGCCCCACACTATATAAAGCTGCCTTTCAGGCGGCCTCGTGTAGTGTTTGTTAGCATCTGAAGCAGTGGGTGTTCTGTGTACCTTCAACACAGTTACACACCAATCGTTTTTGGCTGATTTACTATTTTGCTCTTGTGTAGTGGTTACTGTCTGTGCCCTGACCGCAGTATACACCACTATATTCACCTCACCTATATAGCTAGTGATCTAGCTTTAATAATAGAGCTTGCAGTCAGTAGTGTTAGTGCGTGCTGTCTGCGTGCTCTGTACCCAGTACATACCACTATATACACCTACAAAGCTGTTCTCTATTTGAGCCCGATTGTCATTTGCTGGAGTTATTGGAAGTTGTGTGTGCCTCCAGCACAGCACAGTATACATCTGTATATACCCCTTTAACTCTGCTGTTTTCTTGTTATTGTCTGCGTGCCCTGACCGCAGTATACACCGTGATATTCACCTCACCTATATAGCTAGTGGTCCATCTTTAACAATAGAGCTTGCAGTCAGCAGTGTCACTCAGGAGATAGTGCGTGCTGTGTGCCTGCTCTGTACCCAGTACATACCGCTATTATCCACCTACATAGCTGTTCTCTATTTGGGCCCGATTGTCATTTGCTGGAGTTATTGGAAGTTGTGTGTGCTTCCAGCACAGCACAGTATACATCTGTATATACCCCTTTAACTCTGCTGTTTTCTGGTTATTGTCTGCGTGCCCTGACCGCAGTATACACCGTGATATTCACCTCACCTATATAGCTAGTGGTCCATCTTTAACAATAGAGCTTGCAGTCAGTAGTGTCACTCAGGAGATAGTGCGTGCTGTGTGCCTGCTCTGTACCCAGTACATACCGCTATTATCCACCTACATAGCTGTTCTCTATTTGGGCCCGATTGGCATCTGCTGGAGTTATTGGAAGTTGTGTGTGCTTCCAGCACAGCACAGTATACATCTGTATATACCCCTTTAACTCTGCTGTTCTATAAAAAAGGCATCTGCAGGAGTTAGTGGGTGTTGTGTGCCTCCAGCACAATATAAACTACCCAACTACTGTTTTACCCAACTCCCTTCAGGCCATTACCATGTCTGGAAGGCCAGCAAGGAGAGGCAGACAGGCGCGAGCCGATAAAAGAGGGCAAGCAGGCTCTGTGTCTAGAGACAACAGTGCTGGTCGTGGACGCGGTGCATTGTCATCAGCACATGGCCATGGGACATGCTTGTCCTTCTTTTCTGCAGCTGGACAAGTTGAACCGCAACATGCCAACGACTTGGTAGAGTGGATGACCAAGCCCTCTTCATCCTCCTCATCCTCTCTCACCCAGTCTCAGGGTAGTAGAAAAGCAGCTGCCAACACATCGTCGTCCCTCCTCTCAATGTCATCATCAGTGACTCCTTCCCTAGACCCACCACGTCCTCCTGAGGAGTCTCCTGAACTCTTTGAGCACAGTGTTGGGTACATGCTCCAGGAGGATGCCCAGTGTTTGGTGGGCTCTGATGATGACACTCAGCTAGAGGAAGGCATTAGCGTGAGCACAGAGAGAGGGGATGCTCAAGAAGGACAGCAATCTGGCAGTCATGTTCCACAAGCTGCAGCATACTGCCAGGTTTGCTACAGCGATGAAGAGGGAGGGGATGATGAGGGCACTGACTCCACGTGGGTGCCTGGAAGGAGGGAGGAGGAGGAGGAGGAGGAGGAGGAGGAGGCACATGTCCAACGAGGCAGGATGCCCTCCGGGGGCCAGCTTAGGGGCAGCACACCGACTGAATCACACCGCAGAGCTCCGCCTGCGCAGAGCACTTCCTCTGCGCAGAGCGCTTCCTCTGCACGTTATTCTAAAAGTTCTTTGGTGTGGGCCTTTTTTGAGACGAGTGCATCAGATCGCACCGCTGCTATTTGCAACATATGTCTCAAGCGTATCTCACGTGGCCAAAACATCAGCCGCTTGGGCACCACATGCTTGACCAGACATATGTTGACCTGCCATGCAGCTCGTTGGCAAGCATACCTCAAAGACCCACACCAAAGAACAAAGCGGACCTCTCCTTGCTCCTCATCAGCTGGCATCTCCAACCCCACTAGACCTTCAGTCCTCTCTGAAACCTGCTCTGAGAGGAATGAAGGTGTAGAATTAGGTGTGTCACAGCCAAGTGCTTCCGGGAACTCTGCTAGTGGTACATCCACGTCCGATTATAGCAGACAAATGTCCCTGCCCCAGCTGCTGGACCGGCGGAAGAAATTTACTCCCAGCCATCCACATGCCCAGCGGTTGAATGCTAGCTTGGCTAAATTGCTAGCACTTCAACTGCTGCCTTTTCAGTTGGTAGACTCGGCCCCCTTCCGTGAGTTTGTACAATGTGCGGTTCCTCAGTGGCAGGTCCCCAAACGCCACTTTTTCTCACGGAAGGCAATTCCGGCTCTCTACCGGCATGTGGAAGGCAATGTCCTTGCCTCGCTGGACAGGGCGGTCAGCGGTAAGGTGCATATTACCGCTGACTCATGGTCCAGCAGGCATGGACAGGGACGTTACCTGTCTTTCACGGCCCATTGGGTCACTCTTCTGGCTGCTGGGAAGGATGCAGGACAAGGTGCAGTAGTATTGGAGGTTGTTCCGCCACCACGCCTCCAAAATGCTACTATTGGTTGTGACACACCTCTCTCCTCCACCCCCTCCTCTTCTTCTTCCTCCATGGCCTCTTCCAGTGCTCTGTCCTCAGAACCAGCGGTGCTCCGTAGGCGTTGCAGGGGCTACGCAAGTACGCAGGCAAAACGATGCCATGCCGTGCTTGCGCTGGTTTGTTTGGGGGACAGGAGCCACACTGGGGCGGATGTTTTGTCAGCTCTGCAGGGGCAGGCCGAGAGGTGGTTGACGCCACGCCAGCTTAAGCCAGGAATGGTGGTTTGCGACAATGGCACCAACCTCCTCTCCGCCCTCCGACAGGGACAACTGACCCATGTGCCCTGTGTAGCTCACGTCCTTAACCTGGTGGTGCAGCGGTTCTTGGGCAGGTACCCCGGCTTACAGGATGTCCTGAAACAGGCCAGGAGAGTCTGTGTGCATTTCCGCCGATCATTTAATGCCTGTGCTCGGCTGGCTGAGCTCCAAAAGGAGTTGAACCTGCCCAAGAACTGCCTTATATGTGACATGCCCACCAGATGGAACTCAACATTGGCCATGCTGCAGCGGCTGCACACGCAGCAGAGGGCCATCAATGAGTACCTGTGCGACTACGGCACCAGGACAGGGTCAGGAGAGCTTGGTTTTTTCTCACCACGCCAGTGGGGCATGATCAGGGATGCATGCACTGTCCTGTCACCGTTTGAGGAGGCCACAAGGATGGTGAGCAGTGACAGTGCATGCATCAGTGACACTATACCTCTTGTCCACCTCTTGGAGCATACGCTGCGTGGAATAATGGACAGGGCACTTGAGGCAGAACAGAGGCAGGAAGAGGAGGACTTCCTTGCCTCTCAAGGCCCCCTTTATCCAGACAGTGTTCCTGCTGTGCCACCCATCACACAGGAAGAGGGTGAGGAGGAGGAAGAGGAGGAGGAGGATGATTGTGTCAGCATGGAGGTGGAGGCTGGCACTCAGCATCAGCAGCAGCAGTCTTATAGGGATGATTTACAGTCCCAAGAAACACGTGGACTTGTACGTGGCTGGGAGGAGGTAGCTGCGGATCATGTTGTCCTTAGTGACCCAGAGGACTCCGGACCGAATGCCTCAGCTAACCTACGCTGCATGGCCTCCCTGATCCTGCAAAGCCTGCGGAAGGATCCTCGTATTCTTCGGATCAAGGAGAGGGACCATTACTGGCTGGCCACTCTCCTTGATCCATGGTACAAGGGTAAGGTTGCCGACCTTATCTTGCCATCGCAGAGGGAGCAGAGGATGAGACATCTCCGGGAGGCCTTGCAGAAAGCTCTGTGCAACGCGTTCCCAGAGACTGGGAGGTCACAAACTCCTGGTCCTGGACAACGTGTTGCTGAGGCATCAGTCAGAAGGAGCGGTGGAGAAGGTGGCCGTCTGACTGATGCTTTCAGACAATTTTTTAGTCCGCAGCCCCAAGGTATGATTGGTTCCAGCACCCATCGCCAGCGTCTAATTTACATGGTGCAGGAATACCTAGGGGCAAGGTCAGACTTGGACACCTTTCCCACTGAAAATCCTCTGGCTTACTGGGTCTTGAGGATGGATCACTGGCCAGAGCTTGCACAGTATGCAATTGAGCTACTCGCCTGTCCTGCATCCAGCGTTCTTTCGGAACGCACCTTCAGTGCTGCTGGTGGCTTCGTTACCGATCACAGGGTGCGCCTGTCCACCGAATCAGTTGATCGACTGACCTTCATCAAGATGAATCAGTCTTGGATCACCCACAGCTACCAAGCACCTGAAGCTGATGTAACCGAATAATTTTTTTTGAAATACCACATCCCTTCAAGACTGCCTATGCTGATGCTGAGTGACTGTCCTGTTATGTTGATTGTCTATCCTCTTCCTCCTCCGCTGATATGTTGGAAGAACATTTTTGGTTCTGGGTGATGCCAGCAGCCCAATTTTTCTGCCCCTGTTTAACAGGGGCGTTTAAGTACAATTTTTGATGCAATGCTTTGCAGCAGGGCTAATTCCTGCAATAAAACTAGAGTGTATGGCAGAGGTTGCAGTGTGATGGCACCAGTGCCTAAGGCCCAATTTTTCTGCCCCTGTTTAACAGGGGCGTTTAAGTACAATTTTTGATGCAATGCTTTGCAGCAGGGCTAATTCCTGCAAAAAAACTAGAGTGTATGGCAGAGGTTGCAGTGTGATGGCACCAGTGCCTAAGGCCCAATTTTTCTGCCCCTGTTTAACAGGGGCGTTTAAGTACAATTTTTGATGCAATGCTTTGCAGCAGGGCTAATTCCTGCAATAAAACTAGAGTGTATGGCAGAGGTTGCAGTGTGATGGCACCAGTGCCTAAGGCCCAATTTTTCTGCCCCTGTTTAACAGGGGCGTTTAAGTACAATTTTTGATGCAATGCTTTGCAGCAGGGCTAATTCCTGCAAAAAAACTAGAGTGTATGGCAGAGGTTGCAGTGTGATGGCACCAGTGCCTAAGGCCCAATTTTTCTGCCCCTGTTTAACAGGGGCGTTTAAGTACAATTTTTGATGCAATGCTTTGCAGCAGGGCTAATTCCTGCAATAAAACTAGAGTATATGGCAGAGGTTGCAGTGTGATGGCACCAGTGCCTAAGGCCCAATTTTTCTGCCCCTGTTTAACAGGGGCGTTTAAGTACAATTTTTGATGCAATGCTTTGCAGCAGGGCTAATTCCTGCAATAAAACTAGAGTGTATGGCAGAGGTTGCAGTGTGATGGCACCAGTGCCTAAGGCCCAATTTTTCTGCCCCTGTTTAACAGGGACATGTAATTACAATTCTTGATATAATATTTCACAGGAGGGCCCCTTCCTGTGCCCACCCAGAGTAACTGTGAGGACTTATAGTGTTGTGGCACCAGCACCACAACCACCAAAGGTCAATTTTTCTACCACTGTTCAACAATGGCATGTAATTACAATTCTTGATATAATCGTTCACAGCAGGGCGCTCCAGCGCCCACCAAGAGTCACTTTGAGGGCTTACAATGTTGTTGCAAAACCAACACCTTGTTCCGCCATTTCTGCAGAGCATATAGGGCAGGCCCCTACTTTCAAACATCCAACTTACAAACATCTCCTACTTGCAAACGGAAGGAGACAACAGCAAGTGAGATGAAAAAAGATGGACGACAAAACAAATTATACAGGGGTGATAACCCTTCCCTATGTTTTCCAAAAAGCTTAAAAATATTTTTTTTGACTGGAGCTACACTTTAAAAATGTACCAGTTGAAAATTACAAACAGATTCAACTTAACACAACAAACCTACACAGTCCCAGTCTTGTTTGCACCGCCTGTATACTGCTGTTCTGAGTATATAGGGCCTGGGGGCCACACGCATTTCCTTTTTTTAATATGGGTACAGGGTTCCCCTTAATATGCGTACAAGACCCAAATAGGCTGGTAATGGGCAGGGAGGGCTACCCATGCCATTTTTCTGAATGATTTTCAACCATATTGCAGGAACCAGATATAACATTAAAACCGCAAGCAGTTTTAAATGGTGTTATTTCCGCTTAATGTCATTTTGTGCAGGGACTGTTCTAAACACGGGAAACACGTGGCACTTCACAGGCATACTACAGACACCCACCAGGCACCATATTTAAAGGAATATTTCACTTTTTTTTTTCACTTTAATCGTCATTAAAATCAGTACTCCCACCAAAACGGTAGTTTTTAAAACTTTTTTTTGCAGTGACCCATGTCCCCTGAGGCAGGAGGCAGGTCGCCAAACCCTTTTTAGGACACTATCTTGCATATTAGCCGTTAAAATTAGCACTTTCCAATTCGAACGTTCGAGTCCCATAGACTTCAATGGGGTTCTAACGTTCGTACCGAACGCGGGGGTCGTTCGCAAGTTCTGGTGCGAACCGAACCGGGGGGTGTTCGGCTCATCCCTAGTGAAGAGACTGAATAAAGAAAAAATGGAGTTTACCGAGCTACTGTTACTTTTTGTGCTTATGTTTTGGGAACATACCCTGAAACAGAGGCAGGAACATCGCTATTGGATTCATCCCATCCTACAAACACACTCCTCAAGAGGACAATTTGTGTTGCTGTATCAAAACTTGAGAGAGCACCCAGAAAAGTAAAAAAATTACACATGGATGAGCATAGCAACGTAAGTGATAATATCCCATTCCTCTTTTCCCAGTCCCAAACTCCGAACCCTAACCCTAATCCCACTTTTCCTAGTCCCAAACTCCTAACCCTAACCCTAATCCCACTTTTCCTAGTCCCAAACTCTTAACCCTAACCCTAATCCTACTTTTCCTAGTCCGGAACTCATAACCCTAATCCCACTTTTCCTAGTCCCAAACTCTTAACCCTAACCCTAATCCCACTTTTCCTAGTCCGGAATTCCTAACCCTAATCCCACTTTTCCTAGTCTGGAACTCCTAACCCTAATCCCTCTTTTCCTAGTCCGGAACGCCTAACCCTAACCCTAATCCCACTTTTCCTATTCTGGAACTCCTAACCCTAACCCTAATCCCTCTTTTCCTAGTCCAGAACTCCTAACCCTAACCCTAATCCCACTTTTCTTAGTCCAGAACTCCTAACCCTAACCCTAATTCCACTTTTCCTAGTCTGGAACTCATAACCCTAATCCCATTTTTCCTAGTCCTAAACTCTTAACCCTAACCCTAATCCCACTTTTCCTAGTCCAGAACTCCTAACCCTAACCCTAATCCCTCTTTTCCTAGTCTGGAACTTCTAACCCTAATCCCTCTTTTCCTAATCTGAAACTCCTAACCCCAACCCTAATCCCACTTTTCCTAGTCTGGAACTCCTAATCCTAACCCTAATCCCTCTTTTCCTAGTCCAGAACTCCTAACCCTAATCCCACTTTTCCTAGTCCGGAACTCCTAACCCTAACCCTAATCCCATTTTTCCTAGTCCCAAACTCTTACCCCTAAACCTAATCCCTCTTTTCCTAGTCCAGAAATCCTAACCCTAACCCTAATCCCTCTTTTCCTAGTCCCAAACTCTTAACCCTAACCCATATCCCACTTTTCCTAGTCTGGAACTCATAACCCTAATCCCACTTTTCCTAGTCCCAAACTCTTTAGCCTAACCCTAATCCCATTTATCCTAGTCTGGAACTCCTAATCCTAACCCTAATACCACTTTTCCTAGTCCGGAACTCCTAACCCTAATCCCTCTTTTCCTAGTCCAGAACTCCTAACCCTAATCCCACTTTTCCTAGTCTAGAACTCCTAACCCTAACCCTAATCCCACTTTTCCTAGTCCCAAACTCTTAACCCTAACCCTAATTCCACTTTTCCTAGTCCGGAACTCCTAATCCTAATGCCTCTTTTCCTAGTCCGGAACTCCTAACCCTAATCCCACTTTTCCTAGTCTTGAACTCCTAACCGTAATCCCTACTTTCCTAGACTCGGAACTCCTAACCCTGACCCTAATCCCACTTTTCCTAGTCCAGAACTCCTAACCCTAATCCCTCTTTTCCTAGTCCCAAACTACTAACCCTAACCCTAATCCCACTTTTCCTAGTCCTATACTCTTAACCCTAACCCTAATCCCTCTTTTCCTTGTCTGGAACTCCTAACCCTAACCCTAATCCCTCTTTTCCTAGTCTGGAACTCCTAACCCTAATCCCTCTTTTCCTAGTCTGGAACTCCTAACCCTAATCCCTCTTTTCCTAGTCCAGAACTCCTAACCCTAACCCTAATCCCACTTTTCCTAGTCCGGAACTCCTAACCCTAATCCCACTTTTCCTAGTCTGGAACTCCTAATCCTAATCCCACTTTTCCTAGTCCGGAACTCCTAACCCTAATCCCTCTTTTCCTAGTACGAAACTCCTAACCCAAATCCCTCTTTTCCTAGTCCGGAACTCCTAACCCTAACCCTAATCCCACTTTTCCTAGTCCGGAACTCCTTACCCTAATCCCTCTTTTCCTAGTCCGGAACTCCTAACCCTAACCCTAATCCCACTTTTCCTAGTCTGGAACTCCTAACCCTAATCCCTCTTTTCCTAGTCCCAAACTCCTAACCCTAACCCTAATCCCTCTTTTCCTAGTCCAGAACTCCTAACCCTAATCCCTCTTTTCCTAGTCCGGAACTCCTAACCCTAATCCCACTTTTCCTAGTCCAGAACTCCTAACCCTAATCCCTCTTTTCCTAGTCCGGAACTCCTAACCCTAACCCTAATCCCACTTTTCCTAGTCTGGAACTCCTAACCCTAATCCCTCTTTTCCTAGTCCGGAACTCCTAACCCTAACCCTAATCCCTCTTCCCTCTTTTCCTAGTCCGGAACTCCTAACCCTAACCCTAATCTCACTTTTCCTAGTCCGGAACTCCTAACCCTAACCCTAATCCCATTTTTCCTAGTCCCAAACTCTTACCCCTAAACCTAATCCCTCTTTTCCTAGTCCAGAAATCCTAACCCTAACCCTAATCCCTCTTTTCCTAGTCCCAAACTCTTAACCCTAACCCATATCCCACTTTTCCTAGTCTGGAACTCATAACCCTAATCCCACTTTTCCTAGTCCCAAACTCTTTAGCCTAACCCTAATCCCATTTATCCTAGTCTGGAACTCCTAATCCTAACCCTAATACCACTTTTCCTAGTCCGGAACTCCTAACCCTAATCCCTCTTTTCCTAGTCCAGAACTCCTAACCCTAATCCCACTTTTCCTAGTCTAGAACTCCTAACCCTAACCCTAATCCCACTTTTCCTAGTCCCAAACTCTTAACCCTAACCCTAATTCCACTTTTCCTAGTCCGGAACTCCTAATCCTAATGCCTCTTTTCCTAGTCCGGAACTCCTAACCCTAATCCCACTTTTCCTAGTCTTGAACTCCTAACCGTAATCCCTACTTTCCTAGACTCGGAACTCCTAACCCTGACCCTAATCCCACTTTTCCTAGTCCAGAACTCCTAACCCTAATCCCTCTTTTCCTAGTCCCAAACTACTAACCCTAACCCTAATCCCACTTTTCCTAGTCCTATACTCTTAACCCTAACCCTAATCCCTCTTTTCCTAGTCTGGAACTCCTAACCCTAACCCTAATCCCTCTTTTCCTAGTCTGGAACTCCTAACCCTAATCCCTCTTTTCCTAGTCTGGAACTCCTAACCCTAATCCCTCTTTTCCTAGTCCAGAACTCCTAACCCTAACCCTAATCCCACTTTTCCTAGTCCGGAACTCCTAACCCTAATCCCACTTTTCCTAGTCTGGAACTCCTAATCCTAATCCCACTTTTCCTAGTCCGGAACTCCTAACCCTAATCCCTCTTTTCCTAGTACGAAACTCCTAACCCAAATCCCTCTTTTCCTAGTCCGGAACTCCTAACCCTAACCCTAATCCCACTTTTCCTAGTCCGGAACTCCTTACCCTAATCCCTCTTTTCCTAGTCCGGAACTCCTAACCCTAATCCCACTTTTCCTAGTCTGGAACTCCTAACCCTAATCCCTCTTTTCCTAGTCCCAAACTCCTAACCCTAACCCTAATCCCTCTTTTCCTAGTCCAGAACTCCTAACCCTAATCCCTCTTTTCCTAGTCCGGAACTCCTAACCCTAATCCCACTTTTCCTAGTCCAGAACTCCTAACCCTAATCCCTCTTTTCCTAGTCCGGAACTCCTAACCCTAACCCTAATCCCACTTTTCCTAGTCTGGAACTCCTAACCCTAATCCCTCTTTTCCTAGTCCGGAACTCCTAACCCTAACCCTAATCCCTCTTCCCTCTTTTCCTAGTCCGGAACTCCTAACCCTAACCCTAATCTCACTTTTCCTAGTCCGGAACTCCTAACCCTAACCCTAATCCCTGAATTCTGGTTAGCAGTGGATTTCCAAAATAATTGTAAGCTTTTTTATTTTTTATTTACCAGATTTGACTTTCTGCTTGACATCTTAACCCCTGACTTGTTAAAACAGGATACCAATTGCAGATTGGCAACATCACCATGTGAACGTTTACTTATAACGCTAAGGTAAGTTCCGTATATACTTAAATATTAGCCGACCCGAATATAAGCCGAAGCACCTAATTTTCCTTCAAAAAACTGTGAAAAGTATTGACTCGAGTATAAGCCTAGGGTGAGAAATGCGCAGCTACTGTAAGTGGAAAAGAGGGTCAACAATGCCCATTTGCAGCCTCACTGTGTCCATTTGCAGCCATAGTTCTCTGAACTTCAAACTCGGTAGTTAAGGGTTCCTAGATGCCCTCTTGCTGCAGCTAAAATTTGGGGTCTCTGGACCCAAAGGGTCCTGAAATGACATTGGAGGCTAATAGGGTAGTTATTCCTGCGCTGCCACTATTATGAGATAGATCGAGGAACTGCTGCGTTCACCGAGATGGATCAAACCAAATCCACTTAGTTATAACGTGAGGGTAGGTTGGTGTCACGCTGTTCTGGTTTAAGGTATTACACGGGAGGGGATAGTTCCCTATATTTCTCACTCAACAAATATGAGTGGGAGAGGTATTTCTCACTCAAAGATATGGGGGAGAGGTATTATCCCTTAACACAATATGAAACTCTTCCCCTCTAGCTAGAAGTGCATATAATATAGTATAGTATAATATACATGTAGTTGTTATTTATTTACCCTGGTTATATTAGCACATAGCACTTTTTTGCTTGCTGGGTCTGCTGAAGGTGACGGAGCTAAGCTCATATTTTCATATGACTATATTTTCATTTTCATGACTATATTGTTCGTATTGGTGTACCACGATTAAACTGAACTTACCTTTCTGGTCAAACAAGTATTATATTTCTTGTGTGGAGTCTAGGTGCAGGCACCCCTGTAGTGCGTTTACTAATTTAAAAAAATCTTTAAATTTTTTTTAATAGCCTGGGTTCATTTCAGTGTCTGATAATTTATATAAATATAACTATATTATATGCACTTCTAGCTAGAGGGGAAGAGCTTCATATTGTGTTAAGGGATAATACCCCTCCCCCATATCTTTGAGTGAGAAATACCTCTCCCACTCATATTTGTTGAGTGAGAAATATAGGGAACTATCCCCTCCCATGTAATACCTTAAACCAGAACAGCGCGACACCAACCTACCCTCACCTGAAATGACATTGCTGCAGATGGACACAGGTAACTGAATTTGTGGCCCCGTATCTCTTGGTGCTAGGAATGCCAAATTTGGATATGTTGTAGTGCTAATTCCACTGGTTTTGTACACCAACTTTGGGGTTCCTAGCACCAAGTGGCCCTGAGATACTGGGCCACAAAATAGGTTCGGAAAATGGCATTCTCTGATACAGAAAAGTGCTTGACTCGAGTATAAGCTGAGGGGGGCATTTTTGTAACACAAAAAAGTGCTGGAAAACTCAGCTTATACTCGAGCATATATATGGAATATATGAATAATTATGAAGTTCACATTTAAACACATATTAAAATGTCCCTCAAATTTTGAACGGAAATTTTTATATTTTTTATTGCATATATTATCAAAAATGCACAACATGTGCAAAACTTAAATTAATTTAAGATAGACCATGCATTTTACAGACTAAATTATATTAACAAATGTAAAACTTAATTGATATCAAGCAAGAAATCTCATAGATTCTGATAGTTGGAAGCATGATGTGTCTCCTCTAGAGGGGTGGGAGGGGGAGCTTGGACATTTGGAAAATATGGCTGCACTTCGTAATGTACTCCCTGAAAATGTGGTTGGTTTTGTGTCATTTGAAAACTGGGATATGGGTTTTGTGACAGACTGGAAATCTTGAAGCTGCAGCAGATGGGTAGGATTGTGAGCATGAGGTACCTGGACCATTGTACCTCCCATAAAAATGCTGACTAGTGTTGCCCTCATATGGTGCATCTCTATTTTGAATTGGTTGCTGCTGATAAAAATGAATGAGATGCAATATTTCTGAACGCATGTTACATTGATGTTCAGCTGGTACTTTGGCCATTTGTGCAACCAGGCTTCTGGCAAAAGACTCCAATTCTTCCCCATCTTTTTCTTGTGTGCTAAACAATTTTTTCACAACATCGAGGAAGTCCTCTGATATTTGTTGTTTGTTTTTTTTCTTTGTTTTTGTCTTTTGGTGGCCAATGTTGCCTCTGTTATTTCGGCTTCTGTTTCTGAAATTTGAGAAAAGTCTGCTGCATCTACTAATTGGTTGGTCTGCTCTGTATCATCAGGGTCCTCTTCTGTTTCAGTCTCTCTTGCTTTCTGTACTAAAAAATTGAGATTATTTTCAAAAAATCATCAAAATGTAGTTATACCATGCACTCCTCCAAAAAAAAAGATGTTCTACAATTCAATAAAAACAAGAAAAAGTAATATCACAAATGTTGGTATACTTACGGTCTCATCTCCATGACAGGTTTCAGGAACATGAGCTCCTCATAGTGACAA
This sequence comes from Lithobates pipiens, assembly GCF_037356315.1. Taxonomy (NCBI): domain Eukaryota; kingdom Metazoa; phylum Chordata; class Amphibia; order Anura; family Ranidae; genus Lithobates; species Lithobates pipiens. The sequence continues at coordinate 280,714,151 of NW_027507784.1, read as the reverse complement.
TAAACTCTCCCCTTTCTCTTCCCAACAGAACCACTCCTTAGCTTATTTTGAAGAAGGTGTTCTCGCCTATAATTATCCCTCATAGTCTTCCACCTTTTCTTTAGTACTCGTACTGAAAGAATTTTTTTTTTTTAATTACAGATATCGTGGCACTGGAAATACCTATACATCATTACACTATGAATTCAGAACTGGAATCTCAACAATTGGAGAAATTGTGAAGCAAACGTGTGATGCTATTTGGAAATTGAAGAAAAATGGAAGAATGTTGCTAAGCAGTTCTGGATCAAAACCAACTTTCCAAACTGCCTGAGAGCAATTGACGGAAAACACATTCACCTAATAAAACCCTGTCACAGTGGTAGCCGATATAATTATAAAAAATATTTTTCTGTAGTGCTAATGGCTGTGGTTGATGCAGACTATAAATTCATATATAATGATGTAGGAGCATTTGGGAGTTCAGCAGACTCTTTTGTTTTCATGAATTCATCATTTGGGAAGTGTCTTCAATCGAAACGACACGATTTACCTGAAAACCAACCATTACCTGGTACAGAAAGCCCAGATATGCCATTTGTTTTTGTGGCTGATGAGGCTTTTGCTATCAACAAACATTTAATGAAGCCATACTCATGGAGAAATCTGGACACTCATAAGTGAATCTTCAATTATCGCCTCTGTCGGGCACGTAGGCTGGTTGAATGTGCCTTTGGTATTCTTGCCAAAAAATGGCAAATATTCCTTAAACCTATCAATCTTAAGGTCGAAAATGCATGCAAATTAATCAAGGCAGCATGTGTGTTGCACAATGTAGTAAGGGATAGGGATGGTGATAATTTTGAGGACACATTGTCTCACAATTTAGAACCTGCTGATTTCCCTCATGTCCGTGGTCCAACAGTAGGTTTCAGAATTAGGGATGAATTTGCAGATTATTTTAGGAGCCCTGCAGGAGCAGTAAGTTGGCAAGAAAATATGATTTAAAAATTATAGGTATCACATTAAAATATTCATTAATATGTTTAATATTAATTAATTCATTAATGTTTAATATAATTATTTTTTTTGTTTGCAACTATATACTTACAAACCAAATAGCATATTGTTATTGATTTAGAAATTGTTTTGATTATTATATTGATTCAAGACAATAAAAACATGTTTACTTTGACCTTGTGTAGAGTTACTTTAGGAGTTCACTAATAACAGTAATATACAGTATCTCCCAAAAGTGAGGACACCCCTAAGTAAAAATGTCTAAATTGGGCACAATGTGACAATATTTTGTGTGGCCACCATGAATTTCCAGAAATGACCTAACACTCTTGGGCATGTAGTTCACCCGAGCTTCACAGGTTTCCACTGGAGTCCTCTTCCACTCCTCCATGATGACATGGAGCTGTGAGATGTTAGAGACCTTGCTCTCCTCCACCTTATGTTTGAGGATGCCCCACAGATGCTCAATAGTGTTTATGTCTGGAGACATGCTTGGCTAGTCCATCATCTTTACCCTTAGCTTCATAAGCAAGCCAGTGGTCATCTTGGAGGTGTGTTTGGGGTCGTTATCATGTTGGAATACTGCCCTGCGGACCGGTCTCAGAAGGGAGGGGATATGCTGTGCTTCAGTATGTCACAGTGCATGTTGGCATTCATGGTTCCCTCAATGAACTGTAGCTCTCTAGTGCTGGCAGCATCCATGCAGCCCAAGACCATGACACTCCCACCACCATGCTTGACTGTAGGCAAGACACACTTGTCTTTGTACTCCTCACCTGGTTGCGGTCACGCATGCTTGACACCATCTGAACTAGACATGTGCAATTTGTTAAGTTCAGAAGTCATTTTTGTGCAAATTTGGACTAATTAGTTAATTTTGAAATTAACAATATTAAACATTTACGAAATTCGGAATTTTGGAAATTACAAAATACAAAAATGTAAAACTAAAAAATTCAATACATTCTAAGTTAGGAAATTTTTAGGGTTAGGAGTTTGGGACTAGGAAAAAAGGGATTTGGGTTAGGGTTAGGAGTTTGGGACTAGGAAAAGAGGGATTAGAGTTAGGGTTAGGAGTTTGGGACTAGGAAAAGAGGGATTAGGTTTAGGGTTAGGAGTTTGGGACTAGGAAAAAAGGGATTAGGGTTAGGAGTTTGGGACTAGGAAAAGAGGGATTAGGGTTAGGAGTTTGGGACTAGAAAAAGAGGGATTAGTGTTGGGGTTGAGAGTTTGGGACTAGGAAAAGAGGGATTAGGGTTAGGAGTTTGGGACTAGGAAAAGAGGGATTAGGGTTAGGAGTTTGGGACTAGGAAAAGAGGGATTAGGGTTAGGAGTTTGGGACTAGGAAAAGAGGGATCAGGGTTAGGACTTTGGGATTAGGAAAAGAGGGATTAGGGTTAGGAGTTTGGGACTAGGAAAAGAGGGATTTGGGTTATGGTTAGGAGTTTGGGACTAGGAAAAGAGGGATGAGGGTTAGGGTTGAGAGTTTGGGACTGGGAAAAGAGGGATTAGGGTTGAGAGTTTGGGGCTAGGAAAAGAGGGATTAGGGTTAGGGTTAGGAGTTTGGGACTGGGAAAATAGGGATTAGGGTTAGGGTTAGGAGTTTGTGACTAGTAAAAGAGGGATTAGGGTTAGGAGTTTGGGACTAGGAAAAGAGGGATTAGGATTGGGATTGCGGTTGAACTTTTTGGGTTTGGGACTACCCTGACTGGGATTAGGATTGGGATTGCTGTTGAACTTTTTGGGTTTGGGACTACCCTGACTGGGATTAGGATTGGGATTGCGGTTGAACTTTTTGGGCTTACAATCACACTCCTGCTTATCTGACAAGGATTATGTGGCTGGTACTCACTTTTTGCAGATTTTTGCTTTCTTGGAAGGTCATTCCAGTCATGAATATGTTGTGCAGCAATGTTCTTCCATGCTAAAGTCTTTTTGCTGCAGTTGGCATACATTGTATTTTTGCTGTCCCAAAGCTCTGGGTGGTCCCGCACTGACTCAATAAATTCCTCAGGTTCTATTGCTGTTTCTTTGGACCTGGCTGGTTTGGCCACATTTTCTGCCCTGGCTTGCATACGCTTATCTGCAGCATCCATGCTTTGTTATCTTCCTCCTCAACCCTTCCCAACAGGATTTCCATTTATCCCAGAATCCTACACTGCACTGTGGTCATGTGACCTTTCCACAGCTTCAGTGTACTGCCTAGGGCGTTTTTCAGGTGCTTTTAAGGTTCCGGAAAGTGATTATGTATAAAGAAGTGACATCAGACGTTCCTAATACATAACTCTCTGACCACTCAGTTTGTGAAAACAAATTGATAATTTGTTCTATACCTTTCAAATTAGCAGAGATTTAACCACTTGCAGACCGGACCAATTTGCTGGTCAAAGACCAGACCCCTTTTTGCGATTCGGCACTGCGTCGCTTTAACTGACAATTTCCCGGTCGTGCGACGTGGCTCCCAAACAAAATTGACGTCCTTTTTTTTCCCACAAATAGAGCTTTCTTTTGGTGGTATTTGATCACCCCTGCGGTTTTTATTTTTTGCGCTATAACCAAAAATAGAGCGACAATTTTGAAAAAAACGCATTATTTTTTAATTTAAATATCCCCCAAAAATATATAAAAAAACATTTTTTTCCCTCAGTTTAGGCCGATACGTATTCTTCTACATATTTTTGGTAAAAAAAATCGCAATAAGCAATTATTGATTGGTTTGCGCAAAAGTTATAGCGTTTACAAAATAGGGATAGTTTTATAGCATTTTTATTAATAATTTTTTATTTTATTTTTTTACTAGTAATGGCGGCGATCAGCGATTTTTATTGTGACTGCGACATTGTGGGGGACCCATCGGACATTTTTGACACATTTTTGGGACCATTGTCATTTATACAGTAATCACTGCTATATAAATGCAGTGATTCCTGTGTAAATGACACTGGCAGTGAAAGGGTTAACCAGTGGGTGGCAGTGTAGGGGTTAAGTGTTCCTAGGGGTGTGTTACTAACTGTGGGGGGTTGGGCTTTCATTTAGTGACCACTGATCTCTGCTCCAATCACATGGAGCAGAGATCAGCGTCACTAGTTGCTAGGCAGAATGGAGAAATGCTGTTTACACAGCATTTCCTCCATTCGGCCTCTCCGTGAGACGATCGCGGGGATGCCCGTGGCGATCGAGTCCGCGGGTCCCGCGACCAGACTCACGGGGGTCCCGACCAGCGCGGGAGCGCGCCGCCGGCGGCGCGCTCCCGATGGCAGGGCGGCATTGAATATTGGACGTACCTGTACGCCAATATGCCTGCCCGTGCCATTCTGTCGACGTACATCGTCGTGCGCTGGTCGGGAAGTGGTTAAACAGTAGATTCTATTCTTGTAAACATAGTAGGAAACATTGATCATGAAGAATGTGATCGCTGGTTGTCAGTTTGAATCCCAACCACATTGCTAAATGCACAGAATTTGCATTTTCTCCATGTGCCTGGATGGGTTTCCTCCAACATTCCAAAGACAAGTTTTAGGTTAATAATCTTCTGTCTAAAATAGCCCCGGTATGTATGAATGTGTGTTAGATTCCTTAGATTTTAAGCTCATTGAGGGCAGGTACTGATGTGAATGTACAATATATATGTAAATTGCTGTGTAAATTAATAGCGCTATATATGTACCTGTAATAAATAACAATGTTTCTTGGCGCTGGTGTCAGCACCATACCATATAAGTGCATTTTAATGTTTTTAAAAAAAAATCAGTTTAATAGAGAGCTTTGTACCATGATTTGTGTACTACTCTATCCTCTTTTATGACACTTTGACACAGCTACTGCCAAAATAAGGGGAACGTCAGGTGGAGATTGTCCAGTAACATACTGGATGGCCAGCCAGGCTCACGCAGCACACCATGCCCTGAGTGCGCCCCAACCTGTAGCGCATCCAAGATGTAATACGTAGTGGGCGGGGCTCGCAGGAACCCACACAGAGCTCAGGACCAAGCTCCTGTATGCGCATACCTTAGGACAGCCACTGCCACCAACACAAAGGCACAATAAACCCGAGCCCACCTAACAGCTCATAGCAAAAGTGCCATGCATTGACAAGAAAGGAAAAGGCAGCCACAACAGATGCACATCCTCCTAAACAAGTGCCTCCAATCAGGTCACCAGATCAAAAAAATGGCTTCAGTCACAGCATCCTAGTAACAAGGAATGCATCTATTACCACATCAAAAAATAAATAAACAAAACCAATACAGTCATAGGAAAGAGTATCAATACTTATAGCATGAATAAAGCCACCAATAAGGACACAAAAGAACCATACATCTGAGCGAGGAGAGCAAAAAAAAGAAAAAGAAAAAAAAGGCCACCCATTGGCGACCTCCTAAAATATTGCAACACTTAAGTGGGATAAGTCACCCTGTTCTATCAGGCGTACATTCTGAAAAGTAAAATTGATTTGTGTATTCTGTATATATACAAAAAACAACAAGCAACAAGTTTTTATTACAATATATAAAAACCCCTACCATCTGGTATATTATTCCTGCTAAAAGGGGGCATAACTGACCCGGTGGGTGGATAGCCTTCAAATTAAATATCCAACTTGATTCTGTTGGTAAAATGCTTTTGTCAAAGTCCCCGCTACGCATGTTGTGATGTATTCTATCCAAGGCCATAAATTGTAGTGAATCAATTTTGTACAGATGCTTTTCCCCAAAATGTCTTTCATTGGGACATTCAAGATTTCCGTCTTTAATGTCAGACACATGATCCTTGACCAGAATGCACTTTTAGTCTTGCTTACATAAAGGGTGTCACAACCACAAGTGAGTTATAAGGTGCCTTTAGTTTTGCAATTCACAAAATGCTTAGAAGTAAAGGTCATTGATGCTATTTAATTTGGGCCTCTTTCAACTTGCAAGAATTTGCAGAAGAAACAGTGGTCACATGAATCCTCCCCTTGTTTTCAATCGAAATGACTCCATACGAGTATATCCCTCAGACAGTGACCTCTTCTAAAATTAACGGACGGACGTTTATCCACAAAGTGTTTAATAACGTTATCTTGTGTGAGTAAATACCAGTGTTCATTTAGGATGGCCCTGATCCCCTCACTTTGTCTATTACATTTGATAATGCCTCTAATGGCCCTCAGAAACAACATTGTCACACACATGACAGTTTTTTAGGTTCCCTCCCCACCAACAAGACTCCACAGACCAACATGACCTAAGATATCATGGATCCATTTATGAACTGGTTAGGTCAGTGAATGATTTTGAGATCACTAACTTGACATCATTTGAATTTTCTCACAAAGAACTTTAATTACTAAAACTGGGCTTGAATTTTTGCCCAGTGATGAATATGGACCATTTTGACTTGTAAAGGATCTTAATTTGTTTACATGGAAATTTAACTTTAAATATCAATTTGAAGGGCCCAAGTACAAACAAAGGGAATTGCCACTAGAGGGTGTTATATCTCGCTGGTCCGACTACTTACGCTCAGATACAGAGCACTACTCACTGAGTTAGAAAGAGAGCGTATTGTCAACTTGGAAGTATTGTTAAAAGATGAAGATATGGAACGGGAGAAAATTCACAAGCTGAGCCCAAGCACTGCACAGTGAGTTACAAAAAGAGATCAATTAGCTTTCTCTTTTTGCAGTTAGTAATGAGAGACTTTGAAAAACTTGATAGTGGTACTCCTAAAAAATCCAATCTTGGCAAGAATGAATGGGAGGCTTTGATAAAACAGCAAGAGCAATTTTACCTCATGATCAAACCCTCTGATAAGGGGGGAGGATCGTTCTAATGACACAGGGCACAAAAATGTCCCCTGTTAATATCACATTCTTTCAGGAAACTTTCTTTAAAATAGTGGATAAAGCATATAGACAGATTATCATTACTAAGAAAACACAGGATTTTTTTGAAAATCATGCACCCTGTAATACCACCATTGTATGCACTTCCCAAAATGCAAAAGAAAATCCACACAATCCTCCAGGTCAACCTATCTTCACTGGAATCAAAAGTCTCACATCTAAGGCCAGTAGATTGGTTGATGACCACTTGCGGCCCCATGTGGAAAGCTTTCCAACCTTTTTAAAAGACACTCTACATCTGTTAACGATTCTAGATGGACTACCTGTAGAGACAGACACAATTCTTGCATCTATTGATGTGGAATCTTTGTATTCCTGCATTCCACATGATCACGACCTCAAAATTCCTAATTCCTAAATTCCTTGAACAATGGAGTACAGAATATTACAAATATAACACTTTTGTTATGGAGTTGCTTGAGTTTATACTCACACATAATGTTTTTGTTTTGGGCCATTCCCACTACCTCCAGGTGCAAGGAGTAGCCATGGGGACCATGTTTCCCCTCTCATATGCCAACCTGTACCTGGGGGGGTGGGAGCAGTTAATTTTTGGATCAAATGACATGTCAAATTGTCTCCACCATGTATACTAAAGCAGAGATATATCAATGACATCTTGATCTTTTGAAAAGGGCCACAAGAGTTGCTAGTGGAATTTGTGGAACGATTAAACAAGAATGATTTAAATCTGTGATTTACCTTAAGTTTGATCAGGAAACCTTGCCCTTCCTGGATCTATTGATCATTAAAAATAGTAAAGGAGTAATTTTCACTAGTCTGTTTAGAAAGCCAAAAGATGGCAACTCTCTGTTAAATGCCAAGAGCGCCCATCCTAGGCATATTGTAAGAGGAATATCTGTGGGCCAGTACCTGCATCTTTGCAGAAACTGCACCAATGATCAGAACTTTCAGAAGCAGGCCGACCTCCTGAAAGGTAGATTCTTGAGAAGAGGATATGGTGATAAGTCCCTTAAGAGAGTATTATAGTGAGCTAAGGATAGCCCACATGAACATTTATTGTTTCAAGTTGAACAGAATCAGGAAAAGTTTAAAATTAGACCCATTATCATATCTGGAGGACAGTGATCTTCCTGCTATTTTCCCTTCTGAACTGATCAGTCTCAACTCCTCTATCTCCGAGGAAGAAGTTGTTGCCACGATTAAATCTCTCCCAGCTAATAAATCCCCAGGGCCTGATGGACTGCCGTACCTCTATTATAAAACCTTTCTTCCGCTCCTTCTCCCTTACATCACTTCTCCGCTTAACTCTTTCCTAGCTTCTTCTCCTATTCCGAGAGACATGCAAACCTCCTTTCTTACGATGATTCCTAAGCCAAGTAAGGACCATACACTGTGCTCAAATTACAGACCGATAGCGCTCCTTAATTCGGATCTTAAAATCTTTACAAAAATTTTAGCAAATAGACTAAACAACCTTCTGCCATCACTTATTCATAAAGACTAGGTGGGGTTTATCCCCCTTCGCCAACTGGTGACAATATCAGGAGAGCTATTGATCTTATCCACTTGCCGCCCGCCATATAGCAAAATGACGGTGGCAAAGTGGTTGTAATATCCTGACCGGACGTCATATGACGTGATCAGGATATTAAGCCGCTGCACGCCCCCGGGGGCGCGATCGTTGTCAGTCTGACACCCCGCAACTACGATCTCGGTAAAGAGTCTCTGACGGAGACTCTTTACCATGTGATCAGCCGTGTCCAATCACAGTGTAAATAGGAAGAGACGGTGATCGGCTGCTCCTCTGACAGGGGGGTCTGTGCTGATCAATTATCAGCACAGCCTCCCCCAAGCATGCCCACACTGGACCACCAGGGATGCCACCAGACCACCAGGGATGCCCAGCAACAGGTATGCCCCCCTAGACCACCAGGGATGCCAGTCAGTGCCAACAATGGATGCCAATCAATGCCCATAATGGATGCCAATCAGTGGCCACAATGGGCATCACTGATTGGCATGCATTTTTGTTTGGCACTGATTGGCATCCATCCCTATACAGTACTGTACACTACAATGCCCATCCGTGCCGCCTATCAGTTCCCATCCATGCCACCTATCAGTGCCCATCTATGCCACCTATCAGTGCCCATCCATGCCGCCTATCAGTGCCAATGCATGCCTCCTATCAGCGCCCATCCATGCCCATCCGTGCCACCTATCCATGCCCATCCGTGCCACCTATCCATGCCCACCCATGCCACCTATCCATGCCACCCATCCATGCCACCTATCCATGCCACCAATCCATGCCAATCCATGCCACCTATCCATGACAATCCGTGCCACCTATCAGTGCCTATTTGTGCCACCTATCATTGTCTATCTGTGTCATATATCAGTGCAATCTATCAGTGCCGCCTATCAGTGCCACTTCATTGATGCCACATCATTGGTGCCCATCAGTGCCGCCCTATCAGTGCCAGTCACTGCGGCCCCATCAGTGCCCATCAGTGAAGGAGAAAACATACTTATTTACAAAGTTTTGTAACTGAAACTTTTTTTATTTGTTTAACAGAAAATAAAAATCCCAGAGATGATCAAATACCACCAAAAGAAAGCTCTATTTGTGGGAACAAAATGATAAAAATTTAGCTTGGGTATGGTGTAGCATGAGCGCGCAATTGTCATTCAAAGTGCGACAGCGCTGAAAGCTCAAAATTGGTCTGGGCAGGAAGGTGTATAAGTGCCCGGTATTGAAGTGGTTATAGATGTAGTGAATAGGACTCAGTCAGAGGCACTACTTCTTAGTTTAGATGCAGAAAAGGCTATTTTTGTTTGCGACTCTCTGCCGTGCTGGCATCAGGGGCCCTTTTTTGCAAGCCGTTGCCCATCTATATTCCTCCCCACTGAGTTTAGTTAGGACCCAGTTTGTTGCCTCTCCTACGTTTCCCATTTCTAATGGCACACGGCAGGGGTACCCTCTTTCCCCTCTTCTGTACGCGCTTTGTATTGAGTCCCTAGCAGCCCATATAAGGCGAAAACCCAATATCCATGGTATTTCAGTCCATATTAGAGATTTTAAGATTTCCCTCTTCGTGAACAATGTATTACTCACAATAACACAACCTCATGTCTCCCTTCCAAACTTCCATATGGAATTAGATCGCTATAGTCTTCTTTCCGGTTACAAAGTCAATGCCTCTAAGACAGAAGTCCCCTTAATATGCCTCATCGGACGCTATCCCACCTTACGCAAACGTTTGACTACTCTTGAAAGACCTCAACTTTAAAGAAACTAGGCGTCAATCTTACAGCTACCTATGATACCCTTTATAAGGCTAACTTTCCCATTACACAACTCCAATAAAGCATCCCTTGCCAAGTGGAGGTCTCAGAGGTTGTCTCTCTTTGATCACATGGCAACCATTAGATGGCAATTTTGCCTAAACTTCTCTATCTCTTTGAGACACTGCCTATCCCTATCCCACCCTAAAGTCTCTTCAGAGGGACCTGTTGAATTTCTTTTGGAATTACAAAAGGCACCGCATTGCTAGGTCTATCCCCTTTGCCCCTCGTAGCCAAGGCGGTCTTGCGTTCCTGAATATAGCTAAATATTATTTAGCAACTCAACTACTTCCTCTCGCTTCCTGGTATACTCTACATGCCTATAACCGTTGGACAATTGAGAAGCTGTGGCTGGCACCGATCCACCCGAATTCCATATTATGGAGAACCGAAGTCCTGCTTAAAAATGTTTGCGACTGCTAGGGCCTTTGTCACTCGTGCGGACTCTATGGCTTCTTGCCAAATTGGTTTATCCCCTTACCTCCCGGTCTCACTGGCAACCTCCTTTTTGTTAAAGTGGATGTAAACCCAATGTCATCCTTTCTAAACTACTGCCATAGGGGTTATCTATAAGAATATACATGCCTCCTGCATGTATCCTTACCTGTCAAATGTCTTCCCTCTGTCTGCTATTAGACCCAAAAAACTGCAGATTCTGTGGGTAGGTCTGTTGTCTGATCAGAGTCGTGATGTCAGTAGACTCCCTGCCCACCTCTACACTCCCCTTGTCAATATGCATATTGTCCTGTGTATTGCTTACACTGAACTTCTATTATGATCTCTAACATCCAGTGAAAAGACAGGAAAGTAACCACATGACTTCAGCATGCCAAATCATGCTGAGGTGGAGAACATCCAATTCTGGCAGAGCAGCAGAAGAAAGGAGTGGGGGAGGGAATTAAAAAAAAATAATGCATGTCTTAGGCTAGTGCATGAGATATGTAAATCACCTGTCTCTCATAGAAAGGGGGAGGATTTGACAAAGTTTTTCTCTGTTTGCCAAGAATTATCTAACTGAACAATAAAAGATGATGCTCAGAGATGGATTAACTCTTTGTGGCAAGACTGGGCTCAAATTATAGGAAATCTTATACTCTACATCAGTGATATGCAATTAGCAGACCTCCAGCTGTTGCAGAACTACAAGTCCCATGAGGCATAGCAAGACTCTGACAGCCACAAGCATGACACCCAGAGGCAGAGGCATGATGGGACTTGTAGTTTTGCAACAGCTGGAGGTCCGCTAATTGCATATCCCTGCTCTACAATTATGACATCAAGGATCAGGTTTACATCCACTTTAATGTCTCGGACAGCTTGACTTTGCTAATGTCTCATACTTGGATGGAAAAGGCCCTATTTCACTTTGGTCAGTTGGTGGATCCTAGAAAGAGAAGGTTGTGAACATTTCAGGATTTTCAGAAAACCTATAACCTGCCTAGACAGGTTTTTTTATAGTTACTTCCAAATACAACATTTTGCGCCATCCTTAGTTACAAATCTCCAGCTCTACCCTCTGACGAAATTCGAGAGAGTTTTCTTGGAGGGCCCATCACCTAGAGATATGATATTGCATACGTACCAACTCTTAATCACCAACCCTTCCCCATTTGGACCTTGGCAAGCCTATATGCGTAAGTGGGAGCAGGCCTTGGGCAAGAAGTTACCCTTGAAATCGTCAGGGGCGTACCAATAGGGGGGCGGGGGTGTGGTCCGCCCCGGGTGCCACACTTTGGGGGGTGTCAGTGGCCGAGTGAATTTGCTATGGGGGTGCGTTCCACACCCGAGTCGGGGTGACACCGTCAGATGATCTCAAGGGCATCTCTGTTGTCTCTGGTTGCTCATTTCATTTTTGCTTTGTTTTTTTTTTTTTAGAACACCCCCCAGGTGGCCCCAATGGACTGTTCCAGACTGTTCAGTGAGTGACTGTATTCCCTCCTGCTAGCTCTGCCACCACCCACTACTGCTGCTGCCTGTGTGTGTCTGTCATCTCTCTCCGCTGGGGCAGCTGCTTCCAGACAGTGAATACAGAGTCCTCCCTAGCCAAGACTGAGAGCCTGAGGTGGTGAATTGATGTAAGAAGAGGCTGCAGCCTGCAGAATTGTGTCTACCCCTGTGCTGGTCTAAGGTGGGAAGGGTCAGTGACTGTGATTGCTATGTCCACCACTCCCTCCCCCTGCCATGTGTATTGTGTAGCTGTCTGACCTGATTGGGGGGGGGGGGGATTGATGTAAGAAGAAGCTGGAGGACTGTGTCTACCCCTGCCATGTGCTGGTCTGAGGGGGGGTCAGGGTGATTGCTGTGTCCCCCTCCCCCTGCCATGTGTATAGGGTAGCTGATTGGGGGGGGGGGGGGGTTGATGTAAGAAGAGGCTGGAGTATTGTGTCTACCCATGTGCTGGTCTGAGGGGGGGTCAGGGTGATTGCTGTGTCCATCACCCCCTTGCAGAATGCGATATGTGCTATATACAGGGTGCAGAATGCAGGCGCGTGCTATATACAGGGTGCAGAATGCAGATATGTGCTATATACAGGGTGCAGAATGCAGGCGTGTGCTATATACAGGGTGCAGAATGCAGATATGTGCTATATACAGGGTGCAGAATGCAGGCGCTTGCTGTATACAGGGTGCAGAATGCAGATATGTGCTATATACAGGGTGCAGAATGCAGGCGCGTGCTATATACAGGTTGCAGCATGCAGATATGTGCTATATACAGGGTGCAGATTGAGAAAATGGAAAATAAATTGTGGGTGTTTTTTCATTTAAAAGTTGGGGGGGTGCCAGATGTAGGATCCTCCCCGGGTGCCAAACGCTGGTAGTACGCCCCTGGAAATCGTAGTAATTATTTGGTCACAGGCATCTAAGAGCTCTATCTATACCCTGTGCAAAGAGAACCAATATAAGATATTCTAGCACTGGTACCAAAACCCAGACCTGCTCCATTCCATATATCCCTCTGCAGATCGTTGTTGCTGGCGTTGCAACACTGCTGTGGGTACGTTGTATCAAATCTTCTGGACATGCCCTCTAATTACTCCCTACTGGTGGTTGGTCCACTCCCTAATCCATTCCATCTTTGGCTCCTGGGTGCCTTTCAATCCTACAATTTTTATTTTGGGCCTTCCACCCCCTTCTTTCTCTAAAACGGCTAGAAAGATTCACGCGCATGTGTTAACTGCCGCACGATTCTTGATAGTCTTTAGGTGGAAAAAGCTGGACCCTCCTTCCATGGCTGACTTGCACTCCAGGATCCGAGATGTGAAACGGATGGAAAGCCTGACAGATCCAATAAATAACACTCTTGAGACCCACAATAGGGTTTGGGAATTGTGGAATTTATTGGAATCCCCTTCATGAAGTCTTCCTAAACTGTGCGAAATGCACTCTTATGCCGCGTACACATGATCAGACTGTCTGGCGGACTTAGCCCGGCGGATAAACCGTCGGACTTTGAAGTGGAGGTCCGCCGGACTTTCCGAACGAGTGGACCTGCCCACACACAACCAAACTTTTCCGGCGGACTAGGCCTGCCGGACTTTTGGCGGGAGTCCGCTGTAATTTTGAAAATGAAACGGACTTGCCCACACATGGAGGAAAGTCCATTCATTTTGAACGCGGCTCCAGGTAGACGGGACTAGCGAGGGAGGTCAATGTTGCCGCCTTTGGCAGCGAGATTGGCACGTCGCTGGCCCCGTCACCTGGTATGGACTTAAATGGGAAGCCCTACGCTGGAAAAACAGCGTGGGGTCCCCCACAGAGTCCATATGAGACCCTTATCCGAGCATGCTGCCCGACCAGTCAGGAAAGGAGGTGGGGATGAGCCACCCGTGCCGTATCAGGCCGCGTGCCCTCAACATGGGGGGGGCCATGTTGATGAGGACAAGGGCCTCTGCCCGACAACCCTGGTCGTTGGTTGTCGGGGTCTGCGGGCGGGGGGCTTATTGGAATCCGGGAGCCCCCTTTAATAAGGGTGCCCCCAGATACCGGCCCCCCACCCTATCTGAATGAGTATGGGGTACAAAAACACAACACAAGGTATTAAAATAATTTATTGCACAGCTCCGGGGTCTTCTTCCGTCTTGGGGAGTCTTCTCACCAGACTCCTCCGCTAGCTCTTTTACTAGCGGAGGAGCCCGGCTTTCTTCTTCGTCGCCACCCGGGGGTCTTCTTCCGACTTCAGGGATCTTGTCCCCCTCTTCGGGGGTCTTGTGCCCCTCTTCGGTTCTTCTTGCCGAGCCTCTGCTTTCTTCCTTTAGCTCTTTTACTAGCGGTGGCCCGGTCTTCTGTTGCCGCTGTTGCCGCCTTCTCTTCTTCTCTTCTTCTTCCTTGAGATATTGACTGGCATAGGGCTTCCTCTTTAAGTCCATACCAGGTGACAGGGCCAGCGACGTGTCAATCTCACCACCGAAGGCGGCAACATTGACCTCCTGCGCTAGTCCCGGCTACCTGGAGCCGCGTTCAAAATTAACTGACTTTTCTCTGTGTGCGGGAAAGTACGTTCAAGTCCGGCGGACTAGCACACACACGGCCAGATTGTCCGCCGGACTCATAGTCCGGCAGACAATTTTTGAGTCAAAACTACTTTCTAAGTCCGCCGGACTTTTGGAGAAAAAAAGTCAGCTGGAGCCCACACACGGGCGGATTGTCCGCCGGACTCTGGTCGAGCGGATTGTCCGCCGGACCAAGTCCATCGGATAGTTTGATCGTGTGTACACGGCATAAGTGCACCATTCTAATGTGTCCACTGATCCTTCTGCAAATTATTGCGAGTTGAAAGAGGCCCAAATTGAATAGGTTTAATGACCTTTACTCCTAAGCATTTCATAAATTGCGAAACTAAGGGCGTCTTATACTTACTCACTTGTGGTTGTGACGCCTTTTATGTAGGAAAGACTTAACAAATGTTTTGGCAGACAGTCAAGGATCATGTGCTGAAAGATGGAAAGTTTGCAAGATATTTTGGGGAAAAGCATCTGTACAAACATGGACAGCATACATCCCAACAGACGTGATTTTGACAAAAGAATCAAATTTCATCAAATTCATCTTAATGATTCTACTAGTTATGCCCCCTTTTTGGAGGTATAATATAACAGATATGGGATCAAATGGTAGAGGTTCTTGTATAATAAAAACATTATATCTATGTTGTTTTTTTGTATATACAGAATATGCTAATCGATTCTACTTTTCAGAAGTTAAGCCTGATAGAACATGGTGACTTATCCCACTTAAGTGTTGCAATATTTTAGGAGGTCGCCGCTTGGTGGCCTTTCTTTTTTTTTTCTCTCCACAATCTGATGTATGGCTTTTTTGGGCTATGTCCTTATTGGTGGCTTTATACATGCTCTAAGTGTTGATACTCTTTTCTATGACTGTGTTGATTTGTTTCAAATTTTCTGATGTGATATTAGCTGCGTTCCTTTTTGCTAGGATGCAGTGGCTGGAGCCGGTTTTTCGGTCCGGTGAACTGACTGAAGGCACTTGTGTAGAAAGATGCGGATCTGTTGTGGCTGTCTTTCTGTTCTTGTCCGTGGCGCATTTGCTGTGAGCCGTTAGGTAAGCTCACCTTTGTGCTGGCGACGGCGGCTGTCCCGGGGTCTGCGCATGGTCTTGAATTGCGTGCGGGTTCCTATGGGTCCAGCCCGCTATGTGTTACGTTCCGGATGCGCTCCAGCTTGGAGCACATGACATATTGCGTCACTTCTGGCTTCGTGGCCATGATGGACCCGGACCTGTGCATGCGGTTGCATGAGCCCAACTTGCCATCTGGTATCTTAGTGGACGGTTCCTGTCTGTAGTTCCCCATATTTGGGCAACACTGGAGACATACACATGTGCTGTATTTCACAAATAGAGAGTGGGCTCACCCAGTCCCAGAGAGGCTTGCCCCCTTATTTATTTAGGTGGTTGGCCCTGGTGGGGAAACTTGATGGAAGCAGGGTTCTCACAAGTCAAGGGGACTACCGGGCATGTTGTACCCAGCAAACATCTATGAGTTGTCTCACTGTGAAGACAATATGACTGGTGCCAGTATATGTTAACTATTGAAGATAGTGGTAGGTTTCTTTTACCCATTTGTAACTATGGGGAGTACTAGGAGGAATGTTTTTGCACTATACTTTTTATTTGTTGTGTATGGTGCCCTTTTCATTTGCTACTTTTATTTTATTTTTATTTTTTTACCTCTGTATGGCTTGATGGTCAACACTGTCAGGTACACTATATTGTCAAAAGTATTGGGACACCTGCCTTTACATGCACATGCAATTTAATGACATCCCAGTCTTAGTCCGCAGGGTTCAATATTGAGTTGGCCCACCCTTTGCAGCTATAACAGCTTCATCTATTTTAGGAAAGCTGTCCACAAAGTATAGGAGTGAGTCTATGGGAATGTTTGATTATTCTTCCAGAAGCACATTTGTGTGGTCAGGCACTGCCTGGCTTGCAGTCTCAGTTCAAATTCATCCCAAAGGCGTTCTTTTGGGTTGAAGTCAGGATTGTGCAGGCTAGTCAAATTCCTTCACCCCATACTCGCTCATCCATGTTTTTTATGAAGCTTGCTTTGTGCACTGGTCCAATTAATTTGGTGAAGGGGGGATTATGGTGTGGGGTTGTTTTTCAGGGGTTGGGCTTGGCCCCCTAGTTCCAGCATACCAAGACATTTCAGACAATTTCATGCTCCCAACTTTGTGGGAACAATTTGGGGATGCCCCTTCCTGTTCCAACATGACTGCACAACACTGCACAAAGCAAGGTCCCTAAAGACATGGATGAGTGAGAGAGTCCTGACCTCAACCCGATAGAACACCTTTGTGACGAATTAGAGTAGAGACTGCAAGCCTACTTCTACTTCTACTTCTACTTCTCGTAGAACATCAGTGCCTGACCTCACAAATGTGCTTCTGGAAGAATGGTCAAATATTCCTATAGATACATTCCTAAACCTGTGGACACCCTTCGCAGAAGAGTTGAAGCTGTTTTAGCTGCACAGGGAGGGCCAAATCAATAATAATACTGAACCCTACAGACTAAAACTGGGATGCTATTAAAGTTCATGTGTGTAAAGGCAAGTGTCCCACAATTTTTGACAATATAATGTATGTTGCATCTATTAACATCTATCTGTTATATCCCCATGTTTGGAGGTTAGTATAGTTGATTAGATCTTCATGGTGGGATTTGAATTGACAAGATATTATCCTTATATACTGCTCCTGTTGCAAGAGTGGTGGGCAAATACATTTTTTATACTATCTATTGACTATCTTATATGTGTCTATATACTTCCTTACAGAACCACATAAGGTTGGTGGACATCCTCTCTTGCTCTCCTTCTTGCCTGTTTCATCATCGCTGGGTACTGTCTTTGCCTCTGGTTCCATTTTTTGCCTCTCCTTCACTCAAACTGACATAACAAACTAACCTAGTATGTGATTTGAGTGGGCGTTTTTTTTTTCTGTACACTTAAGTTTTCGGATTATGCCCTTTGTCCTATGGAATAAGGGTATACAAGAACATATATATTATGTATGTATCTAACATATGTCTGTATATTATGTTTACAGATTTAAGCTGTTGGTATTATGCATTTTGTCAAATGAAGAGATTTGAAGCCCTGAGCAATCGACTGTGACCATGAAACGCATAGGAAATACCTAAATTTTCCTGACTATTGCCTTAATGTATTTACATGATGTTCTGAGGGAATCTTTTGTACGATTGTTAACGTTTTGTAATAAAGATGTGATTTTTTTTTTTATATTATATATGTAATTTGTGAAAAAGTTATACTGAGAGGCTATCTTTGAACACCCGTAATTTTTGTTGTTCTTTTATTATTGGGTATATATTTGATTGGGTTGATGACCCCTCAGTATTGAGCTGGTTTAACCATTAATAATTGGATACAGTTCTTCACTGATGCGGATCTGTTGTGGCTGTCTTTCTGTTCTTGTCCGTGGCGCATTTGCTGTGAGCCGTTAGGTAAGCTCACCTTTGTGCTGGCGACGGCGGCTGTCCCGGGGTCTGCGCATGGTCTTGAATTGCGTGCGGGTTCCTATGGGTCCAGCCCGCTATGTGTTACGTTCCGGATGCGCTCCAGCTTGGAGCACATGACATATTGCGTCACTTCTGGCTTCGTGGCCATGATGGACCCGGACCTGTGCATGCGGTTGCATGAGCCCAACTTGCCATCTGGTATCTTAGTGGACGGTTCCTGTCTGTAGTTCCCCATATTTGGGCAACACTGGAGACATACACATGTGCTGTATTTCACAAATAGAGAGTGGGCTCACCCAGTCCCAGAGAGGCTTGCCCCCTTATTTATTTAGGTGGTTGGCCCTGGTGGGGAAACTTGATGGAAGCAGGGTTCTCACAAGTCAAGGGGACTACCGGGCATGTTGTACCCAGCAAACATCTATGAGTTGTCTCACTGTGAAGACAATATGACTGGTGCCAGTATATGTTAACTATTGAAGATAGTGGTAGGTTTCTTTTACCCATTTGTAACTATGGGGAGTACTAGGAGGAATGTTTTTGCACTATACTTTTTATTTGTTGTGTATGGTGCCCTTTTCATTTGCTACTTTTATTTTATTTTTATTTTTTTACCTCTGTATGGCTTGATGGTCAACACTGTCAGGTACACTATATTGTCAAAAGTATTGGGACACCTGCCTTTACATGCACATGCAATTTAATGACATCCCAGTCTTAGTCCGCAGGGTTCAATATTGAGTTGGCCCACCCTTTGCAGCTATAACAGCTTCATCTATTTTAGGAAAGCTGTCCACAAAGTATAGGAGTGAGTCTATGGGAATGTTTGATTATTCTTCCAGAAGCACATTTGTGTGGTCAGGCACTGCCTGGCTTGCAGTCTCAGTTCAAATTCATCCCAAAGGCGTTCTTTTGGGTTGAAGTCAGGATTGTGCAAGCTAGTCAAATTCCTTCACCCCATACTCGCTCATCCATGTTTTTTATGAAGCTTGCTTTGTGCACTGGTCCAATTCATTTGGTGAAGGGGGGATTATGGTGTGGGGTCGTTTTTCAGGGGTTGGGCTTGGCCCCCTAGTTCCAGCATACCAAGACATTTCAGACAATTTCATGCTCCCAACTTTGTGGGAACAATTTGGGGATGCCCCTTCCTGTTCCAACATGACTGCACAACACTGCACAAAGCAAGGTCCCTAAAGACATGGATGAGTGAGAGAGTCCTGACCTCAACCCGATAGAACACCTTTGTGACGAATTAGAGTAGAGACTGCAAGCCTACTTCTACTTCTACTTCTACTTCTCGTAGAACATCAGTGCCTGACCTCACAAATGTGCTTCTGGAAGAATGGTCAAATATTCCTATAGATACATTCCTAAACCTGTGGACACCCTTCGCAGAAGAGTTGAAGCTGTTTTAGCTGCACAGGGAGGGCCAAATCAATAATAATACTGAACCCTACAGACTAAAACTGGGATGCTATTAAAGTTCATGTGTGTAAAGGCAAGTGTCCCACAATTTTTGACAATATAATGTATGTTGCATCTATTAACATCTATCTGTTATATCCCCATGTTTGGAGGTTAGTATAGTTGATTAGATCTTCATGGTGGGATTTGAATTGACAAGATATTATCCTTATATACTGCTCCTGTTGCAAGAGTGGTGGGCAAATACATTTTTTATACTATCTATTGACTATCTTATATGTGTCTATATACTTCCTTACAGAACCACATAAGGTTGGTGGACATCCTCTCTTGCTCTCCTTCTTGCCTGTTTCATCATCGATGGGTACTGTCTTTGCCTCTGGTTCCATTTTTTGCCTCTCCTTCACTCAAACTGACATAACAAACTAACCTAGTATGTGATTTGAGTGGGCGTTTTTTTTTTCTGTACACTTAAGTTTTCGGATTATGCCCTTTGTCCTATGGAATAAGGGTATACAAGAACATATATATTATGTATGTATCTAACATATGTCTGTATATTATGTTTACAGATTTAAGCTGTTGGTATTATGCATTTTGTCAAATGAAGAGATTTGAAGCCCTGAGCAATCGACTGTGACCATGAAACGCATAGGAAATACCTAAATTTTCCTGACTATTGCCTTAATGTATTTACATGATGTTCTGAGGGAATCTTTTGTACGATTGTTAACGTTTTGTAATAAAGATGTGATTTTTTTTTTTATATTATATATGTAATTTGTGAAAAAGTTATACTGAGAGGCTATCTTTGAACACCCGTAATTTTTGTTGTTCTTTTATTATTGGGTATATATTTGATTGGGTTGATGACCCCTCAGTATTGAGCTGGTTTAACCATTAATAATTGGATACAGTTCTTCACCCACATTTTATTCTATTTTCTATATTCAAACTGAATATTGGCACCTAATTCTAAAACTTTTGTTTGTCATGAGCGACGGAAAATCTTGTGCCAGTATGTAGTTTCATACCTTTCAGCCATATCCAATGGACTATCTTGGTATGTTTCAATAAGTAGTAGTAGAAGTAGACTGGACATTCACCATTGACACATCTACAATGGAACATAAAAAGATCTGAAATAGAATTTTATCCACTCTCATCTCACACATTTTAGGTTTTATGTGACTTCAGCTAAAGTCACACTGCCTTTGTATTCAGTTTCATAAATACATTGTAAATGTGATGTAGTGTCAGCAGATCACCGGTTAAATTTTTTTAGCCTCCTTTTCAAATGACAACGTGAAAAAAATTGCTCCACTCTGCAGCATCTGCAGCACAGCTTCCTGTACTGATCAGTACAGCACAAACCCTGCTTTGGCTTGTTGGTCACTATGGTTTGTTGTATAAGTAAATATGGACTTCTCAAGAAAATAAAATGTTCACGTTATCAGCATCTTAAAGCAGTAATAAACCCAAAAACAAAAAATGTATTCATTGCAAATTTTTTTAGTTCAGTTTTCTTTTTTAGGCTTTTTTCTCCTTTATTTCACCTAGTGATCCTGCCAGTAACACACTTCCTGTCTTAAGCTGACCATAGATGGATCAGAATTAATCAGGTTCAGCAGGGACCTGTAAAACTTTGATTCATCTATGGCCATTCCCATTGCAGAGAAGTTGACCAAACGATTACCCTTTCTCTCAAACCGGCTTGTTGGAAAGTTTTCCTTCAATCAGCACTGCCACCAATCAGTGTATTCTGACAGCGTAAAAGTCCCTGGTGTCAGAATGCAATAACACAGCAGGAAGATTCCTCCATCCACCTCGCTTGTGTGAGATAGGGAATGTACATAGTGCAGGGGTCTGGGGTGGGGAAATTTTAATAGTGCAGGGGTCTGGGGTGGGGAAATGTTCATAGTGCAGGAGTCTGGAGTGGGAGATGTACATAGTGCAGGGGTCTGGGGTGAGTACTGTACATAGTGCAGGGGTCTATGGTGGGAAATGCACATAGTGCAGGGGTCTGGGGTGAGTACTGTACATAGTGCAGGGGTCTGGGGTGAGTACTGTACATAGTGCAGTGGTCTGGGGTGGGTAATGTACATAGTGCAGGAGCCTGGGGTGGGAAATGTACATAGTGCACAGGTCTGGGTTGGGAAATGTACATAGTGCAGGGGTCTGGCAATCTTTAATATGGTTTGGGCCCTGGGCAAACATTTTTTTTGCCCCCCCCCCCACCCCCCACCCCAATGCAATTTTTCTCTTCACCCCAATATCTCAAAAAACAGACACACACATAGAATTGTCAAAAAAAAAAAAAAAAAAAAAAAAACTTCACAGCAGTCCTACGGTGTCCTCAGTTCCCTTTCATGTCACAGCACTCCATTACATTGCAGCCTGTTCACATCACAGCCCCCATTACATCGCAGACATTTCCACATTATAGTGACCTTTTAAACATCACAGTGCACCAGCACACAGCGACAGGGTTGCTGTTAGAAATTATGGGTCCCATAAAGTCTACCTGACAAAGCTCCCTACACCTGACAGGGGTACAATGTTCTATGAGGTGGGGCAGGGTGTATAGTGAGGGGTACAGTGTTCTATGAGGTAGGGGCAGGGTGTATAGTGAGGGGTGCAGGGTTCTATGAGGTGGGAGCATGGTGAACTTGCCTGGCAGTGATCTCCCACTGTCCTCCTTACTCCCGTGCCTCCTGTCCAGGACACATCTGTGGTTTTAGGAAGGTCTGGTCCGCACCCGAGCCAAGGTCCAAGGTCAACCCCCTCAGTCTGGGGAGCTCTCTCCAAGGCCACGACAGTATACTCCAGTTTCAACCCAAACTACTCCTCCCCAGCTGGGCTGTCCCCGAGTATTTGAGGGAGGCTGCCCCCTGCCAATCGAAGTTGGGGATTTGTCAGGGCCCTCAGAATACTGAGTCATCCAACTCTCCCTGGATTTCTATCAACCCAGGAAAAAAGACAGACAGCCAAGACTGCATAAATTTACCTACACTTACAAAAAGAAGAACTGTCTACATTTCTAGCACTGGAGGGTGCTACACATCTGAAAGACAATTAGTGCAAATCCATTTTTCTGACTTAACAATCACCTTGTAAAAAAAAAATAATAATTCAATTTAAGGCTACTTTTACACTGAGGCGCTTTACAGGCATTTTAGCGCTAAAAAAAGTGCCTGTAAAGCGCCTCTCCTGTCACTCCAGTGTGAAAGCCTGAGTGCTTTCACACTGGAGCAGTGTGCTTGTGGGACGTTATAAAAAGTCCTGCAAGCAGCATCTTTGGGGCAGTTTAGGATCGGTGTAAGCTCCTAAAGCTCCCCTGCCCATTCAAATCAATGGTCAGCGCCGCCAGATCAATTCCTGGGGACCGCCAGCATCTAAAAAAAGGAGAAATGCTGTGTCGCATTCATCGCAATCAGTGGAAGGCCACTGAACCAAATGCAATCTCGAATCATATTGATAATAATGGTGAGTCTGACCCCTACAACCACCGGGCAAGGGTTGTAGGGATGAGGCCCTTGT
This sequence comes from Lithobates pipiens, assembly GCF_037356315.1. Lineage (NCBI taxonomy): Eukaryota > Metazoa > Chordata > Amphibia > Anura > Ranidae > Lithobates > Lithobates pipiens. Next base: position 280,690,987 of record NW_027507784.1, on the reverse strand, counting down.
CCTCATCAACATGGGGACAAGGTGCTTTGGGGGCTTCTCCAAAGCACCTTCCCCATGTTGAGGGCATGTGGCCTGGTACAGTTCAGGAGGGAAGGCGCTCTCTTGTCCCCCTCTTTTTCTGCGGCCTGCCAGGTTGCATGCTCAGATAAGGGTCTGGTATGTATTTTGGGGGGACCCCTACACCATTTTTTTTTAAAATTTGGCGCAGGGTTCCCCTTAATATTCATACCAGACCCAAAGGGCCTGGTAATAGACTGGGGTGGAAATGTTTTTTCAATGAGTTTTATCTATATTGCCAAGACCCAACAATTCCTTACAGCGGTGATAAGTTTTAAATTACTTTTTTCCTTTAGAAATTTAATTTTGCTGTGGTACTGTTCTAAACATGGGAAAACTGCCACTTTATAGGAATACTATAGACACCCTGCCCCCCCCCCCCCCCCGGCACGATATTTAAAGGAATATTAATTTCTTTTTATTGTTTCACTTTAAGCATTATTAAAATCACTGCTCCCAAAAAACACCCTTTTTTAAAACTTTTTTTTGCATTGATACATGTCCCCTGGGGCAGGACCCGGATCCCCAAGTACTTTTTATGACAATAACTTGCCTTTAAAATGAGCACTTTTGATTTTTCATGTTCGTGTCCCATAGATTTTAACGGTGTTCATGTGTTCTTCCGAATTTTTTGCCTATTTAGATGTTCTGGTGTGAACCAACCGGAGGGTGTTTGGCTCATCCTTACTCTCGATCCTTTGGAAACAAATATCGTCCACTTCAGTCTTTTCAGCCCTTCCCTTTTAAAAAAGGTTTATGCTTCGGGTGCAATGAAGGGCAATATAAATGGCCCAATTCATGTTGGTACAAACATAAATGCGCTACTTGTTCTGGAGCTCATCCAGCTCTTTGCGGCTTCAAAAAACGAAGATCTTCTGCTTCTAAGTCTCAATCTAGAGATCATTTTCGTTCTGGCAATAACGCCTGTGAAGTTAACCGCCATGTTGCCATTTCTTCAAATTTGACCAGACCATCCGATGGCGGATCTATTAATAAAAGTTTTTTCTTTTGGTTTTCAAATACTGGAAATGTACTTGCGTGGTTGTGTTTGTTACAATAACCTCCCTTCAGTTCCTCGCTTCTCCAACAGTTTCTGAAAATTTTTTGAAAGAAGTTACAGAGGGTAGAGTTGATGGCCCCTTTCAGTCACCACCATTTGAGAATTTTAGAGTTTCGCCTCTTGGCTTGATACCTAAGAAAGAAAAACACAGTTTTCGTTTTATACATCACCTGCCGTATCCTTCTGGTTCATCTCTTAATGATGATATTAATGCGTTGCAAGTTCTGTTTCTTATGCATCCCTTGATGACGCAGTGGTTAAAATCCGTATGTTTGGAAGGTCTCCTTTGCTTTCAAAAGCAGATACTAAGTCAGCTTTCTGCCTGTTACCAAGCCATCGTTCAGATTTTAATTCTTTTGGTTTTTGTTTCGACGGAGCCTATTATTATGATAAATGCTTGCCCATGGGCTGCCCCTTGTCTTGCAAATATTTTGAAGGTTTTGCTTCCTTTCTTGAATGGACAGTGTCGTTTCAAGCAGATTCTACTCACATAATACACTATTTAGATGATTTCCTATTTATGGGTCCGGCTAAATCTTCACATTGTCTACATTTATTTTGTGAATTTAGAGTAATTTGTAGAGGTTTTGGTATTTCCCTAGCTGAGGACAAATCAGTTTGGCCTACTACTTGCCTCAAATTTTTGGGCATTACCATTGATACGGCCTTGATGGAGTGTCATCTCCCTCATGTTAAAATTTGCTGTTTGCGTGCTTTAGTCTTATCTTATTCTTTCTAAACCTAAAGTGACCGTTCAAATTTTACAATCCTTATTAGGTTTGTTTGCAGTTGCAACTCGGATCATTCCAATTGGTCAGGTTTTTTCTAAATGGTTATATAAAGCTATAGCGGCTTTTAAATCTCCTTATTTTGTACGCATCACATCTGAACTGGTTTTGGATCTTTTAGTTTGGAATGAATTTTTGGCATCTTACAACGGTTGCTCTTTCTGGCAAACCCTACTTCTGTGATGCCTCATTGTTCACTGATGCAGCAGGATCTATTGGTTACGGTGCATTTTGGCCTGGTCCTTAGTCCATGGATTTTTGGCCTACTTCTTGGATAGAGAAGGGATTGACTAAAAATATTGTGTTACTTGAGATATTTCTTATTTTGGTAGCCCTAGAGCTCTGGGGCGATCAACTGTGTGATTCTCATATTTTATTTCATTCTGATAACAAGGGTGTTGCTTTTGCAATCAATTGTATATCATCTAAATCTTTACCTGTTTTAGCTGTATTGAGACGTTAAGTTCTCAAATGCCTTTAATTTATGGATTAAAGTAAAATATATTCCTGGTCATGTTAACATTGTTGCTGATTCTTTATCCCGATTCAGTTGGATCGATTCCGAAGTTTGGTGCCAGATTTGGATCTGCTTGGTTCCCCATGCTGGAGCAGTTATGGTCGGTGGTTAGTCCTCGGTGACTGTAGCTTTTACAAATTCTTTAGCTGCTTCCATGTGGCGCGTGGTCTTTGTGGTGGTCTTTTTTTAAACTCTGTTCATTTGCCTATTCATTCCTTCTCTGAACTATTGGTTTTGTCTTTTCTGGATTCTGAATGAATAGAGCCTATTCTTATTCTGAAAATGAATCAGATAATTCCAATAGATTAAGTGAAATCAGCTAGAACAATTCATATACAATCAAAATTAAGTGATAAATGCTCAAAATTAAATATGATTAAATTAATATAGTGATTAATAACAATTAAAAAGTGAATAAATAATTATAAATGAATAAATTAATTAATTGACTATAAATAAATTTAAATTAACTATATTCAATAAACAAATAATTATAAATAAATACAGTGATTATTAATTATAATTAAATAAGATAAAGACCCAGTGACAAATTAATAAAAAATTATATCCATAAAAAAGTGAACCAGTGACCCACAACCAATGAGAAAAGTCCAAACAAAAAGTATAATGGAAGAGATATCTCTTTAAGAGGGTGCCAGTCAGTCGTGTGATCCACCTTCACCAAGCCAGAAACCTGTGAGTCATCAGTGGGAATGCACGCTTACCAGAAGGTGGTATGTAAATGCTCATTAAATTTGTCACCCGAACTGCACCAATCCTGACCCCTATTACGGAAACACTTTCGAATGGACCATGGAGATTTTCACATAAGCAGGCAATGGTTTAGATGGTAACTCGGAAAACATAAAGAAAGCCTCCCATAGCGTAAACCAGGCAGGATATTTTTATTTAAATAAATAAAATATACTCACAAACATATCAGTAAAAAAAGTATGAAATGCCGGCCGGCATGCGAACCGCCCCTGACAGAAGGTCAACGTAATTGCGTCAGCACATCTGGACCACCCATCATGCGTTTCGCCGTATGGTGACATCGTCTGGGGTATCTATACCCCATTTTCATATGTGGGCGGGACTTACGTATGCGCTCGCTTCTGCGTACGAGCTCACGGGGACAGGGGCGCTTTAATTTATTTTTTTATTGTTAATTTTACTTTTATTTTTTTAGTTTGACACTTTTATTCCTATTACAAGGAATGTAAACATCCCTTGTAATAGGAATATGGCACAATCGGACCTATTTACAGTGAGATATGGGGTCAATAAGACCCCATATCTCACCTCTAGGCTGGGAAGCCTAAAATAAAAAAATTTAAAAAACAATCACGGCTTCCCAGCCAAATCGGTGCCGTTATTTTAAATGCAGAGGCCTGGCGTGACGTCATAACATCGCGCCCAGCCTCCGAACGATCATAGAGACTCCGGGGACCATCTGGTCCACCGGAAATCTCTATGGTATCATCCAGGGGCCGGCGGATCCTGTGACGGAACTCACCGATGGAAGCGGTGAGTCGGTAGAAGCACTGGAGGGTGGCGGGAGGGGGGGGGACGCCCCCTCCCGCCGCCTGTAAGAACGATCAAGCAGTGGAACAGATGCTATGATCATTCTTATGGTGTAGGGAATCGCCGGCTGAAAATGCCGATATTTGAATGATGTCTGTGGCCTCAGGCATCATTCAGATATAACCACCGAAAGCCGAGGCTGTCCCTGGATGTCCTACCGGCGCGAAGTGGTTAAATCTTCTGCCCTTGTTGTTTTAACTTTGGAATGTAAAACATTGTTTCTTGTCTGGTAAAAAGCCTAGGCTTATAATACCATGTGCATCTCGCTCTCGCTCTCTCTCTCTCTGAGTCATAAGAGGGCCAATAAGAGCTGCAGAGCTTGAGGTGTTTGTGTTTGTGTAAATCCAGGAAGTGAACAGGCAGCAGCTTCAGCTACCCACAGTTAAAATGGATGCAGCCAAACTCAGTGGAGGGAGATTTCTGCAGCATATTTGGCAACTACAGAATCGCAATATATATATATATATATATATATATATATATATATATATATATATATATATATATATATATATATATATATATATATATATATTGTGACAGCAGGCAGGTAAAATCACCTGGTTGTATCCAGGATGGAAAATATGTATGCCCTAGATTCAGGCTTTATGCGGACTTGTACAACTAGAGGGAAGTGCTGGGAGTCCTATAGGGTAAGAGTTAATGAGCCCAGCTGAAGTAAGTGGGCTCATTAAGACCTCTACAAAAACCCCAGCATGCTTAGGGAGATGCTCCATCCTGGAACCAGTTTTGTGTTTGTATAGTCTGGGGAGTGTGACACCTGTTCTGTGCGGTGAGTTAACGCCTGTGTGGCAATCCTCTACAACAGAGACAGAGACAGGGACTGGTGCAGCACAAGGCTGCACTCAGTTGTTAGACAGGGAATCTATGTGTGTAATTAGAGGTCAAGCTGACCAGGATTTATTTTCATGTTTTTTTTTTGTTTGGCTGTTATATTTTTCACTGCATGTAGCATAAATAAACCGCACCTTTTGTTTTTTTCACCTACAACGCTGTCTGCTGTGCCTGATTTTGTGTTGTGAACCCATCCAGGGGGTCACACACACCCGCTGCCGAGCTAACCCCTCACAGTTGGTGGAGAATGCGGGCAGTTTTGTTTTTTTAAGGCCAGCATTGAGGAGATACTGAGACAGCTGGCTCTAGCAAATGCAAATCAGCAGCAAACAAATGCGGGTTTACAAAAGAGCCTTGCAGCTCAACAACAGAGCCTTGCAGCCCAGCAGCAGACAAATGCAACTTTGCAGCAGAGTCTGGAAGCTCAGCAGAAAGCTCACCTGCAGAGTCTGGAAGCTCAGCAACAAGCCCAGCAGCAATCTGAAGCCCGCTTCATAGACCTGTTGCAGAAGCAAGAGCAGAGTTTTCAACAGCAAATAGAGACATTAATACAGCAACGTTCGCAGACCAATGAGGCAAGTGGTTACACTAATACCACATCCTTTGGTGTGAGCCGTTTACTGACAAAAATGACTGGAGAGGATGATCCGGAGGTGTTTTTGACCACATTTGAAAGGACTGCTGAAAGGGAAAAGTGGCCTAAGGAGCAGTGGGCTGGACTGGTGGCCCCTCTGTTAACTGGGGAATCGCAGAAAGCTTATTATGACCTAGAGCCTGACCAAGCAAAAGACTATGTGGTGCTAAAAACAGAAATATTGGCACGGCTGGGTGTCACCCTGGCCGTCCGGGCTCAGTGTGTGCATAATTGGACTTTTCAGGTTGGAAAACCCCCCAGGTCTCAAATGTATGATCTCATTCACCTGAGCAGGAAGTGGCTGCAGCCAGAGACTTTGACCGCACCAAACATTGTGGAACGTGTTGTTATGGATCGTTTCCTGAGAGCTCTTCCTACTGCCATCCAAAAATGGGTAAGCCATGGAGACCCAGAAAATGCAGATAAACTTGTGGATCTGGTTGAGAGGTACTTGGCTACAGAGAACCTGACCACCTCTTCCAGGGACTCACGGACTTTCCACCCTAAAACCAGATCATCCCCAGTGGCAGGTAAGATGACTCCAAGGGGTGAGGGTGGAGAGAGTGAAAGGGTGGGAGTTCTACCTAAGGTCTGGCGGGAGCAGCCCGGGAAGCCCAGGCTGCAAGAGGCAGCGAAAAGATTATTTGCTACCGCTGCCGGCAAGAGGGACATATTGCAGCCAATTGCCCAGTTGTGGATGAGCCTATGCAATGTGACTTTATAAGGGAGAGACGTCAGTCGCTGTTTGCGACAGTTGCATGCACTGCCATTCGGGGACCTGAGAAACATTTATGTAAAATGTGTATTAATGGTAGAAATGTTGATGTGTTGCTGGATTCAGGTAGCCTGGTAACATTGATAAAAGCTGAATTAGTTACTACAGAGGTCTCTGGGAAGAACAAGGTGGCTGTTATTTGTGTGCATGGGGACACCCGAGAGTATCCTGTAACTTCAGTGTTTTTTGAGACCCCCAAAGGTAACCTCTCACATCAGGTGGGGTTAGTGTCTCACTTACCACATGATGCTATTGTGGGAAGGGATTTTCCAAAGTTCTGGGAACTCTGGGATTGTCCTGAGCCCCCCACTGGTGCCCCTATTGACCAGGAAGATGACCAGAATTCCTCTGGGAGTGGTGAGGACTCTCCTGAATTTCCCTTGTCGGTATTGGCGGGGGAAACTCGAGAAACTGGGGAGGAGCCAACATCCTCAGATGAAAACATCTCTGTCTGTGGAGTTTTCGGATCTTGAGGTTCACAGGGAAAATTTTGCTACAGAACAGTTAAAAGACCCCACCCTAATAAAGGCATGGGAAAATGTGGTGAAAATAGATGGCGAGTTAGTGAACCCAGATAAGACTTGCACTTACCCGTACTTCACTATGGAAAGGGACCTGCTGTATCGAGTGGCTCAAAGGGCAGAAGAAACCATTGAGCAACTTGTGGTGCCCAAACCTTACAGGAAGTTGGTGTTAGAATTGGCCCATGGGCACATTCTGGGAGGTCATCTGGGGACAGAGAAAACCAGAGAGAGGGTATTGCAGAGATTCTATTGGCCTGGGGTCATGAAGGAAACAGAAAATGATTGTTCCTCCTGCCCTGTGTGTCAGAAGTCGGCACCTATGCCACATTTCCGTAACCCGCTGGTACCTCTTCCTATCATTGAGGTCCCCTTTGAGAGGATCGCAATGGATTTGGTAGGTCCGATAATGAAGTCCGCTAGGGGGCATCAGTACATTTTGGTTATATTGGACTATGCCACCCGTTATCCGAAAGCAATTCCTCTTCGAAATACCTCGGCCAAAACCATAGCTAAAGAGCTATCTCTTGTTTTTAGCCGCCTGGGTATTTGTAAGGAACTGCTTACGGACCAAGGTACACCCTTTATATCCCGGATTATGAAAGAACTATGCAAGTTGTTCAAAGTGACACAATGGCAAGGTCCATACGAAGTAATTGGAAAAATTAGTGAGGTGAACTACAGAGTTAGACAGCCAGGAAGGCGAAAGCCGGAACAGATCTATCACGTCAATGTGCTGAAAGCCTGGAAGGATAGGGAATCCCTAGTCGCAGAGACTTTGTCACAAGCCCAGTCTGATTGCTTAGTTCCTGAGGTTGGAATAGCAGTCACCTTATCGAAACCCCAACAACAGGAGGTTAAAGAGTTTGTACTTCGTAATAAAGAGATTTTCTCTGAGCTGCCGGGACAAACATCTGGCGTAGAGCATGACATTATCACCCCGTCAGGAGAAAGGGTAAAACTAAAACCTTATAGAATACCAGAGGCCCGACGGGAGGCAATACGTGGGGAGGTTCAAAGGATGCTGGAATTGGGTGTGATAGAGGAGTCCCAGAGTGACTGGTCCAGTCCTATCATACTAGTGCCCAAACCTGATGGGAGCTGGCGGTTTTTACACCTACCCCATGCTGCGTATAGATGAGTTAATTGACCGGCTGGGAACAGCCCGATATATGACAACTCTTGATCTCACCAAAGGGTATTGGCAAATTCCCCTGGCTGAGTCGGCCAAGGAGAAAACTGCGTTTGTAACCCCAGATGGGGCATTCCAATATAAGAGAATGCCATTTGGGTTACAGAATGCACTGGCAACATTCCAGCGGAAAATGGATAAGATTCTGAGGCCCCATCAGAAATATACTGCAGCTTACCTGGATGATGTGATTATCCATAGCACAGACTGGGTCTCACATTTGCCAAAAGTACAAGCAGTCCTAGTCCTAGACTCTATCCGGGAAGCTGGGTTTACGGCCAATCCAAAGAAGTGTACCATTGGACAGGAGGAGGCCAAATATCTTGGGTACACTATTGGGAGGGGGGTGATAAAACCCCAAGTCAATAAAGTCGAGGCCATACAGAGTTGGCCACGTCCCAACAGCAAGAAACAGAGCCTTTCTGGGAACCGCAGGCTATTATCGACGATTCATTCCCCATTTTGCTTCTCAGCCCCTCACCAACCTGACAAAAGAGAAAGAGTCTGTCATGGTTAAATGGTCCCCAGAGGCTGAAGAAGCATTTCAGTCCTTAAAAACAGCCTTATGTAGCCAGCCAGTGTTGTACTCACCAGACTTCTCTAAGGACTTCGTTGTACAAACTGATGCATCAGACGTTGGGTTAGGAGCAGTGTTATCCCAGGTCTGGAACGGGGAAGAGCACCCAGTCATTTACCTCAGCAGGAAGTTGAAGTCCCATGAGGTAAATTACGCCACGATTGAGAAGGAATGTTTAGCAGTGAAGTGGGCTCTAGATTCCCTTCGGTACTATCTGCTAGGTAGGCACTTTGACCTGGTGACTGATCACGCTCCTTTAAAGTGGATGGCTCAAAACAAGGAGACCAATAGAAAGGTAAATAGGTGGTTCCTGGCCCTACAGGAATTTAACTTTACAGTTAAGCATCGCCCTGGTGTTAAAATGGGGAATGTGGATGCTTTGTCTCGGATACATGCGTGTCTGACTGCTTGTGTTACAACCCCAAGGTTGAAACAAGAGGGGGGGTATGTGACAGCAGGCAGGTAAAATCACCTGGTTGTATCCAGGATGGAAAATATGTATGCCCTAGATTCAGGCTTTATGCGGACTTGTACAACTAGAGGGGAGTGCTGGGAGTCCTATAGGGGAAGAGTTAATGAGCCCAGCTGAAGTAAGTGGGCTCATTAAGACCTCTACAAAAAACCCCAGCATGCTTAGGGAGATGCTCCATCCTGGAACCAGTTTTGTGTTTGTATAGACTGGGGAGTGTGACACCTGTTCTGTGCGGTGAGTTAACGCCTGTGTGGCAATCCTCTACAACAGAGACAGAGACAGGGACTGGTGCAAACAAGGCTGCACTCAGTTGTTAGACAGGGAATCTATGTGTGTAATTAGAGGTCAAGCTGACCAGGATTTATTTTCATGTTTCTTTTTGTTTGGCTGTTATATTTTTCACTGCATGTAGCATAAATAAACCGCACCTTTTGTTTTTTTCACCTACAACGCTGTCTGCTGTGCCTGATTTTGTGTTGTGAACCCATCCAGGGGGTCACACACACCCGTTGCCGAGCTAACCCCTCACAATATATATATATATATATATATATATATATATATATATATATATATATATAAAATAATATGCAAAGATGTTTTTACTACAAATTGTGTGAGCAGACTGTAGTTCCACTTCAAAGAAAATGGGTGAAAAATCTTGAGTGTCGGTAATGTCTTTAAAAATATATAAGCAGCTGACCTCAGATGGAGTGATTTGGAACAGTTATCAGATTTTAAAATATCACAGGAAAAAACACTGGTACTGCCCAACCACAGATAGCTTCAAAGGTCAAAACTTACATTTGCAGTTTTGCATTTGATCATGGTATGCAGCCAACTATGTGCCCCAATTATTTGCAGTTATGCTTTGAAGGAAGAAGCAGTAAGAGACACTCACAGCAGGTTCAGGCATAGCAACTCCTTATCAGGGCACTTGGACTAAAGACCATGGAGTCAGTGTTGTAGTTAAAGCTGAACTCCGGCAGATGGAACAGGACACAAGTCCATGTAGGTACTGTATGTGGTCCTTAATAAATCCTAGCTGCAGAGCCCAAATTCATGTTTAGCACTGACTCCCGAAGGAGCGGCTGATTTTATGGGCTTACCATTACCTTCTTCACCTTGATTTGCGTCTAGGGGTTTCCCATGGTAGATGGCCCAAGAACTATAGAGACTGACGACAGATCCACTTAAAGGGATTTTTATTTGCAAAAACTTAGTGAACAAACAGTCTCTCAGTATAGGATCAGAGGGCTTAGGTGAAAAGTGCAGGTACTCTTATTGTCAAAGACATTATAGGAGAACTCTCTTACTTTGAATAAATCCAGAGAATAGACCATTCACAGCTGGATCTTCACCGTAGTCGGATAGTCCTTCTCTCACCAGGCCTAGCAGCCAACAGGGTGCTTGAGTCAGGAACAAGTCTCTGACACAGACTTTATGATAAAAGACGTGTAAGGAAACTTTAGAACTTGTAGAACGCTTGTGTGGTACCAGTATCTTGCAGCCGGTCCGGCGATATCCCGCACGAGATTGGATTCGCTTAGGTCCTTCAGCTTTACCAGGCTCTTGTCGAGAAGCCAACCCTTGCATGGCCCTCTCACGAAGAGTCCTCCTCTGGATAACTTTGAAGTTGCTGGGCCTCTCCACAACCTGAGACGGCACCGGACCACCTCCGAATCCTTCCTTTAGATTCCTCACCTCGTGCTAGACAGCCCCGAGACATAAAGTTGGGTGGATCCGCACCCCGGGCCATAGGCGTCCTGGGGGATGGTCACGAGGACCAGGACCATGTAGTCAGAACATAATTCTGGACCGGAACCCCGAAACACGTGACATCCGCATCTTAAGTACCCTCTCCCAGAAGGCACAGCAAGAATTACACTCCCACTGGGCTGACTCCGAGAGAAAGTAACCTTAAAGCACCCAACCAGACTGTGTTACCATGCCTACCAGAAGTGACAGACCCCCCCCCCCCCCCCATGGCCAGGCAGAACATCTTGTAGCCTAGTCAGACTGATGCTGAGGTCAAAATTTGGAGTAATCAAACCCAAACCAAACTGCGGTTCTGATTAAGCATTACATTTCAAAAACACATAGCACATGCTCTTCAGGAGCCGGCTCTACACATGGAACATGCTGACGAGGGAAAGCAGCTCTTCAGTCTGCTGCCTCTTATTTTCAGTCAAATCACAAGGTGGCAGAGGGAACGTACCTAGTTGTATTACTGATCTAAACCCACAAGCAAAATGTAGTATATCACAAGGTGAATACAACGGGAAAATGCCTAAAAAAGAAAACAAATGCAGACACCACATTTAAATAGTATGAACTCCCAAACCAAAAATTGAATATATTGCAGCTTACTAATCATTAGATGTGGTGGCTGCCTTAGTTTTCTTTTGTTTTTCTTTTTCTCCTTTGTTTTCACCTGATGATCTGGCCAGTAAAACACCCCCTGTATTATTGTAACACAACTCTGGAGAAATGATCACAGGAGGCACAGCAGACAGCATCATTATCAGTATGGGTGTTAAATGTACGAACATATTTAAACACAATAACAAATACCAAACTCCAGCTACACTTTAAAATCGGTTATAGAAATATTTGTTTTCCTTTTTGGGTAAAGGTTTTAAATGAATAGATAAAAGACGATCATATTAATTACCCCTGTCAGTGTTAAGTGGTCTGTCTCATCCTTGTAATCGGATACATTCTGCTGTAGAGCTTGTGCTTCTGAAAAACAACAGACTTACTGGCCAGATCACCAGATGGAACTAGAAGAAAGAGCCTAAAAAACTAATGCAACCATCACATCTAAAGCTTCGCACACACGATCGGATTTTCTGACGGGAAATGTGTGATGACAGGCTGTTGGCGGAAAATCCGACCGTGTTTGCTCCATCGGACAATTGTTGTCGTATTTTCCGCTGAGAAATGTTGGATCACAGGTTTTCCGAGGACAAATGTCTGTTGTCGGATTTTCCGAGTGTGTGTACACAAGTCCGTCAGACAAAAGTCCAATGTACAAACACGCATTCTCGGAAGCATGGATGAGCCGGAAGCAGTCGGTCTTGTAAACTAGCGTTCGTAATGGAGAAATTCTCTTCTTTAGTGGGATAATAATGAAGCTGCTTTGCTGGTGATACTGATGGAGTTATTGCAAATGAATTTTCAAAGGCTTTTTTTTTTCTAGTGATATCAAGAATAATATTATTATGGTTTTTTTTTTATTATTTGGCCAAGTTACCACAACACCATTATCCCGTCGTGTTTAAGATCAAAGATACAACTATGTTGGTATCTCTTGTCAATTTTACATTGTATTTTTTAAATGTAACTGCCTATTCCCAAACTGTCATTTGAAGTAAAACACATAGCCAAGTATTATTCTACACAATTGTTTTCTTGTGCATTAAAAAAAGAAAACAAATAAAATTAGACATCCTATATGTCAATAGAACTTAAAGAAAAAAATGCATTCTATGCATCCAAAAATATAGAAAATATAACAAATCAAATCATTATTCAACCAAAAAAATAATGTCAAAGCAATAACTCTAAAGCCAATAATAAATAACACGTTATCTCCTCCGATTCCACAACATGGCTGGTTGACAAACGGCCGTTCAGAAACAAAATGAAAAGCGCAAACTAAAAAGCGCAAAATGAAAACCGCACATTAACACTCACCAAACTTCTACTAACACAAAATTAGCAGAAGGAGCCCAAACGACGGTGCTAAAGAGCTGAAAAACCACATAGTACGTCACTACGTTTGTTTTTGTTGGCCGACAATTCCTTGTATGCAAGACAAGTTTGGGCCAACATCCTTCGGGCAAAAGTCCACGGTTTTGTCGGCCAATAATCCGATCCTATGTACGAGGCTTAAGAATTGGTAAATTTCAATATAATAAATGTTTGCTTTTGGGCTTAGTACCACTTTAAAGTGATTGTAAATTATCACCTCGCAAAATAACCCATTCAGTTTAAAACTGAAATGAAAGGCAAGACATTTGTGTATAGATATAAAAAAAACATTATAAATACCTTTTTTTCTTTTTTTATAAGTGATCACATAATCTCTGTTCCCAGCTGCATAAGACCTGCCAGAGGAGAAGCAACAGCACACTGAACTTCCCAGTAAATGGCTGTGCGGGGGGGGGGGGCGTGTCAGGACCAGTCTGATCATTGGAGGACAGTAGGGTGAGTTCCCAGCATAGCTAGAGAACTGACCCCAGTGTGCTCTCCTGCTTAGTGTTGTCAGTTTCTAATGAGGGACTGGCAGGAACACAGGGGATTTCACACAAAGGAGGCAATATAAGTAGAGCAGGATTCACTATATCTGATCTCCCACAGTACACAGAACATGGAAATGCAATTATTTTAGTAAATATAAACTGCTAAATACCCTTTCTCATCAGCAGTATATAGCAGTCTTGTGACTTGTATAAGTGTCTGGCCAAGCACTGGTTAAAGCTTGTAGGAGGAGTTTTCATTCTCCTCTGACTGTCCTATGAGGCTGCATTGCCCCTAACCCTCTGTCTGGACAGTGCTGAATGGCCCTGTGCTGATCACATGCACCCTCCCCCCCCAAAAAAAAAAAAAAACTCTCTAAAAATACACACCAAACTGAACATGTGCAGAGTGACTCCAAGGTTCTGTACTATCACCAGTTGGATTGGGGTCAGTAAGAGAAGGGGAGGACCAGAGAAGGCAGGATTAAACAGCTTTTTTACACAGTGCAGAGTATTAGCCCCTTAGGTGCAGCAGTGAGTATAAAAAGCATGCTTTACTGCATATACACACGGATTTGACTGTTGTGGGTTTAATAACACTTTAAAGGCAAAGCACATGGAGCACTTTTCTTGGAAGTGGACTTTATTTTATGATTGACTTTAATGTTTTAAATTAAAGTTTCTGCACAATTGCTGTTTACACTAAGCACTGTAGCTGCATACATAAGCCGTACTTGCTATCAGTGAGAAATTAATCTATAGACTGTATCTCTTTGCTGCGAAATAACAACCACGTACAAGTACACGGTAACAGATGCTTCAATTATGTCACCAGTCCCCCTCATCCTGTGACCATCCAGTCCTTTATTTTCTACGAAACTCTGCTGTAAACACACAAAAATAATTGCAATAATGGTAACAAGAAGGCAAATTCTAGAAAAAAACAACTAGAGTAATAACAATAAAATAAAAGGAGATTCATCCATTTGTTTTATATAATAAATATATTAGAACAATAGTATGATGGAACTTACTGCAGTACATCTATTCTTCTGAAAAGCAATAACTTCAGAAATACAGCTATTCCAATTAACCTGAAAAGCCCTAGATTTGTATTCCCATTGAAATTCTAAGAAATTAGCTCTTTGCCATTACTTTCCCATTTCCTTCTCGTAGGTTTTAGATAAGTATTTGCCAGTTCTTATTATCATTATCTTGCTTCCTTGCTTTATTATGTAAAATTTGTAAAAGTCACTTTATTTATTGGATTACAAGGTCAAGTTTCCATTCACTCTAAAGCCTCATACACATGATAGGACTTTGTACAAACTTTCCCTTGGATTTTTGTACAAAGGGCGTCGGCCCTGAATTTGTGTTGCATACACACAGCAGGACTTTTTCAGCCAACTTTCACCAAACCACGTGGTTTTTCTGCTCTTTACCGCCACCTTTGGTCAACTTCTGTATTGTTTTCTGATCTTTTGCATTGGTTCTGAGCATGCCTGTTTGTACTTTGTACAAAAGTCCTATGGTTTTCTGTACACAGGATCAGACTTTGCTCCATCGTACTTTTGTTGCCAGAAAGTTTGTCCATTCGCACAGCCAACAAAAGTCAGATGAAAACCAAAAATGTTTGTCCGACGGAGCGTACACACGGTCGGATGTTGCTCCAAAACAGCTAATTTGCATGTTTGTTGTCAGAAAGTCTGATTGTGTGTATGGGCCTTAACATGCTGAGGAAGGATTCCAAAGTGACATAGCACTGCAGTAAGGCAGGCCATAAATTATACTTTTTTTTGTCCAACCCTTGGATTTTTGTACAAAGGGCGTCGGCCCTGAATTTGTGTTGCATACACACAGCAGGACTTTTTCAGCCAACTTTCACCAAACCACGTGGTTTTTCTGCTCTTTACCGCCACCTTTGGTCAACTTCTGTATTGTTTTCTGATCTTTTGCATTGGTTCTGAGCATGCCTGTTTGTACTTTGTACAAAAGTCCTATGGTTTTCTGTACACAGGATCAGACTTTGCTCCATCGTACTTTTGTTGCCAGAAAGTTTGTCCATTCGCACAGCCAACAAAAGTCAGATGAAAACCAAAAATTTTTGTCCGACGGAGCGTACACACGGTCGGATGTTGCTCCAAAACAGCTAATTTGCATGTTTGTTGTCAGAAAGTCTGATTGTGTGTATGGGCCTTAACATGCTGAGGAAGGATTCCAAAGTGACATAGCACTGCAGTAAGGCAGGCCATAAATTATACTTTTTTTTGTCCAACCAGAGGGTTGAACAGAAAAAAAAAAGTGTGAATTTCCCCATCCACACATTCGAGGTGGATGTGGGAATCCCTGTCGCTGTGAAATTTTATTCTGCTGGAGGTGAGCCTTCCTTGCCTGCAGAATACAATGATCAGTGCTGCCAGCTATAGCACTGATTGTTTTGGGGAAAAAACAGACAGTCTGGTCATGCACAAGTTGATATTAGAGGTTGTTAGATGGTGATCGATAAATTACCAAGTGTAATTTGAGAATTTGCCCTTGACAAATGGTGACTCAGTGAAGGGGCACAAAATGAATCCCCGGGCCAGCTCAGTCTGCAACAGATTGTCAATAGCCTGATCGTCAGTGGAGGCTGAGCAGAGGTTCCTGCACTCATGGATGGTGTGGGGTAGGGTGATGAATCCAGAGATATACCCTCACACCAGGAATATGCGGGTGACGGGTGAGAGGAAAGGTAGAACTTCAGCCATCATACATTCACCTGGCTCAGTCAGGATGAGTTGGGATGCTTGAGGGTGCACCTGCTCTTGGGATGAGCTTGATGACAGTTGACACAAATGTGGAACTGTCGGCATTGGTTGAAGCTGTAGGTGCCATAGTTGAAGTTGTTGCAGATAGGCGTCTTGCCTAGTAACTCGACGGGCCATCTCAACTTGTCCACCTAAGGATGTTGCATAGGGGCAGGCATGCCCTGAGCACTAGAGAGGTAGAAAGGAAGGTCAAGGAACGTCTGACATCCATGTTAGGGCACCAATTTTCCGTGTGCGTGGAGGACTGGCAAACGGCTCAAAGCGTAGGGAATGCAGACTCGCAAAGTGGCGGCAGAACAACTCTGTGTTCACAATGCTCCAATTTGTGCTGGTTTGGAACTGGGCAAGTTTAGCTGCAGCTCTGGCTGCGAATGAGCAGTGGTAGTCGTAAAGGGCAGAGCCTCCGTATTTGTACCCCAAGTCAACCACAACATGGAGGTACAAATCCGTCTCTTCCTTCCTGCTGGGGTTGGCCGAGATCAACATGTCCCTAAACATGCCGAGGGCCAGCACAAACTCGGTGATTGACAGTTTGCGTTTGAGCCTGGGGTTTTGTCCTTCAGAACCAAGGACACTTCCTCCCAGGGGTAGGACTTATTCACGGCCAGATCGTGGACCGAGATGAGCAGAGAGGACAGGTTAATATCCTTTCCCTCCAGGATGTTCTTCCTGATGCCGACAAAGACAATGTGTGTAGAAAAATAGTGTAACTAATGTCCCGGGTACCTTTGGGTGGTAGTGCCAAGATGGGTGTCTAGGGGGGTCACTATTGGGCGCAACTCTAGGACTCCTACTCTCACCTGCAGGTCGGAGACTGCTGTAGTCAATGTTCTGATCATGGTGTGCAGCTGAGCGAGAGCAGAGGAGATGGACTGCAGGGATGCCTGCTGGGTGCCGGGTGCAGCTGCTCCTGGTGTTGGGAACAGCAGCCTAAATAATTTGGCTTCCCTGGCTGTGGTGGGGTAGGATATGGCCCTACGCCACAGCTCTGCTGTGAGCTTGGGGATAGTCCATCTCCTAAGGGATTGAGTGTTGCCTGGCTCTGTGGTGGGTGACAGAGGGGCAGAGACAAGGTCCTTGATGCTGGACCGTGACATGACTCCAGCTATGAGAAAAGAGGGGAGGGGGGAGGGTGTATGTTTAAGAAGAGTTTTTAGAAAATGAGAACAGCGGAGGAGAGACGTAGTATGTAAGATTAAGTAAGAAGCAAGGGGGAGGAATAACAGAAAAAGGAACGACAGGCTTAGTGAAGAACACAATGCATTCTGGCGAAATGCTGAAGAGTGGTAATTTAGAAAACTCGAAGCGTGTGGGGCAACCGAGGTTAGCTAGGAGGTGAGTGGCCAAATAACCGATAGATGGGGCCGAGAAAATAAGCAAGAAGCAAGGGGGAGGAAGAACAGAAAAAGGAACGACAGGCTTAGTGAAGAACACAATGTGTTCCGGAGAATGCTGAAGAGTGGAAATTTAAAAAACTCGAAGCGTGTGAGGCAACGGACCTGTGAACCAGAGCCCCATACTGGGGTGAAAAGCTGCAGTCTAGTTGTGGTCTAAGTAGGAATGTTGCGTTTTGTAGTAGGTTATGTATGGTTGGCCTACTAATTAGTGATAGACGAACTTCCGACGGGACGTTTCGCGAATGCGGACTGCGAACGCGGCCGATAGTTCACGAACCGTAACGTTCACGGCGGGCCCCATTGACTTCAATGGGAGGCAAACTTTGCAAACCTGCAGGTCAAATTTGCAGCCACAAAATAATTACTAGCTGTGCAAACATAGTCCCACCACATGGCCAATGACATAACACATGTATGAGGTGAATCTGGGATCGACAACTACAAGCATTCTTTTTTTATATGTGAAATTGTTGTGACAATTCAGGACTGTGAAGCGCAAGAAGGCAATGGAGGAGAGGGAAGGTCAGGGTAGGCAAAGAAGAGGGTGCAGGAGATGATCACCAGCAGCGTGACATACAGCAATGACACCTGCACCGTGATAGAGTGATCTGACACCAGCACCGTGATAAAGAGCACTGACATCAGCAGCGTGACATACAGCAATGACACCTGCACCATGATAGAGTGATCTGACACCAGCACCATGATAGAGAGCACTGACATCAGCAGCGTGACATAAAGCACTGACACCAGCACGGTGATATACAGCACTGACACCAGCACCGTGATATACAGTACTGACATCAGCAGCGTGACATACAGCAATGACACCTGCACTGTGATAGAGTGATCTGACACCAGCACCGTGATAGAGAGCACTGACATCAGCAGCGTGACATAAAGCACTCACACCAGCACCGTGATATACAGCACTGACACCAGCAACGTGATATACGGCACTGACACCTGCACTGTAAGCAGCCCCAGGAGGAAGTCACCATAGCACAGGGATGGTGGGAGCCCCTCATAATGAGCATAGCACAGGGATGGTGGGAGCCCCTCATAATATGCACAGCAGAGGTACAGCCCCAGGAGGAAGTCAGCACAGCACATGGATGGTGGGAGCCCCTCATAATAAGCAGCCCCAGGAGGAAGTCAGCACAGCACAGGGATGGTGGGAGCCCCTCATAATGAGCATAGCACAGGGATGGTGGGAGCCCCTCATAATATGCACAGCAGAGGTACAGCCCCAGGAGGAAATCAGCACAGCACAGGGATGGTGGGAGCCCCTCATAATAAGCAGCCCCAGGAGGATGTCAGCACAGGGATGGTGGGAGCCCCTCATAATAAGCAGCCCCAGTAGAAATATGACACCGCTCAACCTCTTCAAACAGGAGGGTACGGGCATATAGTACAGTGTGCTTTTTTTGGACAAGGAAGTGAGCCAAATGAAGAAAGAAGGTCTGTGTGCTCGATTAAAAAAATTGTTTATAGACATATACATGATCCATGCCTCATTCATTTTTAGAAATGTGAGGTAGTTAACACTGTCGTGAGCTAGGCGAGTACGCTTATCGGTCACGATCCCCCCTGCTGCGCTGAATGTCCTTTCGGACAGGACACTGGACGAGGGGCAAGCCAACAGTTCGATTGCAAATTGGGCAAGCTCTGGCCAGAGGTCAAGCCTGCCCACCCAGTAGTCCAGGGGTTCATCACTCCTCAGAGCATCCACATCGGCCGTTAACCCGATGTAGTCGGACACCTGGCGGTCTAGGCGTTCCCTGATGCTGGATCCGGATGACACCTGTTGATGGGTCGGCTGAAAGAATGACCTCATATCCGAAGTCACCAACACATCTTCAAACCGGCCTCTTCTTGCAGGCGCTGTTGGATTGGTACCCGCAACTCCTTCTCTGGGAGTGGGAATTGCTCCTCTGCCAGTGCACACAAAAGCAGAATGCAGCATTTCTCGAAACAAGGCCTGGAAGTGCTCCATTCTGACAGCCCTCTGTGACGGCGGCAACATTTCCGCCATTTTGTGTTTGTACCGGGGGTCTAAGTATGTTGCCACCCAGTACTGGTCCTTCACCCTTATGCTTTTTATACGGGGGTCCCTATTAAAACACTGGAGAATGAAGGCCCCCATTTGCACTAAACTGGAAGCGGTGTGGTGGCCTGGCTCCTGCTCATCATCCAGGATAATGTCATCCTCTTCATTCTCCTCTCCCCATCCACGCACAACAACGGGGATCCCAGAAAGGTTTAAAGCATCCTCCTCTGACTCCTCTTCAGACTCCTGTTGTTCACTTGTCTCAGATAGAGTAGCCCCCCCTGGGAATTCATCCAGCATTGCGACTTTCTCATCTTCCCGCTCCTGCTCCTCCACAGCTTGATCAATGACAAGACGTAATGCACGCTCCATAAAGAAGGCATAAGGTACCATGTCACTGATGGCACCATGGCTGCGACTGACCAGTTTGGTGATCTCCTCAAATGGGCGCAGAAGTCTGCATGCGTCGTGCATGAGCAGCCACTGGCGCGGTGAAAAAAACCCCAGCTCCCCAGAACCTGTTCTGCTGCAGAGTTCATACAGGTAGACGTTAACTGCACGTTTCTGCTGGAGCAGCCTATCAAGCATATAGAAGGTTGAGTTCCATCGCGTCGGGCAATCGCAAATGAGACATCTGACTGGCAGATTGTGTTGCCGCTGAATGTCAGCAAGGCGAGCCATGGCCGTGTAAGATCTTCTGAAATGAGCCGAGATTTTCCTTGCCTGCCGCAAGATGTCCTGGACCCCAGGGTATTTGACAATGAATCGCTGCACGACCAAGTTTAAGACGTGTGCCATGCATGGCACGTGCGTAATTTTGCCCTGTTTCAATGCGCTAAGCAGATTGACACTGTTGTCACACACCACTTTACCAACTGTCAAATTGAGCAGTGTTAGCCACTGATCTGCCTGTGAACGCAAAGCTGAAAGGAGTGCCGGGCCAGTGTGGCTCTTGGCTTCCAGGCACAACAGACGCAGCACGGCATGGCAACGTCTCACCTGGCATGTCGAATAGGTTCTGGGGAGCTTGGGCGGCACAGCGGAAGAGACGCTAGCAGCGGAAAAGGAGGAGTCAGCCGAGGAGGAGAGGGAGGAGGATGGAGTAGGAGGAGGAGAAGAAGAGCCAGGCCTGCATGCAATCCGTGGTGGTAAAACCAAATCCACACGGGTGCCACAGGTTACATGCTTGACGGCCGTCAGAAGGTTCACCCAGTGGGCAGTAAAAGTGATATACCTTCCCTTCCCGTGTTTGCTAGACCACGTGTCTGTGGTCAGATGTATCTTGGCACCGACACTGTGTGCCAGAGATACATTCACTTGCCGCTGAACATGGCCATATAGCTCTGGGATGCCCTTCTCTGAGAAATACTTCCTTCCTGGGACCTTCCATTGTGGTGTTCCAATAGCCACAAATTTTCGAAAGGCCTCCGAGTCCACCAGTTTATATGGCAGTAGTTGGCGGGCTATCAGTTGTGACAAGCCAGCCGTCAACCGTTGGGCAAGAGGGTTATCCGGCGTCATCATTTTTTTACGCTCGAACATTAGGTCCACGGAAGCCTGCCTTTTTGCAGAAAAACGTGAGCTTGGCGTGATGGTAGGTGGAGTGGAGGACAATTGTGAGGAGAGAGGAGAAGGAGAAGTAGAAGACGAGGCTGGACGGTGAGAGCCTGGAGTGTGGCTTTGTGCGTTCCGTTGCTCCCACTGGGCTTGGTGATGGCTGCTCATGTGCCTTCTTAAGGCGGTCGTCACTAGGTGAGTGTTGGGCTTACCGTGACTAAAGCGTTGACTGCAAAGATTGCAGATGGCAACGCTATTGTCAGCAGCGGACACGTTAAAAAAAGCCCACACTGCGGAGCCATGTGCCGGCGTCCTGGGAGCGCCAGATGTGACCGTACATGGTCGATGACTCGCTCCTGATACATTAGCAGTCTGCTTTGTCCCTCCTGTGCAATGTAAGTTATTCCTGCTTCTCCTCCCTATCTGCTGGTCCATATCTCCCTCTGAACTCCCCTCCTCTTCCTCTCTTGTGGGGACCCACGTGACATCACTAGACACGTCATCATCGACGTCACCTTCCCCACCGCTATAAGTAGAGATCTCGGAGTAGGCAGCAACACCGGGGACCAACCTCCTCCTTGGGCTGATCTGGGTACTGTCGTCAGACTGCTGAGTGGCGGTTGTTGCTACCTCCTCTTCCTGATCCAATGCCTAGCGTGGCTGCGCATCAGAAATGTCTTGATATGGATCGGAAAATAATTTCTGTGACTCAAACGGAAGGTATGTGGTGGTGGTGGTGGTGTTGTTGGTGGTAGTGTCTTTGGGGGTGCACATAGCAGAGAGTGAAGAAGAGGGTGCATATCGAGAGGATGAGGAGGGTGCAGAAGAGTAAGGCTGAGTGAGCCACTCAACCAAGTCTGGTGCATCCTTTAAAGTAATTGAACGCACCTTCTGCAACTTCCCACTTTGGCTCAAGCCTGTTGCTCCTGCCCTACCCCTACCACCCCTGCGGAAGGGCCTGCCTCTTCCTCTGCCTGTCATTTTTTAAATGACCCTGTGACAAAACTCTCAGTCCCTATACTGATAAAGGACTGCTGCAGAATAGGGCAGCAGTCAGCAGTAGTGCACCTCAACCCTATATATTGTGGACCTATACCAGTCCTTAAGGATTAGCAGACTGTACCTCACTCAACCCTATGTACTGTAGTACCCTATACCTTACCAGTCCTTATAAGGACCTTTGTGGAACTAGTAGGTTGTGAATGATAAGCAGACTGTACTTCAGTCCCTATACTCATAAAGGACTACTGCAGTATAGGGCAGCAGTCAGCAGTAGTGCACCTCAACCCTATATATTGTGGACCTATACCAGTCCTTAAGGAATAGCATACTGTACCTCACTCAACCCTATGTACTGTAGTACCCTATACCTTACCAGTCCTTATAAGGACCTTTGTGGAACTAGTAGGTTGTGAATGATTAGCAGACTGTACTTCAGTCCCTATACTCATAAAGGACTACTGCAGTATAGGGCAGCAGTCAGCAGTAGTGAACCTCAGCCCTATATATTGTGGACCTATACCAGTCCTTAAGGAATAGCAGACTGTACCTCACTCAACCTTATGTACTGTAGTACCCTATACTTTACCAGTCCTTATAAAGACCTTTGTGGAACTAGTAGGTTGTGAATGATTAGCAGACTGTACCTCAGTCCCTATACTGATAAAGGACTGCTGCAGTATAGGGCAGCAGTCAGCAGTAGTGCACCTCAACCCTATATATTGTGGACCTATACCAGTCCTTAAGGAATAGCAGACTGTACCTCACTCAACCCTATGTACTGTAGTACCCTATACTTTACCAGTCCTTATAAGGACCTTTGTGGAACTAGTAGGTTGTGAATGATTAGCAGACTGTACCTCAGTCCCTATACTCATAAAGGACTACTGCAGCAGAAGGGCAGCAGTCAGCAGTAGTGCACCTCAACCCTATATATTGTGGATCTATACCAGTCCTTAAGGAATAGCAGACTGTACCTCACTCAACCCTATGTACTGTAGTACCCTATACCTTACCAGTCCTTATAAGGACCTTTGTGGAACTAGTAGGTTGTGAATGATTAGCAGACTGTACCTCAGTCCCTATACTCATAAAGGACTACTGCAGCAGAAGGGCAGCAGTCAAGTATAATATTCTTTGTATATTTGGAAGAAAGAATATTATACGTGTACAAGCCTATTACCATACCAGTCCTGAAAAGAACCTTTGTGGACCTAATAGTAACAGCTACTGATTAAACTGACTGTCCCTCACTGCCACACACAGCTTCCTGCCTGTCCCTATTTAAACTGACAAAACACAGGCTGCTGGAACAATAACTTGAATAGAACTCAAAACTATATCCTGTACTACTTTACCATACCAGTCCTGAAAAGGACTTTTGTGGACCTAATAGTAACAGCTAATGATTAAACTGACTGTCCCTGCTGCACAAAGCGTCCTGTCTCTCTCTCTACACTGAGAAAAGACAGGCTGCTGCAACAATCACTAGCACAGCACTGCCTCAAACCTATATCCTGAACTACACCTAACACCTATACCATACCAGTCCTGAAAATAACTTTTGTGGACCTAATAGCTAGCGATTTGGGTCACTGAAGTCTCTCCCTGCTCCACACAGCAACCTCTCCCTATAGTGACATATGAAAGAATGTAAAATGGGCGGCGGATCGGGTCTGTTTATAAGTTAGGGGGAATGTCCAAGTGTCCATGTGCTGTAATGTCTCATTTGGCTGTCCTGTACCCCCATGTTGGATGTGTCATCATAGGTCAAAGTTCTTTTACACAATGAACACGGAAGTCCGCCGAACTATTGGCAATAGTCCGCCAATCGGGCGGACGGCGAACAGCCGAATTTTGCCGCGAAATGACCGCCGGGCGAACCGTTCGGCCATCCCTACTGCTAATGCCTGCACTATCAGCAAACAACTGTTTAGCAATCATGTCTGCGTAGTTTGAAGGTGATGTGCTTCAGAAAATAGGTGAGAAAGAAAATGTGACCGTAGCTAAGCGCCAGACCGGCAGCCAAATTTATGTGTATGAGGTACCGAGATGGCTAAAGGGTGCTGCGGGTTGATGTGGAAAAGTGTCAGGTGTACTACCCACCTGGCTCGTGCCCTGATAGACTAGAGGCCCTGGTTGTGGCCGAGACTAATCTTGCAACCGGGAACCTGAAAAAGGTAAGATGGAGGTCCAGGTTTACCCTGGTGTGGAAACCCTAAACCCCTCTCCCCCTAAAACGTGATAACTATGCTTTGTTTTTGTTTTTTTTGTAGAAAGCATGTCTAACAACTGGTTGCTCACAAGAGACACCAAGCTGCAGGAAGCTTATGATGTGTGTGACAACTGGAATCCACTTGTGTCATGCCAAGGATACAAAACACCATGTCAACGACACCACCGGGATTCAAATTGAGCCATCATAAAGTGTTAGGGTGGCACTCCCTTCTCCAAAACTAACACCCAGCCTCTGAGGCTAATCAAAGTGCATACAAGGCTCTAGGTGGGTCTAATTATCACCTCAATCAGCTACAGAACCTGTGAAATCAATACATGCTAATCTCCAAATGGATGAGGCGGCAACCCCATAGGCAATGAATCCTATAACCAGCCTGTGTCGAGTGATATTGGATGACTGACAGGGGCTCGTTGGCTTGGATCTGCAAATGAATCGTATGTTTGTGGATGGGATGACAAACAAGGCAGAGGGAACCTACAGATCTACTATGCCTGTGCAAAATTATGTCGGGACACGACCGTCAACAACCTGGGGCAGGGACAGCTAAGTACGAAAGGGATGCAGGATAGGAAACATAATGAATGGTAACATTGCGTATGAAACGAACAAGGTTCAAATTCTACCTGCAACAGCGAGCGAGAACCGCCGACGAAGACCACAAACTGAGAAGCAGCAAAACAGACATCCCAACCTGCAAAAACTAATTTCAGGGAGGTGGCAAACTCGTTTCAGGGGGTGGCACTCCACGCCTGCAATCGCTCACCCCCCCCCCTCCAAATTTTTAAATCACCTCTTCAATATTTTTTCACAGTGCCTCTGGGGAAGGAAGTCGAGGGTATGTG